>NC_141763.1:57144098-57786348 GCF_982258835.1 Parasteatoda tepidariorum | reverse complement strand
GAAAACAGAAGTTATTTCAATTAGTGCAAAAGCAATAAATTTAATTTGAAAAAGGGCGGCAAAAACTAACATCATTCATTCCGTTAATTAGGTATAGATAGAACGGTTGAGGTGGATGCTTCAATATCTTGATAAACACAGAAATTTACTAAGTAGAAAATCAACCTTGGATGGTTAACATATCTTTTTCACCAGTTTAATTGCTAATGTGCTTTTATATTTTTCATTAATTAATATTGAATTAAATAATGACCCTATTGACAGAAGTGACATCTAGAATAATGACCATTTTGACATTAGTGACAGTTAAAATAACCGTAAATGACATAATTAATTTTACGTGATGACTTTAATTTGGAATGTCACAACAATTAGTCGAAAAAAGAAAACATCTTTTTAATGGAAAATATTAGATATTTTAGTGGCTGGTTTTTTACTTTATTCGAAGCTATAATTAAACTAAAGATTTTCATAAAGAGTTTATGTGGGTTTATAAATTTTTACTTGGACAATTCCCTTATTATAAATATAATACATCTTAAAAGATTTTAAATGCATATTACTCACTTAAAAGAAAAATCAAGCTCTTTAAATATTTTTTCTAATAATTCTTAGTGTCATTTACATTTATTCGACCATAACAGCTAGCTTTTTATTTTTATTATTTTTTGTTAAATTGATGAAAGTTAGTAAAAAAAAAGCTGTTAATGTGATGATGCAAAGACAAAATAACAAAAACTATTTAAATTGATTGAGATTTTTTTTTAAAATTTACTTAAGTTTTATTAATTTTCGTCCATAACATCCAGTTTTTAATTTTCTATTTTATTCTGAATTAATAAAATTTAATAAAAATTGGAGAAAGTGTCAGTAAAACAAAATAACCAAAATTATTCAAACTGCTAGATTTTTTTTAACACTTACTTAATGTTCATTAAGTAAATTTGAATTTTTAAAATATTTGTTGTTTCAAAGGAAATTGCTATAGCTATATAACGCATTTTGTCTTTTGAATATTTTGCGGTTTGTTACGCGATATTGAGAGATTTATAAAAACAATTTTTAATCTTTGATGTCTTAAAATAAAAGATAAAATTATAAATCTGTGTTTAAAAACCAATAAATAAACATATTTTCATGAGAAAATAAAATATAAGACAATTTACTAGACATAAATACAAGTTTATGTTTTACTCAGTTATAAGTTTTGTTACATTAGCAATCTGTTTTTTATTTTCAACTTAAAATAAATATTTAAATCATAATGAAGAATTCATTAATAAGTTATTCATGACGTTGAATATAATAAACTGGAAGTCATTACAAAACAAGCTGAATTAAATATTTAAATAACATAAACATTACAAAATGTTGCAAGTTAGATCAGTTAAAAATCTCGCTAAGTTTCTTTGTTTCCTATTTTCAATTAATCCCACCAGTTACATCACAAAATGTCGAAAATTGTCAGATCAGTTAAAAATATTGCATAGTTTCTTTGCATTTTATTTTTAATCATTCCCTCCTACTACATTACAAAATGTCGTAAGTTGTTAAATCAGTTAAAAATTTCACCAGTCTTAAAGAAATTTTATTTTGGTTAAAATTGAAATATTTTCATGGGTTCTCTAAGATCAGAAACATTTCTGAAATTTATCAATATTTTTTTCTGATAAGGGGATTTTTTAAAAGTATCGGCACATATTGACTACTTTATCCCAATACTTTTTACGGGAACTTGATGCGAAATTTTTCACAGTGTAACGTAATAAATAGATAATAAACATTTTTACTATCTTCCTTGAGATAATCACAAATTTTAAGCTCTTAAAAGACAAACTTTATAGTACCATGTATTTAATTTTTTTTTACTTTGTCAAATTAGGTGAATAAGTATTACTTTTTTTGCAAATGTTTTATTTTACATTTTTTTGTACTGTAATAAAATGGTAAAATTAGTTTTTCATAAGAGTGAAACAGTTTATTGATTTTACGAATTTATTTGGGTCACGGTTTCGATTCATGAATAATTAAGCTCATATTAAGTTACATAAAAATATTTTTTTATAATTAGTTTCATGTTTCACACAATATAATTTTTTTAAAAAAATCTTTGGGACAATATGGACATATAAGCGCATTTTATAATTAATTCTTAAAAGTACGGAAACGAAACCTGAGAACTATTTGTAATAATGTTGTAAGTTGCAGAATGTAAGAATAATGTAATAATCATATTCAATAAGTTGGGTGGTAAATATAAGAAAGTATTTAGTTAATTGAATTAATTATCATAAAATTCTTCTTAAACAAACTTCAATTTATCGGGTATAACATATGGAGCCTAGCAACATGTTAAAAATAAAAATATAAACGTATAAATAAGCTTATGGAAAGAATAAAAAAAGCATCTCTCAACACCATTTTTTTACGCTATGTTAAATTACTTAAAATTTTATGGTCTAAGTTTCACGCTTCCAAGAAATGTTAACTCAAGCAAAGCTATTCTATTCTCATCTCATTAATCGTCTCTTCTTCAAGGAATAGTTAGTTATTCCTGTTACACCCTTCTCTTTTCATAAAATGCTTACTTTGATATATTTGCATATCACTGTAATATACGGTGCCTAAATGTTTACATTGTAACTACTTGTAATGATTAATTAAGAGCTAAATAAAAAAGCAATTGAAATCGAATACTGCGCCTAAATATAATGTTATCAATATTTAAAAGGTTGTTAAAAATTTAAAATAGTAATAATAATAAAGCAATTTGATTCTTAAAATAAACGTGAAAGTCATAATTAAATTGCTTAAATGTAAGAAATTCGTAGCATGCCTAATTTTATACAGGCATAACTAAACAGACATAACATAACTAAAATTCTTGTTACTTGTTAACTAAAATGCTTGTTATAAAATGAACTCGATTTTTAAAAGCAATTAAAGACATGAAAACAAATTATTTTGAAATTAATATTTTTAAAAAGTACGTAAATTATAGTTCATATTTCGTTGAAGGTCTAAAGTGAGGGTTTTGTTCATGGTGCTTTTTAAAAGATCGTGTGATAAACATTTATATTTTAAAATTGCAGTCAAACCCCGCTATAGTGAGCACGGTTTATAGTGAACTCCCGGATATAGTGAATGAAATGTTCGGTCCCGTGCCTTGATATACACGTATAATGTTATTTTTTATGGATATAGTGAACCAAAAAAGTGAAGAAGTTGGATATAATGAACTTTTTTCTGTCCTTGACTGATTTTCTTTTCATTTTTTTTTGTAATAATTTTGAAATTTCTACTTCAAAATAAGTGCATATACCGATTCCTGAAACCATCGATAGAGGGGAATTAAGGGATAAGCATTTTTTCTTGTTTGCTTCTTTTATCTCACATTCCCATCCCTAAACAAACCAAGTAGATGTTTCCAACCAGGCAGATGATGCACCTGTAAGGTGTCAGTGGGATCAATATGCATTTTCTGTCAGAGGGAATGAGTAATTATTCCTTATTGGTCAAAGGGTTGGACACTAATACGTGTTGATAAGGCCCTCATTTCAACTCCTTTTTTCTCTCAATTCAGTTTTAAAAAAAAAGCCTGCAAACAAGTGTCTCAAATGTAACTATGGAGAGCAGTTAGGGTAAAACGTTCTCCATTGATGATATAATGGGCCAAATCAGAAAAATTGAAAAAGGATGCAATCAAGCGGATAGCATTTGTAGGGAATATAAACTATCCAAATCTGCAGTTTATAACCTATGGAAAAATACGCAATTAATAATTTCTGGTCATGAAAAAAATTTAAATGGCAGAGAAAGTTGAGAAAAGCAGATCACAAGAATGTTGAAAAAGCATTACTGAAGTGGTTCACCAATCGAAGAAGCGCAATCTTCCAATATCTGGACAAATGTCGATGAATTTACTAAGCGATTTTATGAGACTACTTTAATGTGCGCGAGTGGCAGGTTAGACATGTTTAAAAAGCGGAATATCAGAAATTCAGGAAAAATCATCTGAGAGTCGGGAAGTGTTTCCATATCTGATGCTGAGGATTACTCATCAGCTAAAGATTACTAATTTTTTAATTGTAAGCAAGACGAAGAGTAATGAAAAATAACACATTTTTCAGTCATTTATTTGAATAATGTGTAATAAAAGGGAGGAGTTTGGGAACCATTAGTTAAATTGCCTGCGTAACGGATATAGTGAACTCCCGGTTATAGTGAACTAAAATTTCGGTCCCTTGAAGGTTCACTATAGCGGGGTTAGACTGTCTTTGTAGGTAGTGAAAAAACGGAAAAAACAGAGAAAAATTATTCTAAATAATAGATCTAAGACTACACACTGAAATTTAAACCGGTTTCAATTTTTTTTAAAAATAATTTGCCTATATGTTCAAGCTTTTTTTTCCTTGTTCTATTGTTTTCTTTAGCAATAAATCTCTAAAATACGAAAAAAATAATGAAAAAGAATCACTGATCAAAGTTACAAAATGGCATTCCAACACGTTTAATCCATTTTTATTTGATGATTTGTTCTGATAAAATAGAGTAAAAGGTGAAAAATTATGGATTCCCTTGCATCTTAATCTATATAGATGACTATTCATCAATAACAACACGACGCTTGAAAGTCTAATTGGATTAGTATTTTTCACAGATTTTCCTGGCTTTAATCTTTTGACTTCCTTTTAAAAAGCGTTTTCTGAATGCATAAATCTATAAGACTTTCATTTGTTTATATTACTATTTTTACTTTTTAAGATGTTTTTATTTCTCAAAAATATTATTCAAACATACTTCCTTATTACAGCAAAATATTAAAAAAAAATCGGTAGTCGAGTGTTGTGGTAGTTGAACATAAAGTTTTAATAAAGTTAAGTATATTAACCTGCAATAAATAGATTTTTTAAATATAATTAACTCATTTTTACATTTTTCTTTCAACTAATATCTCTAGTCACTCATGCTTAATCTTTTCCCATGTCTTTTTTTTAAAAAAAATGAAAGCTGGAATAAAATAACATTTCTGAAAGTCCCTGATCTTTTGCCACTTTAAAAAAAACTGCGTTTTTTTATTTATCATGCTTTTTTTACTTCATATTTCTCAATCAAGTAATAAGTATAAATCATTTAGAATTCAACGGAATTCTGAATAATTTTTACAAGGAGAGTAGAGAACGATCATTTATGTCGTTATGACCAGTTTGCAAAATCTGGTTTGATTTTAAGAACCATTCAATTAAGCGAAGGCATTTTTTTACAGTAAATTTTCTAGACTTTTACAGTGATATTTTAATTTATGATGATATTTAACTTTAAGATGATATTTTACTTTATGATAATGTTTTACTTTATGATGATATTTGACTTTATGATGATATTTGACTTTATGATGATATTTTACTTTATATTTGACTGATATTTGACTGCATGATGATAAAATACTTCCCAAATTTAACTTTAAATTAAATTCTAAAAAATAAATATACCGAAAATGACTTAAAGTGTGCACTGAACTTTCTGTTTAGTGTACAGACCGGAAAAAAAAGGGAAAAAAAACTGTTGTATAATACTTGATTGAATGATCAAATTGCTGTGTACTAAGAAGTTATATTTATAGTTTGAGCAATTGACTTAAAATAGGATTGAATAATTTAGGCAAACCATATTTTAATTTTCTGATTTCAGATAGAAAAACGTATTTTCTATAAAGCGTTTTTCGCAAACTATGAAACAATTTTTATGGTTTAAAGGGACAGTCTCAAAAATGCTAATTAATTGGTTCTAACTATAAATTAATTTATGGAGTCAGACACAAAAAAGTACTTTCTTCGACTTTTTCGATGGATTTCAATTTTTTACCACCAAAATAGGCAACAGGCAATCTGGAAAATGTGCCCCAAATTGATTTGACAAGGGAACAGTCGAAAGTTTTGTCACTGTAACGCACATTTCAATTGGTACGTGTCAGGCTATGCCCTTAAAACTATTTAAGCGAATTTTTGCACAAAATTTTAAAACTCGTTTATCCGAAGAGGATTTTATTGAAATTATATTATTTTAGATTAATTTATTATTTTTTGTTATTTAATTTAATAATGATCTAAAATGTTTAAACTGTACGGTATACAAAATTCTACATTATTTTAGGCTATGTAATTATAAATTGAAAAATATAAAGTTAGAATATAAACTGTGAAGTTAAAAAGTAAGAATTTTTAGATAAGCATTTCATTAATTTTTATAAGCCATAAAACTATTTTGCTTAAATTTTGTGCTTCGATAATACGTATAGTACATCTCTCAATTAGAAATGATAGTAGAAAATGCGTGTATAGAGAAGATAATTTCTGAGAATTGCACAGTTAAGTATGTAATTTTTGTAAGTTACTCATATTTCTTTAGAAACATTTGAATGGGAAGTTTGGTTTACTTTAAAATTATACGAAGACAAACTTTATAAGCTTATGTTTTGAGGAAAAAGTTTTCATATTCTCTCTAATGCTCTCTTGGTTTAAGCGTTTTATGCATTTAGCATCTTCAAAAAAAAAAAAAAAATATATATATAATCAAAAGATATGTCCTAAGTTTTATAAATTTAGTTTCGGAACACGCACTTCGGAACTAGTCAAACATAATATAAGCTGCCGTTGATGCTTTTTAATGCACTGTTCTTTTTATATTTCAACTTATAAGGTAAGGTAAAGTCATCCCACTGATTATTTGGCTATGCTGCTCACTCGAAATTATTACGACCAGTGTCGTAAAATTCCCCTTAGGTAGCTCATAACTCGGTAGCCCACCTCTATTTCGATAAGAGATCATGCCGTCATACCGAACTGTAAATAACTTAAGTCTGTCACCTTTAGCCGCCTACTCTGATTCTGAAATACATCTCTGTTTCCCTCCTAGTTTGAAATTTTTTAAGATGTCATTAAAAGATGACGTCGACTAATATCTCTTATTTATTTAACTTATGGAACGGAAATGCTCATCCCACGTTGATTGCTGATGAGCTCTCTAATGAAATATTTCAAAAACCATCCATTTAATGTCCAATTTATAAATTTTAAAATAAGTTAACATAGGGGTTATATTTTAGTCCTTAAAATGCCTGAAAAATATTGAAAAAAGTCTAAAGCTTATAAATATTTGAAAGGCTGATTGAAAAAACATGTTAAGCCTCAAATTTTGTTTTCAAAGATCTCCATCTCTTAGGAATAATAATACTTTACAAACCACCTAAAAATATCTTTCAAACAGAAAATCTGAATGTTTCCAAAATGTCACTTGAATAACTTAGATTTTCAATTCTCAGTTCCTCTGTAAAAAATTCGGGATCAAATTATTGTAAAAAGTACCAAAACTCAGAGCACTGGTACTTTTTACCGTAAAATCCATTTTTGTCAGAAGATGCAACGGAACAATGACATGGAATCCTTTTTTCAGTAATAAATACCGCAAAATCCATAAATCACTCCAATTAAATAAATATTACTGCAAAAATTACGGTATAATATTTTACAGTAAAAATAGTTTTAACTGTTTTACCGGATCCGGAATTTTTTACATTGTGATTTTTCCACCTTTTTGGGCATACATTTCCAGACATTATGTGCTTATAACATTTTTTAAAAATAAAATTTAAAAAAAAAATCACGCATTGTACTAATTTTTGCTATTTTGTCTTGGTGTCATTACACTTGCTCTAACTTTTGTTACTCTATAAAATTTTTGTCAAAAATTAAAAATTAGAAACTGGCGACGACTGGCTGTTACGGACCAAAATTTTAAAAATTAAAGTGTAAAAAAAGTTTAGCAGTTTTAGTTAAGCAGTTTTAATAATTTTTATTGCTTTGTCTTGGTGCCATTACCCTTACTCCAATTTTTATGAACTTTCATTAATGAAAAAAAATTAAGAAATTAATGGCTGTTACGGTTAAACTAGCTGTTACGAAAGATACTTAAATATTAAATTATTTACTCAGGTTTTGTTAGAAACAAAGGGAATCATCTTCAACTAAAAAACATACATTGGAATTATTCTTATGAGTTTGAAAACATCATTTAAACGAGTCGTTAAATACAAAGAAGCTGTTTAAAAATAAAGAAAAGTAGAGTGTTCTTTATCTGTTTTAAAAACTCAGACAGAAACTAAAATGTTCGCGTCTGGGTTTACAGATGATATTCTTTTTAAAGCTTTTCCACGGATCGCGTTTCTTGAGGAAGAGCAATGAAGATATTTTTGGAGAGGCAATGAAAGAACTAGAGAAAGAGTTGAAACTTAATTATTTGAATTATACTGATGTTGCCACACATGAGTAACAAATATCGGTTCTCAGATCTTTTATGCAATTAAAGAGCGTTTTTTCAAGCGTTAAATTACTTTGGGACAGGAAACTAATTTCACCAACATTTCTTTTTTCAATACACAATTTCATAAAAATTGAGATTGTTGTTCATCGCTAGAATGAAACATATGATGGGAAAGAGTAGTAAGTTAATATTGGTAATTGAGTTAAAGCTATTATATTTAATTGAAAGTAAATTCCAAACACAATAATATTTTGAAAGTCGTCCACTTTTGTTTTGATATTAATTAGCCTGATATTATTAAGCTTTAGAAATATATATTAAAAAAAATTAATAAATCTGAAATGAAATAACTTATAACAGATTAAGTCTAAAAATCAAGTAGGTAAAAAAATTTTCAAAGTTATGAGGGAACAACATTTTAAAGTTCTAAGGGGAAAGAGTAGTAAGTTAATTTAGTAAATGAGTCAAAGCTATTACATTTAATTGAAAGTAAAATCTAAGCATAATAATGTTTCGAAAGTCGTCCACTTTTGTTTTGACATTAATTGGCCTGATATTGTTAAACTTCAGAAATATGTATTAAAAAAGAGTAAATATGAAATAAAATAACTTATAACAGGTAAAGTCTAAAAATCAAGTAGGTATAAAATGGATCAACCTGATTTTGAACTCAAAATACTTCTTATGATAGCAATTTTTAAATTTTTTTTTGTTCAAGTTTGACTTAATGTTTTATAATATATTTGTACAAGTGAAGATAACTATAGTACTTACAACCACAACTCCGTTTGCATCAGATGTTTTAACTGTAGCTCCAAACCATTGATGAGATTTATCATCTGTGTATTCTCTTTGGTTATTTACAATTCGAGTATTTGAACCTAAGGTATCAAAATTAATAAAGCTTAGTATATTAGAATAGAATAATTTCACGGATTTAAAACCCGTATCAAAATATACTTTATAGTAATCTAGTTTTGTTCAACAATGGTGGAATGTAATAATGAATGCGTATAAATACGTACAAAAAAAAATTCAATGCGATTAGAAATGAGACGATACTTTAGAGTTGACCTCAACTAGTTGCAGGACGGAGTGAGGCTTTGAGTTTTGAATTCGGACTGGGCCTGATTTTTTATTTCATTGAAATCAAGCTCAAAAATGAGAGAGTCTATTGCCAATAAACTTGAACTATATATTTATTTCGTTTAAGTTGAATACACTTTTGAACGAGATATTACATAAGTGAGTGGTATTAATAGAATTTAAGCTCAGGAATTAATAGAAATTAAGCTCAGGTTGTTAGCACAGAAATTTAAAGAGGTTGATAACAAATGTAGTAGAATTTGAAAACCTAGAGTGACATGCAAAATTGAAACAGCAATGTAATCCTTTTTGGGCAAAATGCATAGTCTTAAAAACGTTGTGATGGGAGAAATGTGTGAAAGAGATGCTCATAAGCTGCCGGCAAGATTCGAACATCAGACCTCCGGGTTCATACTAAGATACTACCGGGCTCATACCAAGATACTACATGCCAAGATACCGGGTTCATACCAAGTTCTAACCACCATAGTTGTTCACCTCATCATAGGAAAAGTGTGGAAGCTTTATATAGTGATCGATGCAAGGACACATCATAACGTACTGATTTTCAATTTCAATGGTACAGCGGGTTGCTATTTGGAAAATATGTTCCCAAAAGCTTAGTCAGAATAGTTTAGTAAGAAGATTTTAATTTCCTTATTTGGTCAATTTTTTGTATCTTATGAACTTTTAAGTGAATGTAATGTTTATCATGATGTTTCATTGCGACGGGTATCCTGATAAAGTTTCTTAACTCTCCCGGGTCTGGGGTCAGCAAATATAGAGGTTTTAGAATCCTACTATGAATCTGCGGGTCCATCATTCGAATCCATCAAGTAGCCAACGAACATCTGTCTCACACATTTCACTCTCTTCATCATTTTTCATTATCTTAAAAATGAGTTCATGCTATTTCAATTTCGAATGTCACTAGACTTATTTGTAAATGTTTGGAGTTTTCAAACTTGACTACATATTTTTCGCGGAGCTATTTTAACACATTTTTGCTCAATTTTTACAAATCTTTTTTAACAGTGTAGGCACAACCTTTTAGGCTCTACGGTAAATCAGATATTGAAGACGGATAGACGGTTGTTTGTGTTTACAATTGAAGTTCTTTTTACTTGAAATATCATATAAACTCCTTCATCGTAACTTAATCATCATCAATGTTGTTATTTGTAAATTATGATCCTTTTATTATATGGAGAATGCACACTGTTTTCAGATTCTACTACTGAATCATAAAAATATATAAAGCTCAACTTGTGATGTAAAAGTATGTTGAATTTGTCCAAATAACCAATTGTATAGAATTGCAGCGAATTTTTAATTTCTTAACACTGAAAAAATGACAGTGAACAGAAGTGTAAATTTAATGTTCAATAACAGTTGTACAGATATCAGAGTAGTATATCAGACAAAAATAATTAACTAATTCGTTGTTTGGTTTCGACAATAAGTAATAAATCTCACTAATAATTACGATGCAAAATGAGATTACGACACGTCTCTCTAATCGCGTCGATCAAGTTATCAATCTCAATAATTTCTAATAATATAAATTTTGCCATTCAATTATTTTAAATTTTAGAAGCTTTTAGTAAGTAGTATAAAAATAAAGGATAAAGAAAAACTGAAAATCAATTAATAGATAAAAAGAATCTAATTAAAAAATAGAAAAATTAGGAAACTTTTTCGAAAAACTCACCAGTTGTGTCAAAAGGAACAACAGCACAGTTGGCAGTTGATTCTGGTGCACATCGGTAGACAGCACCACCTGCTGTCACATTAGGTTGGGCAGTTTGAGCTCTAGGCGCACCCACTAATATCCTGTAACAAACAGACAGCTATACGCTAATACCAATATAAAAATAGAACAATAGATTTGATGAAATAGAGGGAGAATTTGAGATAAAACATACAACAAAGAGCTTCATGATGAGGAGAAAATTTGATTTATGTCTTAAAAGAGTTTGTTGTCAAGCATTTAATTACTTTTTTAAAATCAAATTTGCAGGTGCGTATGCTGATCGATAAGAAGAGAAAAGAAAACTTGATTATATTTATTTTTTACTGAAATTTTATCAAAATAATAGTGTTTGACAAAAGCTTGAAAATTCTATTGCTCTAGAAAAGTAGTTCATAATATCTTATAACCACGAAGTTATGTTTTCGTTGTACTTTTTGAATAGAAAACAAGGCGACAATAAATAAACTTAACTTATAGGCAGCACACTGAAATTTTTTTTTGTGTGTGTGTAACATACATAACTAAACGATGATTTTCTAGAAAAGGATCTAAATTCTGCGTTTCCCTTCTTTGCACATGGAAAATGCATTCTGTATTGTTTTGCTAATTGCTGTTCTCTTGTCTACCATGGTTTCTCTATTCTTTTCTACAATTAATTTTTACATTTCTATTTTTGGCAATTGAGCCTTTTCATACTACTATCCTGCTTTAACTACTATCCTATTCATATTACATCATTCACGTGCTATTTTACATCATTCACGTGCTGTCATCCTGATGTAAAAATAAAAGGTCGGTAACCCATTTAAAAATAATCTATTTTAAGTAATATCTGATTTATAATAATGTGGTTATCGTACTTCAACACGGAGAAAAAAAATTCTGGTAAAATTACCGAAATGTGCAGTAATGACACTTCTGGTAAATAAAAAAAACAAACAATTTCGGTGTTATAAAACCAAAATAAATATAATTTGGTAATTTTTCTCCTTTGTATATTAACGGTTTGCCGAAAATTGTGGTTTTCAAAATTATAGTTCTTATTCCAATACTTTTAGTAAAAAATACATAATTTAAAAATAAATTTAAGCATTTAACCTCCCCTAAATAGTTTCTTTCATGCTATTTTCTAATATGTCATGATAAAATTATCAAATTTTATTACATTTTAAAATTTTATGACATATTATAAAACTATATTTTAGTGTTAATTTTACCAAAATCATTACCAAAGCGCTTCAGTAAAAATCTCCGAGCTTTTTGGTAATTCCATAGACCCAGAAACACAATATACTGTAGCATATTCTGGTAGTTTTGACAATACTTTTTTTATCAGTAAGGTTATAGTGAATTGACAAAACAGGAAAACTGACAATATGCTCATTGAGAACTTAAGAATGACTTTGATTTTTCATTTAATTCAAAGATCATTTAATTACAAGGATCCTTGATCTAAATGGATGATTTTTTATTTATTTGAAGGGTAATCTACAATATTAAAGAAAATTCCTTTTGGTTCTACAATTTTCTCACATTTTCATTTCTTTCAACATTTTTTTTTTCTACTGTAAAAAAATGCAACTAAAATGTCAGTAAAAAAAAATCACTATTATCAAAGTCTTAGTAGGACACAGTCGATTAGTCAACAAAGCTACATTTAGCCCGTAAACCCCATGTTTGACATGCCTGCTATAATTCCTCCCTTTTTTTCCGACAACTTCGAAAAAATAAAGCTAAAACCGAACCACAACGAGTGATATGAAGCACGGAATATTCAAAATATTTTTCTGTTTCTCAATCGTGTTGAACAAAGATGAATTGTAAGCAAAACACTCCTTCGTTTATCTGCTCAAACTCATCTGTAAAAAGTTAAGGCAGAACTTCTGCTGGAAGAAGAAGCTCTTCTCTTCAGGCAAGAACTTATTATTTAAAAATTACTCTCTGGTTACAAAAATAGTTTGACAGATCTTCTCAACGAGTAACTTATTCCTGCTGTATTTCACGCCACCATGATACTTTTTTCTTTCCATCACGCTTTTACTAATCTCTGTTTCCTCAGCATCAAGATAAAGTGATGATTTACAGATATACGCCATTGCGCCAAATGTGAAATCATAAGACAAACAATAATCCTAGTTTTTTTTAATAAATTAGTATCATTTTCTTCCTTTCAGTGTTGGCGAATGGAAGCTTTAACTAACTGTGGTTGCTGACTGAAGGTGTGATAATAGGAACGTTACATGAAGTACTGATTGATAGTATCTTTGCTTGGCGCTATTAATAGCTAGCGAATACTACAAGAATTGGCCCTTTAAATTGTTCTTAGGATCGAAAGAAAAATCAAATTTTTTTGTTAAAAAAATTTAACAAATTTTTTTTTATATATTTCATAGGAGACCGTTCAAATGTTACGCAAGCGTATACTTGGAAATTTTTGACTCACCTTCCCTCCCCTTCCCACCAAAAAATAAATAAATCTCAAAACCACCATCCTTGCTTACGTAAGGAAACCGCAACATTCTTTTTTTTTTTAATACTAATTTTTAGCTGCTAGTTTTACGCTTCCTGTACTAATTTTAGGCGTAAATCGAAATAAAAAAAAAGCAACTTTACGTGAAACAGAGAGTTTACGTTTTAATAAGTGTTATAGAATTTTGAAAATAATATTTTCTTTAAGAATTTTTTGAGTTCAAAATTATTGACCTCTGAAAATCTTCACAGACATTTTTTAAAACTTTTTTCCTTCCCCGAACTTTAATTCCTCATTTCGATTTTTTTCTTGTGCAATTTTTTAAAAAATATTTTTATTTTGCTTTTAAAGAAAAATTTAAAAAAAAGGGGGATTTTAATATATTTCGCGCACCTCACCTTCTCCTTGTCAGCAAAAATAAGCAAATCAAAAACCTCCTCCTATTCGAACGACCCCTAACATAATTAATTCCATTAGATGTAATATACAGAATTTAATCGCTCAGAATCGTCCAAAACAATATTAAATAGTAGATTTGAAACTATCCTCAAGTTTGGTTCAGCATTGAGTGTAAAAAGATCATAATCACCGTTTACAATAGTCAGATATTTTACTAGGAGCACCAACCTTAATTTCAGTTCGGCCTTGAACGTAAAAAAAACTATTCGCAACGATCAGTATTTTCAATAAACTAATTCAAAACTAAACTGGAATTTATTTTAACCTTAATTACAATTGTGTTACAGTATAAAAAAATAAGTTATTACCCAATAATTCCTTACTTTACGTTTTATTTACCTTTAATTGTAAAAAGCAGCACTGAGGGAAAAAAGCCATAACTACCAGAATGTAATAATATTTACCGTACTTCTGGCTCTATGAAAATACCAAAACGTTGGATAATTCTTACCGAAGCGCTTTGGTAATCGCTCTAATTGATTTGGTAAGCGTTTTAAACATTTTTATCATGACACATTAGAGTTTGAAATAAAAACCATTTATTCGGTTAAATTTACTTTTCTGTTTTCTATTTTTTACTGAATGTCTGATAATAAGAACTACTATTTTGAAAATCAGAACTTTCGGTAAACTATTACCATATAAGCTCTGAAATTACCAAATGAATAGTTTAAACACCGTATATTTTGGTTTTTAATACCAAATTTTATTTTTTTTAAAATTTTTTATTTTTTTATTTTTTTTACTTCTTTAACCAGACATGTTATTACTGCGTCATAAGGTAATTTTATCAGATTTTTTTCTCCGCGTGGTAATAAAATATAGTTTACAACAATCAGCTATTACACAAAAATTAGAAATCAAAATAAATTTTAGTTAACGTTAATCACAACAGAATTGAAAAAATGGAAAAAATTTAAAAGCGTAACAGTTAATAACGAAACGGTTAAGTAATTATAAAGTAGTTTTAATTATGATAATTCATGCTAATTGTATTTTACGTTTTATACTAAAACTAAACATCAATTTTTTTTCTTCATGAAATTATTTTATAAGCTAACAAGAGAATAATGATAGCTTTCCTTCAGTGCAAAACAGTTCTTAGTAAAATATGGGTTTTGTCACACAGATAAGATACGCTATTTCTCAAGTTCCCAACATACCAAAGGTCAAAATTTTGAGGATTAAATGTGCTACGGTGGTTGGGGGGTTTGATTGAAATGATGATAGATATTCCATTGACGTTACTGGTGGCCCACAAGGTTACTTGAAAAGGTTATGTCTACAATATATGTAGTATATTTTAAGTGTTAGTTTAAAAAAATTAGGAAATATATTTTCTGTGTCCATAGAACATTTTGAAAGAAAAAAAAGAAGAGATTTTTACAACTTTAAAGGATATTGCATTAGGAGTATTCTTTTTTGCTAATTTATTTAGCTAACATAACATACTTATAAAAATATTACTATAGTAAAATTTAACAAATTCTAATTTAGAAAATACACAATTAAACATTGGGAAGATTTTGCAAATTCACGTAAGATTCCATTCGCTCCCGAACGTAACGTGTTATTGTTTTAAATTTTAAATTTTTTTTTTTAAGATTCTACGTAATTTTACGTTTTGTTGACGTGGTTTTTCAGAGCCACAAGTACGCTGTTGAATGTTGTTTTCTGTTTTAGCCTATCTTCTAATTAACAATAAGGATATGTTTCAGATCAATTAAGAAATACGCAAGCACAAAAAAAGATGCAAGATTTTACAGCGAATTGTTAAGCACTTGTGTGTGAGCGCTTGCGTTCTTGTTATTTGTTTTAAATTTTTTTTCTTCTTAAAGATTCTACGTAATTTTACGTTTTGTTGGCGTGGTTTTTCAGAGCTACAAGTACGCTGTTGAATGTTGTTTTCTGTTTTAGCTTATCTTCTAATTAACAATAAGGATATGTTTCAGATCAATTAAGAAATACGCAAGCACAAAAAAAGATGCAAGATTTTACAGCAATTGGTTTATTAAGAAAAAAAAAAAAAGAAAAAAAAAGCTTTATTGATTTTTAGTTTAAAATTATGATTGTTTAATTGCAGTGTGTTCATAAGAAAAAAAGATGTTTTCTCGAAATTTCAAAAATTTATTTAATTATACAATTTATCTTGAAAGAATTTTCTTTTTTCATAATATCCACTTCCATTGCGAGTTTTTGTTTAAATTTTGATGTCGAAGTTAAGAGGATTTTTCAGTACTTTAGTGTTTTTAACTTAACAGGTTTTTTGCATAATCTCTTAATTTCATTCACGTAAGTTTGGTATTTTTTTACAACCGTGTGCGCATTTCACCAAAACTAACACGTGCACTAAAATTATGTACATGATTCAAGTTAAAAAACTGAACGTTTTAAACTTCTTTGTTAAATATGATAGCATTACATAGGCTTTTTAACAAGAGATAATAAAAAACAATGTTCTTACAAAAAGGTACTATGAAATTGAAGCAATAAATCAAATAGAAGCATTTATATAAACTATAAGCATAAAAAATTGAGTTGATTGATTTGTTGTTTGACTTCAGTTGCTTGATTAGTAAATTATATCCGAATTCTTTTCAATCAATATATTCATGATCTATTGCGTTTATTTAAAAAATATTTTGAAAGTCCACTTAATTGCCAAACCATGGAAATCGTAATAACTACCACCAATATAATTCTTGTTTATTTCCATTGAAATAAATTATGCAATTATCCTATCTGAACATATAAACATCGATTTAAAAAATAACAGACTGTTATCTTTTAAAACAATTTTCTTTAACAATAATATACGAAAATAAGAATTTGTTCTTCAGAACTGCTTTAAATACATTCTTTTTTAATTTTTTCTCTCTTTATCATCGCTAAAGTGCATGCAGTAGCGTTATAACAAGGGTCATTGACTAAGTATTTTGGAAGCATGAAGAGTTACCAAGAGCTCGTAAACAAAGTTTACAACCTTTTCACCACGTGGTAACATAATTCCCTTACAGTTATATAGTGAGGGACTGTATTTTAGTTAAGGAAAAAGGAAAATTCACATGGAGCGAATAGTCGTTAAAGCTTTAAAAAAGTTTCATATTTAAATCAATTCTACTCCAATGGAAATCTTGGAATCTGATTTGACAGTATGTTAATTGGGTACTTGCAAAATATCACAAAGTATTGTTCAATCACGTAGTTGTGCTTGGCGTGTTAACGTTACAGCTTTAGGGCTTGGGTATATTGTCACGCTGAATCATTTTTTGGATCAGATTTACCTGGATACCGGTAAGTGACGTCACGTGTGTGTACTGAACTAGATTAGCTGACCCACGCATGACGTCGCTTGCAGGGATCCAATTGATTGACATATTGGATTGATCTACGTAATTTAAAAATACTGATTTGACAAGAAAGGGAAAAAAACAGTAATGTGTAAAGTGCTAAAGAAGCATTTAGTAATGCATGTCTTGTTTTTCAGACATATTTCCGAGGCCTTTCGTCTAAAATAATGTTTTTTAATGAACAACATATTGTTGTTATAGCTGTTGCGAGTTATTTATAGCTGCTTAAATGAAAATAATGTATCTCAAAGCACCAAGGCACGCTATGTTGAATTAAATAATGATGAAAATTTTAAATATGACGAAATTTCACGTGTTCCTTCTTTACTTTTTTTTCTTCTTCTTTCCCAAAGTACAAAACGTTTATAGTCAAGTCTTTTAAGTTTTAAAACGACGCACATTAAATATTTTTTAAATTCTTCAACCTTAGACCATTTATAATGGAATTTTCTACTTTTTTTTCTTCTTCAGAATGTGCTGTTGGTGGGAATAAAAATCAATTCGTTTAATTTATTATCATTTGCTCTTGCCACTTATTAAGATGAAAATGCTTATTAAGCTAATTATTAAACTGAAAAGCAAGGAATTGTTTTTATACTTTGACATTTTTAAGATCACTAAAAATCATTGATTGTTGTCACTGATTGATTGATTATTCAGATTACTCAAATGTATCCACTTTGATCCTTCATTTGCTCATTCAATCGCTAGTGAGTTCCGATATTCATTCAAAATATTTTGCCTCTGACGTAAGAATGTTTGAAACCAGATTGATAAATTTCTCGAGCTCTACAAATTTCAAATTATTTTTCTAGTGGAGTTAATCAGCATTCAATTTTTTCAAATATAATTAATCTTCTAAGTGTCTAAGACGTTTAAATAATTGTTAGGAATGTCAACCAGAGTTTAAAATTTGAGAAAAATAGTAAATGTTTCTAATTAGGATGAATCTATAATGTACGGTACGAAAAATTCTGTTGAAATTACCTTATTGTATGGTAATGGTAATGACATTTTTGGTAGGAAAACACACGATAATTCTCGTAATTTTTGCTTTCATGTGGTAAATGTTTACCGGAAATTCTGGTTATCAAAATAGTTCTTATTAAATACCCCAAATTCAGTAAAAAATACAAAACTGAGAAATAACCGAATAAATGGTATTTTTGCTTTGCTGTAAGATATCATAATAAAGTAACCAAATTTTGTCACATATTATAAAACCATATTTCATTGTAAATTTTACCGAAATGATTACCAAGGCGTTTCGGTAAAAAATAATTATCTTTTTGGTGTTTCATAAAGCTAAACACATGGTAAATTATACCATATTATTCTAGTTCTGACCATATTTTTTTCATTGTATTTTTAACGTGCTACGTAATCTTACTAAAATTTGCTATAACCGATATTTTAATTTTCACCCATATTCTCAATATGTGGTTGGTCCCTAATATATTTTTAAATCGGTTTTTATCTCTGATGCTATCTTCTAAAGAGAACCAGCAGCTTAAGTTGGGGAGGAACTCCAAGAAAAGGGACCGGGATTATTTGAGTGGGTGATGTCAAAAAAGAGTGGAAAATGTCAGTATTTAACACCCCATTTCCATTTTTTTTCCGAGAAAGAAAGGTATCAAATTTGGTTGTTAGAAGAAGACTACAGTTAATAGTCTTTTTACAGGAGGGTAAAATGATAAACAAAATACCTGTGTATAAAACTGAAATCCCTTTTATAAAATAAATTCAAAGAATACTACGAATTAAAGATTTAAATAATTCAAATTTTGAAGGAGTTTTTTCGAGTTAATTGGAATTGTATCATACGAATCCTTAATGCCGTGAATAAACAAATGCGTTTAAACTACATCTATTGCATCGTATTGGTAGTTATTAAATGCCGTGAATATATAAACGTCAACAAAGCTTGTATTTTACAGACGAACACTCCAGATGAATGTAACTAGATTTCTAAAGCATCATATTGAATAATGGGGTAAAATTTAATGTTAATCTTTTTCTTTTCGCAAAGATTAAAAAATATATTTGAAAACTATTTTACAGGTGAACACTCCAGATGAATGTAACTAGATTTCTAAAGCATCATATTGAATAACGGGGTAAAATTTAATGTTAATTTTTTTCTTTTCGTAAAGAATAAAAAAAATACATATTTGAAAACTATTTTACAGGTGAACACTCCAGATGAATGTAACTAGATTTCTAAAGCATCATATTGAATAACGGGGTAAAATTTAATGCTAATCTTTTTCTTTTCGTAAAGATTAAAAAATATATTTTAAAACTATTTTAGAAAGTGTGGATAAAATTCCTTTAAGGGAAAAAAATTGTCCTCATTCCAGTTTTAATTTTTTTTTTTTACAAATATTTCAAAGACAATACACATTCAAATATACTGACTTTCAATGTAAGAATCATTAGTATTCTAGGTTGAAAGTTATAAAATTAATATCCAAAAGCATAATAAATTCATAATTTCAATGAAATGAAAATTGTTTAAATTATCATCCATCTAAGCACACTAAATTTAGTTTTTCTAAATTAAAACTCATTTTTTCTAAATAGAACATAGCTCTCTAAGGCGCTAAATAACAAAGCACATTTTTGTTCTTATTTTATCGAAAGTACACTTTTCTGAAATTTTAACTCGAATATCATTTAGTGGAGCGATTTATGCGCTATTGTACTATTCATTGAGTACATTTTCCTTGCGAATTTGAGTGTGCTAATTCACCTTTAGCCAATTCATCATAAAATAAGTATTGTTCAAAAATAAAATATATTCAGTATAGATCGTGCATAAACTGTTCTCAGCACATAAATTGTTCGAGATTTCTATATGCATAATTTTTTTTAATTGAACAAAAAATAACTTAGAATTCCTTTCCAGATTAAAAAAAAAAATGTTAAGAAGAGTAGCTTTCATTTCTTTAACTTCAAATTTAGATCACATTTCCCGCCTCCCATTCCCATCTACCCTTTATTGACAATCAAATTAAAATTGATGATTTATTGAAAAAGGATAAACTTAACTTAAATTCATAAACTTAAATCATAACTTATGAACTTAACTTAAATTCATAACTTATTAACTTAAAATCAATTTTCAGATTTAAAAAAAAATTACTTTAGTCTAATACAAAGCTTTCATTCTTGTAACTTCAAATTTAGATTACAATTCCATTTTCCCACCTATCCTTTATTGATAATTAAGATAATTAAATTGACATTTATATTGAAACTTATCAGCAAAGAATATATAATGTGAGAATACACTTACATATTCTTTGTTATCAGTTCTTTCATTAAACAACCATAAAACACTTATGTTATAATAACATTTGATAACCTGTTTAAAAATGTCAACCCAACATTAATAAATCTCAGCTTAACGAACGCCTATAAAAGGATATATGGATCGAATTGAAAAAACAATGTTCGTAATTTAAAAATTTCACTCCCGCTGTTATCAATCTTATGAACGAATAATACCGAAACTAAACATTTCTGACGAAACATGCTGCGATTGTTCTGATGAGATCTAAAGTCCATTTTGAAATCTTGGCAACTTGATGAATTGCTTGAGATAAAAATAACGGCCCTAGGGGAGAAAAAAGAGTAGCGACTCTTAAAAGATTTCATTAAGAAACATAGTAACTAAACATCTATCATGATTGCGATTTCGGGTGCTATGCGAAAGGTCTCTTTAAAATTTGACATTATCTGGATACGAGTGTCACAGAAAAAAACATTCTCATTTTTGAAATAGCTTGTCACTTTCAATATTAATAATTGAGATGGATAAATAAGAAAAATTAAGTTTTATTTTAATTTGTTTCGTATTTCTTATACACCATAATAAAAGCGAATTTTATTTATCATAGTCAATAAGCTCTCTAAAAGAACAATGAATTAAAATTAGGATGATATCTTCGTATTTGTAATCAGTAAAAAAAGGTCAAATATAATTTCAATTTTAATTATTTAGTCTGTTTTAAAAAAAAACTAAAACAGAATTTAAACTTTTATAAGTTTTAGTCTGTATAGTTTGGAACAAGACAATAGTCCACGGATCCTATCCTTACTCAAGGCGTTTTTTGATGTTCTTGAGATTTAATATTTAGGTCAATAATCTCCTCTAGGGCACTAGGGTATGATAAAATTTGCTAATTAGTTTTTACAATAAGTGGTTCACTTTTAAAAAAGGAGAATATTTGTAAAAAATATAATAAACAAATGGCAGCAAAAAAAAAAAATTTCAAAAAAAATAAAGAATTTGAAAACTAAAGAATAACTACATAGGAAATTTTTTTTGTTGGATTTATGCAAATACTTGATCTTTTCTTATTCAAGTGTGGGGATTTCAAATCCGAGTTTACAGCTGTACCGGAATTCTTGTTCCCAGAACGGAATCAAAAGTTAGAGTGATTTATCTGCAGCTAATGCCAAAATTGTCTCATGGACTCCTGGTACTGATTAAATTCCCATAGGGTGTTCTGGTAATAGTTTAAGTGCCTTCGGCTTAGAAGCTTCCCAGCCCTCAGATGAAATTTTTTGGGACCCCTCATATGCTTCATTATACCTAATTACTCACTCTTTCAGCGTTGCATTTCTCCCACCAATACTTCATGATTGATTCACCTTTTAAATGTACCTTAATTATGATTGGTTGAATGCGTTGGTTTGCAGGAAGTGAAGAAGAAGTTTCTCACCTTGTCTTCCAATTTTCAGATCAATCACTAGTCGAAATTCTTCTTCATCAATCAGTATATTTACTCAGGTATATAAATTCCCCAACTCATCAGAAGGACAAATGCTAGTAGCCGGTGTCACCCCCTCCCCCCAGCAATACATCCGTTGTCATTCCTACTTTGAAGGAAATGTGGACCAGATGGGTGCCAAACATACCGGAAATTTCCTGCGGAGACGGGGACAGTCTTAAAATTGTTACCATTCCTCTATCCTCTTCCCTCCAATAAGTTCTCAAGGTTGATAATTTCATCTACCCCTTATAAACTATCTATTAGGTTCACTCTAAACATACACTATAATTACTATTTGATTTTATTCTTGTAATTGAAATTTTAAATAAAATTGAAGGAATTTCTGAAGACATTAATAGTTAGCATTGTTTAACATATGCAGTCGAATTTCTATTTAACGAGCTTCCATTTTGCAAATTTCTCTATTGTGCGATTTTTTTTCGTGGAACCAAGAACATTTTGGAAATTTCTTCGTAATATAACTTCCAAATATCGAACTGAATTTTCTGTTTAACGAACTTTTCTTTGAGATCCACTTTCCCTATTTACCAAAATATTATAGAACTTTTCAAACTTGTTAACGCATTTTATGGGAGAAATGACTTTGAATAGATTTTTTAAGCCACTTAACTTTTAGAGAAATCAGTAAAATCCCTTTCCTTTTTTGTTTGCATTTCAAACGAAAAACTCAGATAAAATTAACGGATTTTATCAGTAGTAATTAAACTTAAGAATGCATGTGGTAATGTATGTTTAAAAGTACTTCTACAATAAATGCAGCTTTTATTTTACGCATGAATTTATCATTATTATTATTATTATTATTATTATTTTGAAAATGCATGTAGAATGTACTGGATAATGTTTTGCTCTATTCTTGCTTTCCATGCAGATTTTTTTCATGGTTAAGATTTATAAAATGAATAGTAGATACAAGTTTGCAAAAAGAAGGCGTATCAATTGCGATTTTAATTATGTCTAGTGTTTATAAATTTAAAACATATTTTGTGTTGTTTAAGTATTCCAAAAGGTGATTTTCTATTTAATGAATTTCCCATATAACGAACTTATTATCGGCATTTAGCGACTTCGTTGAATAGAGGTCCGACTGTATATATTTTTTCTACCTAGAAGAAATTTATGCAGATTTACCGGTGAATTGTTGGTTCGGTAGTCCGTTGAGGGATAGTATTCTGTTTTGGTTTTGTGATTTTTAGTTTCCTTTTTTGGTCAATGTTTTTGTCACAAAGTAACATAGTTCATCGTAGTTGTGATCATTACAAAGCTTCAACTTAGTAATTTTTCATTTAAATACATTAAAATTAACTTTTTGAAAATAATACTGTATTAGAGACAAGTAAACAGAACAGTAAAAATGTGTACGAACTAGTGATATCTTTTAGTTCTTGGTCCTTTGCACCTGGACCGGGGACTAAATTTTCTTAATTTCTACCCCTGGATTTATAGCTTCCGAGGCGGTTTTTTTTAATATGGTTTTTTTTGTGATATTTCAACACTGGAAGAAACTTTACAACATTGTAAAAATAATTAGTTGATTATAAAATTTTAAAAGATACAAAATTAAAACACTTATATTTCGTATCTGAAATTTGCTCTTTGAATTTGCTCCTTGAATTAGTACCTCACAATGAATGAATGTATTTAACTTATTATTTAGTTATTTTGGGGGGATACACATTAAAAGCTGGATTCAACCATTTATTTATTGCCCTTTCAATTGTTTTAAAATAAGATTTTTCAATCAAGTTTGAAATGGTAGTAAAATTTAACAAGATATAGCTATTAACAGAGTGAAACACGTTAACCACCATTGAAAGTTGACCTCCATTATCAAGAATCAAATTTATCCCATTTAAACGAGAAAAAAAAGAAAAGAAAAAAAAAAGAGAGGGAGAGAGAGAGAGAGAGTGAGAAAATCTTTGAAATCTGGTCACCTGTCTATCTTGTATGTTGACTTTGTTGTATTTTTAAATAACTTTTAATATCTTTTAAAATATTTACGTTATGTATCCATTGTAAAGCCCAAATGATTACTTACGGTATGATGGTATATATATTTTAAAACTAACGCTTTGCAATAAAAACTGAAGCTTTGCCATAAATATAAGGCACTTAAACTGTGGATTTTTGTTCCTTAAATCTTATTTGGCGAAAAAGCCCCTAAAAACAATGGAATTTGGAATACGATAATGCAGGTCAACCAAGTACTAAATTAAGACAGCAGCAATTTCGAGCAATATTATGGTGTGGGGCCGGGATAGCCTGGTCGGTAGGGCGCTGGGCCCATATCCAAGAGGTCGTGGGTTCGATCCTCGCCGGCTGAAGACTCCCCGTGTAGTAAATGGTGACTGATGCACGTTAAATCTGTCGAGTCTCAAAGTCCTCCATGTTCCCACAACAAATCAATACCTCTGGGGGTACTGATCCAGGAGTTTCCTTGTCTTCTGGATTGGTTCGAAATTACAAGGCTACGGAGTTGAACGTAAGTAGTCGTAAACCCATGAAATTGGGTCGGCTGTTCAACGACGGTTATAAAATAAAATATTATGGTGTGAGCCACGATGACTTGGGGGATAGAGCGTTCGTCTTTCAATGAGGTGAACTGGGTTCGAATCCCACCGATGGCTGGTTGATACGAATCAGTATCCGGCTTGCATCGACCACAGCTCTGACGTGAAATATCCTCGGTGGTAGACGGATCATGGGTTAGAGTCCCTTTGCCGTCTGGATAGTGGGAGGTTTTCGTGGTTTTCCTCTCCATGTAACGCAAATTCGGCTTGGTTCCATCAAAAAGTACTCTACGAAGGCAAATTACTTCCGATACTTGATCCAAGAGTTCCTTTGTCTTCTGGATTTGGTTCAAAATTACAAGGCTATGGCGATAAACATTAGTAGTCTTAAGCCCTAAATTGGGCCGACTGTTCAACAACGGTTTTAAAATAAAAATAAAATATTATGGCGTAACGTGCCTCAAGATTTCTAACAGTGCATGAGTGCATCTAGTATAATGATTGATTTAAAAGGGAAAAAAGAAATAAAAAGCTTAGAATGCATTAAACCGTTTAATATTAATTGCTTCCATAAACAAAAGGAACATCATGTTTTACAGAATCAGACTTAGAGATTTACATAAATCTAATAGTCGATTTTAGTCTTTAAATATGTTTTTATCTTACCCTACCTTAAAGCAATGAATCGTTGAACTCAAACCGTTTACATAAACAATACTTAGCTTTTTTTTCTTAATAAACAAAAGCAATTACGTTTTACACAATCAAACTTGAGATTTAAATAAATAGTCAATTTCAGTATTTTTTTAATGTTTCTTAGTCTTATCCTTTTCTCAAAACTTTTCTTAAATCTAGGATAAAACATTCGTCGATTACCCTTTATGGACATAATACTTCAAACGCTTATCTTAAATATTCTATAAATTTATTTTGAGTAAATATTCAAGTGCCGCATTAACAAAGGTGTAATTCCTTAAACATTAAGATTTCACGATAACCAAAAAAACTGTCATTATTGATAACAGAATACCGGACCACACAACGCGAACTATTGGCACGGATACGTTTAATGGCAGGAGAGAGAAAATAATGCCGAAATTCTAAGACGTTACCGACTATTGCATTTCTAACCTACCATTATACCCACAACATTAAAATAAATAGATAAATAAATTCGTCCGGAATACGACATTAAATTTTTAAGAAATTGTGCACTATTAGTAGGAAAGGAAATACGTTTTTTTTTTTTTTTTTTTTTTTTTTTTTCTGTAAACATGTAAACACAAATAAGAGGTATTGATATTAGATATTCAATATATATAGAATATAGATTGATATAGAATTCTTTATGAGTTAAAATATTGTTTATAATTATGGTTTAAAATGAAAACAATTAGCTTTTTATTAATTTTGCGTACAATATAGTTAAATTTAAAATTTTATCTAAATTTATTTTGTCAATCTATGTAATTTTTTTAATTGAATTCATTTTATAAATTTAATTAATATAAATATAACTTTTGACCAATAAGGACCATATTTTGCATATAAATTATGATTTCTTGATAATTAAATTTTATATAAACTAAAAGGCATGCTGTCATTTTACTTTCTGAAACAAGAGTAATATTTTTTTTAAATTCATTCTCTTATAAAATTATATGTTATTAATATACAGCAAACTGTTGCTTCCTTTAAAATGTTACACCTTCCTATTTTATTACAAATATTTAAAAATTATCGTGTTATTTTTGAATGGGTAAAACGAAAAGCAGTTTTTAAACAAATACGTTTCCAAAATTACAAAATCATTATTTTAGCGGCTTATAAATGAGAATGAAATATTTTTACAAATGAAAAATTCTAAACGTTAAATTTGGTTTAGGAAATAGGATATGTTAGTTTTTTAAAATGACAAATTTAAATTTATCATAGATACGTTGAAAGATAACATTTAAATACATTGAGTTTGAGTGAGGTAATTCTTTTATTGCTTTCTGTATAATTAAACTCAAAGAGATCATATAAAATTGTGTGTTCCAATTTTTTGGTTTGTGTAAATATATATGTAATATGCCA
This sequence comes from Parasteatoda tepidariorum, assembly GCF_982258835.1. Lineage (NCBI taxonomy): Eukaryota > Metazoa > Arthropoda > Arachnida > Araneae > Theridiidae > Parasteatoda > Parasteatoda tepidariorum. The sequence goes on along the minus strand of NC_141763.1, from coordinate 57,759,520 downwards.
TGCCTATATGTAATTTAAAGTAATATGTAGTATATGATAATTCACTATAGGTGTAATGATCGCTAGGCAGTCGCGCATATATTTTTCGACCAACAGAGCCATAATTTTTATTATTACCGCAATGCAACCTTTTTTTTAGCGCGTGGTGTTTTTATTGTTAAAGTTCCTTTTAGAAATATATTTTTTTTTTGTAATGCGGTTTCACGTGAAAATTTAAAACACTAAACAATAGTTGACTAAATAGTTAACTTAAATGAAACTAGTAGATAATACAGTCTGCGCTTTTTAGTTCGATCCTTCCTTTATAACGATCACTACAGGATGTCCCGTTTGCTGTTGCTATAGACGCAATGTTATTTTAACATCCCCTAGAATGTCGGAACTGAATCTTTCATTCCAATATGGCTAGCGAAATTTTTTTTCTCTATAATTCCCAGGAAATCACACCAAAATCAGGTGTTAAAATGTTTGCTCTCTTGAAAACGTAATAATCTATAATATAATCTTAAAAATAATAATCTGTCATGAAAATTCAAAAAAAAAAAAAAAAAAAAAAAATTAGTGAAATCGCTCTTTTATTGATGTTCCGCTCAGTAAACATGAGACATCTGGAATTCTCTTTGAATAAAGCAAAGGTGACCGGACCACCCATTCTTAACTCAAGAAAACCAGAGCGTAATCTTTGGTCAGAAGAATTATAAAAGATGGATTATTTATTACGATTTAGATTTTGAAGTGCATATTGCATCGCCATTTAGAAATCACTGCATAACCTTTCAAAATTTATTTTCAAAGCTCTCAATGCATTCATTAATCACATTTTTCTTATATTAAAATAGTAGTCACAATTTTTGTAAGGAATTGCAGGAGGTGGCCAGAAGAACATGGTCAGAAGAACAAAGTGTTCTAATATCATGCCATTGTATACTCATGAAGCAAAATTTCAAAATCTAGAAAAAGGACTAAATGACTTGCTACATATTATGCCCAGTATTAAAAGAAGTCATTTGAAAAAATTCAAACGCATTTTTAGTCTTTAATGTACTATATTAAACAATACTTGTACTTTATTGGCTTAAAAAAAAATTCGTACAAGTCAGTTTTATAATTCTATTTAAAAGGTAGCATATTTTTGCCGTTATAAGTTTAGCATTTGGGAAATACGAGTAAATATTGCTTTAATTTTATGTAGTCACGATATAGCGACCTCACGTTATAACGTTCACTTTCATCTGGATCACAAAATCGTTATATCGAGCGTGAACTATTAATATTTTTTGCATTAATGTCATAAGTTATAATCTTTATTTAAAAAATTTAAAGTATTTAATGGGGACATTACATTAACACTGTAGCGAGCCGCGATGGCTCAGGGGATAGAGCATTCGCCTTCCAATGAGGCGAACCGGGTTCGAATCCCAGTCGATATGAATTCCGCATCAGGGCTGACGTGAAATATCCTCAGTGGTAGACGGATCATGGGTTAAAGTCCCCTTGCAGTCAGGCCAACCGTTGGAGGTTCTCGTGGTCTTCCTCTCCATGTAACGCAAATGCGGGTTAACTCCATCAAGAAGTCCTCCACGAAGGCAAATTTGTCCCAATACTCGATCCAGGAGTTCACTTGTCTTCTGGATTGGGTTCAAAATTACAAGGCTACGGAGTTGAACATTAGTAGTCGTAAACCCATAAAATTGGATCGGCTGTTCAACGACGGTTATGAAATAAAATGAAATTAACACTGTAGCAGATTAAATAATATAATAATAGAGTTTTTGTATCACCTTTTTTTTTTTAATGTATTTTCGAAAAAAAAAAGAACTTACTATAAAAAATTTACTTTCGCAACATAAAAGCATTGCTAAAGCGTTACAATAAAATAATTTCGGAAGCTATAATAAGGCTTTAAAACTGTCAGGAACAGTTTTTTCTCATCTCAGACAAACAGACAGAAGAAAATTTACGATCAGACCTAAGCTCTTGATACGCGCATATGGCGAACAAATGAGTTTTCACAAAAAGTTCTCAAGAAAAAGTGATAAAAACTTTTTAAGCGATAAAAATATGACGATGCCGATTTTCTTGACTTGTGAGTTTTCACTAGATAACAGTGTCCATATCTCAAGCAGTAGCTACCAAACCCCCTAATTCTACCCCTTTTAGCAAAGTGTGAGAAATGATATAAGTTGCAAGGTCGAGTCTTGATGACTAAGAGCTTTGGGAATACAACAAGTGGCATTCACCATTTTCTCCCCCTGCTTCTGCGTATGAGGGATTTTTAAAAAAAAATCGAATTTTTTCGTGTTTTAAAATTATACTTTAATTCTGATTTATTGGCTTATGGGCAACGGGAAAATTAAGGTTAATTTAAAACAGCCTGGTGGAAAAAACAGTACCGAAGGCAAGCGAAAATTATTCAAAGAAATAATTGTTAAAAAAAGAGTACTTTTCTGTGTTAAACATAAAAGGGCAAACTTATATGGAGAAAAAAAATTCTTATAAAATTATCGTACTGTATGGTAATGATTTTTCTGGTAAAAAAATCCCAAAATTCTGGTAATAATAACTAAAGTATACGCTATATAAACCATTCATTTGGTAGTTTTTCCGTTCATGGTAACGGTTTATCAGAAATTTTAGTTTTCAAAATTATAGTTCTTATTACCACATATTTAGTAAAAGATACAAAACTGAAATTTTTTTTCATCCAAATAAATAGTTTTTATGCCACGCTCTAAGGTATCATGATATTATTTATTTATTTTTTAATCATTAATTTATTTTTTAATTATTTATTTAATTTTTAATTATTTATTTATTTTTTATTTTTTAGTTTAATTTATTCATTTTCAAATTTCAGTCATAGTTTTTATCAAATAAATTTATTTTCGTCATCCTTTTGTTTCTGGACTATTTCATCCACTTTTTTTTAGATAAATTATAATTTAATCTTGCTATGATTACTGAAAAACGCAAAATTGAAAGTTTCAACGCAAATAAAATGAGCAGAATTAGTTGATAGATCTTATTCGCATGAATCGTTTTATCTTTGATTATCTAATAGAAATAAAATATAAGATAATCACATTGACTGACAAAACAGGGCATTTGAATAAAAAGTTTTTTCTTAAAAAAATAATATCGGGAACTGATATTTTTGTTACAACTAATAAAAAGCATCCAAAAATAATATAATAAAATCAAAATAATAATTATAATTATAAATTATAACAAAAAACTATGTAACATGAAAAATCTAATAATAAATTATGATTAGAAAAAGTTACCTAAAATATTTTTTCATACAGTAATAGAAGATATTTCTAAGCTAATAATTTAGATTTAATTAGTTATCCAATTAGATCTATTAGATAACTAATTATCTATTTAACGTACAATTATCTAATTAATAAAACTGAAATTCTCACGGAAATCTAAACGCGAGAAGCGAAATTAGTAAACTTAATTTCCGTGAAAGTTTCTGAACAGTTCAGACTTATCTACTAATTTTGGCTATTATCCCCACGCTAAAGCATAGCTGGCGAGACTCATAATTATTTGCCGACTGGTCTCAGAGAGTCACAAGAGTCTGAGTCCAGAAATAATCCGTCTCATTTCAAGACTAATTACAAAATAGAAATTCAACGAGCGTGATGGTGGATATCAAATTGCGGCGGGAGAGTGGACCTGCGGTTACGTTTTAACTATGGTTTTAACCTTCTGAAGTTATATGGGGTTTTTTTTTCATCATCATCTGAAGGACAAACTAAGAGATGTCATAAATTTACAACATACATTTGTAAGAATGCATTTTTTTATAGGCTCCATTTTTCCTAGATTTATTTACATAAGATTAATAAAAAACAGAAAATGTTTGTTACTATGTTTCGAACAAAAAACTTCTCGAATGATTTTGCTACATTTATCCGACAATATCTGAAATAAGCAAGAAGTTTAGATAATTTGATAAAAGTATAATCCGAAGAATTAATTTCTAATAAGTGATCTAAAGAATTACAAAAATTTACGGTTAATTTTTCCCATTAAAGCTATATTCAAGAATTTTATTAAATATGAAATTACACACTGCAAAAAACTCCGGATCAAATTACCGTGAATCATCGATAATTATTATTTAATTAGAGTGATTCAGAGATTTTACAGTAGTTATTACTGTAAAAATCACGATATATCAGAATTTTTGTTCCGTATCATATTCCGGTTAAAATGGATTTTACGGTAAAAAGTACCGGCATCCTGTGCGCTGGTACTTTTTACGATAATTTGATGCTGTATTTTTTTTACAGTGTATTAGAAATAGCTAAAATAGACTGAATTTAAATAAAGTAAAAAAAGACACTGCTGCATTAGAAAGATATATTTTATAATATTTTCGGTTACGGTTAAAAGCGATTATAAAATTCATTTAAAATGGAAAAAAAATAAATAAATAAAACAAAAATATTTTTTATGACATCATTTAATCGAAGAATAAATTTAATGATGAAAATCTAGAGAATTTGCCCTTATACAACATATATTAGTCAAACATAGTTAACTTTTAAAATTTATATAGTGATTATTACATTTATAATATTGTTTCGTTATTTATTCTCATCAAAACATTTAAAAAGTAAAAATCAATTTCCATTGGCGTTTATACATTTGAACGATGTAAAAAAAGAAAAAAATACAAAAAAATAGTATGCGTAGTGATATTAAAAATACTAATAAGTAAAAAACTGGAGTGCAAACTTAAAAAAAAATTTTTTTTTCAAATTATGCGTTTCGGGAATTACAAATACCTTAAATGGACCTAAAACTCAACCGCAATTGACCTCTTTCATTTAAGATTTATTCTGATCTTCTTCAAAGGTCAACATGCGTCGGTCATTCTTATGCTGTAATTAGTGATCTTGACCGAAATCCATGGGTTCTTTCTTGATAGGTGAGGTGTTGACTTTCTGTTATACTTTTCTTTTTCAAAAAGGAAAATTGAAATTGATAGGTTTGATTCGAAAAGATTAAAAGAAATATTTGCTTTTAATTTTCCTTGTTTTTGGTTTTAGACTTGTTATTAAGTCACGTAAAAGAAATTATTTTTAGATTACCTGGAAGCATTGACAGATTCTTTCACGGAATATAAGATTAATAATTTTAGCACTAAAATTATAAAAATTAGTGAATCTGTGAATGATTAATTATTATCCTACACGGTGTGGGATAATTAACAAATTTTTCTGAAATAATTAGTTAATGTTTGCAAATGCATTATTTATTTGTACAAACTTCTAAATGATTGAAAACTTAAAAATGTATTGATTAAAAAAATTAAAAAAATTACGCTGCTTAAAATAACTTTCCAAAAGTAACTAGGTTGAGTATAAAAAACACAACAGAACTTTGAAAGTTTGGTAAAGTTCCCTCAAATAATAATAATTTTAAAAAATATTATACTATAAATTGTTACGGTAAGGTTTAGAAACTTTGTCTAGATAATGTCTATGCGAGCTATTAATAACTTTATAAAATTTAATGAAACTGTGATATTTTATAGGTACACTAAGAAAAAAGTATGGTCAAAACAATCAAACTGTTTACCATATTTTGGTAGTTTTAACCATACTTTTTAATTTAACGAGTTTCTGGCTCTATGGGGACATCAAAGAGCTTGATAATTTTTACTAAAGAGCTCTGGTAATGATTTTAGTAAAATTACTAATAAAATATAATTTTTAAACATTTGATAAAATTTGATAAATTTGAAAACATTTGATAACTTTATTATGATACCTTAGAGCATGGAATAAAAACCATTTATTCGGTTAAATTTACATTTGAGTTTTGTATTTTTTACAAAATGTGCTGTAATGAGAACTATTATATTTAAAACCAGAATTTCTGCTAAACTATTACCCATATAAAGGGAAAAATTACCAACTGAATCGTTCAAATATCGCATATTTTTGTCTTATTAACCAGAATTATTTTTTTTAACGGAAATATCATTACTATGATATTTCTGTTAAAAAAATAATTCTGTTATGGTAATTTTATCAGAATTTTTTTCTCCGTGTATAAATTATTTTATAAGAGTAGTGAAATAGAAATTATTTGTTTTACATGAACATGAAAAACGTATAGAAAAGTAAAAGTGCCACTTAAAATACAAGTTATCAATAACGAACCATGATAAATAATACAAATACAATTCATAAACTTCTGTTTGTATAATTTTGCGTTTGTTATTCAATCAGGACATCAAAACGTGATGTTCATTGCTACTTATGTCGAATAAAATATTCATTAAATTATTGCGTAAGAAATCATGCTTATTTAAAATAACAATAAAAAAAACTTGTGTGATAGATGTTTTACTTAAAGCTTTAAAGCAAGGCATAAGCGTTTTTTTTAAAAATTGCTTTGTTTCAAGAAATTAACAAGGTAAAATAATTTTCTTTTGAATACCAACTAAGATATTAAGATGTAAAAAATTAAAAATAAATGTATTGAATTGTTGTCGTAAGTTTTAGGCCTTATTCCAGCAAAACATCGAAAGGAACTTAAATACATTTTTATAATAAATTGGTTCAAGAAATGGTGGAATAAAATGACTTTATTTTAAATATGAAATTTATTATATAAATAATTTATTTCATAGTAAGAATATAACTTCGCTAAATATTTATCTTCTAATAAATAAATAAATGAAAATAATAGTACTTTTTTGAACTAAATATATTGTTTTAAAACTCTTAAGCATTGTAAATGGGTAGGTTTAAAAGATAGTGCAATAAAATTGTATTTTATTTTAGATAAAATTTCTATTTTATATTATTAATTTATAACTCCATTATAACTGATGATAATGAACGATAAAATTAAAATAACAATACTTTAAGCAACTGATTGTGTTATTTTTAAAGCTTCTTAACGCGTATATACATTTTTATAAATGAACAGATTTAAAAAAAAAAAGTAATAAAATGACTTTGTTAGAAATAAAAAGCTTATTATGAAGATTAGTCGTTATGAGAATATCATTATATTTACTAATTATCTTAAAAATAGATAAAAAAAATTAAAATAATAGATCTTTAGTCAACTAAATACGTCGTTTTTAGACGTTGTTTTCAGACGTACACTTCAAACTATATACATTTATATAAATAAATTCGTTCGAAAGATGGTGGAAATTAAAAGACTTTGTTATAGACATAAAAATTAACATAAAATACTAATATAATATAATATAATATAATATAATATAATATAATATAATATAATATAATATAATATAATATAATATAATATAATATAATATAATATAATATAATATAATATAATATAATATAATACAATACAATACAATGCAATGCAATATAATATAATATAATATAATATAATATAATATAATATAATATAATATAATATAATATAATATAATATAATATAATATAATATATTACAATACTATATATTACAATACTATATATTTAAATAATATATATTTAAATAATATAAAATACTGAGGCTAGAAATGGAATTTTATTAGCTACATTAATTGGAGCCTTTTTCATAGTAAAACATTTTTAATTTAATTTCTTATGTTTGACAGTTAATTAAATAAGGTACGCATGCAAGTAAATCACTTATGTCTAAAACAAATAGCCGGCTCCATCTAAAAAAATTATTTCAAGATGCGGCTCATCCTTTTTTTTTATGAGAGCCCTTCCGTCCGTAAATAAGCTGTTGACGTCTGTACCCACGTGCTGTTGCTGCAGGTTCCCTTCATCCCTAGCCCATCAATGAATCTCTTTTTCTCCAGGAATTTTATTATCATTTTTTTTTAACGCTATCAATCATTGAAAAAGAGGAGAAAATCACTTTGCGTGAGCAAGATGTGACACTTTCTTATGAAAAAAACATGGCCTATTATTATTCAATTGTAGAGTTTCTTACATTGTAAGTATGTCTTGAGGCTCGGTTGCTTTAAAAGAAAGGGAAAAACGTGAGCAATTTTCTTCAATTATTTTAAAGAAAAGTCAAACGAAATAGCGGGTTTCTGAAATTATTTGAGTTTAAATAGGGTTATTTAGCATCATTTACTGCTAAAATGTATTGTTTTGTATTTCATTTATGATTAAGATATACTTCTCTGTTTTTGTTGCTTATCAAATAAGATAGAGCATCACATAGTTTTTTCAAATTAGTTTTTAATTTAAATTATTTAATAATGTTTTACTCTACAAATTTGAATTTAGAATACTTTTTCTTTCTAATGTTCCTTAATTACAAAAGGTTTCTTTTCTTCTTCTTTTTTTTGTCTAAAATTTGACAAATTATATTTTAGTATTATATTATTTATTTACTTATTTTGTACGCATTAGGGGCCGTTCAAAAAGTACGTACATCCCGAAGGGGGGGGAGGGGATTTGCTATTATGTACGGTTTTGTACGAAGGGGAGGGGGGGAGGTATTATACAAAGTACGTACTTTATAAACATACACCAAATTTAAATTTGACTTTATCCTACACCCTCCTTAAGTAAATATTTAATTTTATTTAAAACATAATTATTTTAATTTTTATGAAAAAGGGGGGTAGACTAATAAAATGTACGTACTCTAAGGGGGAGGGAGTAAGACCTTATGTACGGTAATGTACGAAGGGGGGGGAGGGGTTTAAAATTTCTCCATTTTTGTGTACGTACTTTTTGAACGGCCCCTTAAGAGTTTGGTAATAATGTATCATTTTTCTTTTTAAAAAGTTCGACTCAATTTCGATATTTTGAATGAGTGTGTTAAAAAGAGATACTCTATTTTAGTTTAATTATTCTTTAATTTTTTATTTGTGTCACTTTTTTTTACACTTGGTATAATAATTTCTGATTTTGATAGTTTTTCGGCATTTTTTTACCACGTTTCTAAATTTTATGAATATTTTCAACATTTTTAAATGAAACGAAGTGTTTCAAGTTTGACTCTTTTTTTTTTTTTTTTGAGAAATTTTTAATTTGAATTGTGATTAATTATGATAATAAGAAATTATTTTCAAAAAAAAAAAAAATGAGGTGACGTACACATTACTGAATTGAAGTATATTTAAGTAAGTAAATTTAGAGAATATTTTTTGAATTTAACAGTATAATTTGAAAATATGAGATTATAGTTTCCTACTTCCAAAGATTACAAATATGTATAAAGTACAAAAATATAAAATTGCTCATTATTATAACTTAAAGCAGTTGAAATTGAGAAAGTATTAACAAAAGTTAACACCTATTTGGATAATAAATTATTTACCAATGCTCTGAAAACTGGTAAATTTTTTTTTCTTCAAATTTTTACAGTAGAATGTATCATTTACCATGCATTGTATGAAATTTAAGACGACGTTTTAAAAATGTACTAAGTTAATAAATTTATAAATTTAAAACTAAAATGAATAAATTAAAGAATAAATGTCGTGTTCCAACTTAAAAATTCTATTTTAGTATGATGGTTATTCAATAGTAATGAGTTCATTTGGATGGCTATGTAGTATTATTTAATTATGGTAGGTTGATGTGTTTCTTAAATGAGGAAATATAATAATTCTCAATTTCTTTGAGCTTAGAGTTTATTATTTTATCTAATTTCCAATGTGTTGTCAAAGGTATTGGTTAAAACACTTTCTTTGCTAGTTGACGCGTCTATAATAGAGCTCTCATGCAAAAAAATAAAAACAAATAGATGAATACATATTAATAATAATAATAAATTTGAATGATGAGTAAATTAGAATGTTTGAAAAATAACAGAAGAATAATCGTTTTCACCTTAACAACTGAATCAAATCCAACCAATTAAATTCAGAATCTAAATGAATAAGACCACGCAAAATATCGGGTCATTTTTTTATTTTGTATGAAGAGTATTTTAATTTAATAGTTAAGCACGTTCGACCTAGTTAATAGTTACGTTAGTTAATAATTAAGCATGTTAAAAAGGTAGTATAGAAAATTGATTGTATATTTTTGTTAATATACAAAACTGTGAATTATATCTGTAAAATTAATAAGTTTAACAATAGTTGATTTTAATGAAGGAAAAATAATTTTGAAAAAAAGTTTAAATATATTTAGTACTGAATTAATTCAAGACTCTCAAACAATTGTCTAATAAAAAAAAATTTTTTTTTCTTTTAAATTTTTTCTACTGCTTGAAAAACTATTTTAAATAATTTTTTTCATTCCAAAAAAGCATTATTTACGATTTAAACCAAGTCTATCGTAAACAAAATGTTGTGATATTTAGTATAATTTCACCAAATCTCTTTTTAGATTTATCACTTTTACTAAAAAGTTTTCTTGCATCTCTTGTATTTTTTAGATTTCTATATCTTTTAAATTAAAAAGTTTGACAGATATTTGAAACAAATGATTCCTTACAAGCAAAATACCCATATGACATTTTGCTTTTCCGTACATATTATTTATAGCTAAAATGAAGTAAAATACGTAAACATAAATACAAAGAAGTTACTTACCAACTATGGCCGCTATCTTTAAAGAGATCCACAGAAAAGCCGAACATGGATCCAGGTACGCCTCTATGTACAACAGCGCTTTTTGTATCGATGTTGAAACCATTTGAAAAGTCACCCACCATCAAAAGAAATCCAAAAAGGGAACACACCACAACTGTAGTCCTTGTTAAGCCCATCTTTGTTTTTCAGTCTAAGTCCCCCACTATCTCTTCACAATATCCAGTTGTTTTCACTTGATTTGTTTACATGGAAGACCCGAAGACACAAAATTTTTCCAGTCAACAAAGATTCGCTTGTATTTGAAATAAGTCGAAATATTTGAAGATGAAATCATACATAAAAAATTATTTACTCTTCACTTAATTTGTTTATTCGTGATTTTGAAAAATATCGTCACTAAACTTAAATAATATCGTCTGAAACACCAAAAAAAAAAAAAAAAAAGAGAGAGAGAAAAAATCGTTTGATTTGAAAACAAATTATCGTCTGAAACACCAATAAAATTATCGTCTGAATTTTTTATTTGAAATTTATGACTTCCAACAGATTTTTTAAAAAAATATTTTAATTGTGTTACATTTGAAAATTCACATTGTGATACAAAGTTGTTATTTAAATCATTCTAAAGTGGATAAGAGACGATACTGAAAAGGGGGCGAACACCTGCTAAATTGCAAACAAACACAAGTGGCTCTTGCAAGAAAAAAAGAAAGGGAAAACTTAAAAAGACAAACACAGGGGAAAAAGTAGATCACAGTTGAAAACGGCAAGGTGACGGTTTCTTCGTACAGGCGGGAGGAAGTGTTCAGGCTCCGACCAGTGCAAGATCCCGCTCCCAAATAAAGCTAAAGCGTGTCATGTTCTTTCATTGGGAGGGTGCCAGTCTTTGTGACGTACCCCTGATACGTCCCGTCTTTACTCATCCTGCTTTAGTTTCTTGTTTTTAAAACTTCCCTTTTCACTGTTTTATCCGAATCTTGGGGGAAGGTAAACGAGTGGGGGTGTCTTACGCTTGTTCCAAAGTGTGAGGAGCGCGCTTCCGCAGAAAGGGGGGAGACTTTTTCAAGGAGATTGAATGGTGAGAGAATCTACTGCACACAAGGTTCCTTTGTAATACTTAGGATCATTACAAAATAGCAAGTTTAACTATTATTTATTTAAATCTGGACTGCTCAGTGTTACTTAAGTTATTTATAGCTACTTAATAGTTTGATAATTTGTCTCATTAACAGAGAAACAAACTAAGTTATAGAAAATGTAAAAATTAACCTTTTTGCCATTGAATCTTGGAAACACACAGGCAATAGGACATCATTACCAAAAAAAAAAAAAAAGAGAGAGAGAAAGAAAAATTATGCTATATAAAGTGCACAAGTGAATTAGCGAAGTTTTTGTTAACACTTTTATTTAAGATATTTATTATGTTAAAGTATAAATCTTCAAATAAATCGTTCCTAAAATATAAGAATTCAAAAACGCTGGTTCATATTATAAATTGTATAATTTTTTTAAAAAATAAATTTATCATAATTACAATGTATAGAGAAACTATTAACCAAATTTAATTCAAATTTTGTATTTACAGATTCAAAATAAAACTGTAAAGACCACCGTAGTTACTGTTTGCATTTGTGACTCTGCGGTAAAATGCGTTTTCTTAATACTTATACCTTTATCCATTAAATACCCTACATAGGGTACCAATAAAGGCTAGGGCAAAGTGTGGGGTTTTGGGGAATATTTACGATACTTTTTTAATCAGCAAACGTATTAGTTATTTGTAGTGAGTAAAACTTATTAGGTATCAATCATTGTTGTAGTTTTTGAAAAGCTCGGATAAAATGATTATAGTTTTTCCTATTTAGATAAATTATTATCCCCAATTTTAATCGGATAAAATGGCCACAAATAGTGAATTTACACGTGTAGGTAAATCAGTGGTTCTAAATGTTTTTTGACAACGGTACCCTAAATAATCTTCTTCTTTCAGCGGCCCCGAATTACGGGTCATATCGTAATGAAAGAGTAAAAGAACTGCTATAAGCGTTGAAAATTATTAGGGAAACATATTGCTTTATTGAACAATTTAGTTATTTTATTTTAATTTGGATTGCGTGATAGGAAATGCTAATGCAATATTTTATAAATGCTTGTTCTCTCCATAACTTGTTTATTACATAGTTATTAGAAATAGAATATTTTATTTCAAAAAATGACATTTCTATATCATTGGCGTTTAACTTGAAATAATTTCATGAAGGCAACCAAAAGATTAAATAAATTATGAATTATTGGTTGGATTTAAATATGATCAAGGTTTTCAAAACTTATCATTACAAGGTTATAAAAAGAATGGAACCCCTTTAACTCTTTCACGGAACCCTAGGGTTAAAAATGTGTATACAACAGAACAAAACTAAAATAGTAATATAATGTAAGAATAAATTTGAAGCATAAGTGTTATTTTGGAAAAATTTTCAATAATATATGGTGGCCTAATAAAATTAGAAAGCAGCAAAAGTAAACTAAATGGCAAGAGCAAGAAATAAATTTCCTTTAAAAAAAAAAAAAAAAAGTTGGGACCTTCCTCTAACAGAGTGAATTGATAATTGCTGAAGATGTTTATATTAAAGACTGTAGCGGTAGGAATTTAGTAGGGTCGGAAGTAAGATCCGATACTTTTTACTAAACGGAACTCCGTTCTGGATCTAAAATTATAGCATTGCACGTTTTCATTTTATTCATTCATATTTATTTTTCTCTAAAAAAGGCAAAGTCGGCTAAAGAACTAAGTATTTTTCTTTCCTTAACACCATTCTAATTGAAATAGATTATCATTGATAAATCTTGAAAGACCACCGAAATCAAAGTGCCCCCTTTACTTTAGTCATTATCAAATAAAAGAATGGGCGTTGAATTTTCCAAAAATACATACATATGGCTATATTAACATCCATATATTTATATTAACAAATATACAATCTATAATATATTTGTAAAATAATTTTAAAATACATTTCTTTTGTCCTAGAATTTCTATACGTAAAGAATTTCTATACGTAAATCGCTGATTATGATATTATGATCTGAGACAGGTTAAAAAAGGCTTCGTAGCTCTCACTTCGGTTCAACTCTTAATTTTGCTAGTAAGTATTTCAGTATTTTTTTTTCCAATAATAATATTAATTGCTGCAATTAAGGGGTTCGACTGAGGGAAACTTTATTAATTGTTTTTATATTTTCCTTACATGAGGATGAATTTTGATATTAAAAGCAAGTGACAAGGTGGGTGTCAAATTTGCCAAAAACCCATACATATACTATAACATGTTTTTGAAATAATTTTAAAAACTATTTCTTTTGTCCGAGTCTTTCTATACTTAAAACAGAAGGGCCGTGATAGACTGGTAGTATATGGTGACTGATGCACGTTAAATCTGTTCAGTTGCTAAGTCCAATACCTCTGACCTAATTAATATCTTTGAAGGTACTGATCCAGGAGTTTCCTTGTCTTCTGGATTGGTTCAAAATTGCAAGGCTTCAGAGTTGAACATTAGTAGTCGTTAACTCAAAATTGGGACAGCTGTTCAACGACAGATATAGTATAATATAATATAATACTTAAACCAGAGCTATTACCAATTCATTTCACAATTTTGTTATGAAGCATTTTCGTAATTATTTACGCAATATTATTAATAGCTTAATTTCAGGGGTTGAACTGAGGGACATTTTAATAATTTTTTATAATTTTCTGGATGGAGACAGATCTTTGAGATTAGAATCAAATTACGGGTTCGGCATCAAATTTTCAAAAAACACATACGTATGCTATAATATGCTTGTAAAATATTTAAAATTTTTTTTTCCTTATGTACTATTATAAAGCCTTCATAGCCCTCATGTCAAGGGTTAAACTCTCAAATTTGTCAGCATGAATTTCCGCATTTTTTTTTTTTACATAATAATATTAATTTCTTCAGTAGAGTCACTTGAGGGGTTCAATCTTCAAATTTTCCATAAACCAATCCATATGCTATATCATGTTTGTAAAATAATTTAAAAGTTTTTTTCTTTTGTTCTAGTCTTTCTATATTTAAACCAGATGCGGCGCTTAAATCGCTGATTACCATTTATTATATGAGACGGGGTAAAATGGCCTACGTAGCCATCTCTTAAATAACTGATAAATAGTAATTATATGGGACTGGGCGATATAGTCTACGTAGCCCTCTTCTAAAAGGTTCGTTTCTCAATTTCATTATGACGCATTTTCGCAATTATTTATAGCTATAAATAATAGCTTAAATATTCATAGCGTAAATATTTATAGTTTATTATTATTTCGTGTTATTTACAGCTGACAGGGTCGCGCAGTGGGTTGATCGTTAAGACACGGTTCTCAGAAGATCACTGAAGTCAAGCATCAGTGGCTGCAGTCACTGAGCGGGTGGGTGACCACTAGGATCAGTCTGCGTAGGGACCGAGGGCGTGCGGTATTGGTCCTCGTTAAATTGTTCTACCGTGAAGTGCTCGACTTCGCATGCAGGTCGTCGGGCTACCGAAGCGGGGATGTCATCTCCTCTGCAGGGGATCAAAATTGTGATGGCAAGTCTTCGGATCATCCTCAGGGATGGTTCCCGGACAGCCGCCAATAGCCTTTGTGCAACTCTAGTGCGACGTAAATGAACTACAATAACAACTTATAGCTGACAGGATGGAAGTCAAATTCTTCAAATACCCATGCATATACACCATGTCATGTTTGTAAAATAATTTTAAAAATTGTTTCTTTTGTCTTAGTCTTTTTGCATTTTAACGCTTAAATGCAAACGCTTAATCGCTGATTATGCAATTTTGATATGAGACGGAATGTGATAGTCTATGTAGCCCTCTCTTAAAGGATTCATTTCTCAATGTCGTTATAACGAATTTTCGTAATTAATTATTTAGGGGTTCAACTGAGGGACAATCGATTAATTTTTTTGGTAGAAGAAAGAATTTTGATGTCAAAATCAAGTTACAGAGTTTGTCTCAAATTTTCTAAGAACCTATACAAATGCTATGTTAAATTCGTAAAATATTTTCATTTGTTCTAGATTTTGCGTACCTAAATCATAGGGGGGGGCTTAAATCGCTGATTACGCAATTATTATTTGAGATGGGTTAAAAAAAGAGCTACGTAGCCCCCTCTTAAAGGGTTCGTTTCTCAATTTCATTATAACGCATTTTCGTAATTATTTACATAATATTAGAGGTAGGTAGGAAGGCACTTTATTTTCGTCGCACTAGAGCTGCACAATAGGCTATTGGCGATGGTTTGAGAAACATCCTTCAGGATGATCCGAAGACATGCCATCGCAATTTTGATCCCCTGCGAAGGGGATGCACCCCCCTGTTTTTGTAGCCCGAGAACCTGCGTGCGAATTCGAATACTTTACGGTAGAATAGTTTAATGAGGATCGACACCGCGCACACTCAGTTCCGACGCAGGCTAATCAAAGTGGTCACCCACCTGCTTACTGACCACAGCCAGTGAGGTTTGACATCGGTGTTTTACTGGGAACCGTGTCTTTACGATCAGTCTACTGCGGGACACATAATATTATAATTAGCAGAATTTGAGGGGATGAACTGGGGGGGGGGGGGCACTTTAATTTTTTTTTATAATTTTCTGGTATTGGAGAGAACTTTGAGATGAAAATCAATTGACCGAGTGGGTGCCAAATTTTCTAAAAACACATATATATGCTATAGAATATTTGTAAAATATTTAAAAAAAAAAAAATTCTTATGTCCTAGTCTTCCTATTCTTAACGCATTTTGCGCTTAAATCGCTGATAATCCAAAAAAAGGCTTCATATCCCTCACTCAAAGGGTTCAACTGTCAATTTTTTTTATAACGCATTGCCTTGCTTTATTTTTGTATTAGTTTTAAATGCTGCATTTGAGGGGCTGAACTGAGGGACAATTTTTTTTTAATTTTTTATATTTTTTTTTGATGTAAGAGAAATTTTTGATATTAAAAAAGAAACAGTATGGGTGTCTAATTTTCAATACTACATACATATGCTATAATATATTTATAAAATGTTTTTTTTTTTTTAAAATCTCTTCTTTATTAAGCATTTCGTTATTGGAGATCGCAACGCTCGATTACGCCATCTGGGGAGAGACCGGTTCCATGTCTTTGGCCCTTCTCCCTTCCCTCTCCTCTTTTCAGTTGCATCTCTCTCCTCTTTTCACTTAATAGAAATATTTTTTAAAATTTCCATGATGCTTTTCTTTAGAGCTATGTTTAATGTAATTTACAGTTCCATATAGTTTTCCGACCTATAAGATTTTAATTTATATGAAAATCAAGAGAGAAACTAACGTTCTTCCTCCCTCTATGACTCTCCACACGCTAGTGGGGAAAGCATGCGAAGTGTTGCCATAGGTAGACAGTTCTGCTCTACGCCACCTGCAGCACATTTCGATCGCCAGTTGAGAATTTCCGCGTTTTTTTTTTCTTTTTTTTTTTACATAATATTATTAATTGCAGCATTTGTGGGGTTCAACTGAGGAACACATTACTCGAGATCGCAACGCTCGGATGCGCCATCTAAGGAGACGACCGTATGTGTGTATTTTTTCCTTTCTTAATATTTTTCATATTTAAATGTCAGAAATATTTTTTAAAATTTCCACGATGCTTTCTTTCGGAACTATGCTCAATGTAGTTTTTAGTTCCATATAGTTTCGTAATTTAAATTTTTTTAATCTATTTGAAAATGAAGAATAAACGAACGCATTTCCTTCTCCTTTGACTCTTCATACGCTAATGGGGAAAGCATGTAAAGTGTAGCCATAAGTTGAGAGTTCTGCTCCACGCCACCTGTAGACCTTTTCGATCGCCAATTAATCTTTTTCTAATTTTACGGTATGAAAGAAAACTTTAATCATAAAATCAAGTGATAGGGTAGGCGTCAAAGTTTCCAAAAATACATACATATACTATGATATATTTGTAAATTTTTTCTCTCTCTTTTTTCTTAGTATTTTTATACATAATGTATATGTGGCGTTTAAATCGCTAAGAAAGCAAATTATGATGTGAGACGAGCTGAAAAAGTCTTCGTAGGTCACACTTTAAGGACTTAACTCAATTTCGGAAATGCGAATTCCCGTGTTTTTTTATTTTTTTATAATTTTTTTTTAACATAATATTATCAATTGCTATATTTAAGGGGTTAAACGGGGGACACTTTAATAATGTTTTTGTAATTTCTTGGTTTGAGAGAGAACATTGAGATTAAAATTAGGTAACAAGGTGGGCGTCAAATTTTCCAAAAACACATACATATGTTATAATGTAAATGTAAAATATGTAAGAATTTTTTCTTCTTCTTTTTGTCCAGTTTTTCTATTCCTAAGGCATGAGTCGCGATGGCTCAGGGGATAGAGCGTTCACCTTCCAATGAGGTGAACCGAGTTCGAATCCCACCGATGGCTGGTCAATACGAATTCGCATCGGGATTGCAATGACCACAGTGCTGATGTGAAAATATCCTCAGTGGTAGACGGATCATGGGTTAGAGTCCCTTTGCCGTGAGGGTAACCGTGGGAGGTCCTCGTGGTCTTCCTCTCCACGTAACGCAAATGCGGGTTAGTCCCATCAAAAAGTCCTCCGCGAAGGCAAATTTCTCCCAATACTTGATCCAGGAGTTCCCTTGTCTTCTGGATTGGGTTCAAAATTACAAGGCTACGGAGTTGAACATCAGTAGTCGTAAACCCATAAAATTGGGTCCGCTGTTCAACGACGGTTATATATTCCTCAGGCATTTTGCGCTTAAGTCGCTGATAATGCAATTATGATGTGAGAAGTGCTGAAAAAGGCTTTATAGTCCATATTATTAAATGCTGCATTTGAGGGGCTCAACTGAGGGACAATTAATTAATTGTTTATATTTTATACGAGCGAGATTTTTGATATTAAAATCAAAAGACTGTTTGGACGTCTAATTTTCCAAAAACTCATATATATGCTATAATATATTTACAAAATGCTTTTTTTAAAAAAAAATCTTTTGTCTTAGTCCTTCTATACAAAAAGCATAGAAAGCGCTTAACTTGATGATAATGCATTTATGAAGTTAGACGATTCGTAAAAGGTATCGTAGGTCTCAGTTTTAGGTTTCAATTCTCAATTTTGATATTACGCATTTCAGTGTTATTTTTTCTTTTACATAATATTATTTATTGCTGCATTTGAGGGATTCGACTGGACTGAGGGACATTGTAGTAATATCTTATATGTTTTCGGTATGCGAGAGAACTTTAATATGAAAATCAAGTGACAGGGTGGGTGTCAATTTTTCTAAAAAAAACCCACATATATATGCTATTATATGTCTGTAAAATATTTTTAAATTTTTTTTCTTTTGTCCTATACATAAAGCTATACATTTCCTATACATTTTGTTCTATACATAAAGCACAGATGGCGCTTAAATTGCTGATAATGCGATTATGATGTGACAAGGTCTGGTAAAAGCTATGTAGTCCTCACTTTAAGAGTTGAACTCTGATTTTCGTTATAAAAAATTATCAAAGTATTTTCTTATGTCAGCGATGCATACGGTTAAATAGGCATGGTTTTTATTAATTCTTTCTCTAAATTGATATTGACATATATGGTTACTTTAAGGAAAATTGATGCTAACTTTTAATAACGAAACCAGTTTTAAAGGAAATGCTTATTGCCAGAAATTATAAAAAATTCTCAAATTGGTTCCCCGTTATGTTATAACATTATGTATATCACTATAGTTATATACATAATTTTGAATAATCATCTGTCGGGATAAAAAAATTAAAATTTCTCTAAATATATCTTGGTGTTTTCAAACGAACTGACGCTCACTTTTAATTATGAAACAAGTTTTAAAGGAATTCCATTTTACAAAAAAGTATTAAAAAAATTGTAAAAAGTCCCTTTTTAGTGAAAGAGATGCTTATCCTTACATAAACGTGTTTTGGACAATATAATACCCCACCCCCCTATATTTTCAATAAATATTTCTTCACATATATGGGTGTATTCTATCAAATTGAAGACCACTTTTAACTATGAAAACAAGTTTCATAGAAATTTCTTGTAATAAAAATTTATAAAAAATTCGTAATTGTCTTCCCTTATTCTACCATTAAACATACTTTTAATTTTCAATTAATATTTCTGGACATAGATGAGTGTTTTCAAGGAATTTGACACTCTCTCTTAATTATGAAACAATTTATGCTGGTTATATACTTAAACTTGAACAATCGTGTGACGGCCGAGCGGTTAGCGTGTCTGGCTGAGGAGCCATTGGCCGCGGGTTCGAATCCTGCTCAGGGCATGGATGTTTCTTTCTCTCTCTCTCTCTATGTTTTATGTCCTTTCTCCTTTGTGTGAATGTGACCCGCCCTATAAACGGGTTTGTGGTTGTGTGACGTGGGCGACGCTGCTCCACCGCCGTGGCTTCGCCACAGGTGCCCTCTGGGTAACGAGAAAAGAGTAACAGTTCTGGCATTCCTGTGGCCAATGGGACAATCCCCAAGTGCCCGCCATTAAAAAAAATAAAAAACAATCGTGTGACGGACTAAAAAAATTTTAATTTCTATAAATATTTCTTGACTTCTAGAATTGTCGTTCACTTTTAGTTATGAAACCAATCTTAAAGGAAATGCTTGTCGCCAGAAATATTCCGCTTTGAACAGCCCATCCAATTCCCAATTTACGACAATCGACGTATAATTCCGCAGCCTTGCAATTTTAAATCCAATCCAGAAGACTAAGGAAATACTGGATAAAGCATTTGGACAAACTATTCAAGGAGGGCGTTTTATGTATCTCACTCGTATCTGTATTACATGTGATGGTATACAGTAGAAAACTAACGCGGTTAGCCTGACAGCGAGGAGCTTTTTCTTCATGATCCTTCTACCACGGAGAAATTTACGGCAAAAGGAAAGAAACTTGTTTAGTTTAATAGCATGTAATTAGCGTGCTTTGAGCTAATATCTTTTTTAAAAATTTTCTATAACTATATGTTTGTATTTAAAACAATTTTACGCTTACTTTTAATATTGGAACCAATTTCAAATGAATTCCACTTTGAAAAAATGATAAACAAATTTGCAAAAGGTTTAGTCTTATGATAATTATACACTTACTACAAACTGCAGCTTAGTGTGTTTGGGCTTAAACAAGATCTTTTTTTAGAAATTTTCTATGACTGTTTCTCTACACATCTATTCCGGATTGATTGTATGCACTTATAATGTGTTTTTAAACTACATTTGCCGGCTTTCAAAGAATTTATTAAGTATTTACCAAATTTGTTTTGTAGAAGGGAATACCAGCATCAGGTCCAGAAATGATATAGGATTAACTTTTGCATTGGAGTCAATAAGAAATTCTTGGGGAATAACTTATTTAGAATTTCGCCTGTAAAAATCCTTAATATATTTTAAAAACATACTAGTATAATCAGGGCTAAAGAGAATAGAAGGGCTAGTTCACTCCGCTCTTAGAGCTGAAGCAACGATTTCCCTCCTCATGACGTCACTGTGTCCACAGATCTCGGAGATCGCAAGCAAAGATATTATGATAACTTTGCATCTCTCTCTTTGTAAAAATAAGTTAGACATTTTCTGGTTATTGTAATTAACACTTTATTTCCGTTCATAAACATAGTTCAAAAAAACTTTCTTGGCCATTATATTAAAAAAATACCATTTTAAACTTATAAAAATATTTTACTAGTTGGCGAAAATGACATTATAAATACTTTATTTTAAAAAGTTCTGTTTTAACTTTAATTATTAAGAAAAATTAAAGCATATATTGGCACTTTTTTATCTACATATTCTGTTATAACAATAAGTTGAGTTAAATTTAGAATCCCTAATTTTTAAATATGCCGTTAAAAGCAATTTGTTTATACTTAATCATTAGGAAACATCAACCTTATACTCTAATTACTGAAACAAAATAATAATTTAGGTTCATAATGACATTAGAAATTTCACATTTGTTTATAGATATTTAAATTTACGATGATATAAATTTATAGATATTTAAATTTAAGAGAATATAATTTTCAAAGAAATCATAAATATTTAGAATAACAACATTAAAAATATGTTATGAAATTAGGAGAATTTCAACTATATACTATATATTTTATTTATACTTTTTATTTACATTTTAATTTTCTTTGACTTTATCTATTTTTTTCACCTGCCTTTCTTTTTGAAGTAACGAGGCGGTTTCTATTTAGATAATGAATTTTTATAAAAGTTCTTAACGATAGAATAAACGTATTGCTGTTTTATATTAACTGTGCCATTTCGGAATCCATTCTTTACATAGTTGTTCATTTACTTTAGGGAACACGTTTTTCCTTTTGTTTTTTTATCAGAATTTTTTAAAGTTGCAATCGCGCAAACTGGCATTTCGATAATAGTTTTAAATTTTTGTAAATTCACAGCAAAAACTGAGGAAAGTCATTATAGAAAATAACAAATATCTTAGAATATGTCACGAAAAAAAAAGCTCCAATATTAGTTAAGCTAGCATTGCTGAACGTTCCGTTCTTGAAGCAAAAGTGCGAGCTTTGCGCCAAAGTGACGTCACTAGAGAAAATCGGAGGATTGGCGTGACCAGAGTTTCTTCAAAGGAGTGAACCAGCCCTTCTTATTCTCTTTAGCCCTGAGTATAATGCTTCACCAGCCAAACCCATTTTAAAGTTAAAGCACTTAACTGATTCTTAACTGTGCATATGCAATATACTGATTTCTCTAATAACAAGTTTAAACGCAGAGCTGTAAGCGATAAGCAGAGAGCTCGCCGCACTTAACTATACTCAATAACAAGCATTAGCAATGGCAAATTATTTTAGGCATTAAATAATAAATTAGTTACTTCAGTTGTAGATTCAGATTATTTACATTTGTTATTTATAGATAATTAATTTGGTTTGTGTGAGGATTGCTGCAGATTTTTTAATAAGAAAAGAGCCTATGAAACTGATAAAAGAATAGTGTAATTTATTTAAGAATTACAATACAACTGTATAAAATATAAATGCATCACATATAAAATTGTATGAAGTAAAGTGAATATGAAATATCAAAAATAAATAATTTGATGATTCCAGCTTCTATGCATTTAATGTTTTAACAAATGCAGAATAAAATATGAAAAACATTGCACAATTGTGAATGAAGTGAGAATGCTCATTGGAAATGATTTAAAAACATAAATAATATGAAACAAATGAAAAATACTGTCACAATTTAACAGAGAAAATAATTTTGTACTTTTAACTTAAACTTGATTTCCTTTTAACAATAAAATTGAAAATTTATATATCAAAGAAAAACATACTTTCTCTAATAATAAGCCTTTTTCAGAATGAAAAAGAATAATATGGAAAAAAAGAAAAGGGAATTGAAGTGTTAAAAGCATAAAAAGTTACAAAAAATATTGCTTTCAGTGCTTATCAGAATTTTCAATCACATGTATTCAACATAACAGACATTACAACTTAAAAAGACACCATACCACAGAATAAACTTTTCGTTGCTAATTCTTTTTCACCTCCACTACTTATGTAAAAAAAAAGAAAAAATGAGTTCCTGCAAACCTAGAGTAAGCCATTAAGTTTCTGTTGCTGAAAAAAAAATCAAAATGCAAACAAATTATTGGACGAGAACTTCTCCATTGCGTAATTCTAAGTTATCCCCATATAATTTATTTTCATTTACACATTTTTTGAAACTTCATGAATTACCATAGGTTTTCTGAACTCATTTTTTTTTTCTGAAAAAGAATTTGCAAAGAAAAGTTTCTCAAATGGTATGGCATCCTCTTAACAGAGATTTTACACAATGCTAATTTGAAAGCATGCGAACTACTGTAAGTTCTTAACTTTTTTTGAACGTTCAATCTGTTTATTTTATCCAAGCAATTATCTTTATAAATAAGTTAGATAACTAAAATTTTAAAAAAGTTAAAATGGAATTAAATTGTAAAAAAAATTTCAAATTGTTGAACATGACATTAAAAATATAATTATGGCTTAGTTATTAATGATAAAGTGAAAATTAATGAATTTTAGCTCATCTTATTTATATTAATAAAAAATTTAAAATTGATTTTTTAGCTACAAACCGATGTTTAATTTTATCACTTCCATTAAAATTTTTATGGAGAAATGGTTTTTTCACAAAATTCCTTCTTTCCAACATAACTATATGCAATAAAAAGAAATTTTTTAGTAATATAAGGTCACTTACAGATTTAAGCTCGTCCTTGGTAGAGTATTTTAATTTGTTTCATAAATGCACTTTTTATATCTAAGTATGAAGGAAATCAATTTTTATCATATATACAGGGTGTTTTTAAAATTTCAGCAAAACAGAATTCCAAAAATTTATAGAAACCTTTAGAAACAAATGAATATTTAAAATATTTAAATGAATGAATAATGACACTTACTAAATGTTGGTGAAAATGCTATCATTTTATAAAAATCAAAATCATTATGTCTGGAGTAATTTACACTTACTTGAAAATGATGTTGATTCATAAAAATAGAAACATAAAAAATTGTTCTAGAATGGTTGCACAAATAAAGGATAACTTGAATAAAAAACAATACACAAGACAAACATATCACAAAAACAATGAGCAAGCAAACAAGTTTGCATTTGAACTAAAAACAGAGTAATAAAATTGCACATTAAACATTTATACAGGGTATTCTGTAATTATTGCCCTTCATGTATATTTTTGAAAAGTTTGCTAAAAATTAAGCCATTAGCACTTAACATAAGGCAACTTAATCTGATGATTCATTTTCAATTTTAAACATAGTTTAAGTTTTATTTAATTCTTCAAAACCATTATTTGGAAAATGATATAAATAGGCAATGTTAGTGTAATAATTATTGATGATTAGAATTATTAAGTAAGACAAGACAAGGTTTGTTGTCTCTAGGATTGGAATTTACAAGCTAATTTTTAATTAACTGAAATTTAATTTCAACTAGCCGAATCTTTAGTTTTTTAACACTATTCACTTCTCTCTTAAAGATTCTTTTGTTACCTTTACTATGACAGTATTTATTAATACTTCAAAAGGATGCTAAAAGCACATGGCAAGAAAGGTGTTTAAAGAACACCTTGCATAGGTTTAAAATTTTAAGGCTAATTTTATTTAGCCGAAATTTGATTTCGACCAATAGATTTCTTTGATATCTAAATATGATCCTTTCTATTTATTGTATGGTGACATATTTAATAGAAAATGGAGGTATTAGAATATTTGATCTGTATCTTAGTTCTATATCATATCTATACAAGGTGCAGTAAAGGACTTCCCAATTAAATATTCTTCTGATACCTCTACTAAGGTAATTATTCGCTACCAACAAAGATGTTAAAAATATATAGTAACGATGCTGTTTTAAGAATATCCGCTATAAAACAATTGCAGCTCACTTTAATGCATGATCATCTGGTATATTCAAATCTAAATCACAACTCTTCCCTTTACCTTTGGATTTTGTTTTTCTCAAAGTAAAATTAGGTATTCGTTCCTTTTCCAAGCAACTAAATGTTTCAGATGATGAGTCTGAATTGAGCTGCAATGGATATGTTTTACGAATTTTGTGGCACTGCAAAGATGCTGATAAGTTGATATCTTGACCCTTAAACTTTCTTTGTGAAGCCAAAGAAGCATTTAGGCTTGTCGGAAGAATTTTTTTGCCGCTCACCTTACTTAGCCTTGGTACTGTTGCATTTAATCTCTTAACAACATCAACTTCCGAGTTAGTGAGTGGTTTGAAATCGCAATTCTGCATTACTTTGATAACAGTATCATTGATTTCAGATTTCAACTCCTCGTTGGTGATTTCAAAGAGAGTTTTCAGGAATTCACCAGAATCTTTTACATCAACAGAGCTATTGGCCACTTCATCATCTTCTTTGGGAAATAATTCATCCGCTTTTTTTAGGAGTTTTTCACCCAATTCTTCAAGTTCTAAGAGCAGAAACTCAACAGGAAGAATATAGTTTTCTTTTAAAATGATTTGCGGTTTTTCTGGAAGAAAAAATTCTTTCAATTTTTTATTTAGAATTTTTCCCGAATCTTTAATGCTGATGTGCTTTTTACCAGATAGCTTGGACGATTTATTTCTTATAAGAACTGCTCTTATAAAAGCAAAAAGATATGTATACAATGCAATAAAGATGAAGCATATAATTATTGAAATGCACTTTTCAAAAGCAACAGTTTCTTTGATAATTTCAGGTTTTCGATTATCCTTAAATAGAGACCCAATTGCATCTAAGCAGATGAAGACAGGATGAAGAGATTGCGTTTTCAATCCCGAGAATATTCTTCTCATAAAATCACAAAGACCCAAAAAGAATGAAACAACAATAATAGTGACCAACAACATTTTCCATGATTTCAGTAATCTTTTCCCCAGTGCTTTTAGTCTATGGCTAAACATAAGGAATCTGAATGACTTTAAGAGATGCATGAATATCAGAAATGCCAATAAATTTTGATTAATGCTCTCATACATAGCTGCATTCATGATATCTGAATTAGATTTCAGGTCTGATTCTTTTAATTGATGAGATATGTGTTTGAGCATCAGAATATAACTAAAATAGTAACTTAAATAGCTAATTGAAACAATATTAAATAAAAAAGTGTAATAGTTCCACATTTTTTTTAAGTACACACTACTGTATTTAAATAGTTTCCAGCATTGATTGTTACATTCCATTAAAACTATAAGTAAGAATATAAGATGAATAAAAAATTTCATGAGATAAAGAAAGCAATTCATATCCATCAGTTTCACAGTAGTAATTGAATTGGTGGTAATTACATTTCTTTCTGCAAATTCAAATTGAATATTGATGAAGTTTAACAATGAAAATGATGGATTAAACAGTAAAAATTCAACACTGACTGCACCAGATGATATATTGGAAATAAACTGAGAAAATTCATTAATAAGGTCTACAGCATTGATTTTGTTATCATTCAGAACTACGATATTTTCTTCAGAATACGTTTGATGGTAGCCATGAAGTACACTTTTTTCAAATTCAGGCACAAAAGTTTGATTAATTTTGATATTTTTTGAATTATTGCAGGAATAGTCTGGAATATTATCAATTTGGACTACACCAAAATATTTTATAGTGATATCGTGAACTAAAATGCAGCCAGTGGTGAAACCTAAGTTAGTTGAATAATCCTCAGAATAAATAGTGTTGATGAAATCAACTTGAAGCCATTCAGTCATAGCTGATTTTGTACTAGGTGATCTGGTATTAAAAGAACTGCTAGACCTAAAAAATAAATAAATTCCTTAAAAGCTAATCAAAAATTAGATAATTCTTATTAAATTATATTTTAAACAATTCTCATTGATGTTATTAAATAGGTTATATTACCTAAATAACCATTTGTGGATTGAAGATTGTTGCTGATATCTCATTTGCTTATTTACAGGTAACAGTAAAGCAAGAAGTAGAAGAAATATAACGATGAAATTCCAAATGTGGCTGAAAGTTTATGAAGTAAATTATATATTAATTATAAATATGTATAGAATGTGATAAAAAGCTTCAAAATCTTTTTAAAAAAAAGTTATTTCATGTAAATAAATACACAAGGTGTTCTTTAATGAACACCCTCTGTATTTAAAACACAGAGTAAAAAAATATGCACATTAGGAGTAAAATAAATATTTGAGTGAGAACAAACAAAAATCTTTTCAAATTCTAATTAAACATAGATCTAACCGATCATTAAAAATTTATAATCATTATTATTATTGATCATTAATGAAACTCACATTTCTTATTGAAGATCATTGCTTCAGTTAGGATAATTAACAGTGGGATTATCTTTTTAATTGCATATCAAGAAATTTAATAAAATAATTTTGTTGCACAAAAGCAAATGTTCTGAAATAAACACAGGTATTAGAGTGGTATTTCTTATTCAATTTCAGCTTACCAATGAAATGTGCATAAAATCTTTTCTTTTAAGGCACACTGTCTGAATCTCTCAAGAATTTCTTCTTTCGGTGGTCTAAGATAGTTTCTGAAATACTCCATTCTCTTGTAACTAGATTCGGTGCATTTTGGCTCATCATTTTTTGATATTTTCGAGGTAGGTACTCGGTATACATTTTGCTTAGAATATTGATAAAGGGATAACATAACAGCTACAAGAAGGATCTGAAACATGCAATTTTGTTAATCATTGTAGTATAAAAAAATTAAAAGTTACTATCCCTTCAAACAGCTTTCATAGCCTTAATAAGTACTCACAACTATTACAACAACTCTAATCAAAATGTTGAGAGTTCACAATAAATGAACACTGAACTTAAAAATACATTTTCAATATATATATATATATACACAATAAAGTCGGACCACGATTTAACGAATTCATCGGGACCGGAAATTTTATTCGTTAAATCGGGGTTCAACAAAAAAAAAAAATTATTTTTTGTGCATATGTATTATTAAAAATTACTAGTTACAAACGACTATCTAAGATTAGAAAGGAATTTCCTGTTTGACTCATAGTCCACGCGACAAACCCCCGGAAAATGACCTTGCAAGTGTAATATGTCTTATTGACTCTACCCACCTACCCACGACGAATTTTGTTTTTCCCTGTTGCGGGTTTTTCTTTTGTTTGAGAGGAATATGAACTTTTTCTATTTTATTCCTCCCAGAAAAGATTTTTTTCCCTTCAGAATCTGCCAATTACAAAAAAATACAATATTTTTCAGATCAAAATTAATGAAAAATATTTTTTCCGGATGCTGAAATAATTCGTTAATTCGAGGTTAATTATTCGTTAATTAGGGTTTTTTGACTCTGTTTTTGCTGGGGTTGAAAAAAAATTCGTTAAATAAGGGTCCGACTGTATATATATATATATATATATATATATATATATATATATATATAATATATATATATAATATATATATATTATATATATATATATATATATATATATATATATATATATATATATATATATATATATATATATATATATATATATATATATATATATATATATATATATATATATATATACTATATATATATAATATATATATATATATATCATGTAAGTAAATAAAAAAAAACTTATTCAGAATTTGATAGCCACAATGTTAAATCATTGCAATTTATTACACAAATAATTTTTGTTAGATTAGTATGAGGAAAAACAGATTATGCATAGAGACATTTTATTAAAAAATTGCTTAATAATTCAAACTGTGATGGTTTACAATTCTGGTTTAGAAATAGTAATTTTAGTTATATTTTTTGATAGAAGTCCCTGTTATATTTTAATATAAGTCTGTTTTAAATAAGACTAAAATAAAAAATAGCTTAAATTAAAAATAGCTATCAATACTAAATAAGATTTACATTGATTGCACCAATAACACTGAAAATACATCAACAACAATTATAAAATTCTTACAATAAAAGGAGTCCACACTAAGCATGAACAGAGAATGCAGAGGAAAATATATTTCATGAGGAAGGCACACTTGATGAATGAATAGCTAAAAAAAAAAGAAAGGAAAAAAAAAAAACTACATTTATAAAATAATTTTTGGCAAAATGAGCTTTTGAAAACAATAAAAACATAAAGTAAGAATTTTTCCTACTAATAGAGTTTATTCTAAGAAATATTTAAACATTTTATAAATGTTTACTAAAAAAAAGTTTTTTTCTGAAATGAAGTACACATTACATTAATAGATTACAGACATTAAACACACATTAAATATATTAAAAAATAAAAATTCAAATATTTAAATACAGTTCAATTTACAGCATTTAAAAATACATGCACAACATAAATTAGGAAATAATGATATTTCTACAAGTTGACCATCAATGGTAAATTTCGTTGACAATGGTTGTATACTTAGCAAGGTATCCCTGTTGATTATTGGAATAAAGCATATATGTACTTTATGAAGATAATGGAAAGTAAAATATTTTGTTTACTACGCCAGGGTTGAAGAGATAGTTTCGATCAAAGTTTGTCTTTTTCCCCATTTTAAACTCTACACTACATGTTGAGGCCCATCTTTTGTCAGCAGGCAAAGTGAAATGGGCCAGAATGTTGTTTTTTAGCTTTTAATCTGGAAGCTCTTAACCAAAGAATCATGAAGGAAATTTTTTTTCCGTGTTGTTTTAAACAGCATTAGAGGCACTTCTTGCTGATGGACTATCAGGTCGTCTTGCACTTCTGACTGATGGACTATCAACATTTTATATTCTAAGAGGAATCAACATTTAAAGAGTATGCCTTTGGTTGACCTGGAGTTGAAAGATCTTAGATAAATGAGGTATGTAAAGGCTCCTGTTGTAAAATTTTAGCATCGTTGACAGCTGTTTTGGAAAGAATGTAGTTTAAAAGAAAAGAAAAGTGTTATGATTAAAAAATTATACCTTGATATGTTGATAAGAATAAAAGTGAGGGAGACAGTTGCATTGAGCAATGTTAACAACCATGCTACGAAGTAGAAAAATGGTGGTAAGAACAGCAATTGAAGTCTGGGATCTACATCACTCTTTTCTGATATTGTGCTGTGAGAATAGGTGTGGCTTGAAGTTAATCCTGAAACAATTTTTAAATGATTTAAAATACAAACATTTAATTTCAAAAGAAACATAGTTACTGCAATGGATTGAATCAGAAATTTGAGGAAAGTGAAAAAAAAATTCCATGCAAAAGAATTCAAACTTTTTATCATTATCTGTTGACTATACTATATATTTCTCATTGAGCAAGACATTAGATTTAATTTTGTAACCTATATTTTAACGTTTCACAAGAGTCTCTTTCAAATGACGGGGTTTAATTGAACATTAAAAGCTGCATATTGTTTTATATAACTGTTATATATAATTTACTGTCTAACAGAAGTAAATACTATCTACAATAAAGAAAGCACATCATAAAAATTAACGAATATAATCGTAATGAATATAACTAATACCTTGAGATTCACTGCCAGAAGATAGTGAGTCATATGTACTTGTTAGAGTTTCGTCCAAATCATTCATGCTCTCATTCACAAAATGATTCAATTCTTCGAGGACAATTTCTTCATTTTCTACAGAATGTTCATTTTTATCATCATATAAATGCTGTCTGCCCATTGTATCTGCATTCATAATTATATTGTGCTTTTTTCTAACCCAGTTTTCAAAAGCTTGCCAGGTGGAAATGGATTTTTGAAGAGGTGAGACAGGATCACTATTTAAAAGAAATCATAATTGTTTCATATCTTATATATGGGCATCACTTTTGTAGAATATACCTTATATAAAACATAGTTTACATAGAACACAAATTTTTATTATCTTAGTCTTTTATTGTATATTACTATTCAAGAATATGATTTTAGTTTTTGCTGAAATATGAAAAAAGTATTTATTTTTATGTATTTCACCGAAATTTAAGCATTTGGCACACTTATGGTAAATTTTGATAAAGATCCTATGTATATAAAGTACAGTAAAATAAATAGTGTTACACGCACATATCCACACTACAAAGCAATATTATCAATATATAAAAAATGATTAAAATACCAATAATTAGCTTCATTTAATTATTGATTTGTGTAAAAGAAATGAAAGTGTATTTTTCTTATAAAACATCTCATTAATATATATTCTCTGAAAAAGTAACACCTTAGCGGTGCTAATTTAATATATAAGTGAGTATAAAACAAAAACGATTCAGAAATCTGATGAATTACTATTGAAGAATGCAGAACATACATTCAAGTTTTATCAGGCAATCAAACTAGGTTATTCCCCAACCAAACTAGTGATTTGATTTCCTTTTTGTTTAAATATTTCCTTGCTACCCTTAATGTGCATAATACTATTACAGTATTTCTTATGAGGATTCCAAGAGTATACAATAAGAGTTGCAGTTACAGGACACCCTGTATATGCTAAGGATTCTGCTAAAGACATAACATTTTATTTATGAAAATCTGCAATTACCTGACATTTGAAATTGACAGTGATGCAGATAACTCTTGTTTTTCATCTGAAGAAAAACTTTCATCCATTATATTAGACATAGACAGAATACTGCTTTCTTCAAAACTGCTGTATAAACTATCACTGCCATCAGTGTCAGAGATGGATCTTCCTGAAGATCTGCTAGTATTAGAATGTTTTTGTCGCAACCAGCAATAAAAAGGCCGAAGAGACCAGGAAAAAAATAATCTGTTGAAATGAGGATTCAACCCTATTGTAGGCGGCCTTGACAAACGGAACAAGATTGTAAGAACAATTTGAGGAAAGGTAGCCATTGCTGATACTAACAGGCACAATATAAGTGTATTTGATGACAAATGAAGAATAGAGTGGTCCAATTCAAACTGAAAGGTAAATTTTCAGAACATCAAAAAATGTAACATTAAAGCAGACAATACAAAAACAATATTAAACCGGAAGACATAATAAAGGAAATACAGGCAGTATGCAGGTTTGTAAAGACATTGGGAATGCATACGTTTTGAATAAAATCATACATAAATAATAAAAATTTCCCTTGTTCATTAAATTGTTTTATCTAAATTAAATTCCAGTCAAATTATTGTCAACTATAGCAATGTTAGAATTGATCCTTTTATCAAAGATGTAAGCATAGTGTTGTGTCACGACATTGTGAATTAACTTAAAAAGGTTAATAGCCTCCCAATTTTAAAATATTCAATTAATGTTTATATTCCATGATGATTTGAATTAATTCCTGGTCAACTTTATTTGTATTAATTAATGCTTTTTAATACAACATAGCAAAATTTTACAACATAGCAAATTAAAGTAGTATATAAAATTGAAAAGCTTTCCTAACAATTTCTATAGTGAAGAATAATTTAATTCCAATAGAAAGAATAAGAATCAGTTTATAAACACATAGTATAAAAGGAAAGCCTTTAGTCTTTAAGACAGTTCAAACTGTTTTTATTGGTAATTTTCGCCAAAAATAATATTGTTTTTGACGAGCATTCTAAAAATATATATTAAAGGCAGTGATAAAAGAATACCCGGTATGTTTCAAAACTAAAATTTAATAACTAAGATATTTACTTTGCTTAAAATTTGGTTTTGTAAAGCTGTAAAACAGAAAGCTGAATTAAGGAGAAAGCACAGGCAGCAGGTTAGTCTTTGAGCTCCTGTGAAAAATGTTCTGGGTGGTGTACACAATACTGAATTCCACATACTGAAGTCATGGACATAAGCAATCATATTATTAAAGAAAAGCTGAAAAAAATGTAAATTTTCCTGTAAGTGTCATAATAACTTAAATCCTAAATAATATATAATTTAAAAAATTAATAAAAAATATAAAACTTACAGATGAAAATGTTGATGCTGTATCCGACAGCATTAATTCCCTTTCTATAAGACCATCATCTTTTTCAGCTGAAAGCCACTTGTAACAATTGAAGGTGTAACTGTAGCCTAAAAATGAGTAATAAAAATTGCTGTCACAAGAAAAGTAATCCAAACGAATTGAATAAAACTAATAACAGCAGAATCAGAAAATACATGCAATTTACAAAAATGTTGAAGATATTTGAGATGGATTAACAAATGAATTATTCTTCGCAATACTAGCAGATCAGGTTTAAATGCTGTGTGACCTTTAGTGTTAAATGTGGCAGCCAATATTCAACTGCAATATAATAGCGCTTTAACATAACATGTTTAAAAAACATTAAGGAATACAAGATCCAACTTTTGTCTACACGGGGAAAACAGTTGAATTTGGTGGCTTATCATGGCAATGATTGCAAAGAGACAAGCTATGAAATAAGGAACATGTGATTTACCAAGTATCAAGAGGCTAACAAATTGTGTAGCTATGCTGAGACTAAAGCCTCATTAATGCAGACATATAACATTAAGTACATGAATACCAATGTGGCCAGACTTATAATTAGCTATATTTTATATTAATTGTTTTACATTAATCATTTGATATAAATACATAATTAATAGCTTTTTTGCTTTGAATGAATCATGGATGAACAAATTTTTTATAGGAAAATTATTATTTTCGTGTAAAGGTTTAGGGTTTATGAACTTATATTTTTTTTAATGGATTGTGCTTGAATGTCAAGGTTTATTTTAACAATTCTAAACAATTTCAGGAAATAAATGATCTAAATTAAATGTAGAGTCTAACAGTGTGAGAGTCAGAGTTGGCTGTGCAGCATCAAACTCAAACAACATTAGAGGGATTTTGAACAATGAAATCATAAAATAAGTTAATTGCAAAATACAAAAGAAACATAAAAAGAATTCTTATTGTACCTCATGGGTACAAACTTGATATTTATCCAAAAAAATCTTTCTTAATAGGATGAAGAAATAAAATTGTAATATGTATGGATAAAGAGTTTCCATGTAAAGATACATTTGATTTTCAGATTGCAATAAATTAAAAAAATATATCAGATATATTTCATAAAAAATGACAAGTAAAAAAATCTATAAACTAAGTTCTTTTTTTTATCAAATGAAACATTATTTACTTGTTTCCAAATCTTTTATCAAAACATCTTTCAAATACCAGGATGGTGAAAGTCCATAATTATTATGCATTACTTCAATTTTCACAAGTGGACCCAGACTTTCAGGAGTGCTACAATATATAAAGTATTATGTAATTGTAAATTCTTGTACTTCAAAATAAAATAATTTGATTTACTATAGTTGATTATTACAAAGGTAATAAAAAAGTGTGAATAAATTAGTACCTGCAAAATTTAATGATGAATTTGTCTCACAAAATAACATAAATTTAATTCACAATGAAGAATTCAACATATTGTTAAGATAAAGTAATATTTCAGTTGTAAAAATATACTAATTATAAAGGATGTTCCGTAATAACTTCTCTTAATAGATATTTTAAGAATTGTACAAAATGAAGTAAAAAGAAAGCACACACAATCAGAAAAAAATTAAATGTTATCAAAATGTAAGAGCAACTACTGAGAAAAGCAGGACTAAAAATTTTATAACCTAAACACATTTATAAATACCTACATACAATATTTTACAAAAAAATGTCATTGAATGAATGAAAACTATTTAAAATATAAATAATAACATTATAAAATCGCACCAGATAAGGTCTTTCCTTTTAATATTGGCAAATAAAATAGAAAAAGAATTGAAATTGATTTACCTTAGTAAAAATAAATCTGTAGCTCCTTTCTGGAAGCAAAATTTCTTAGCATTAAAGCCAATGAGTTGCCTTGTTTCTGTAACTCCATGCATACCATGAAGAACAATAAAGACCTAAAACACGAACAATAATGAAAGATGTTATTATGAAATTTTTTTACTTATCAAGAGAGTTTGGAGAAAATCCAAATTGTCTTACTGAGGCTGTTGTTCCAGAAGAAAAATGCATTCCCGTTTTAGTACAGATTAAATATAACTGCTTGTGCTCATCTGAGTTGTCCCTCAGTGGTATAGGCGAATAGGAAAGGTTTATAGTACTATCTTTTCTATAATTTAATATGAGGAGGAGTATATATATAGCTAATAGAGCAATGAAAATAGTTAGAGGGAAGACATTGAAATAGGATTTCAATAAGTCATTTGTTGGAATCTGTAGGATATCAGCTTTTAGTGGGACAGAAAATCCAGCAATTTCAAGAGATGAGCATCTGTAATAAAGAAAGAATTAGTTTGTATATATAGAAATCAAATTTTACAAAATTCTATTTATTGAAAAAATAATAATGATTGAAACTAATACTTTTGAGACAAAAATGTAAAAACAATTACTACTTAAAAACTTGTTACAAACTATCAGCAAAAGTGGGTCATAATTAAAGATCATCAATTTTATTTAATTCAAAACACATTTATTACAGAAATTACAGAAATGTTTTTCTAATTCATAAATTTAAAGATAACAATTCATAAAAAATATGTTTCATTATACTCATTATGATATCCTTATGAAATACGAAGTAAAAAAAATATGTTTATTAAAGTGTATCCAATTAATGTTTGATTAAAAAAGCAAAAATCACCATTGAAATCCAACACATTATTATTAAGAGAGGTGGGTTAAAATAGCATCAAAATCTGTTTGATTGCAGAAAAAGCAGAGAGAAGATAGAATGCAACTATTAGATACAATTTTAAGTTATGCCTGGCTATCAAACAGTTCAATCTCTATAGTGATTCATCAAATTTAAATAGTGTTTTTTTCCCACTTAAATATTAACTTGCATTCCCTTATGTTTATACTTTAATGACTTTATTTTGACGAGGTTATTAAGGAGACTTCCTGTATACATAAAGATGATGAGAGGTATCATAAAATGTAATTATATACAGTGCAAAAAAAGGATCACCCTGAATAACTTTTGATCTAATTAACTGATCTTCACAACCTAGGACTCAACTTTAATGGCCCAAGGAGGCGATTTTAAACATGCTAACTAGTGAGTAAAGACTGCAGACGACATTTTAAGTTATGACATCAGACATAAAACAAACCTTTTTGAATAAATATACTTTTTTCCTGACGGATTAGAAATTTTGGGTAGTATGGTACAAATAGTTCAGGAAAGAGATCCAAAGTTTGGAAACCTTAATGTTAATTTTACTTTTTGTGTATTTCACTATGTATTGAGAACTTTTTGAGTGAATTGTAGAGTTTATGTACACAATTGTAAAATCCGCTTATCCAGAGATAATTCCATACAAACAATAACTTTTAGTAAATATTTATTACTCTATTTAATAATAGCCAAAAAATGTTTTAATTGTAAGGTATAAAATTTTTCATATAATTTTTAAGAATTTATTTTTTCATGGCAAAAGACAAAATTTGAGCAAAATTCGTTGAATAGTTCCTGAGAAATCAAATTTTACAGCTACAACTTTCTTAAAATTTGATATTTCAAGAATTATTAGACCAAATTCGCTAAAATTTTGTATTTTGCCATCTAAAATTATATTCTTCAATATGATGTAAAAAACTATACACCTTACAATTCAGCCTTTTTTCGACTCCAATTAAATAAAATGAGTACATAGATGTACAGTACATAGATAGCCAAAATATTGTGTTGGAATGTAATATTCTCAAATATAAATATTGTAAATAAAGTTGAAATTAACATACTTGCAATGAATCCAGTCCTTATTAGAAGAGTTTAAAGACTGACAACTTTCATGAGACCAGTAGCCGCGATCTTGACTGACACACATTTGTTTCCATATGTTGACATCTAATTCTAAGATGATGCTGTCTGTGTAGAGACTCTCTTCAAATTGGTACGTCCATACCGCAAAATAATATATGCCAGGCACTAGAAAATTAGTAAAAATTCTAAATGAAGTTTTTTAAAGTGGAGAAAATTGTTGTAAAATAAATATTAGTGTTGTGATAATCAATTTAGGCAGACATAATAACTTAATAAAGCTTTAATTAGCAAAATTAGGCTAGCCGCTGAGGACTACGTACTTATAAACATAAATAGTAAAACAATTGAAAATCAAGCACAGTTACAGTTAAAACAAGATGTTAATAAATATCACCACATTCACCCCGAGCTATTTTAAGAGTTCAGGGAGTGACTTGAATCAGTCAGTAACAAAGTCTGAAAGATAAGCAGGTGGTCTTCGTATTCTGGATGTAGTAGGAGGCAAAGTCTCTTCCTGTTTTGGTCTCAAAAATGAGTCAGTGTTTTCCGAAGAACAGGTCTCATCAAGTGAGGATTCCAAAGGTTGATCATCAGTAGCCTCGTGGGAGCTGTCAGCAAGTGGGGTTTTTAGTAGAGGGGTTGCTAGCATATCTGCATCAAGGGCCTTTTCAGGAAGTAACCCTCTAGGAGCCAGGTGACGGACATTAACAGTAGTTTCCCTGCCGTCAGGTAACCTGACATGAGCATATCCCGGATTAGCCTCCAACAGCTCCACTTCTTGAACCATGGGCTGATACTTATTACTACGATTGTGGTTTTTCATTAGAATTGGGCCAGGAATGGTGAGCCATGTAGGTAGAGAGCAGCCAGTGTGGGAGCGTCTCGGATGTGCAAACATTCTTTCATGAGGGGTCTCATTAGTGGCAGTACATAGTAATGATCTAATCGAGTGGAGAGCAGGTTGTAGCATGGCTTGCCATTGATTTGTTGGAAGCCCTTCAGATTTAAGAGCCAGCTCAATAGTTTTCCAAATTATGCCATTGTATCTCTCGACCTGGCCATTACCCGCTGGATTATAGGCTGTTGTTCGGCTGGTAGCAATTCCTTGAGCTGTCAGGTATAATTTTAGTTCGTGAGACATGAAAGAAGTGCCCCTGTCTGAGTGGATATATGCAGGCATTCCAAAAAGATAGAAGAGAGTCTGCAAACAGGAGATGACAGTTGAAGTTGAGATATCGGAGCACGGAAAAGCAAATGGGAATCTGGAGTATTCATCAACAATTGTCAAAAGAAATCGATGTTTAGAAGAGGATGGTAAGGGGCCTTTAAAATCTAAGTTGAGTCTTTCAAACGCTGAGGTTGCTTTGATGAGGACTCCAGAGTTTTTGATAAATTTTGGTTTCAATTCTCTGCAGATGTGGCAATTGTTGACAGTAGCTCTCACATCAGTGATTGAGTATGGTAAATTTTTAGAACGGATCCAGTGGAACATTCTGGTAACACCTGGGTGACAAAGAGAAAAGTGG
Source organism: Parasteatoda tepidariorum (assembly GCF_982258835.1). Lineage (NCBI taxonomy): Eukaryota > Metazoa > Arthropoda > Arachnida > Araneae > Theridiidae > Parasteatoda > Parasteatoda tepidariorum. Next base: position 57,721,135 of record NC_141763.1, on the reverse strand, counting down.
AGGTCTTTAAGGTCAGAAACCTGAGGGACAATAGATGCAGACACTCTGGACAAAGCATCAGCAGTCGAATTCTTGCTTCCTGGGCGGTAGACAATATCAAATTTGAAGCAGGCAAGCTCAAGACGCCATCGCAGTATCTTCTCATTTTTTATTTTGCTATTGTGTTGTTGATTAAACATAAAAGAGACTGAGCGTTGGTCGGTAAACACCTCAAAGTGTCTCCCTATAAGGTAATGCCGCCAATACTTCAGAGATTCCACTATGGCATATGCTTCTTTTTCAATAGATGAATGTCTTTGCTCTGATTGATTTAGGGTACCTGAAAAAAAGGCTATAGGGCGACCAGCTTGGCTCAATGTTGCCCCAATGGCAAAGTCAGACGCATCAGTTTCTACACGAAATGTCATTTTCTATTGCAGCAAGAGATGCATTGGCTACATCATCTTTTACTGACTGGAAGGCTGTGGTAGCTTCCTGAGATAAAGGGAAAGAGTTGCAAGCCAAGAGGGGACGAATTTTTTTTGAGAAAGAAGGTATCCACCTTCCATGATGGGCGAACATTCCCAGAGCACGTTGCAATGAAGCAGTATCTTTAGGGACAGGTAGACTTAAGAGTGGCTTCAGACGTTCTGGATCAGGTTTAATATTTTTATTCTCAATTATGTAACCAAGTAGGGATATAGATTGAGAAGAGTAGTTACATTTTTCTTCATTTAGTGTAAGATTGAACTTGATTGCAGCAGATTTGAACCTTGCAAGATTTTCATCATGTTCCTGTTGGTTTGTACCACAAACAGTCACATCATCTAAGTAAGGGTAGGTATCTGTAAGACCTTCTTCTTGTACAATTTTATCAATTGTTCTTTGAAAGCATGCCACACCATTGGTAACTCCAAAAGGGACACGTTTAAACTGAAAAAGCTTTCCGTCTGCCTCAAAAGCAGTCATGTGTTTTTCAGAATCCAAAATCGGGAGCTGATGATATGCATTTCTTAAGTCTATTTTACTAAACACTTGGTAGGTAGCAACCTTAGATATGAGTTCCTCAATTTTAGGTAGAGGATAAGCATCTAACATTGTAAATCTATTGATTGTTTGAGAGTAATCGATGACCATCCTAGATTTTTTGTTTTCACCTTTCACCACAAAAGCTTGTGCTCTCCAAGGAGAGTTGCTGGGCTCGATGACCTCTTCTTCAATGAGTTTTTGTATCTCTGAGGTAATAAACCGCTGATCTTCTAGAGGGAGACGTCTTGACTTAGTTTGCACTGGTTTGCAATCAGGCGTCAGGTTAGAAAACAATGATACAGGTTGAATTTTAGCAACAGCTAATGAGCAAATTTGGAGGGGCGACTTGCTGCCGTCAAAATTGATGACTAAGGAGGAATGGAGTTTAAGAATGTCATGACCAATCAGAAAGTCAGCACATAAATTCTTCATAACCAGTACTTCAATCTGTTCATACTTGTGATCTAGAAGGTCAAGAGTTACAGTTGCACGCCCAACCACACTTGAGGTAACAGCAGAGTTGGCCATAGTGATAGTTCCAGAGTATGACTTCAGTTGAAGATTGCATTTCTCAACATGTTTATAGTTTAAGAAACTGAGTGAACTCCCAGTGTCTATTAGAGCAACCAATTTTACACTATTTACTGTAACAAATGTGAGGGATTTTTGGAGACAACCAGGGGCTGGCGACACAGAAGCAATTAGATGAGCAGAGGCAGTAGTATTTATTTTATGCCGAGTTTTCGCTCTACACACACGTTGATAGTGACCTTTTTTTCCACACGAATGACAAACACTGTTTCTAGCTGGACAGTTATTTCGTATATGATTATCACTATTACCACAGAAAAAACATGATCCACGAGGAATTGCTGCAAGGGTTTCTTTTTCAAAAGCATCATCAGTACAGTCTAGTGCAGCAGAAGGCATAGGTTGTGAGTTAGTGAGATATGAAGCAGAATGAGCTTCAGCCAGTTCAAGAGCACGGGCTTGGTTGACTGCATTGTCTAAAGTGATTGTTGTATTTTCGAGCAGACGCTCTCTTATGCGGGTATTCCGCAACCCTCTAATGAAAGCATCACGTATATACTCATTTTTATAAGTTTCAGCCGAGACTTGTGTGAAGTTACAGTTTTTACTTAGTTGCTTTAAAACTTGAAGAAATTCGTTAACAGTTTCATTAGATAGTTGGTTTCTTGAGGCCAAGCAATGACGAGCGAAAATTTCATTCCTCTTTACTACGTAGAGTGCATCCAAAACAGAGATAGCGGCCGAGTAGCTGGTGGCTTCACTTATTGACTGGAAAACATTTGCTGATACATAATTAATTAGGAGTGGGAGTTTATTATCTTCAGCAAGATTAGGCACCTTTGACAAAAAGTTTTCGAAAGTTTTCTTCCAATGTAGCCACTTATTTTCAGTGTTAGCACACGTGGGGTCGAAGTCGAAACGTTCCGGTTTCAGAAAGTATTCCATGACGATGAATACCAGTACTCACATTTATCAGAATATAATTTTGCTAATTAAATTGTTGTGATAATCAATTTAGGCAGACATAATAACTTAATAAAGCTTTAATTAGCAAAATTAGGCTAGCCGCTGAGGACTACGTACTTATAAACATAAATAGTAAAACAATTGAAAATCAAGCACAGTTACAGTTAAAACAAGATGTTAATAAATATCACCACAATTAGATAACGATATGTTTTAAAAATCATAAATTAACAAAAGACATTGGATGTCCTGTAATAATCTTTTCTTGAAAGATATTCTTTATACTCTTGTAAAAAAATGGAATAGTAAGAGACTCTGCACATTGGAGGTCACAGAACATCAAGTGTAAAGCAATACAAAATTCAAAATCCGACCACTCATTCTTAAGGTAAATAAGAACAAAGAAGAGATTAAAATCATCTATAGCCAGTTTAAATGAGAGTGGGTATTTCAAGGTGTTAGGTTGATTTTCTTGTTGCTTTGGAAACTTACAAAACAAAGAGAGAATCAAGAATGAATGTGACATGTTTCAAACAAAATGCTTTGGAAATATCTTAATTTACTGACTAAATAAAATATCTAACATTGAATTATATAGACAAACTAACGGTAAACACACAACTGCAATAGTTAAAAAACACAGATGGATGTGGGTGTAACATATTCTCAGAATGACATCATCAGACCCAATATGACTAGTGCTGACCTGGGTCCTGGGTGGCAAGAGGAAGAGAGGGCGACCAAAACTAACCAGGTGCCAAATAATCCTAAATGTTTTTGGATTGCTGAGTTTAGGAGTACCAGTGAAGCAGCACTGGACTCAGCCTCATGTGTCACTTGAAAGCAAGGAGAATTAAAGTCAAGTAAGTAAGAAGTTTCAAGAAAAAAAAACACTCAATGACTCAATAGACAAATCAGTGATCTCTAATGCTGTTCCTAATCTTATTTATGACCAATCAGATTCTGAAAAGAATTTTGTATTTTATACACTTAAATATTTATTAATGAATTCCATTGTGTAGAGTTTCTTTATTAAATGTTTTAGCATGGATTTTAAAATTTATCTATTTACTCTATATAATTACTTTAGTTACCTTTTATGTAGCTTTCTGGGATGAAGTAACTTTGATCAACAACATTGGGGGCTAAATTGTTTTTCCAATCATATTTCCATGGAGTTGGATAAGACTGATACCTTGAAAAATATAATTGCATGCGTACATTAAAAAACAAGTTTTCAATCACACACTGATTTAGGTACAAATTAATTGAGAACTGCAATATGAAAGAAAAATTCAAGTCATAAAACATATTTATTGCAAAATTTAAAGTTAGGAAAAGAATTTGTTCCCGATGTTAATATTTCAGATGAAATGGTTAATCCAAGGTTTTGGAGTAAGCCTACTCTAGGCACCTGAAACTTTGCTCACCTATTTTGAATGACGAGGTTGAGACAAATTTTCAGGTGGTTAGAATAGGCCCTTAAGAGTTGATACTAGTACTTCAACTGCTGCTATAGTCACCTATACTTGATCCCATATTAAAACTATTTCTTTGTTTCTGTAAAGGTTTTTAAAGAAAGAAGGTATGTATTCGTAATTAAAATTAAAAAAAAAAATTGAGTTTCTTGTCAAGAAAATTTTTTTTTATTTGAAAGAACTATTGTAGAAAATGTTATTAATGAAGAAAATGTATGAAATGCACATATAGATTCGTGATTGCGTTTCCAGTACATGACAGAAATATTATTAATCAAGTATATTCTTTGCTCTTTATTTTTAGCTTTTAATTAAAAAATAAATCTTACTAAATGATAGCGAAGTAAAACTGTTGTTTACTAAGATTATAAATTTTTTTTTGCTGGATAATAAATTATAATTAATGGTTATTCAAACAATGTTGATTGTCTAACTGATAAAAGTTTTTAAAAATAAGGGTTCTAATACAACTATTAAATTATGATCTCTCTTTTTAAAGAGCATAAGAAATAAACAAAAAATCATAATGCTTATTAGTTGTTATAATTTAAAAATCAAGCATCTAAAGATTTTTTAGTTGTATTGTCTTTTGTTTCCAATAAATTGTATTGTTTTCTGAATGAAAATGCACCTGGATTCTATCTCACTAAACGGTGTCGCCTACATTTGTTTAAAATCTAAACACCCATATGCAAGATGAAGAAAAAGTACTTGCAAAGTGGATCAACTTCTTCCCATTTTCTTCACTTCCGTCATCTTCTGGAAAGGATATATCTGGTAAGAAAGCAAAATTACAAAAAGAGAAAAAATGTAATCTCAAAGTGGATCATCTACTAAGAATGGTCTCGAAATTCAGAAGGAAAACACACACCGAATTCGCCTGAAACTTTGCTCAACTGAATACTACATCACATGTTGAGACAAGGCTCCGGGCTGATGCGGTGCGCATTATCAGGAAACCAAGTGATCAAGGAAGCTTTCTTTGTTGGTCACTCAGTTCTCAACTGAAACTTCATCCGACCATTTGGGAACAATGCTACACATTAAAGAAGTTGTTTCACACACAAATTTATTTTATAAATACAAATTAATTCATAGTAATTACAATAATTTATTACATGCATCATAAAAGAATATTAATTTTTTTTAAACTTTAAGCAAAATATAAATTTGCTGGGTAACAGCTATAAAAGAATGTCATGTCTATAAATTTATAGTTTAATAATAATAATAAAAAAAACCCTTAGAAGAGTAAAAAAATTATAGGAATTAAAATTCTCAATTTTCTAAAAAAATATTAAAATATTAGCGCTTATGATGTAAAATTTACAACTTGTCCATTTACTGTTTCATTTGAGTAGTTATACCTCATATAAAACTATCAAAAAAAGATTATAATAAAAAAATTACAATATTGATACATTTGTATCAATATATGTATTTATATAGTTTTGCAAATTTATTTTTATTTAGACAATGTATAATAAACATATAAAAATGGTTATAGAATACTACAGTTTGATTAAAATTAATTTATGAAAAAAAAGTTACCTAAAATAAACTTGTGTAGAATGTTTAATGTTAGCCATATTTGGAAAATGAAATCTGACATGGAATAGGAGTGAATAATATGTGTCTTCTTCTGTAATATTAACCTTGTAAATGTACACAGTATTGCTGCGTAGGATGACTTTTTCGAATACCTAAGAATAGAGAGAAATTAATAATAATAATAAAAATCACATTCAATGCTTGCAAACTTATTATGAAGTTGGACAAATAATTTAATGCGTATCTCAGTTATGTATAATTCAGTTTTCAGAACAATCAAGATACAAGGTGCTTGGCTATGTCAGACTTAAATACATAATTTTAAAATCTTTGTCAAAAAATAAAATAAAAAACATAGATTAAGCTGCACACTATAAAACTTAAGCACAGAAAAAACAACAATGTTATCTAAACCTACTATTTAGAACATAACAATAATGTGGAAGATGGGATTAAAAATATCAAAACCAGTTAGAATACCTTGAAGCTTCTAAAAGTGGAAATTTACCTCCTTTCAGTTTCTTCTGGCAACTTAAATGATTTTGATGTGTTTTAAGCCTCCCCTTCCACAATAGTGATTTGTCAGGTTTTGATAATGCCTACTATTAAAAACACATCATAAATAAGGAAGATAAGATTAAAAATATTTAAACCAGTTTGAATGCCTTGCAGCTTAAAAAAAATGGCCGTTTACCTCCTTTCAGTTTCCTCTGACATTAAAAAAAAAAATTGATGTTTCTAATTCCACTTTCCATAATAGAGATTTGTCAGGGTTTAATAATGTTTCAATGTTTCCACTCTAATATGAATAATTTTTCAATTTATTTTTGATACATATACTAAAAATATGTATTAAAGGCAGTATTTGCAGAACACTCAGCATAATATTCCTAGAAAACTAGTAAAAACAACATTAACACATTTATATCTAAGACAACCAAATTAAAATTTAAATGAGAAAAAGGTTATCAAAAGAAGAAGAATCATTATCAAGGTCATTTGATTGTTGCAAGATAGGTGATAAAAAGAGGTGAAAATGATTTTTATAACAGCATCTTTCAGTTTAATTATATGTTAAACAAATATCATAAAAATAATACATATTCAGAAAGAGAAATTAATAACTTGCTGAAAACTTTCATTTTGAATGTCCTAAAACTACATTTTTTAACAGATGTTTTATGAACCAATTTAAGCAAACTTTTACAAGGTTGTTAATTCATGTCTTTCTTGTTAAAACTGATAGCTCTGTTGAAATCTACTGATTTAAAATTGTTTTTTTATATGTAAGCAAATTTTTGGCCACAAATAAAAGCTTTTTACGTTTCGTTAATTTACACAATAATTAACATCCCATAGGAGAAAAATGTACACCAGTTTTAGGTTTTGTGCATATCATCAATGTAATCATGTTTCTTAAAATCGTAGACAGAAGTAAAAAGAATACATTTCCTAAGAATTTGAGCGCATGGGGAATTTAATGTTGCAAGAGTTAGAGGTAGTAGTGCTGCACCAAACAATAACAACAGAACAGAGTCATAATATCAAAATCAGATAGTGTTATAAACTAAGCCTGACACAAAATCAAACTGTGGAACAAAATAAGAGTTATGCACTGAAAGCTATTAAAAAGAAGACATCATGCAAGCAATAAATAAAAGTATATTTTACCTCATTGTGGTTGAAGCGAAAAAACTGTGCATTGACATGTGTTGTTTTTCCAACATCCACAACTTCAGAATGATCACAATCAGGCAATGTCACCAGTATCGATGCAATTTTTGAAAAATGAATAGGTGCAAGTTTACTTTCATTTGGTATTGTAGCATAATCAAACTCTTGAACAATCAAGGAAGTACAGTTCTCTTTATCATCACAATTTGTGTGGAAGCAGCTGAAACATTAGAAGAGAAATTGGTCAAGGAACTAATTATAAGATGAAAGTGGAATCATAATTAGTCTTCATAACTTATTACCTAGTTTAGAAATATTAAAATGATATGTGATTTTATTTCCCATGAAAGGAAGTTCTTAAAAAATAACCAACAATAATGACCACCATATTAACCTGATTTGAATCATAACCCATTTTGGAGACAAAGATTTGGGATAATACCCCATAGAAATTTATAGTTATGACTTTTAAACCACAGAGAGCCTCTTAGAAAATTTGCAAATAAGTAACTGGCAGTTTTGATGCTAATATTAAAGTCTTTGATAGTTTCATCATCAGTAGCTCGACAGTCCTCGGTGGACCCTGGCTTTCTCAAGAAGACTGCACCAGTCCTTTCTTCTGCATGCCACGGCTTTCCAGTCTCTGACCTTGATTGTGTTAAAGTCTCTTTGGAGGCAATCTGCCCATCTCAGTCGGGGTCTGCCTCTCTTTCTAGCTCCAGTTGGCCATGCCATAAATATTCTTTTAGTTGTTCTGTCATCATTCATTCTTACAATGTGTCCGGCCCATTTCATGCGCTGAATCTTATGGTACTTCAGAATGTCCGGTTCTCTGAATATCCTGTAGAGTTCAGAGTTAGTTCTCCTTCTCCACACTCCCTTGTCACACACACCACCAAAAACGGACCGGAGTATCCTCCTCTCGAAAGCAGCGATGGTCCTCTCATCAGCTTGGGACAAGGTCCAGGTTTCAGATGCGTAAGTGAGAACTGATCTTATTAGGCTTTTGTATATTAGCAACTTGGTGTCTCTTTTAATGTTGTCAGATTTAAGGAATTTTCTTATGCCATAAAAGCACTTGTTGGCTGCAGTTACTCTCTTCCTTACTTCTGTGGAAATTGAGTTTTCGGAGTTGATTTCAGAGCCAAGGTAGGTGAAAGAGCTCACCTTTTCAAACTTATACTCTCCAATCTCGATGTGCGTGGATGTATCGGTATAGTTGATACATTGCATATACTTTGTCTTACTCTGATTAATTGAGAGGTGCATTTTTTTGGCCTCTCTTTCCAGGTCCAGGAATGCCTGCTTTAGGTCTTTAGGCATTCTTGCTATGATATCAATATCATCAGCATAGGCCATAATTTGAACAGATTTTGAGAAAATAGTTCCTCTAGTGTTAATTCCTGAATCTCTTACTACTTTCTCAAGAGCAAGATTGAAAAGAAGGCATGCTAATGCGTCGCCCTGTCTTATGCCATTTTTTATTTCAACAGGTTCAGATAAGTTTCCCTGTATTTTGACTCTCAATTTGGTGTCATTTAATGTGAGGGATATTAGTTTCACAAGTTTTTCAGGAATGTTAAAATGTCTCAGAGCGTCGATAAGCAGTTCTCTATTAATGCTATCATACGCTGTTTTGAAATCAATAAAAAGGTGATGTGTATTGATTTGGAATTCCTTAGTCTTTTCAAGAATATGCCGGAGGTTATATATTTGTTCAATTGTGGAACGATCCTTGCGAAATCCACACTGGTAATCCCCTATGATGTTTTCGGCATATGAAGATAGTCTGGTGAAGAGAATATTAGAGAAGATCTTATAGGTAGTACAAAGGAGGCTTATACCTCTATAGTTAGAGCAGTCGAGGACATCTCCTTTTTTATGAATGGGACAGACAGTGCTGAGCTTCCACTCTTGGGGAAGTATTTCAGTCTCCCACACTGATAGCATAATGTGGTGAATGTCTTTAATTGCATCTTCTCCAGCATTTTTTAGTAATTCTGGTGGAATGGTATCTGGGCCAGGGGCCTTATGGTTTTTTAACTTTTTTATTGCTTCCACAACTTCAGCAAATGATGGTGGATCGATCATTTCTTGATTGGTATTTTGAGAGAAGTTGGAAGCACTTGGTGGGTGATCCATGTTCAGTAGGTCATGAAAGTGTTCTTTCCACCTTTCCATTATCTTAGATTTGTCACTCAGTATTTCCCTGTTCTTATTTCTGCAGAGAGCTGTTCTAGGTTTAAAATCTCTGCGACCAAGGTTGATCTCACGATAGAAAGCTCTGCTTTCATTTGATCTTTTGAGATGTTCAACATCTCGCGGTAGATCCTCGTGGAATTTCCTTTTCTTGGTCCGATGAACTCTCTTTTCTTCTCTTCTAGCAGCCCTGTACTCTTCTACGGAGAGTCTTGAGTGCTTTCTACTAAGCATTTTTTGGTATTATGAGTCAATCTTTTTTTGGGTAACTATGTGGCATTCAGCGTCAAACCAATCCATTCTCTCTGCTTTCCCAACGTTACCCACAACAGTTTTGCCTGTTTCAACAACAGTATTAGAGAACACGCTCCATTTTTCATCAATGTCTTCAATGCAGTAGATGTTCTTATTTCTAAGAGCGTCTGATAGCCGGGATTGATATGTGTGTTTGATCTCCGCCTCCTTAAATTTATCACAGTTGAGCTTTTCAAGTCGTTTACCATTTACGTGCATTGGAGATTCTAGCCCTTAATTTGGCTTTGACTAGGTAATGATCAGAATCAAAGCACGCTCCACGGTATGAGCGGACATCTAGGACATCTGACATGTGTCTACTATCAATCAGAAGGTGGTCAATTTGATTGAATGTTTCTTCATCTGGGGATTTCCATGTCATTTTATGTATTCTCTTGTGTGGGAAGAGGGTGCTAGATACCACCATATTGTGTTTGGCGGCAAAGGTCTTTGATAGTTTATTAAACCTTAAAATTATAACGTATATATGTCCAAGTCATTTTTCATCACCCTTTATAATATTTTCAAGTTTTTGTCCAATATTTTTTGTTTTACAGAGATCTCAAATAGAGCAACTTCGTATTTTAACTGTCATAAAAATTAATATTACCTTTCGAACTGTTCAGAAAAATCTTCAGCAATTTCAATAGAAGTACTTTTCAATTTCAAGTGCAAAGGTTTATGCATTTTGGTGCTTGTTATATGCAACAAACTTGTTAAAGTGTGAGGAACTTCAAAATGAATAGGTTCTTCAGTTAAATGACGAGTTTTCAACTTTTCCTGAAAAAAAAAATACAGGATTTTAAATAAAAAAGGAACAAATAAATTATTTAAAGTTTTTTTCATTAAAATAATATATTTAGGTCAAAGATTTAGGTACTTTGAAAAATATTGAGACATCAGCATTTATTAATGTTTTTCCATGTCATTTATTTTATTGTTCAGATTTAATATTAGAAGAATAATTAAAGTTTGTGTTCAATGCTCAATACATTTTACGAATACAAATTATTTTTATACAATTGCATATGATTCAAACTAAAATACAAAGAATGATCTCCTTTTAAATTGGAAATTACCAAGAAAATAGAATAATGTACTAATTGCATGTTATAAATATTGTCCTCACTTGTATTTCCTTAATAAAAAATTCTCTAGATATATAAATGAGTTCCTCATTTCGGTATGGAGTTGAATGAGATGCAAATGCTAACTTTGACAGAAAGATGAAAATGTTTCTTTCAAGTACTTCCAATGAATAGTCGCCAAGAAGCATGTGCTTTAACAGGTAGATTTTCTTGTAAATATTGAAGGCTCTTTGAATTTCAAACATTGAAAGCTGAAAAAACAAGATCTTTGTACTTGAAACTAATAAATTAATAAAAATAAAATTCAATAACTCATAATTTCAACTAATGATAAGTTCAAACATTTTATTAAGTCAGCGTTATAATTAATGCATATACTAAACAAGATGTTTCATATCCATCGCCCTTAATACAAATTTTCGAAGTGCTTTTTAGAACTATATACAACCTCAGAAATTCTATTAAACTCTTTAAAAATCTCAATTAAAGAAAAAAAGATTAAAAATATCAACACCTGTTTCATTGCTAGATGTTCATTGCGACCTGTTCAAAAATAACTTTTTTCTCACAATCCATTTGCTTTCAATGTTCTTAATACTGCCTCCCTCAATAGTGATTTCTGAGATATGTATATTGTTTTTTTTTCTATGTTTATTTGTAAAACCCAAACACAAATTTAATTTTAACTCCCATTTTGAATAGTGTTAATCATTGGGTACCAAAAAAGTATAGCAAATTTCTTTGATTGATGAAAACTTTTAACAGATTTTTAAGAATCAAATACACGCATTAGAGAAATGCTGAAATCTTATTAAATGTTGATATTAGTTTGAATCATTAGTTGAAATACAAATGTTGATATTAGTTAGATTTAATGAAAAATTAGATTTTATCTTTCCTGTATACTTTTGAGTTTTAAAAATTAATAATTTTTGCTAATACTATATACATGTTTTATTCAAAAGTAAAAAAATATTTTTAACAAATTTAGTTATCTTTACTGAACTATTAAATTGAAAAGAAAAGAAAAAAAAAACATGATAGCAAAAGTAAATTAGCATAAAATTAATTTACTGCAAATAATAAAGTGTTTAGTTTTGTTTATAACAATTGCTTGTGACTTTCGAATGTTGCAGATTTAATTAAAATATTTAAATATTTAATGAATTCTAAAACAGTTAAAAGACATTAAACTCATTTTAAGAAAAGAATCATATAAGAAGAACAACAATGAACTTTTACCTCATTTGTGTTCTGTATAATTTCACTTAGACAAGATAAGGCTTGGACTGCTTCAACCTTAAATATTCAAAACAAACAATTAATTTATAGCAAAACGAAAGTTAATGTAGAATTTTATGTATAATTAAAATGAATTTCCTATGATAAACATATTACCTAGAATTTTTTTATCATTTATTTTCACATCATTTCATAGGAGACATAAATAATAAAAAATGCTCATAAACAATAAAATCAGAGTGTAATTATTATGTTTTCAAACAAGAAAAATACAAAAATGCTATTGAAATCTAATGAATCACTACCAATGAAGAAGGGATTAAAAACATCTAAGCTTGTTTTATTGCCTGAGGAAACAGAGGAATTGAAAGGCAATTATTATAAACATCTAAGTTTCTCCCAAACAAAAATATTGAATTTTGATGTTCTTTCATCTCGTTATCCTTCCTTTGACAGATTAATTTTATGTTATGATTGGTGATGAACTGAATTTACGACTATAAATATTCAACTATAAGACCTTGTAATTTTGAACTCAACCCAGAAGACAAAGATACTGCTTGATCAAACTTTGGGACAAACTAGCTTTCAAGGAGGACTTTTGATGGAACTAACCTGCATTTGCGTTACATGGAGAAAAAACCCGTGAAAACCTTCCACGGTTAGCCCAATGACAAGGGGATTCTAACCTTGATCTCTCTACCACTAAGGATATTTTAAGCTAGCACTGAAGTCGGTGCTAGCCGGAAGCAGAATTATGCCTTGCCACTTCTGGGATTTGCAGTAAGGTGACCTGGGATTCAGGGAAAGGCAAAGGGTCTATCCCCTGAGCCACTCCGGCTCTGACAGATTTGCATAAACTTTTCATTTCATTACTTCTGCACCTAAATAATAATTTTTGATCCTCAACGTGTTTTGTATATTCTGTCTTGGCAAGGATTCTTAACATGGCTAATCAATTTTTCTTAACTTGCTTATACAACGATTCAAGATGGAAACATGATTTAACTAAATCACGAAAATTCAATGTCAAATAATAATATGGCAAGTTTGTTAACAAAGTAATGATATAATGAGGCAAGCTTTCATTGGCTTTTTAAGCATGTGTTGTTAAAAATATAGATATGAATTTATAAAGATTACCTTGCTGATTATTTCCATGTTATCAATTATTTCCAAAAACTTAAGCTTAATTTTCTGAAGCAAGGTTCCATCTTCTGAACTTTTCAAACTGACTCCTGTGAATCTGTGATGGTTTAGAGATGAAGAATATGCATGGACTCTGTGTAAAACGGCTTGATTTTGTTTCTCTTCCAAGTATTTTGTTAAAGTAGAACCAGGATGAAATGTTTCATTGTACCTACATTAGAGACATATCTTTTATTTTAAAATGTAACTTAATGATTCTAAGCACGGTGGGTGCATACTTATCATCATTATTATTTAGCTATTTGGAAATAAATTTTTTTTATTCGAAAACTTATTAAGTCTTTGCATATAAAGGATAGCATTTATTAAGAAGCTGTTATTAAATATTACTAGTTGGTATTTAATAATTCTTTTAACTAAAATTCATACGCCCAAAAAGTAATTATTTGGCCTGTTATTTGGCATCCACAATACATGGCTATTTTTGAGAAAGAAGTTTTTAAAAGTTTTCTCCATCGCATAAGACTTAACAAATTAATTTACAATTATGATAACTTATAAATTTTATTTGTAATTTCTTACTTTGTATTTTTAATTATTCATTTATTTATTATAAAATTATGGTATATATAGATAAATGATAAATAAAATTTTATATATTTATATGTATTCAATTAAAATGTCAGGTTAATCAAAACATTTTTTAGGCCAAATTTTTAAAAAACTTTCAGGGATATAATTTATTGCATATTGGTGTAAAATTACTTTATCTTTAAGTTTTCTTTTAAAATCAAAATGATTAATTAATTAATTTTTATTTTAAGATTAAAATATGCAATATTAAAAAAAATATTCTTAAAAAATTTAAGTTAAACGATATAAAAAAATTCAAGAAGTTAAAATTAAAATATAATTGTATTATGTTTTAATTTTAACTTCTTGTAATAGTACACACAATTAATCTCAAAATGGATACAAGTCTTACAATTATTCTTAATATGTAGCGGAAAGAAAATCTTTACTTACACATATTGAATTAAAGATGAATTAATGGACAGAGGTTCAACTTTGCGAATTAATGAGCAAACATTGGTTGTAGCATTTATACTATCTTTTATAACCACATTAACATAAACTGAAATAAAATGAGAAAAAAATTGCTTATTAACATGTGATAAATAAAGATTTTAAATCAAGCCATCAGTTTAAAGAAAATTAATTATGTTCTTGTATTGTTCTCAAAGAAATAGAAGAGAGGAGTAATGTTATATACAATGTTTGTTAACAATTTAATATAATTTTTTTAAAAAATATTTAAATTTTTTTTTCTTATAGAAATGCAATAAAAAGTATTTGACTAAAATGATGCATCTCATGTACCCCAAAATCTGGCAACAAAGAGAATAAAATTTAGAGAAGGTTAGGGCCCCCTCTAGGCTGTCATGCCAATGAAGATCACTCCAAAACAAACTTTTTATAGTAAAATAAGACATATTAAGAAGAGAAGGAAAATATGTGTACAAAATAGAAAATATTGTTTATTAATGGCACACACTTTTAATTTAATATTAAAAATATTAGTAAAAGAAAGTAAAAATTATGTTTCTGGTGTGAAAATTAGTAAAAGCTCATTAAATATGAGTTGTATTTAACTAAAAGTATATATTAAGTACTGTCATCACAAAACACCCTGAATATTATCACATATTCATTTTACATGCATATTATATATAATAGCATACTTATGATTAAATTTACCATTATAGGAATCAGAAGCTAAGCCAGCAGGAAGTATGAACTTGGCATTTCTATTCAGACCATAGTATATCAAATGTCCCGGATCATCTTGATACAGAGAGTATCTCAGTTCGTAAAACAGAGGTTGATGCGCACTCTTCCATTCAAAACAGTGAAGTTGGAAATTGAAATTCAAACTGTACCCCTTAACGGGCATCAAGGTACAACGTCCATTCACAGGACCAACATTAACTCTAATGTATTCCATAGCAAAACCTTCCAGATTGTTTTCTAAAAGAATGGAAAAAAATTATTACATTTAAAAGAAATTTACAATAGAAACATTCTCATCAAGTATAATTAATAACAAATGAAACTTACGAATTATGTTCAGTGTTCAGTAATGAATTAATAACAAACGAAACTTATGAATGAAATGATTGTGAACAGGGTACATATTTAGAAATGTACGTCCAACTCCTTTCTATAAATTTGTAAAAGTTTTGCAAAAAAAAAAGTAAAAAAACTTATTACATTAGGGGTTGCAAATTAAAATTAAAGATTAATCATTATCAACATATAACAGAAAAAAGATGGAATTGAAATGTGCAAAAAATAGCTTACTTGAAGAAAAGAAAGATGAAAAAGAATATTTTAAGGGTGATCATTACAGAACACCTTGAATAAATTTTCAGATTTCAGGTAATGGTATTAGCTGAAATCAAATATGGATTTTAAAAGTGGCTGAGCAAAATAAATCAATAATTTGTAATTAAAAATACTTTATGACTAACCGATACAGTTGACACATGTGTAAAGATATAAAATAGACTAGATTAAATATAAAGAATAATTACATTAGATAGAAAGTGAACTATAAGAGATAATGTATGTACATATATTAACTATTTAATAACTTTATAATAGGTTTATAAACCTTTGTTAGTTTGAGGACTACCTTGGCAACCTTAAAAATTTATAAGTAAGTAATGGTATTAATATTTAAGAAAATTATTAACCTAAAATATAGAAATAACACTGAAGATGAGAGTTATGAAATAGTGGAGATGAGTGTTATGAAATTATCACAGCTTACCAGTATTAGAAACACTGACTTGGATCAAGTAAGAGCTGCCAGCTTTCAACAATCCACGTTTTAATATTAAATAATTTGAATCAAATCCAGTTGTTGTATTTGCATTGCTGAAAGTTAGTAATGTTCTGGGTCTACTAATAAGGTGCGGTGATGGAGTTTTGTGATAAGTATTTGTGTCTCGCACAGGGTCGCCCACTATACTTGGTTCATGGACGAATACTAAAAAAAAGAAAGAATATTTCAGTAATGAATTAAAAAAAAACCTAAACATAGAATTTACTTTTTTTAATGAAATCAATATTTAAGATTTTTGCATACTTTAAAATACAACATATTCAAATAATGTATTGTTATATATTTAAAGCAATTAGAGCACTAGTTATGTTCATAAAATAGACTTTTAAACATTAATAGACTTTTAAATATTTAATGTTTCTCATATCTTTAATCTCATATCTTGTTTTTGTACTTATATCTTTAGTGTGAAGATTTCAAAATCACATTATTTTTTATAAGTAATAATTTCATAGTCTAAGAAATTAGAACTGAATTTTTCGCGCTAGTTATACAAAAGTTTGATTAAACAAAAGCAATATTCATAAGTTAATTTAGATTCGAATCTGAGCCACATGTGGTATGTCTTATACTACCTGAACTTTCCCAAAGGTATAGAAAATTAATAATGGCAATGAAATAAAACTGATACATAAATTAGCAAAACATTTGATTTATGATTATTAAAAACCCCATGGGTATTTAATTAATCTTTCAAAAAATCCAAATTTACTCTAGTTTTTATAATTTTCAATGAATAAAGCTCTCAATTGAATAAAGCATTACAATAAAATAACACAAGCTTAAACAGAAATATGTAAAGTTATTTAAATGTCTTCATGTAAGCAATTAAACTCATAAAATAATACCATTTTGCCCATCAACTCTTGGGGGTACAGCTCCTTCTTCTATATCATTTTCAGTTAAATGTTCATTGAAACGATGAGAACCTAAAATAATAATTTCAAAATAATTATGAATTAATAGAAATTCAGTAAAAGAGTGAGTTTATGTAAATTCTTTGATTTAATACATTACTCGATGAAGTCAAGGTTAAATATAAAATTTAAGTAAATATTACTAATTATTTTACCATTTGTTACTTTAACAGATTTAAGGGTGTCAGCACAATGGTTCATTTCACGACTGGATATGCAAAAAGCCATTTGAGTCACAGATAAAAAATATTTCTTTTCTCATGCAATAAAAAAAAATGTAGAAAAGAAAATCTCCTTTTACAGGAATTAGATAATTATGATATACTTATAGGAAAAATTAAAAAAAAAAAAGTTGGCTAACAATCGAAAAAAGTCATCATTAAATTCAATTTTGCGCAAAATATGCAACACCTGACAAATGATAATTTTGGAAAAATTGATTTTAGTTTTATTATAAACCAATAATCATAATTTTTTTTATTCGAAACCAATAATTAATAAATTATCTGTTGGCAATTAAATTTAAATATTTAAAAATAATAGATAGTGTTAATAGCACAATTTTACTACTACTCTTTAGTTTATGAATGTATTTGAAGCAGTATTTTTAATGTACATACTGTCAATGGATAAAACATTCATTAAGAAAGTTTTCTAAAAAACTTAAGTTAATTATAATGTAAATCCAATTAATATACTTAGTAAATACTTTTAAAAATAACTCATTTTTAAAAAAAAAAAAAAATACCATGATCTCTTGCTCCAGCGCTTCCGCTTTCACCAGGAAATCCTTCTTCAGGTCTTGGATAGTCCTCATCATCAAAATCAAACTCATGAGGAGAATATGGTAAAAACTCTGGATAAGAAGCATCTGAAATTACATTATTACTTTAAAAATCACCAGCAATTGAAAAATAATCATTTACTTACATTAAGATAATCATTTACTTACATTAAGATAATAATTACACTTACTAAACATTGTAGTATTATCATCGTACTGAGCTTCACCTTCATACGGATACTGCAAATAAGGTGATGCATCAGAGAAATCTTCAACTGGATCCAGATAGTCTGGAACATTCCTCACAGTTCTCAAATGCTGCATCTCTAAATTATGAAATAAATAATAAGTTAAACAAGATAAATTTAACAACAATAACAAAATAAATAAATGTATTTATGACAGTAATCATTTTAGTTAATTAATATCATGCATTCAGAAACTGCAAACAGTTTTTTTTATTAATTTATCTTTTACTATGCTCTAATATTGAATATTTTAAAAAGAAGAAGAAACTCATAAAATAAATACTCAAATAAGACTTAAGACATTGAATATTTATTACCTTGCAACAATCCAGCTTCTTCTGGAAAACCAGGTAGATTCGGAAATGGAGGTAAATCTTCGCTAACAGACTGGTTTGAGAAACCTTTATGAAAAGAATATTTTTTAAGAACAAAAAAAAACAGGTTCAAATGCACATCAATAAATTACTATCTAAAATAAATAGTTACATAGTCAATAAACCAAATTAAAGAGTACAATCAATTAGCATAATATTTTAAAATTAATTCAAATTACTTTTGAAGGAATTCTTATTTTTTTAATTATTTAACTATACATTAATGTAAAAATTGTAATAAATATTAGCCTGTAAATATAAACTAATTCTAACCGTTGTTTGAATATTGAAAATGTGACAGAAATAAAAACAGAAAAAAACAGGGTGTAACTAAAAGTGGTCTTTAAAAGCTCAATATGAATTTTTTTTTCAAAGACTCATGTAATTTTTTAATATTATCAGAGGAAAACTTTTCTCTATCTGTACAATTGACAAAATTTTCAAAACGCATTTATGCTATATGGTGATTTAAAGCATATAAGGTAAGGGTTTTTGATTATGACTTAGCACCTTGTATTTTAGAAATCATTGAATCTAGCTTTTAAGCATTTTTGGTTGTAGATGTTACATTGTAAAATAAATTAAAGTTAACAGTATAATATGACGTAATATTGTAGGTGATTTAAAAATTACTAATACTTCATATTTTTCATAAATTTTTAAATTAGCATATCATAATACATTTCCACATACTTTACAAATCCCCCCATTTCTAGGGCTGTATTTTCAACAAAAAATTGAATAAAAAATCAACTGGTTTACTAATATTCCCCAATACGGTAGGTTTAACTGGTTTCAATTCATAGTAAAGTTATATTTTAGTTAACCAAAAATAGAATTTTTTTTTATTGTAGGGCATACCATTTTCAACAGAATTGTGGTGTTGTGCTTCAATGTATGAAGTATCTTGAGCAATTGATTCATTGAGAGATGTTTGATACAGAGTGTTATTGGGTGCAACTATGAAAAACGTTGATCCATCTGCTTGAACACACTTATAATTACCTGAAACATAAATAAAAATTAGTTAAACAATAATAAAATAATAAATCTTTTTTCTAAAAAACTAGTCAGATTTGCGAGGTAATAAGAAAACAGGTTAAATTAAAAATAAAACCCTGGAGGCTGACTACTATTTTTTAAAATAACATAAAGACTGAAGATCATTTTATCCCAGTGTACATTATATTTATACATGAGGGTAAGATATTACATTCATAGGATATAGCACTTTCCACTCAGTGAGAAGACCCATGTTCCCAGCATTGGCTGGCCAATACGAATTTCGCTCCACGCTTGCACCGGCTACAGTTCAGATATAAAATATCCTCAGTCGTAGATGGATGATGGGTTAGAATCCCCTTGCCGCTGGGCTAAACATGGGAGCTTATCGTTGTTTTCCTCGCGATGGAACGCAAATACAGATACAATCCATGTAAAAGACAATCAGGAAGGCTAGTTTCTCTCAATGCTTGATCAAGAAGTTCTCTCGGCTTCTGAATTGAGTTTTAAATTACAAGACTATGGAGTTGAACATTGATAGTTGTAAACTCAAAATTGTGTCAACTGTTTAATGCACGTTATAAAAACATTATGTATACTCATAACAATTAAAGCATTGTAACAGCGTAAAATGTTTTATGAATAGAAAACAGGAATTGTATAAAGGACAGATAAAAAGTTAAATATAGTTTTTGTATAACAAACTTATGAATTTGTACTTCATATGAAATCAAAGCTAAATTATTTATGGATGTTATTAAATTATTTATGTATGTCATTAAATATGTGAGACAAAACCAATAAAAACTTATAAAATACTAACTAAAATGCATGTGATGTTTTCCTTCATCAATCAACCATATTTTCCACTTGAATTTCAAGTTGTTATTATTATCACAGTTTTGGCAGGAAGCTTTTAATTTGATCAAATCATTCTTGTTCACTTGGTGGTTATGACATACTTCACAGTTAATATTTATCCTAAAATAAAAAATTGTAAAAACTAATTAGAAATCTATTAGCATAAGTAAGTAAAAGGACACATATTGTTCAACAATTACAACTAGAATTACAATTTCAATAGAATTACAATCAATAGAATTACAACAATTACAATAGAATTACAATCTGCAGATAGCTTTGGCAGAAATTTAAAAAAAAATACCAATGAAGGGCTTTATTTACGCTAGTGTAGGTAACAGTAAAGGTTAGTGTGGGATCTAGTGGCTGATACTGGGAAGTTATTCTGTAGTTATAAACACAGATTTTAAAAAGTCGGTGCAGAAGTATAAGCACAGGAGGTCAATGCTTTACACCTTCCCACCAAAAATAGGTCTTAAATATTAAATTAATTTTTAGTAATATTTTAAATGAATTATTTTCTATAAATCAATCCCAATCCCAGAATTCAGCATAACAGTAAAGGTTAGCGTGAGATCAAATAGAGAGACTGATACTGGGAAGTAATTTTGTAGTTATAAACACAAATTTTATAAAGGCGGCCATTTATAAGCACAGGAGTTGTGCAAGTTTATGATCAATTCTTTACAACTTCCCATTAAAAAAAAGGTCTTTGATATTAATTTAATTTTTAGAAATATTTTAAATGAATTACTTTCTATAAATCAATCTCAATACCAGAAGCTAGTTTAAACTAAGAAAACTTGTAAAACTATAATAGAAAATTCGTTTCTCTTGTAATGATGAAAAAAAAAAAGAAGCACTAAATAGAAAACTTACAACAGTGTATGAGGCACTGGTTGAATTTCAAGAATTTGAGAAGCAGACATTACATTTTTGCCTTGAGCTGTGACATTTATAACAACCACGCTTAGAGTAGGATTCAATGAAGAAGCAGAAAGATCGAATCTTTCAGTTTCATTGGACAGAAAAGCATTTGGTACATCACTTTTAAAACATGATAGGTGCTTTTGATAGATAGGAACACAGCTCCATGAGAAACTGAAAATATAAAGAGACTTATCATACATACTAAGACATAATTTACAGTAAAGCAATAAATTACATACCTAAATTAATGTACTACATTAAACATGAACTTGGCACATTTTCAAACATTAAAAACATAAAAAAGGAATTCACATTGATATAGCACTTGTTAGCAGAGAAAAAAGAGCACTGAGAAAAGTCCCTTTAGATTACTTATAATGAAAAACTGAGCTTGAATTAACGTAACTATGACTGTAGTTAGATTTTTATTTAAATAAAATAATTCATATATAAGTAAGGATTATTTTCAAGTTTATGGAAAGAAGCTTATCATATTTTATACTTTTTAACTAAATCCTAATAAGTTTACTTATATTGTGAAGTAATATTCATTTGCAAATATTTTTAATATATTTTAAAAATTCTGCTGAAATATAAAATTATCATCATCAATGGCTTGACAGCCCAGGGTGGGCCCTGGCCTAATCAAGAAGTTTTTTTCCAGCCTAACCTTTTTCGAGGGTAATATATATATATATATATATATATATATATATATATATATATATATATATATATATATATATATATATATATATATATATATATATATATATATATATATATAGATAGCATAATAAATAAATACAAAAAAACACGAAGAAAATAAAGAAAAACAATAGGTTTCATTTATTGCCCATAAGCCATAAGCTGCAAGTAAATAGAACTCATGAAATAAGTTCAAAATGAAGATAAAACAAAGAAAAATTACAGACTAATGAAAACAGGGGGAAAAAGAAAATTAATAATAAAAATAGCAAAAACTGGAAAAAAAAATCCGAAAAAAAGGATAGAATTCTTTAAAAAAATCCGGAAAATAAAAAATATAATCTTTTCATCAGCCCACACAATTATATCCGCAAAAAAGAGTGCTTTATAATATTGTATCAATACAGCCAAAGCAAAATATATCAATACAATAGTGTGAGGAGCACTCAAAACATTTTTACGAAAATTACAACAAATAAAATAGAACACAATAAGAAAAAATAACACGTAAAAACAGAAAATAAAATACGAAGAAGAAACAGAATAAAACATAATCTATAAAGCGAGTAGCGAAATCAAATGAATTTTTTTTTGCGGATATAATCGTGTGGGCTGATGAAAAGATTATATCTTTTATTTTCCGGATTTTTTAAAAGAGTTCTATCCGTTTTTTCGGATATTTGTTCCCTCCAGCTTTTGTTATTTTTATTATTAATTTTCTTTTCCCCCTTTTTTTCATTAGTCTGTAATTTTCCTTTGTTTTATCTTCATTTTGAACTTATATATATATATATATATATATATATATATATATATATATATATATATATATATATATATATATATATATATATATATATATATATATAACACTCAGTCAATTTTGTTAGCATTTTTGATGTAGCCCAAGATATTAATTGATAAACTATGTATGATAATACTTATTCTATTATAGGTCGTGTATACAAGTTAAAAACGTAAAATAAGTTCTTTTCAGTGGACATAAAATAAACTAATTCCAGAATATATTTTTATTATTTTTTTTTAAAAAAACGTTTTATAAAACAAATAAATTTCTAAACTTGATTTACCTAATTAATTCATTTTTTAATCTGGATTCATGACTTTCTCCATGAAGCCGTGCCATAACACAAACAGAGTCACTATTACCCAGATGACGTACATATCCACCATCAATTCTAACTTCTGATTTAGAATACTTAATTTCTATTGTAGTGAAAGACTCTGCGTAGACAATAAATTCAGTCATTGCAACCTAAAAATTAATTTAAGTCAGTATATTTTCTGAAATTTTTTTTTGTGAACAATTTAATTAAATAAATAAATAATCCTTTAGTCACCCTTATATTTATTAAATATTTTCCAATGGATAGGTAATGTTTCGGTATAAGTAATTGTCTTTGGTGCAGTATAGTAGGATCTTGAAAGTTCACAATAGATCCTGTCTCATCTTTTACAGTCCACTTGTACTTCACACTATTTTTGGCGCAATTGCATAAAATTTCAGGTTCAACTAACACATCATCAGCTACATTCGCCTGCAAAAAGTTTAAAAGTATAATTAAAAAGTAAAATGAATTAATATTAATGATTCTTATTAGTAAATATGCAAGCGCTAAAGTTCAAAAGCTATTAACATGCACAATCTCTGCAGAATAGCTAGACTAATCCATTAAAGTGCGGAATCAAGAGTTTTCCGAAAAAGTACCTGGATAATTAGAAGGCTTCATACCCTTAAATTAAAAGGCTATTTTCTTATTCTATTAATTAATTTTTTATTAGTATTGATTGAATTTCTTTGATACTAAAAAATAAATAAATGACAATGCGTTAATTTCCTTAATTTTATGGCTGCGGTCAGTAAGCGGGTGGGTGATCACTTTGATCAACATGCGTAGGGACCGAGAGTGCACGGAATTGGTCCTCGTTAAATTGTTTCACCGTTAAGAGCTCAACTTTACGCATAAGTCGTCCGGCTACCAAAGAAGGAGAGCAATCTCCTCTGCAGAGGATGAAAATTGCGATGGCATGTCTTTGGATCATCCTCAAGGATATTTACGGATCATCATCAAGGATATTACCCAGACAGTCGCCAATAGCCCATTGTGCAGCTCTAGTGCGATGTAAATAAAGTACCTACCTACTTTAATTGTATTATTCAATTACGATAAGTTGGCGAGAAAATTTAACGGAAGATTTTATTTTTTATTGTGGGAAAAGTTAAAGCGCATGAAATTCGAGTGTAATTCGTTCGTTCCGAACTGGCGTACCATTTTGATTCTTTAGTTCACTACGCAAGAAAGTTCTTTAAATTAGTTAAATGTTTTATTAATTTTTTAAAAACAATATGCTAAATAATTCCCTTTAACCCCATTCTCCGTTTATCTGTCACTTCAACTTTTCTTGCCTTTTTCTCCGAAATCGCCGGAATAATCTCGGTTCGCTTTACTCTCACTTAGCTCAAGTCAATTCTTGATGGAAGTTGTTGTTGTTGTTAATTTACGTCGCACTAGAGCTGCACAATGGGCTATTGGCGACGGTCTGGGAAACATCCCAGAGGATGATCCGAAGACATGCCATCACAATTTTGATCCTCTGCAGAGGGGATGGCACCCCCGCTTCGGTAGCCCGATGACCTGCGCGCGAAGTCGAGCACTTTACGGTAGCACAGTTTAACGAGGACCCATACCGCACACCCTCGGTCCCTACGCAGACTGATCCAAGTGGTCACCCACCCGCACACTGACCGCAGCCAGTGATGCTTGACTTCGGTGATCTGCTGGGAACCGTGTCTTAACGATCAGTCCACTGCGGGACTTTTATGGAAGAACTATAATTGTGATGTTGCTACATCACACGTGCGTTGTTTTTCTACTCCTCAATTAACCATTCGATTGTTTCTGTTCCGCAGTAGGCTGATCTTAAAGACCTAGTTTCCAGAAGAACACCGAAGTCAAACAACACGGACTGCGGTCATTTTGGTGACCACTTTGATCAGCCTGGATCAGGGGCCCCCATCAGGGAAGGTGGGTGCACAATGCGCCCACTTAAAGCTTGGGGGGGGGGGAAATTTTACACTAAATAAAACGAATAGTTTGGGGGGAATTTAGAATTTGCCCAAGAGCTTGGGGGAGGATGGGGGCCACTTGCTTGGATAGGAACTTACGCGGTATCGGTCCTCGAAAAACTGCTATATCGTAAAGGGCGCGACTTCGTGCGCAGGCAGTCGGGCTACCAAAGCGGGGGAGCCACCACTTCAGCTAAGAACCAAAATTGTGATGGCAAGTTTTTGGATCATCTTCTGGAACGTATCTTAGATCGTCGCCAAAAGCCCATTGTTGTGCAGCTTTAGTAAGACAAAATAAAGTACTACTACTCGATTCTTTGCAATATGTTTATTAAAGGATTGATGACAGATTCTATCAACAAATGTGTTAAATATTTGATTGTAGTAACTTAATTTCGCTATCTAAAAAGATAGCGAAAAATAAATAGATAGTATTAAGCTAACTATAAGCATACTTGTAGTAGTTCTTTTACACAATTCATTGCACAATGGGCTATTGGCGACGGCCTGGGAAACAGCCCTGAGGATGATCCGAAGACACGCCATCACAATTTTGATCCTCTGCGGAGGGGATGGCACCCCCGCTTCAGTAGCCCGACGACCTGCACGCGAAGTCGAGCACTTTACGGTTGAACAGTTTAACGAGGACCGATACCGCGCACTCTCGGTCTCTATACACGCCGATCAAAGTAGTCACCCACCCGCAGTTAAAACATTATATCGGAAACAATTCTTCATATGTCTAAATAGCAGTATGTAAATTTCTCCCCCTCATTTCTCTCTCTTGTTAAAAAAAAAGCGAAAGGCTGTGTAAAATTTTTAACTTATTACTAGGAAACTGCTTAAAAGTTTGCCGCATGTATGAATATTTTTCTCTCTTTTTTTTTTGTATTGCTGAGTTTAGAAACTTTTTTTTCTTTTCTTTACTGTATGATTATTTTTTCATTAAATTAAAGAAAAGAAAAACTACCGTAGTTTTAACTTTGGGTTATCAGTAATATTATTTTATCAGCTAAGATTCTACCGCCAACAACACGGTGAAAAATGAGTATTCAAATATCACGAAACTTTCCTCGTTTTTAATGACACCGTTTCCTGGTATATGCTTTAAGCAAAGATTTCGAAATAACTCTCGCCACTTCTTCAAGAAAACGAAATTTAGTCAAAATTAAAAAAAAATATTTCACGATATATATTTTTTCAAGAAATAAAAAACGAAGAAACCTCGTAATGTATATAACTTTTCTAATAATCACTTTAACGGGGGCACCATATAGATCACACAACACAGCAAAGACAGATAGAACAGAGAGACAAATTACACCCATGCCCGAAGCAGGATTCGAACCCCGGATCAACTTATCTTGACCACCATCCTGGCCGGTCAGCTTATTTCGTCATTTTATTTTCGACTGTCAAGTCTTTATTCTAATTTAGTCATTCTAGTAGTCTTTAGTCATAATCTCCCAGCATGCACTACGATGAGGTGTTTCGATTTGAGGGAACGTTTTCGTTATACGTTTGTGTGTGCACACTTAGTCACAATTCACGTGATTTCGCTACGAAATAATTTTCAAAATTAATGAAATATTGCTTAAAGTTTTTTGCTGATTTTTTTCAAAAATGGGAGTTTTATTTCTGAGAGTGAGCGATTACCATTTTCTAAATGCCATGTTAGATAGATGACAATACTTACAACTCTATTCTTTTCACTGAGAAAAGTTATGTGAGGTTTTTGACAGAGCTGATGAAGGAAAAACATGTTTGTAGTAATGTTATCGTGACTGAAGGCATTCCAAACATTGACGGTTATCCAATATTCTCCCACGCTAAAAATGAAGAGAAAAACACAACTGCAATACATTTTCAAAACAAGCGTGAAATAAAGTTTAACGCTGAAACTTATAATGTGTTACGAAATGAGAGAAAATCTTTCAAAATTGCATGAGATAAAACATCTACTTTTTTGATGAAAATATAAAACTACTCCACTTCACTTCCGAGAAGCCAGCCTGTTTTCCGCAGTCTCGGAGCTTTCATTTTTCATTTACTTACAAACTTACTTTTACAAAATATACTTACAGAGCAATTTACATAACGTTAAAAATTTAACTGTTTTCCTATAAATTACAACTCCAAACATTAGATTAACAATCTATTGTTTGGAACTTAAAAAAGGCATTTTTTTTAAAAGTTAAGTTTAAAAAAAAAGACTAGAGTCGTAATGATAGCTTTAAATATGATTACTGAATAGACTAATAAAAGTGATACGTCAAAAACCTGGAAAAATATTATTAAAAATAAGAGGAAATCGAACTTTTCTAGAAATTGTTTTGTAATTCTCTGAACAAATTGAAAATACATAGAAATTTACGTTAAAATAAAGAAAGTTAACTATATTTTGTAAGGAACAAGTTAATAACTTTGAGTCCTGCAAAAACGAAGTATTTATTTTCCGCAAAACCATTTGTAATAATAAGATGTCATCAGAAAATGCAAGTAAAGAGCGAAATCAAACTTTTCTATGTTATAAGAAAATATTTTGTAGTCTCGCAAACAAATTTATAATGCTTAGAGATTAACGGTAAAGAAATCAAAATTAACCGGATAAAGTAAGTATCATATTACTAATTTTGAGTATACGCAAATACGCAAAAATAAGCATTTGTTTTCAACAAAATCATTGGTAAAAATAAGAGAACATCCAAAAATGAGGGATTGCAAAATCAAGCTTTTTCATATTTTTAGAAAATGTTTCGTAATTCCATAAACAAATTTAAAATGTATTAAAATTTACGATTTTGAAGAATATTTAACGGATTAAGTAAGGAACAAATTAACAACTTTGTACCTACTATAGAAAACATTTGTAAGTGGCTTATATATAGTTCATCAAGCAAAAATTTAAAATGGAGAAAAAAAAGCGAAATCAAGCATTTTTTATTTTTGTTTTTCGAAGTGTTTTTTAATCCCTTAAACAAATTGCATGAGAATTAACATTAAAGAATGGAAAATCAACCGGATTGAGTAAAAAATGAATATTTTTCAACCTACACATAAATTAAACATTTCTGAGTGGCTTATATACATTTCCTCATACAAAATTAAAATCGAACTTTTCTTTATACACTTCTTAGAAATGTTTCGTAATATTGTAACAAAATTGTAAAATTCATAGAAATTTACGATGAAAATAAAGTAAACTAAACGGATTAAATAGGGAACAAATTAATAAATTTGAACCTACGCTAAGAAAATAAAGAAGCATCTGCGAATGGCTTATATATATTTCCTCATGTAAAAACTAAAAATTGGGAAAAACAGGGAAATCGAACTATTTTTCACTGTTTTTAGAAATGTTTCGTTATCCCGTAAATAAATTGAAAATTCATCGGAATGAACAATAAAGTTCTAAAAATTAGCCGGGTTAATTAAGTATCAAATTAATAACTTTGAGCCTAAGCAAAAAATAAGCATTTGTCTTCTGCAAAAACATTAGTATAATAAGAGATCATCCGAAAATGGAGGAAAAAAGAAAAATTGTACTCTTTCATTGTTTTTTTTTTTTTTTTTTTTTTTAGAAAATATTTCGCAATCCCGTAAATAAATTTATAATTTATAGAAATGCAAGGTAAAATAAAGAAAATTAATCGGATAATAAAGTACCTAACAAATTAATAAGTTTCATTTTGTGCAAAAAAAAAAAAAAAAAAAAAAAAAAAACAATGATTAAGATTGCTTGGTAGTAAAATCCAATGATTAGATCAGAAGTTGTTTCTTTTTTCCATTTTGCGCGAGCGTTATATAACATGCATTGTTTAACAATAACAAAACATGCTTTACAAAACAAACAATTGTAAGACATACTCAGTGTAAGAGTGCTGAACAAAAGAAGAATGTGTTGTTATAAGAGGAGTACCATCACCAAAATCCCATTGAAAAGTTAAGTTAGAACCAAACCAGTACATAACATGAAATGTAATAAGATGGTTTACAAGATTGGGTCCTTGGCATAATATGGAAGTCAAGTTGGCAACTTTCTGCACAAGATGCAACTGGAGGGTTGATGAAGATGTACTACTGATATGATTTTGAGCTGTTACATTTATTGTGTACCTAAAAAAGTAAATAAAACATCAAGTCAAATTTTCTCTAAAAAAAAAAAAAAGTTAAGTAGGGTCGAGCGTATTTCTTGCAAGATCTGATTTAACGAGATTCTGCGTATTCTCTAAATGGTTGGTTTGGCTTTAAACTTATGGTTGGTTTAAATAAGTTAAACAACATAAAGACTTTTTCAAGTTTCAGCTTTTTTGAGGTTTGATTGATGTCGGCAATATTAATAATTGTTCCATAAAGAGCATAACTTAGATCTTACTAAGAATTTGACATAGATTTATGGAAAACTATTTAATTAAAACTTTCGGAAAAAAAAGTCTGACTATTTGTAGAGGTGTTTTTGAAGTCTTAAATAAGACTTCCTAAAGGGTTTGAGAAGGTGCAAGTGCCATGCGCATTGAGTTGTACCTCAGACAAAATGCAGACTAAAAGCACTTAAATCAAACACAAACATTTGTACCAAAATAAATAAATAAACAATGTAAGGACAGCGTTTTTCAACCACATTCTAATTGATTTTCGTACAATTCAGTTTTTATTTTTAAAATTTTAATTTCGTTTTTAAAGAGCCTTCTGATTTAATGACCGAAATGCCTCGGGCCTTAAGTTCACATTACAAGCGTGTTTGATACATTTTACTAATTCGCTTAATACTTTTAAACTACAAAAAAAAAAAAAAAAAAAAAAAAGTCTCAACTTTGTCTCCTAAAACAATTCTTCAAGTTTTCCTTTCCTTTCTTTAAATTTGGTGTCTTGTCTAATTCTTCCACAAAACATCAAAGGAGACAATTGTCTAGTAACTGAACAAATAGTTGCAGTTATGGTCATTGATTATTATTAGGTTAAAAAATTTGTCATAGGATGAAAATCCCAATTCGAAAATCTAGGTATTTGTCTTGGGGAAGGGAGGGAAACTGTTCTGGTTTTTGGTATTTAGTACACATGAAACTTAAATAACAAAGAGATGAAATAAAACAAATACCATCCAGCAGTTTGATAATGATGTTCGAGAAGGGGAATATTCGATCTTTTTAGTTCAGGAGTTCCGATATTCCATGTGAATCGAAGAGCCTTCTCTGTGGATGGTAAAACTTTCGCAATAAAACTGATCTTTCCCTCTAAAGGCAGTTCAATGATATTCCTTTCACATACTTCTTCACCATCGATTTTCAAACAAATTTTTATACCTTCAAGAAAATAAAGAATAATCATAAATATTTTTTTACAGTAATATATATGTTTATAAAGGATATAATTTGTTATAAAAACGTTGAAATATAATTTAAAGATACATATATTTGAGAAATACTATTTTGCGCTGAATCCAAAATATAAGCTACCTTTCCTACTATGAATATTTTTCTCCTGAACTTTTTAGCTGAAACGCAACTTTTACTAGAAGAGAACTAAGAACAGTTGTTACTTTTACTACTAGCAACGTTTAGGATACGAAATTTTTTTTTTACTACTTCGGATTTGAATTTCGACGACTGAATAATGCAATGTTATCGATAGCTACAGAGAAGGCCAATATTCGAGTTTTTAAGGTACTTTAAATTTAAGGTTTTAATTTGAGAACGATTTTTTTTAATTTTAGTAAAGTTGCTTTAATTCAGATTAAAATTTTTATTTTTTCAAGCGGATATGAATTTATTCATTTGCTAGATCACAGCTACCATTCATAAACTCAGATTAATTTTTATACAGTACATTAAAAATTATATTGTTTGGAAACAATTTTTGATTTTGTATTCTATTATTAAAGCAGAAAACAATCCGTTACAATCCTACGACTGGACTAAATTCCTATTGTTTGTTAGGGTATGAATCTTTTGTAAACGTACAAGAGGCTGGATTAAAAATAATTTTTATAATTGTTATGACCAATAAATAAGGCTAGTTTAAAAACAAAAAAACATTAAAGAGTTGACATTGACCAGCCAACTTATGTACACTGATGCCATGAATTAATCAAAAACAAAACGCCATTATGGTAGGTCCTTCATCTTAACTAGTAGAGTGGAAATTCAGAATCTGTTTGCTTGAAAACAGAGCTAATTTCGACACAACCGATGTAACGGTCTTAACACACTCTCACCATACATTATATTAAGTAATGCCAATTAAAGAAAACAGTAACCGCAAAAAGTAATTTTACCACTTAAAACAACCAAAAATCTGTACCTTTTAATTTTTCTTGAACGTAGATTTTAGAAATTGCCTTGGGTCTTGCAATAGTTTTATAGGCAAAATCTGTCACCTTATTGTATGCTTCAACAGATAGAATGTATATCCCAGGTTTCAACAAAAATAAGGAAACAACATCACCTAGAAAATATATGTTAAACAGTTGGAAGTGGTACAAAGATAAATAAATAAAATAAACGATTTCGTATAAAATTAACAGTAAAAATTGCCAAATAGACTATGATTAGCTTATTAATGGTTATTAAGTTGTTATTATAAGTAAGAAAATAAATAAAATTTTATTGCCGTATTCTACTTAGTTCTTCAGGGGTTTATTTTCTGCAGATATATATAGGCTTCAGCAAACCGAGGTGTCACATGACGATTCGTTCTTTTTTGTTGATTTTTTTCTCCCTCTTCTATTTTTGTTCATAGTTTTTAACATTGTTTAATTTTGCTACACATGTTAATTTATTACGTTGAGCAGCAGTAGAACCTTTGAACTTTAAATTTAATACATATTATTATATTTTCTAAGTTGAAGGGCTAGAAAAAATAATTAAGAGATAAGGATGCGGCGAAGCACCTAATTTAATAAAAATGAAAATAATACTTAGAATGTTATTTACATTGACATAAATGATTTTTTCGGAAATAACACAATGATTGGTCATTTTTCAGCTATATCACTTTAAAGATGCAACAGAAAAGTAAGGTTGAAATGATTTTTTTAAAACTTAATTTCATTTTTTAATGTAATTTTTTAGTTAGTTATGCACTTGTATTTTAATGCCCTATGATTTAATGCAATTCTTTCCTCTATCAATACATTTAAGGATTAATAAATAAAGACTTTTTACTAAAATGTTCTTTTTAGGCCCGTAATTAAAGAAGTGTAGTAAAATTTCAACTTAAATACCGAATAAAATAAAATTTCGGAGATAATTGTATGTATGAGAAATGTATATTAATTCTGTTACAATATCCCTGTGCTACTTGGATGGTTTGAAGAGGCGACCTTAGTATGATAATTAATTAATGCAGTAGATATTTTAAGCTACGAAATCAGAAACAAAATTGTACTTTCTCTGAATGAATATGCCTTTTTCATTTAGACCAAGTTTGGTTTCTGACCTCAAAATATGGGGGGGGGGGGCTGTAATCTGGGAAATATGGTTCCAATAGTTTGGTTAGGAAAGTGATTCAAAGTTTGGTCCCTTGAAAGATAATTTTTTTTTCTTATTTCGCCATATCTGGAGAACGTTTTAAACAAATGTGAAATTTTTGCACACAATAATAAAATCGTATATCTAAAGATAATTCCATGCAAAAAATAACTTTCAGTAAATATTTACTATTTTTCATTATTTTATTTATTAATAGTCTATAAAATTTTTAATTGTAAGGAATACTATTTTTTTATATAATTTAAAAAGAATGTATTTTTGCATAGAAAAATACGAAATTTGAGCGAAATCGGTCGTATAGTTCCTGAGAAATCAAATTTTATAAATACAACTTTTCTAAAATTCGATAAAAAGGTACACTTATTCAGAAAAAAAGAACGATTTTGTATCTGAATTCGTATCTTGAAATATCGTCTGCACTAATTAATTAACATATTTGAGGTTACCCTCTTGAACCATTAAGATTGAATCATAGAACGTGAAGATCCGATTATTGGATCAAAAGTTATTCAGGGTAGTCCACTTTTTTTCTTTACTTCTATCAATTCGATTCATTGTAGTGTTTTATTAAGACTACTTGAATAACTTAGAATTATAATGTAAAGTTTAACTATGCTATCATGCATATTAATTCTTCCTGATAAATCAATACTATGGTACAAATCGAACTGCAGCAAATTTACTGTCCTATATCCAGGATTACAGATCTTATGGTTCAACATAGGAAAGATTTTTCTGAGAGTGTACATCAAATTTATTCAGTTACAGTAATGTAGAAAAATCTTACCTGTATCATCAAGTAGCTGGTCATTCAATAACCAGTCGAAAGACACATTTGTTCCACTAGTTATCGATGCTTGTACAGTCAAGTTGTCTAAATACTGGATAATATAATACTGTCTATCGAGTTTCAAGCCTTCAGGTGGGAACTGTACATAAAATGGATGAGGTAGCGATTGATTCATAGAATCTAAGGGATTGGTGGCAGTCACTTTGACATCGTATATTCCTTCTGAAAGGAAAATGAATTCATGGCAATGGACAGTTGTGGTTTTGTTATGAAATACGCAAAGATTTTAAGAAGGCAACTTTCAACAGAGTTATATTATCTCTAAATTCGTTTAAATCTAAATATCATGTGTGGCTTTATAAGTAAAACAGCGACCTATTTTTTTCCTTACATATAATGATGTTATTTTAAAGGACAAATAGTCTATTTTTCTATTTCGATGCTTTTTTGTAGACTTTTAGAACGTGCCTCTGTGCCTTTTAGAACGTTTTAGATATGCCTCAGTCATACCAGCTCCCTGCCATTTCCTTGCATTGCTCTTCATTTTTTTACCTCTTCGTCGGAGCTGAATCGCTTTCTGGCTAAATATTCCAGAATGCCAAAAGTGAGTTGATGATATAAAAATGGTTAGATGTTGACTGATGATGTAAAACCGGCAAGATGTTGTAAAACTGGTGATGATGATGAAAAACTGGTGATGTAATGATAAATGATGATAAAATGATGTAATACCGGTATCAATATTGCAAGAAAGTGGCGATTTAAAAGACAACGAAGTGAAAGATGAGGATAAATTCTTAAGAACATGTCAGGGAGTTGGTTTGACATGGACAAACACAAATTGTTAGTATCAACAAACATGCGTCGATTAAAGCTTCACTTATGTGGAAAAAATATAAATTTAAAATTTAACTTTTTAAATGATTTAAAAATATAGAAAATAAATGTTTCTATTTTTATTTTTAAATACCTTACTTTTTAGATTGCCGTGGTAAGTATTAGTATTACAGGCCGGCACATTTTTTATTCATACCAAACATATTATCGATGCATATAATTAGGCTAAGGAAATTTCAGAGAAATACTTCCGTAAAGTTTATACCGATACAATAGTTTATATACAATTATCTATTTAATCGCAAATAAGGACAAAACGTTTATTGGCATTATCGATTAAGTTTGTAGCAACATGCACAAGTTAAATAGAAGTAGATATTTACTAAGAGGGAACAATATTATTGCACGACCAAATAAACTCAAGGCTCTAATTATAATTCAAAGTACACACTTTATTCAGATACTTGTAGATATTATGGTAAAATATTCAGAAGATATAAGCTGTTTAAATTTTCGATTTTAATTTTTCTCAAGATCGCTTTTAATTAGATCGTTAAAATTATGTAGCAAAATCCTAGAATATAATTGTTCAGTTCATAAAAAAATTGGATTTTACGCGCTCATAATGTGACTGAGGGTTTATTATCCTGTTAACCCTTTGACGTAGAAATATTTTCGTAATTTTGCATTAATTTAGGTTAGAATAAGCAAAAAATATTGTATTTTGGGTTTTAATAATTTTTGGTTATGAAATACAGCATGAAACACCTGTGTCTTTTACTGCGTTTAAGGTAAAATCTTCCAAACACGGCTTCCTTCCAAATAAAAATTTTTCAAATTTGCATTTTTTTGCAGTTATTTAGATAAGAAAAACAGTTATGCATCATTGAAATCAATTATGAATAAATTTTTAAATATGAAAGAAAAAAATTCAAACTACTTCTTTTGGATTTTATTATTTTAGTATAAAAGTTTTTATTTATAAACACACTTGAATAAGCCAAGCTTGCCTGCCATTGGGAATGTTGATTTAGCTACGAATGTGAGCCTTTCGTTTGATAAGAGGACACCGCAATGTTGAAAGTATGTCTTGGCTCAGAACCCGACTGATAGATGGCAGCACTACTCATTCTTGAGGCCACTTTCTCAATTTAGACATAGATTTGAAGGGGAAGGAAATTTTCTCCAGATCCCTGTACCCATGGATCTACTCAGCGACCGTCTTACATATCGAGCACGTATATCGCATGTATTCGGTGGGTCTTAGCAGAATCGGGGATCAAACCCCGACCGCTCCAGATGCGCAAAAAGATTTGTTTTCTTGATAAGGCGAAACGCTAAATTAAAACAGCTTTACAAGCAAGCAGTAAAAAATGTAAATAAATTTTATTGACTCGTGAGTGACTTTTTGTTAAACAAATTTACATTTTTTCCAAATAAGTTATTTTATTTCGGAGAAATGGTATAATATAATAATAACATACTCACCAGCAGTGTATGAATGCTTCACATTAGCGTACGGCAATGATCTGAAATTCAGTTCAGAATCAACTAATTTGGATTGGCCGTCCCCAAAGTCAAAGTGAAATTGTATGTCTGAGCCCCGCCATACACCAGCTTCAAACACAACGGGATCTGTAGCGTACGTCTGATTCGAGTTGAGAGATTCAGTTTTGAGAGCATAAAGGGGAGCTGCGTACTGATTCAGTCTTGACCGAATATGTAACTCTTCGATGGGTTCAACAGCTTGTATGCTTACGTTGAGGTAAGTAGTGATGCTTTCGTAAGTATTAAAAACTTGCACTAAGATATCGTACGTATCAGCTACACCGTAGCTATGGATGGCAACACTAGTGTTCTTTGTACTGCAAGAAAAATAATTGGAAATTTTCAGTTTTATAATAGAAAGCTATTTTAAATAATTGAAGAAAACGATGTGTAAGATAATAATGAATGATTATAAGAAATAAATGCTATATTTCATAGGGTTCGAGTTTTCGGGAGCGTGGTATAAATAAATGAATAATTTAAACATATTCTATCTTGATTTGGGAATAAGATTTTCAAATGAATATTTAAAATCAAACCTCAGTCTTTAGTTTGTAACATGAAAAAGTTGAAATCGCATTTCAATTTCATCGAAACTGAAAAAAAACATGTTAGTTATATTAACACGTTAAATGCCACGCTAATTTTACATGGCTTACCCGTCTGGCCAAACGGTAAATAACTACAAACAAAATTTGCAAACATTAAACAGATTTTGCTAGTTTTTTAAAAGGTTTAGCATGACATATCTAAAAAAAGTGGTGAATTATATAAGCCTACGAATTGTTTAGAAATAGTGCGGGTAAAAATCTACTAAATTGAATTTATTAAACTAAGAATCACAATTAATAAACTATATATACTTGAAAATATTTATTCGCTGTCCGGAGCAAGTTGGCTTCTCTGTGTATATAAATAAAACTAGTTTTGTGTCTTCTATATTGCATTAATTTCTTCAAACCATTTTAGTAGCGATAATAATGTAAAAAAATTAAAAATTTACTCGAATTATGTGTTTCTAATAATCTTTGCTTCGCCGGTCACCGGTGACGCCACGAACAAATTCAGTGCCGGTCACCGGAGACCCCCATGGCATTCAACGTGTTAACTAATTATAAGACATTAAGTAATATTGAAAGTTTCTTTGTTCAAAATGTATCTTAAAGAGATATTTGGTATTTTCTTAAATCACTACTTTTGCAGATAAGAATAGGAAGATAAAACGATGCGAAATTTTTGTGTAATAATTCTCTACTAATTTTTATTTATTTTTTTTGCATTTGACTATTTTAATCAAATGCAATACATTATACTGAGCGTGAAACATACAACCCAAAATTTATGATAGAAGTTACTTACATGTCAATGTTATTTGCATGTTAGAAAAGTGTTATTCCAATATAATAACAAGTTTTTAAGTAACTTAACATACCCTAAAATGTAAATGAATGTGCATTCACTGACGACAAGGAAGCGGACATTCTTTCATTAAACAACACTGCCTGACTCCGATGTACTTCTTGCTTCAGATTTAGTTAATAATATTTTATTACTTCGAGTGGGTAATAACAGTGGGTATATATTAGGCTTAATACATCGATCTTCATTCTCGAAAACATTAAACTCTTAACTTCATCTGCCACGAAAAGAAATTCTCTCAAAGGATTATTACTGAGGTTACTTTATCTTTATTCAGTTTTCAAATCAAAAATATTGAGAGGGTCTGTTTATAAGATAAAATATATTGTGATTGGTCTATTTTCCTTATAATATATGTTGTGGAAGGTCTATTTTTACTATACATTTTTTTTGTGAGGGTCCGCTTGAACAACAAAACGGGTCCAATTTTGGTCCTAAATTTCTCCTTAAATGACATCTGGATGTTTAATGAGTGTGAGTGTTCTTAATGCCACATATTTACATAGTTTACTTTTGATGAAAAATCAAAGATGTTGACTGAAAGGTAACACTTGATCATCCAGAAAATTATAATAAACACGCTTTTAGTCACTGAAGATGAGCTCGAATTTTGTGATCAACAAAATTAAAAACTTTTTAACACCAACTGTGAAAGAAAAACTGAACCAACTGAAACTCCAAGATGATTAAAGCAAAAATTTAAAAAGAAAATCAAAATATTAAGTTAAAAAAGAAGTAATTTGACAATTAGTGCTAACCTCAAAAAGCAAAAACACCGAACAAAAAAGCAAATCGCTTAAATTTTAACACTTTATAAATTAAATTTTTCTTTAAATACTTAAACCAAACGTTTCTTTGGAAGTTGTAAAACAGTCTATCATGAATCCGAGCTCGCCCGAACGAAACCTTTTTTCAGTAAATGAAAACGAGCTCGGGCTAAGCCCGTCTAAGCTTTAGTCTCAGAGAGCAGGCTCAATCCATAATAAAAAAAAAAATGTATCCAAAACATAACAGATTAAATTCCAGCTTGAACATAATGCTAATTTAATTCAAGGATTTTCTTTTTAATCAAACATTGTGTAACAGAGTGTGTCTTCATTTCGTTATTTTCCCCCCTCCAAAATGCATCGAACTAGGCCAACATTTTATTTTTCGAAATACATTTAAAAATATTTTTCCTACTTTCTAAACAGACCTTTACAATTACATCAGACCTAGACAATTTTTAAAGTTTTTTTAATCGTTAATTTAAGTGAGATAATCTCAAATATAACGACTTTTTTAAATTTTACGACTTCTAACAAGTAAAAATAACTTATAACATTTACAGATTTATTGAACTTACATCCGTCTGTTTTATTTCTCTAAATAGAATTATTTAGTGTGTTCTTTTTATGTGACGCTATATTTTATACTATACCAGTTTGTTTTTTGGCATTGTCTAGAATATGGCTAAATGAAATTTTTTTATTGTTTCTTTACTAACCCTGTTTCGTTGTAGACCTTCTGAACATTCCCTAGATATTTTAAAGATTTCCTTGAATTCATACTCAACTCTTATACCATGTAAATATATTTAATTGTATTAAAATTAATATATTTCACTGTTTTTGTTTCACGTAAGATAACATTATGTTTCACAATTTTTATCTGTATTTCTATTATAATACAGACAATACGAAGATTTATTATTTATATTAGTCTATGAATATTTTTCTAAAAATAGTGATCTATTGTTTATGTTCAAATTATGTGTGTGTTTCTGAGAGAAAATATAATATTTTTATTACTTTTTTTATTTTCTAGATTTAAAACTTTGTAAGGAAAATTATAAGTTATTCTTCTTATTTTGGTATTTAGAACCACAGAATTGTATTAATAGTTTCAATTGACATTTTATGTTCAATATATTTTGAATACGTTTTCTATATTTTTAGAGCATCTATGATCAAGGAAGTTTTGACGTCTTTCACCCTCTATAATATTTTTTAAGTAGATAACAAATCGGGCTTATCTTAAAATCATGTTTAAAAAATATAAATTGACATAGAGAAAACTAAAATAAGGTTTGGTCAAGTTAAAAACAAATATTTCAAGTCATTGATTAAATTTCTTTAAAAACTATCGATTGTAAGAACAATTAAGTAAACTTTTGCGACTGTTCCAAACCTATATAATCAGCGATCATTTTAGAAAAACTTAGGGGTCCAGACACTTCAGAATTTTTTTTAAACGTTTAAAGTTGCACTTCAAAAATATTTTACATGAAAAACGACTTTAAACAATATTTTTAATTTAAAAAATGTACTTTTTTCAAGATCTTCGTTTGTAAAACGGAGTACCACATCTTTAATTCATAATTTGAAAACTACAACTTCTTGTTAACTGTAAAAACTGCGTAATACCTCTCCGAATATGACGTTGCACAACCCAAAAAGTTGAGCTAAAGAACACTTTATGCTGAGTTAACATAAAATTGAGCGCTCATATACGATAGAATGGCTGCAATTTAAATCTAAACACTTAAAACTGAATATTCTTAAGCCAAACTCGCGCACTTTCACACCATACAAGAATTATCTTCCCTTCCGAAAACACCATGTTGGCGAGCTTTGAATATCAAAAATTTAAGAAATGTCAAGTAGACTATTACCCATAGTTTGTTTGCAATCTAGAATGAACTGTCAAGAGTTTATTGTAGTTTGCTACTTTGATGTTCACTAGCAAAAAGAAAAATCACAGCTAAAATATGTGTGCATGTTTTTAGTAGTGTAATAAGGATAATTATATTTTAATATTTAAATGTCCAAAAAACAGCATTAAATGGTTTTACAATCTATAATTTTTATCTACTGTTGTTCTGTTAAGCCTAGTTCGAACATTCTCTTTGTGCTATGCGTTTGTTTGATTTACAAACTAATTTTATTTTAAGAATTGGTGTATATATACATTCTAAATTAATGATTCTTACTTTTTACTGCATTAAAAAATAACTTTAGTTGATTCGTATGAGCATCTTATATCACTGTAATTATAAATTTTTGTGTTGTTGAGCAGCAAAAATGGTGCCAGCTACTTTACACAGAGTGGTATAAAAGAACACAGATGTACTGAAGCACTAGATCCAAAAGTTATGAGTGGCGTTTCACTACAAGACTTAGATGTAAAGTAGTTTCCAGCATTTTTAGCGTTGAGATACATAAAAAGTTTTCACAGTGTCAGGCACGATTTTTCAGTTTTTCTCCACTAAAACAGTGCCTTATTTACCAATAAGCGCAAAAACAAGATCCAGACAAAGAACCGCTTTATGAGCCCAGATAATACAGCATTGGAGTAACATTTTAAATATTAAAAAATTGCATTATATATTAGGTTATATTATATACAAAAATTATATTAGTTTTTCATGTTTGCAAAACTAAAGCTTTTTTCTTTTTCACATTGATATTTTGCATCAAATTTAAAAATTAGCATAGATATATGTAGCTGAGTAAAAAGAGACTAAGTTACTCTATGGGGTACTACACTTAACCTAACAGTCCTGATAACTATTGCAATTTCACAGCAGTAACAAAAATATATTATTTGCTAAAACACAAGAGAAGTTAAATTTCTCATATATATACAAGAACAAAAAATCCACACTCATCGTAGATCGATGCTACTTTGACCCAGAAGAAAGAAATTTTTTTTTTTTAAATTTTCTTACGTAAGTCAAAATATTTAGGTGGAATTTTTGATTTTAAAACATAGAAAGAAGAAAAAGTGTTTTGGAATTTATATATTGTTGTAGTAGCTGCACAGGTGTTGTAAACATTGCATAACCTTAAAAGATTTTTTATCTTTGCAGAATTTAACTGTATATCTACAATAGAAAACTAAAATTTAAAGATTAAAAAAAAACAGTTTTACAGGGCCCGTATTAAGTATTTCAAATTATTAGCCAGTAAATTAGCCAAATATCAAAAGTATTAGCCAAATTTTAAAATCTTTAGCCAAAGGCAAATCTTAAAAATTTCTTTTGATTGATTTTTTAACATTGCAAACTTCTAATCAAAATACAAATTTACTATAAATTGAATTATTTTATAAAATGCAAATTCAAATCGAGAGTCATTTTGCAATTTGAAATAGTAAAGGAACAATGAATGGTAGAGAGGATGAGAAATGTAGATGTTTCATATCGTCTTTAAGGGAAAGAAATAGGAAAATGTTGGGGTTAATTTTTGATAACTTCTAAGACTAAAGCAGTAACATAAGGATTAACCTTAGGCAACATGTTATTGTATGTGTTATTATCGCGAGAAAATATATTTCCAGCAAAAATATGTAATTGGATGATAATATGCATCTTGCTACCATATAATCTGTTTTATTGACACAAACTGTGGGAAATATTTGTGACGTGATATAGCGTGATTCGGTAACGAACAACTTGGTAATCTGTAGTTTGTGGTAGTTAGTCTCATGCTCACATAATCTCTTTTGTTACTTACATTGTCTGCAATTAACATAATTTTAATTGGTTTTGCGACTTTCACTTATCTAACGGAAATTACTGTAATCGAATAAAAAATACAGGATTTGTTGAGAAAAATTCTCTTTTTTTTCAGGATTGAGGGAATATATATATATATATATATATATATATATATATATATATATATATATATATATATATATATATATATATATATATATATATATATATATATATATATATATATATATATATATATATATATATATATATATATATATATATATATATATATATATATATATATATATATATATATATGGGTCATTCTCACAAAAACAGTCATTTTTATGTCCCCAGTAAATTTTATGTTTGTTTTACAGCTTACGAAAAAAAAATTTCAGGGAAAGTGTCCTTCAGAATGTAAGCTAACAAAAGAACAAAAATAAAATTATCAATTTTTATTTTTTATTTATTTTAGGTAATTAAAATATACCAATATGTCATTCCCTCACTTGTCCCCACTGCTGAATTAAAAAAAGAAAAAAATTGTTTCTGAAACAAAAATTTTTTTTTTTACAAATTCGTGTTTTTTATTTCAGTATACTGAAATATAGAATTCAGAAAATCAATTTTAAATTTAATTTCTGATAAAAATATTAACACAGCACTATTTTGAACTTTGTCCCCAGTGTTTCGCGTCATTCCCTCACAACAACGTTCTAATCACCTGCAATCTTCTTAGAATAAAAATATTTTAATAAAAACTTCAGAAGTTAACAACTGGCATCATAGAACAAAATTGCAGTATGTTTCCATCTTCAACTTAAAGAAGCTTTGCTGTGGAATAAATTTGAATGAATCAAACCAGGTAAAATTTTTTACATTTGTCATTCCCTCATGTCATTTTTTAGAGTAAAATAAAACACAACTTCATCGAGAAAGTGGATAATTATATGCTGCTTTCTTGTATGAATATAATTGTATGTGATTGACTTCAGAAATTAATTAGGCCTAACTGTTATTTTTAAATTTTATTGAATTCGTCATTCCCTCACTAGTATATAAAGTGAGGGAATGATGCTGAAGTGAGGGAATGATTCAAGATGAGTATATTATCAAATTTTTTTTGTTCAATCGTGCCAGCCAATTTTATTTCCCAAACCTGTAAAAACTATTAAATATATAAGACTAAATTATAATAAATATTAGATATACTTAGTATGTTATCATTTTCAAACTTTAGGTAGATGTAACTTAGATAAAAACATGTATTAAAATAAAATATCATTCCCTCACTATTGGTGTCATTCCCTCACTTTTTAAATAGTGAAAATAATTAATTTACTTATTAATTAACTTGAAAAATAAATTAAAAAATTACTAAATTAATTTATTACATTAATTAAATTATTTATTAAATTAATTAATTAATTATTATAAATTAATTAATTATAAATTAATTATTTAAAAAATTAATTAATTTAAATATTAAATATAATTTATAGGATATATACTTTCTTTATAATGCCATTACATATTTCTATTAATATAAAAAGTTTCAGAGTTTTTTATTCACTTTATTTTTTTGGGATTTTATGAACTGAAAAATGACAGTTTTCGTGAGAATGACCCATATATATATATATATATATATATATATATATATATATATATATATATATATATATATATATATATATATATATATATATATATATATATATATATATATATATATATATATATATATCAGCTCCGACAAAAGTTACTTTGAATCAAAATTCTAAAACGCCCTAAATTTTTTTAAGGCCATTTTAGCTACTGGCCTGTGTAGGGGTTAGGGAACTGCCCTGACATCAGAAAGGCTCTATGTTCGAATCCCGGGCAAGGAATGGATGTTCTTTACTTCTCTGTACTGTCTGTCCTTACTGTGGGAGCAACGTTGGCCCACCTAATATGGTGCCCCTGAAAGAGAGGCCAACAAAACCGCCCTGTAAATGCCTGAATTGACGAAAAATGTTAACACAGGTGGACATTGGAATTTTTATTTTTTTAAAGCTTACAGTGAACTCATCATCATTTATTTAAAACACACGTTTTAAATGGTTAACCAGAAAACCCTTTTACAGGGTTCCCGCTGGTCTCGTAAATTTTTAAAAGTGGTAACGAAAATTAAACAAATGTTGATAATTTAATTTCTGTGTAACTACCACCAAAAATTGTTTTCCAAAGAAAGTATATATACAATAAAATTCCAGCTTCCAAAATACTTAATGACGAAATGGTATATTAAAATAAGAAATATCTTCTAGCATTAACTTAATTTTACTACCACTACTAAAATTTTTTAAGGAACTCGGGAATCTCGCTTTACTTATATTTCCTTTTTGTTGTTGTTTTAATTACATTAAAATTTCAAAAAGAAGAAGAAAAGAACAGCCTGTTTTCTATACTACG
This sequence comes from Parasteatoda tepidariorum, assembly GCF_982258835.1. Taxonomy (NCBI): domain Eukaryota; kingdom Metazoa; phylum Arthropoda; class Arachnida; order Araneae; family Theridiidae; genus Parasteatoda; species Parasteatoda tepidariorum. The sequence goes on along the minus strand of NC_141763.1, from coordinate 57,677,111 downwards.
CTGAGGTTTATGGTACTTAAGAGCTTAAAATAATTGTATAATAATATCAATTTTCATTTTCAGAAAATACAGTGGAACCTCGACCCATCGTTTCTCATGGGTTCATTCATTGCGAACGACAGATGCGGAAAACGGTAAATGCAGGTCGGCCTAAAATATTAAGTAATGACTTGAAAATGTATGAGAAGTAATGGATTTGAATATTAATAAATTTGCAATAATAGAAAAAAAATTATGACCATTATGCAAAAATATGCAAAGAATGAACACATTTGTTTAAAATATTTGAAAATTTTGGTTTGAATTATTTCTACTCAGTGCAAAAATAAAAATTTCTAAATTTGTAACACACTCGCATAAATACAGAATATTCCTTCTGTAAATGTTGGCACTGGTTGTGGTTCCGTTTCACCTTCTTCACTTTGCACTCGGTATCACTTTCGCAACAGTTTCTTTAACCGACAACACCACAAGTTTCAACATTTTCACAAAACTGTAAAACAAATCCTTGTATTTTCCTTATTAGCTTCAGAAATTACTATTTTCTTTTCAAAACGAAAAAAAAAATCGATATTTTATGTCGGTAGAATTTTTATAGATGCGGGAAATTTTTAGTTTTAAAAAAAAAACCTTATATAACATATATGTTTAACATTATAAGAATGGATGGTGTTTTCTACACTACGGAACGCTGCAAGCTCTATATCGCCTATGCTTCTGGGTTACTGCATCACGTGTATTTTAAAGCCATATGTGATATGGCTCACAACGTGAACATTGTGATTTGAGATTCTTGCTAACGTGGTATTTGATTGCTTATTACTTGTGTTTACAATGCTAAAGGTGCTAACACTAACGCAAGATGGTGCACAGCTTGCAACAAGAACAAACAGCAATAAACAAATTGAAAGAGGAAAAATTAGGACTGCCAAAAAAGCGAGTTATTCAAAATCAAGCAACCATTTTACATTTTTTAACAATATATCTACAAATAACTAAAACAAATTTTCACTTCAAACTCACCAGAATTAATAACATTAATATCTTATGAAATACGGCAGATTTGAGCACAGAAATTATCTAATTTACTTCTTTTATTGAAAACAAAATTATCCGTTTGAAAATATAGCCTCGCAGAATAAGCAGTTGCAAACTTTCTAACCGGAACTAGAGCAGGTATTGAGCTCGAGATTGTTATTGTTTAAATTTATATTGAAAACACCATCCATAGCATTTCTGACTGGGCCATTTAAACAAGACGATACAGACGGGAAAACGGAAGTTGCGGGAATATTGGATCGAGGTTCTATTGTATTAAATAGTTAGATTTTTTCTCAAAGGTCCTTACCTATTTACAGCTGTGTATAGTCCATCAGTTCCATCGCCAAAATCCCACAAAAAATCTAAATTAGTCCCACTTTCCACGGTACACACTACTATCACATCCTCAAGAAGGGCGACAACTGATGGCGAAAGTAATTCCAAACTGATGTCAAATATAGGTTCTTCCACACTGGCAACAGTCCAGCGCTCAACGCTACTGACAGAGTTCGATACATTGAAATACACGTTGTGTAATCCAGGAGAAGAAAAAACATGGTGCACAGTAAAAACTGACTCGTTATGCTGCAACGTTTCATAAGAAAAAGCGCTTTCGTTATAACGTGAATCATATTTGCTGTCGCCGAAGTCCACAAAAACGACATCTGGAGGATCAGGCTGGTTCAGGAAAACACTAAGCCAACTCTCGCGGTCTACTAATAGATTCGAAAAGGTGTAGTTCAGAGCGATTAGAGTCACGGCAGCCTTAACCAACATGGATGTCTTCGCATGTCCAAAGGAATTACTAACTGTAAGTTTCAACTCATGAGTACCAGGAGTAATTTCTTCTTGGATGGTTAACTGAAATATAAATAAGAGAACTTTACTAATGTATTGCTTCAACTAAATTTCTTAGAATGGCACATCTAATTTAATTATTAATATCGTTTTACAAGTTTCTGTGATTCAAAAAGCAAGTTCAACTTGGACGCAAACATGGATCAATTTAACACCTTATTAGGTTGCAGCAAATTGGCACTGTATGTCAAGTATGTATGTATGTACAATGCGCAAAATGTATACAGATCACCCTGAATAACTTTTGACCTAATGATCAGATTTACACGTTCCAGGACTCAATCTTAATGTTTTGAGGGTGTGACCTCAATAAGCAAATTAATTAGAGCAAACGATTTATTAAGTTACGAAATTTGACTCTTCAAATTATAGAGGGTAGATGCAATATGGGAAATATGGTCCTAATAGTTTGGCCAGGAGAACGGTCCAAATTTAGACCTCTTCTAATTATTAATTTTACTTTAATTATTATTAATTTTAATTTTACTTTCTGCTTATTTCACCCTATCTCGAGAATTTTTTAAGTGAATTGAAAAATCTTTGCACACAATTACAAAATTCGTTTATCCAAAGACAATTCCATATAAAATGTACTTATGGTAAATTTTTATTATTTTATTTAATAACAGTCAAAAAATTTTTAAACTGTAAGGTATAAAATTTTTTTAGATCATTTTAAGGAATGTAATTTTACATGGCATAATAAGTACAAAATTTGAGGGAAATCGGCTGAATAGTTTCTGGGAAACGAATTGTAAAGAAATCGTGTTTTTAAAATTAAATTTCTCAGGAAATATCGGACTGATTTTGCTCACATTTTGTATTTTGTTATGTAATACTACATTCTTTAAAGTAGTGAAATACATTATGTACCCTACAATTCAAAATTTTTTGATTATTATAAAAAAGAAATTATAAAAATATGTAATACTTACTAAAGGTTATTCGTTGAAGGGAATAATAACTGGATAAACAAATTTTATAATTGTTTGAATAAATTTTTTGATTAACTAAAAAAGTTCTTGAGATATGGAGAATTAGGCAAAAAGTAAAATTAACATAATGAGGTCCAAACTTTGGACCCCACTCCTGACCAAACTATTGGGCCATATTTCCCAGATTGCGGCTATACCCCCATATTTGGTGGTCAGAAAATCAAATCCGTCGAGAAAAATTGTGTTTATTCAGAGAAAGAACGTTCTTGTAACTGATTTCTTAATTTAAAATTGATCGAGTTTTAGAACGTGAAGATCCGATTATTAGATCAAAAAATATTGATGTTGCCCCGTTCTTTATTTTGCGCACTGTGCAAGTCTATGTTAAAAAAAAAAAAAAATAAAGTAAAAACATTGGTGGCGATAATTTGAACCAAAACATGGCGTTAATTTGAACCATGTCACCGTATTTTTCAAACATGAATACACGAGACTATGAACTTGAATCAAAACGTGATTCGATTTAACGCTGCATTTAGGTTGCATCTTATTTGTACCGTATGTAAAAAGCTAAATTGAACATTATTTCTATTCAAGCTCAACCATAGTACAGCGTACTAAATATGACAGACACTACGCACAACTTACACTTTAAAAAAAGATTTCTCAAAATTTACCAATAATGTGTCATAATAGCTTATCGACAATTTTGACCAATTTGGAAACCCATATACTCATTACAGGGTTCTGTTTAGAAGAGATTTGGGTCCGTTAACGGAATCTTCACAAATTTCATAAAAACGGATCCGTCACAAAATATTTTAACTTAAAAACGGACCCTTCACAAAATAATTTTTCTTTTAATCGAACCCTTCACATATTTGTTTATCTTCATTATTGTTTTGTTAATCGAATAAAACCTTCCCAGGAAGGGGGTGGGGAAGAAAGACAGATGTAAACGAACTAAATTTTGTCTTCGGTAGAGGCATCTTCCTTTACTCGTCCGAAATGAATATTCTGCATTCAGCAGTATAGGCTAAATACCAAATATTTATATGTTGCATCGTTAATTTAGTAGCTGCAATTGCTGTTTATTTTTTAAAATATGATTTTTTAAATTATAATTTTACAGTGTTGAGCATAATCTTGCATGTCTTAACAATTTAAAAAAGCCTTGAAAAAGTTTTTTTTTTGCAATAACGGATCCTATTTTGCACAAATTCATAAAAGCGGACCCTGGTTGAAAGAATGTGACTTAATGTTTATTTTATATTCACAAATTATGAGTAATTTTTTCACAATTTTACAAAAACGGACCTTTCACAAAATTTCTGGACAGACCCCTGACTCATTAACAAACATAGTAAAATACTATAAAATGCTGTTTTCAACGGAATAGGGGAAATAAGGCTAAGTAGCATCTGTAACCAATGTTACTACTCCACTAAAAAAATCAAAACAACTTTCTTCCATGTTGATTCAGTAAAAAAAGAAAATGTTGAAAGCTTGATAGATGGTTTATTTTGTTTAGTCAGAAGTAGAAGCACGAGTTAAAATTTATGACCCAAAAAGAGAGATTTTGAGCGAACAAATTTGTAAGCATTAATATATAGAAGTCTAACAGACAGATATATTTTAATATGTGAAATAAGAAACTCATTTTTTATGGTATTTTTTTAGATGCATTAAATTTTCAACTAGTATGCTTTTTTAATGAATATACTGATGAAAAATTAATGCCTTTTGATGATAAGCAATCATTTGTAGAAGATTTATACATTAAATCTGTCACTCAAGTTTCCAGAACTTTCTAAATAATATTAATCAAGAGAACTACTAAGACGTATTTTAAAGATAGAACAGCTTGTTAAGCGCTTTAAGGTTGAAAAAAAAAACATAAGAGAAAATAAAATTAGTCAGTAATTTTTTCAGAAAAAAAAAATGCTTTTTCAATATTATTATTTCAGTTATTTTCTTAAAAATTTTAAACGAATTAAATAAAATGTATTTAAATTGTTATAATGAATAGTAATAAAATATTAATTTATTATAATAGCATAAGCACAAATACCGACTTTTAGCAAAATGTTAACCACGATGAGCCAGGCTATACATTTTTAAACTTAAACTTTAAAACTTATTACAAATCTTTAAGTTTTTTTAAAAGTTTGTTATTTGCTGACAGTATCTAAAATAGAATATATTAAAAGATTAAAACAAGATGTATATTTTCCAGCAATGTTTAAAATATTGAAAATTTTCAAACAAAATTGAAATTTATAAAGTTAATTTTTTCTTGTGAACAAATAAAAATGAGATTAACAGCTTCAACCGCTCCCTCATTTGAAGCACATTAAAATGTTCAGGTAATTAAATCGAATCATTTAAAATCGTCATTACTTTAGCACACAAGACAACATTACTTTAGTATTCATGAAAATATCATAATAATTAACTTACTTTTGAGAATTTTGAAATTCTTCGAACATTTTGAAATGACCAAATAAAAACAATGCCAGGAGATGAGGGCTTAACATCTGCTTCCCATTGTTGACGAAGAGGAATTCTGAAAAAATAAAATAAAATTAATTAAAATTTTCATTTCTTATAAGAAAATGATTACTAATATTAATTAAATTACTACAAAATTAATTTGAACAATTCATAAACATGATAAGTTGATTAAGTGAGTAATCTTTTAGCATAAAATATGGTTTAAATGGAAAGAGAATATCAAATCTAGTAGTTTATTATGTCAATTAATAATTAATTTTTATGAAAGAATTAGTGCTTTTAAAATTTCCCTAGGGGAGAGAGGGGTCAATTGTAACGGGGTACGATTGTAACAGAGCAAAAATTTCGAGTGTCGGTTTCTAGATTTGGTTCCTAGGTGGCGCACAAGGTGTATTTAATAAATCTACATGTACACCCCTGCTGGCAACCATTTTTATTCAACCATCACTAAAGATATTTTCACGCTACGTAAGTACTTTTTTTGGTATTAGAATATTATATTGTAACGAAGTAATTTTGTTTAAACAAATAAAATTTATTAACCGAATATGTAAGTGGACACCTTAACTAACATTTTAAAAAAAAGATTAGTTTTGTTAATTAACTAGCATTGTTTTCAACAAATGAATCTGAAATGGCGCCTTGGGGACAATTGTAACAATAAGTAAGGGGACGATTGTAACAATAAGTAAAGGGACGATTGTAACAGTTGAAAATAAATAATCTTATGCTTACAAACCATTACTTAACTCCTTAAGAACCACCAATAGTTTCCTATATCAATTATATTATGTTGCATGTGCATTATTTTATTTGTCACCTTTCACAGCATAAATTATAATTTTTAACCCCTTAAAGTTAAAAGTTTAACCCTTTAAGTCTCTGCTCATTATTATTTTTACTCCTAAAATATCACTACTATTTTGATCAATAAAAAAAATATACCAAAACTATGATAATATGTATAATTAACTATGTTTTAGTTGAATTTATGAACTGTTACAATTGACTTCGTAAGTGGGGACAATTGTAACAAGTGCTAATAACTAATATAATAACATTTAAAATAAGGTATTTATTTTTTTTCTAGTAGAGGATAGTCTACTTTACTCGTTTGTCAATTAATACTAATAATATATTGGATTTTTTGTTAGTTAAAAATAGTTAAGTAAAAAATGTTACATTTGATCCCACTCTCCCCTACTTAAAATATTTGTTTAAATGTGAAAAAGAAACTTTTAATACTAATTCACTTCAAAAACAGGGGAATATAATTTGGATTGTTAATTAAAAAATTTTATTGCATCAAGGTATTTGTTATTAGGTACACTATAAGAATTATTTTTTATATAAACTGTTGACTTTAGAAAAAGAATAAACTATTATTATAATTAAGAATAAAATAAAAACCTATCACATGAATATAATCTTTTATTGAATCAAATAGATATATTTCATTATATGGTTCAACATACACAACAGAATTGATTCAACATACACAACAGAACTTAAACCATCGCTTATCAAAGAAACCCTCTTTGAAAGCTGGCATTCGGGGTTGGGTATTGGTTAGTTGTCCAAAATGTCAGATTTAATTGTCTTGATTCATTCAAACAAATGATCTTAGTCGGTAATACCAACATAATATTTCTGACACACAAGTAATAATGATTAATCTAACGTCATGAGTATGATTCAGTGAACAAAATTGAGGTCCAAAATTTTCGCTCTTTAGAAAAATTAGTTTCAACCTTTTTTACTATCAATGTTTTACATAAAAGCTGCTTTACAAGTAACAGCAACGTTAATATTGCATTAAAATATTTTTCTTTAAAACTAAATAAAAAAAAAACGGTTTGTGCATTGAAATTCCACTAAGTTCAAAGGGTTTCAAAACTCAAATATAGAAATGTTTAGAAACAGCTTGAAACATTCCAAAAAACATTTAATAGATCAATGATTGACACTAATGAATGAAAACAGTTCTACAAGCAATTACGTGAAGTAGTGCATTTGAATAGTTTTAAAAAGAAATACAAATGTAAGGGTGTAAAGATATTAATGGATGATTACGTACTAAATTCAAGATTCAAATGCTTTGAAAATTCAATTAAAGAAAGGTTAGACACATTTTGAATTTCTAGAAACATTCAAAATAGTATGGTCAAACAAACCTATCCATTCAAAGCTACATAAAATTTAAATTAAAATATTAAGCTTCTTATTTGTCGGACATGCATTTTTAATGCTCCCTCCCCAAAGTTGTCTAGACGCATTAAGCACAGTAATTAATGAGTGTCATATTGAAAGAATGCTTCGTAAATGCTCCAATTTCATAAGCTTTTATTGTACCCCAAAGATATCAGCGAAAATAAGCCATATATGTATTTATAACGCAACATTCATTAACTTATCTTCACTTCAAACTTCATGGTATTCTCGAAACACTGTGTATTCATATAAAAAGAATATAAAAAGTCACATTTGGTGCGGAAGTTAGTGCTTATGTCTATAAAAATGACTCGAAGATAAGAACCATTTATAAAATGGTATAAACTCTTTTAATACATTTGAGAAGATAGAATAACAGTAACCGTTCATAAATAACTTACTATCTGTGATTCAGAATTCATGTATTGTCGGTTATGCAGAATAATTTTTTTAACTCACTCGAGACAAATGCGAACGATATTTGCATGCACTGAAACCTGTTTTGTTTTTACTTAATTCTATTCTCTTTTAAGACCCCAAAACCGATATAATGCCATCAAATAAAGGAGTTTCTGTAAGTGGGAGGGGGCGTTAAAGATCTCAGTTAACTCGCTTAATGACCGTGTTTATGATGTCATAAAAATGGGGAATGAAGCTATACAGAAAGGATTTTGCGAACTCAAAGTATATGTATAAAAAAGGCCAAAACATACTTTTCACTCAACCGCAGTTGCAGTTAGTGAAAAATATAACAACCAAAAGGCTGTTGAAAATAGGTTCCAGTTTATTTAAGTATAGTGAATCGATCAAGGATAATCAGATTTAGCACCAGCGAGATAAGACGAACCGAGTTTTATTACTCTACAGGGATTGCAGATATCATGTAGATTAAAATATAAATATTTAATAGGTTTCTTGATCGCATGAAAAAAGAAGTTTTAGAATTTATTCATAGACTGAATTATAACAATACATTTCTATATTTGAATTTAGTACTAGTTATACATTTGTGTTTATGCATAATCCTCAGTTTTGTATTTTATTTTTTATTTTATAACCATCGTTGAACAGCCGACTCAATTTTGAATTTACAATTACTAATGTTCAACTCCATATAGCCTTGTATTTTTGAATCCAACCCAGAAGACAAGGGAACTCCTGGATCAAGCATAGGGAGGAATTTGCCTTCGTGGAGGTATTTTGATGGAGCTAACTCGCATTTGCGTTACATGGATAGGAAAACCACGAGAACTTCCCATAGTTAGCTGACGGGAATGGGAATCTAACCCATGATCCGTCTACCACTGAGGATATTTTACGTCAGTACGGTGGTTGGTGCGAACCGGGTACGGAATTCGTATTGACCAGCCATCTCTGAGATTCGAACCCGGTTCATCTCCTTCGAAGGCGAATGCTCTATCTCCTGAGCCACAACGGTCCTCAGTTCTGTATTAATGCAAGCGCTAGTTATATATTTGGTTTGTTATATATTTAGTTATATATTTAAATTGGGTTATAAATTTAGTTAGGTTACATCACTTTTAGAGTCATTTAAAGCAATCAATCTACTACTTTAATCTACTACTTTAATCTACTACTTTTAATCTACTATTTTTCGTTTTTGCAGAATAAATAATTTATCAAAGATACGAACCTTACAAAAATGTCAAATTCAAAACTTTGGCGATGAAAAAAAGAAGATTGTTTTGTATCAAAACCAATGATATGATATTTTGACTGTTGAAGCATAGAAATCAGTAAAAAAATATTATTTTAAAGCAATATAGAGCGCTACTAGTACGGAGTAATTTTGTGTCAAAATATTTGTTGTTTTTGGGGCATATTGGGGAAATTTGAGCAGCAATCACATCATCGTAATTTGTTACTTGAAAAAAAAATTTAACAGAACTAATTTTGTTAATTATTATTTTTTTTTATCATTAAGCTACTGTTAAAAACATCATTCCTTCTTTAAATTAAAAAAAAAATAACAAAAGGGAAAAAAAACTTTAACAGTTTAAAAAATAATTAATTAGTTAATATTCCAGCATTTAATTTAAATTTATTATCAAATTCGAGACTTTCTTAATCAAGTAATTTTATGGCAGATATTCAAACTCAGTGAATTTGCCGCTTAACATTTTTGTATAAAAGTAATTTAGTTGTTGATCCTCCAATTTACAATTAAAATTTAAATCTAGAGTCTCTGTATTGCTGCTGATTGAAATCAATCGTTAAAACCAGATGAAAGAAACAATAATAAATGTGAAATTACAAAATTGCACCCTGCAAGATTTGTAACTGCATTTGTTAAAAATAACAAATAAACATATGTCTCCGAATTCTTTTCCATCAAAATTTGATATTAGAGTTGCGTTTTTGATGAAATGACTAATTTCCAAAAAGCTTAAAACATTGAATTCTGCGGATAAAGTTATGTGCCTGAATCATGCGTAAAATATAAGTAGAACTACACCAAGTCGAATCGAATTTTGATAATCTAACTATCGAATTTTGCGATTATGCTAGGATAATTAATAAAAACAAAATATGTTGAAGCGAAAATTTAAAACTTGATGCTAGAACGAAAATCTAAACCTTTTGGTTCTTCTAATTATTTAGAACTAAAATAGTTGGAGCGAAAATCTAAATCTCTCGATTCGTCAAATTATTTAATACAAAAAGATGTTGGAATATAAATCTAAATCTTCCGATTCTTCTAATTATTTAAAACAAAAAGATGTTGGAATACAAATCTAAATCTTCCGATTCTTCTAATTATTTAAAACAAAAAAATGTTGGAATACAAATCTAAATCTTCCGATTCTTCTAATTATTTAAAACAAAAAGATGTTGGAATACAAATCTAAATCTTCCGATTCTTCAAATTATTTAAAACAAAAAAATGTTGAAATACAAATCTAAATCTTTCGATTCTTCTAATTATTTAAAACAAAAAGATGTGGGAATACAAATTTAAAACTTCCGATTCTTCAAAATTATTTAATACAAAAAGATGTTGGAATAAAAATCTTAACCTTCCGATATTTTAAACTTATCATTTTAAAAATCCGCTTTCGTATCCTTAAAAAGCGTTATGTTCTGAATCCACATAAAAATCAGGACATCTACGAACCCAGCCAAGATAAGGTTACAGAAAAATTGAACAACACTACGGTTCAGCATGCTTTAAAACTTTTAACAGTGAATAGTAAATGCGATTGAAAAGCCTCCGAAAAACTGAAGTAGAAAAAGTGGATGTTCAAGAATAACAAATGTTTAAAAATAATTTTTAAAAAATTTCTGGCTGAACACTTTTTCAAATAAAGACATATTAATAAGGGTAAAGCCCATTCAGGAGGAACTTTTGAAGAGAAGATGTAGATGGACATATCCTTCATCTAAAACGGGATGGCCCAGCTAACATCGCACTTACTAGGGCACCAGATGGTAAACGTTGAAGAGGAAGGCAAAGACTTACTTGGCTAAGATACATGTACCAAAATCTGTGCAAAGCAAAACTAAATGAATGGGAGGAGGCAAGAGGAGTACCTCAGTACAGGGGTGCTCAGAAAAAAAAAGAAAAAGATTTGAGGCCTTATTAGCCAGCTTGCGTGAAGAGGATAGGTAGTAAAAGCGATTTATGTGAATGATTATGAAGTAATTATTTTTCTAGCATTTGTACTTATTTTGCATTGATTTTTTTTAAATTTTGAATTACTATTTTTAAATTTTTTTTTATTACGTTTTCAACATTTATAAAAAGTAAATTTTTCTTTTACGAAGCCAACATAGAGGAAACAGAATCAACATCTGACAACAGAGTATATCGAAGATCTAGTTCGAGTTTGTTATGCAGCATTCACAGTTTTTTAAAATTATAATTTTTAATTCCAAGCGAATTTTTTATTCACTCTCTCCTACTTAATAAATAATAACAATAATAATGAAAAAACGGTTTCTCATTCCGTTATTTTTTGTTTCCACCCTAGATTAAAATCCAAACTTTTTTTCGTTTCGCATGTCACACCTTGAGTACACATAATACAGATATCTTGTGTGCAGAGGGGATTACCTGTTGTCTGCGGTGTTTGAGTGAAAGCTCCTATCTTAACTGTCACATAGATAAGTGTACTTTCGCCCATAAATTGCACTTTCTGTCTAACAATATCTACCAGTTTCTTTTTTTTTTGTTTGGGAAAATAAATAACCCGAACAGGAAGCTTGGCAATTTATTTTCACCGCGGAGATCTATGATCTGTGTACGAGGGATAATGGACGGCTTAGTTATTATATCACTATCTCTGAGTAGAATATTTTTTTCTTATACATATTTTCTGAATTGATTTTGTAAGGAGAAGAATTAATTTATATATCTCTTTGTATTTAGTTTGAACATTCATCGTGGCATTTTTATGCTTCTTACGCTAAAGTTTAAATTGAAATAACTGGGGGAAATCTTTCTTATTTTCAAAATATGAAAAGATTAAAAGTACCAGCTAGTGTATGTGTTGGTACACGTAATACTGTGAAAAACTGAAATGAGTGAATGTTGACATTCACGTAGTCACTTAGATGAATGTTCGAAAATATTTATAGATTTTATTACCAGCAACAATCGACATTCAGCATGATAGTGAAGATTAAACAAAACATTTTTGTTAAATATCATTATTTCTTATTGACAACGGCAAATGTTGACACTCAGCATGTGTTGATGGTGAATATTAAACAAAATATTTTTGTTAAATATCAATGATTCTTACTTAAACTGACAAATGTTGATTTCAGTATGTGTTGAAGGTGAATATTGAATAACAATATTTTTGTTAAGCGTCAGTATTTCGTTCTGGCAAATATCGACATTTCAAATGTGCTGATGGTAAGTATGGAATTAAATATTATTTCTCACTTACACTGGGAAATGTTGATATTGATCATGCCCTGATGGAAAGATTGTAAGAGGGAAAAAAATGCAAACTAATTTTTTAAAATTTAGTATTTTCTGCTGAATGTCGATATTTTCCAGCGTTGGAGCAATATGAAGATTTTAATTTAGCTGAATAATGACTGAAATTAGAACGTTCGAAAAAGCAATTATATGATGTCAGTCTTCTTCACCAAAAATTTTTTTTTTTTAAATTTATCGTTTCTTGGACACGTGTGTGATTCCATTGTCATTTTTGATATAAAAATATATATAAAAGATAAAAGTTCCTCAACAATTATTATCAACATTTCAATATCAATAACATCTGCAAGCATTTCTTAGCGATATTGATCTAATATTCATTGCGTTGATGAATTTATAAATCATTTAAGAATTGGCCTGACTTTTGGAGAACTCTTAATCTTTGCACTAGCACTGTATGCATAGACACGACAACAACAACATTGGCACCTTCTAGCTGGCCCTGGCATCTGGAGATTTTTGATTGATTCACCGTCATATTGCAGTTAGGCCCACATTTAATTCCCCACCATTTTCATATCATGGTTAAACCTTTGCATTAAATTACAAAATTTCTAATTATAAATTACTTTGCTATTTTTTGTACATTTTCTAAACAAAAATCATTTCAATTTTGTTTTCTTGGTTGCAATTTTCAAAATTACACGACAAAATAATATTACGCACCCGTAATTATTAAGGTGAACTGGAACACTGTTAGAAATTTGGCATCGTGTTGAACCATAATATTTTTTTAATTTGCTGCAACCATAACATGGTGCTATTGTGTAACATATAGTGCAAAATCATTTTTCTTAAATTTAATCACATTTTACTATGGTTCAAAATTGTAAAGAAAACATGGTTCATTTTAATACCTTATTAAGATAGCCACAAACTTGCGCGATATTATAATTCAAGGTACTAATATAATAGCTCAACCAACGACAAATTCTTTTTATTTTGATTGAAGTTTAGTCGGTGAATTCTTACCTGAGAATTCTGTGACTACTGAATTCTAATGACACAACACCATAACTTTAAAAAGCAATTCAAAATAAATTAATCTTGAAGCTAATCAGATTAAAGAAAACAAATGACATCGTAATTCGGTGACTAACATATATATTTTTTTCAAAACACGATTATTAATTTTTATTGATAGAATAAAGAAAATAATAGCCCTTTTCAATTTCTCTATGAATTTAAAGTTACGTAGCTTTTACTCGATTAACAAAAGCTTCTTAGAATTTGACTGAATGAAACGATTCTTATACTTGGGGTCGATAAGGAAGCTCTAAATAGAACTTCGATGTTGATCACATAAAGAACTTAGGGACTGAATACGCAACGTCACCGTGGCCATTATATGTGAAAGACATAGCTCTACTTAAGGATTAATTTGAAAACAATCAATAGTAGTCGTTTCTAATTGAACTTTGAACTCGTTATATTTATGGCGGTTTAGAGCACGGATGGCACAGTGTGGCACGGCAGAAATTTTCGAAGGCTCTATCGTTAAATTAAGTAGCATTTTTTTAAAAAAAGAATATGCTGCTTCTATTTTTATAAGAGTTTGAGTTTGCAATAATTAGTCATGACGGTTAGGTCAAGTTTTGTCTTCTTTGCTAATTCCGAAAATGGCGCAAAATGTCTATAAGAAGAAGAGCCACTGTTTTGTACGTTTTTGATTTAATTTGTTTAATATTTAAAAAAGTGTTACTCCAAAACTGTATTATCTAGGCATCTAGGTTCATAAAAATTTGTAAAAATTGCGAAGAATTGTGATTGTTTTAATCATGATGCCGGTTAGGTCAAGTTTTGTCTTCTTTGCTAATTCCGAAAATGGCGCAAAATGTCTATAAGAAGAAGAGCCACTGTTTTGTACGTTTTTGATTAATTTTTTTTTAATATTTAAAAAGTGTTACTCCAAAACTGTATTATCTAGTTATCTAGGTTTATAAAAAATTTTAAAAATTGAGAAGAATTATGATTGTTTTCATCATGTTGATAATTTTCATCCAGGTAAAGAAATCTCGTCCTTTTGGTGGTTTTTAAAAAAATTCTACTAATTTTCAATGCATTTAAGTTATTTGTCCGTTCTAAATCCCAGATAATTCTTCACGGAAGATGTTATGAATAGCTAATTTTTGATTTTCCCCAAGTGTAAGTACCTTCATGAACTTAAATCAGAATCCGTGAAACCCTACAAATCAATTTAGAACTTTGTATCAAAAAGTAATTTTTCATATTAACACGATATGTTTATTAGACATGTTTTTGAACAAATATTTTTTATTATGAACATAATAAAAATAAAATATCTTTCGAGATTAACTAATATGCATGTAAAGCACCGTATTTTTTGCGAGGATTTTTAAGAACAAATCTTAATACAGATGACTTGGTAAAGAAACAACAAATTTATAGCAAGCTGTTCAATAATTATTTAGAATTGAATGTTTCAAGTTATTAATTTTTTTTAATGCAAAACCTATTTTACTAAATTGTAAATGATTATTAAGGAAAAAAAACTAAAGCTTGTTTTTTTTGATTTATCTATTATAATATTTTATAAACCACAAATTCTCATACTTACATGAACAAAAAAATACGATTTCATATTATAACCGTTGGTGAACAGTCGACCCAATTTTGGGTTTACGACTACTAATGCTCAATTCCGTAGCTTTGTAATTTTGAACCAATCCAGAAGACAAGGAAACCCCTGGATCAGTATCCCCAGAGGTATGATTTGTTATAGGAACATGGAGGACTTTGAGACTCGACAGATTTAACGTGCATCAGTCACCATTTATTACATAGAGAGTCTTCGGCCAGTGGGGATAGAACCCACGACCTCTTGGAGATGGGTCCACTGCCCTACCAACCAGGTTATCCCGGCTAGTATATACGACTTTAGTAAAAATTCCATGATCAGCTAATCCATAACATTCTTTCACTTCTTTATATTTTTTAGTATACTAGACTAATTGGAAGTGGCACACATAATTTTTTCTTCTTTAAGTCGCCCTTTTCATCAAAGCGTTGGCTGTAAATTATGTAGTTTATACATTGAGAAAAAAAGGTATGGTTAAAATTATAATATAGTAACATTTACAGCGTTTCTGGCTCTATGGGCTCTCCAGAAAGTTCGGTAATTTTTAACGAATCACTTTGTTAATGATTTTGGTAAAATTAACAATAAAATTCGTTCTAGAATAAGTGTTAAGCTATGGCTATTTTATCACGATACTTTAGAGCATTGCATTGCATAAAAACCATTTATTTGGTTAAATTTACTTTTCATTTTTGTATTTTTATTGAATGTGTGTTAATAAGAACAATAATTTGAAAAACAAAGATTTCCGGTGAATCGTTGCAACGCGAACTGAAAAAAATTAATAAATTAATGGTTTAAATACCATATATTTTGCTTTCATTAACCAGATTTTTAAAAATTTTTTTTACTAGAAATGTCATTACCATACAGTACGGTAATTTTACTAGAATTTTTTTTCGTGAAGGAAACATTTTTAACTGTCAACTACGAACTTGAAAAAAAGGAAGACTAATCTCTCTCTCTCTCTCTCTCTATATATATATATATATATAGTTCAAAATGTAGAGAAAAAATGGAAAAATTAAAGAACAATGAAAAAAGGAAAAATAATAATAAAAATAATAAATCCGAAAAAAAATTCCAAAAAAGGAAAAAAAAAACATAAATAAAAATACGGAAAATAAAATACATAATCTTTTCATCAGCTCACAGGATCATATCCTCAAAAAATAGTGTTTTCTAGTATCGTATCAATATAGCCAAAGCAAAATATATCAATACAATAATGTGAGGAGCACTCGAAAAATTTTTACAAAAAAATTACAACAAATAAAATAGAACACACTAAGTAAAAATATCAGGTGAAAACAGAAAATAAAATATAAAGAAAAAACAGAATAAAACATGAAACGAAATCTATAAAGCGAGTAGCGAATTCAAATGAACTTACATGAACGGGAAATTTTTCAAGAATGATTTAAGTATTTTTGTAACAAGATTGCCAGATTACAAAATATGAAAACAGAAGCGCAAATTGAGGAAAAAACGTAAATAGTGGGGTTTTATTTTATAGTGCGCTCTTACTGCAGTACTGAAGTGCGTTTGATTTGTTAGTTACCAAAGATGGGCCCGAAAATGGATGAGCGCATGGTAATATTATACTGGATAATTTAAAGAAGTTGACAATTAATAATTTCAGAAAATTAATAATTTTAGAAAATTAATAATTTTAGAAAATTAATAATTTTAGAAAATTAACTTTTATTTAAGAAAAAATAAAATAAAATAGAAAAGAGAAAGAAACACGAATTGCTTGTTTTGCACATAATTTTAGCCATGGAGTTGCCCGAAATAGATTTGCACATGGTAAAAATTATATAAATTAACAAAGAAGTCTTTTAGTCTTTTTACAATAATTTAAATTTTTCTGCGACATTTCATCACAGATATCAATGCATAAGTAGTTAAATATTTAGCTATCAAATAAATCAAACCTATAATCATATTTAATTCATCATATCATTAACTTACAAAAATAACTTACCTAATGGCATAAACAAATTATTTCAATACCCTTAAAAGAGATGTATCATTGTATTATTCATAACCATGATCAATTGCGTCAATAATGAGCTTTTATTACTAATGACAAATGAGAAAGCTTTCACAGACCCAACCCCCTATAATGGTTAGAGAGATAAATAATATTAATGAACTAATACGAAAATCTGATCCTGGTATCAGAGATTGTCTAAAGCAACCCGAGTAACTCTCATCAGGGCTCTGTGTGATCGATAGCACGGATACTTTCCATAAGGTTATTGCAGGGGCGCTAATTAATTTTATGTAATTAAAATTGCGTGATGTTACAGTTATCGTTGATTTGCATGGATAACTCTCGATATTCTTGTACATGATTTACTGTATGATATATTTTTTTTAAAACTAAGCATAGATAGTAGATGTTCTATTAATTAATTGCAAATGTTACGGCTTATTGCAAAGGAAAGATTTTTTTTAATTACTTAGCATTGTGTATCCATTTTGTTTGTTTTGAAACAAAATAGCTTTTATATCAATATTGGGGCACTGAAGACTTTGCTAAATAGATTAACTTTTATTTCTAATGTTTGGTTTTACATAACTGTTGGCAAATCGGAAAACAATCTGCAGCAGTTGTTTGGAATTTGTTAAAAAAACCAGTTCCTCTCAGGAGCAATATCTGATCTTCAATGCCTCATTTTTTTATTTTATCCAAAATTTAGAAGACATATAAGTTGACTAAGGTTGGCAAGGTTTAAGAAACAATGGTAAAATCTGTAGCAAAAATCATAATCTTTACCGTTCTGTTTAAAAATGCTTTTACATAGACTAAACCCCTATTACTCCAAAACTACCGCAAACTGTCAGAAACCAGTTTTGTAGACTATCAAAAGCTGTGAATAGCTCGATTTAGTAGAAGTTTCAATTAAATAATACTATAAGATTGAGAAATTAGCTGTAGGCAATATTACAAAATTAAATTCTTATTAAATGTGGATTTCCGTTATGAAAAGTATTTAATAAAAACAGCTAAACATGCTCAGATGTTCAAAATTAAGAGAATTTTTAGATTTGGTTGATTATCTCCAAAACCAGCAGCATGGATTTCAATAAATCTAAACTTGAACGTAGGTTTGATACAATACAGATAAAAAACTACTCAACAGTTATGATATAAACGCATTGTTTAACACTTACTGAAGGTTGAGGGCGTACAAAAGTGTTAAACAAATCACAAGAAAAGAGTTGGGGTATGTCTCTTACTTGCAGATATACAGGTATTTCTACATGATTTCATATTGGAAATAAGGCAATTAAAAAAAATCCAGTGACAATTGTTCTCAATTGCTCACTGTATTGCCCACTTGCAACACTCTATTATGGTCCTGGATGGTTTTCACCGAGGAACAGGGAGTCCTAAATGCCTTCACCAAATCAAATCATGCCGCATAAGGTTGAAATATGATTGGTCAGTATATTTGGCGAATTCCAGTAAATCATCAACGGAATGAGCATGTACCTGGCGTTGAAATCAGGAAGTAAAATGAAGTCAGGGTAAACTACACCCATAAGAAGCAAACATAGGACTTCAAATTTTCATCCCCATACTTCATACTAGACAAAAGGCTTTTTCGAAGACATATAGGCGTGTGCAGACCATAAAAACTACGCTATCATGATAGTACAATCTTGCATATTTCACGAATTCCTAGTTCAAATGGTTCATACTACTTTTATATGTAGAACACTACATCAGCGAGGCTTAAACATAGATATAAAAACACCTCCATTTCAGACTTAGACAAGTTTTTAATAATTTTTAATTAATGTAAAATATATGTGAGACTAATGGGTTGAATTTATTGCAAGTCATGTTTTTTAAATATTTAAGATTGTTTGGAGGTCACGCGTACAACGATTTTTCTAATGATCCATAGGAAAAATGCATTAACTCCATCAGGACCAGTAAATATCAAAAAAGTGCATTCTTTTTGCAATATTATTTCATAGCAAATTTATTCATCATTTCTTAAATTTTATTACAATAAGGTAATCCAACATAAGAGCTATTTTAAACCATTTACCTAATAAAAAGGATATTTTTTTTTATCGTAGTAGATTAAGAAAAATTGGATATTATGACCAGCATACGTACTTTTAAATTAATTTCAAAAAGAAATTCATCCGAAATTTAGAAAAAGTGGGTCGCAATAACTCGGATTTACGATAATATTAAATCGAAAAACTAGAATAATACAAAAAATTTATTACTTTTATCTATTACAGTGAGAATCAAGCTACAATTTGTAAAAGATGCAATGGTGGATAGCCAATTCAAAACTTTAATTCAAATTCCTAAACTTAAACAAAAATATTTACTTTTTTAACAATAAAAATTTTCCATAATAATACATATAATTCAATGCATTCCTAACCATTACTTTAAAACGAAGCAACCGAGAAGGCAATAATCAGAAACAAATAATACCAATCCAGAATTCTACGCTATTCCTGCATGATTATTGAATATCATGCTGGAATCCATAAAAAAAAGTAATGGGCGTTCAATTAAAAACTTTTTTTCAAGGTACTGTAACTTATTAAAAAATTATTAACTTCTTTTTACGCAAAAAATACTTACGTATTAACTTCTTTCTCATAAAAAGCAGGTGATATCTCACAACATTATACAGTTCAACAGTTTTCTAACCGATATTTTAATGTACAGCAACCAAGAATGCAATAATTAGGAACTACGTAATTCAAAACAGCAATACACAATTCCAGCATTGGATATCATACTGGAATTGGTGAAAGAAATAATGAATGAGCAATTTAAAAATTTCTTGAGGTAATATAACTTATGAAAAAAAATCATTTACTTTTTTTGCAATACGAAGCATGTGATCTCTCTTAACACCACACAATTTAACCGTTATTTTAAAAAGCAGCAACCAAGAAGGCGACAATCAGAATCCAATAATGCTACTCCTCAATTCTACATTATTCCAGCATTATTGATTATCATGCTGATATTGGTATAATAGAAGTAATGGACTTCCAATTAAAAAATTCTGTTCGCGGGATAGTAACTTATAAAAAAAATTATTTACTGATTTTACAATAAAAAGGTGATGATATCTCACAGCATTATACAATTCAACAGATTCCAAAACGATATTTTAAAGCACAGCAACCAAGAATGCAATAATTTAGAAACTATGCAATTCAATACACAATTCCAGCATTGGATATCATACTTAAATTGACGAAAGAAATAATGAATGAGCAACTTAAACTTCTTCGCGGTAATATAACTCATTAAAAAAATGAATTTACTTCTTTTACACTAAAAAGCAAATGATCTCCCATAACACCACACTATATTTTAAAAGGCAGAAAACCGAGAAGGCAATAATCAGAATCTTCAGTTTATTAAATAAAGAGTACCAAACGATAAAGTCCTCCCATGGAATATTTTGCCATGAATACAGGGTTATCAAGTTTCACATCAGCGACCTGTAACAGGCCTTAATCAAATCCCGTAATAAGACCCCCTCCAACATGGCTCATCCAATGATGAAGGCCTGATGCTTCAGCAAACTAATCTGTTGTTCCGAGAATATTAGATACCTTCTCGGCGATATTGGATTTCTGGCTTTGCCGTAATGTGCCGTTTAATCGGAGTGCGCTCAATTGATAACTAATTGCGAGCTTAGAAATTGCACGGGGCCTACGTACTTTCCCCAGCAATCCCTCCTTTCTAAATCAATAGTCTTGGGGTCGTTAAGGGGTGGTCAATCTCCACTGGGACCCCTATCTCGAACATGCGTGGTCGGCGCCGATAAAAGTCTTTGGCTGTATGTGTGCAAGCGGTGAAAATTATTATTACCTGTATGATTGCGCTTTTGAGAAAAGGTTCCTGATGAAAATGGGTTTGAAGATTGTAAATATCGATGCTTAGAATTGAAATTTTATATTATGCGCTTATACTAATTTTGATATATTTATATTATATGCGCTCATACTAATTTTAATATATTTATATTTTTTGCGCTATATTTATAACGTGTTTTTAATTTCACCGGATAACAGGTTTAATTTTAGTTACATATTTGAAATTAATTTTTTGAACGTTTCATGACATCTTGGTCTTAAAATAACATCTATAGCAACTATAAGTGCTATTATCCAACAAGCACAAGGTATTTCATCGTAATAAATTTCATATGCTCTTCAACTTAGGTTATTTATTTCTCTTGTCGTTCAAGATAAAAACACCAACTCCAAAATAAACTTCTAAATGGCTCTGTAATTAGTTTAATATAGAAGTCCATAGTCTCTTTACTATATGTAGACACACTATTTTACATCTTAAATAGCCTTACACTTCTTAAAACAAGTTTAGGGGAGGAAGTAGGGCAAAATTTAAGCACCATACATGTAGTTATCTATTAAATTCATATGCATTTTATAACCGCCGTTGAACAGCCGACCCAATTTTGGGTTTACGACTACTAATGTTCAACTCCGTAGCCTTGTAGTTTTGAGCCCAATCCAGAAGACAAGGGAACTCCTGGATCGAGTATTGGGAGAAGTTTGCCTTCGTGGAAGACTTTTTGATGAAGCTAACCGGGATTTGCGTTACATGGAAAGGAAGACCACGAGAACCTCCCAAAGTTAGCCTGATGGCAAGGGGACTCTAACCCATGATCCGTCTACCACTGAGGATATTTCACGTCAACACTGAGGTCGGTGCAAGCCGGATACGGAATTCGCATCGACTGGGATTCGAACCCGGTTCGCCTCATTGGAAGGCGAACGCTCTATTCCCTGAGCCATCGCGGGTCAATTCATATGCATTTTCATTTTTTAAAACATTTAAAAATCGAAACAATAGATTTATAGTTTAATTGATGACCCGGAATATAAATTCCATGGCGCCGTATTAGATCAGCCTGAAAGTTTAAGTTGTTCATATCCTTTGCATTAGATCTCTGCAAAGGATATAAACAACTAATACTTTTGCAAGCAATAAACAGTATTTGGTTATAGAGTGCTAATGTTATTTACTACTGCTGAGCTGTATATGTTTCAGTATTACTTTTATGTATTACTGTTATGTTATTACTTAAATGTTTTTATAACAGTAAAAAGGAAATTGAAACTCCTTTTTATTTGACGACCCGGTTAGGAAAATTTCAAAGTTGAAACTGATAGATTAATAACTTATTTTATGACAGATTGAAAAATTTCAAAACTGGAATTTATTATTTATTTAGTCTAACTGGCATTTTGGTGAAAAAAAATTTGAATTGTGATATTTGTAATTTGATAATCCAGTCAAAATGAAAAAAAATCATAGAATGATTTTTGATGAACAGATATAAGGGTGTTAAAATTTAAAATTTATATTTTATTCATAACCCGAAATTTCAGCAAAGAAATTTCAAAAGTGAAACTTATAGATTTTAATATTTGAAACCATAGAATTTTGATTATCAAATTTTAAAATTTAAACTGATAGACTTCTTATTTATATGATAACCCTCTATTCTAGTTACGAAATTTCAAAATTATTTTTTTGAAGCTGAACCTAAGATTAGTTCTTTAGCCTTGAAGTAAAAAAAAATATTTCAGAATCAAATATTGGAGTAAGTTAAATAAAAAAAAATCAGAACAGAATATAATATTTAACGTTGTTTAACCGTATTATAAGTTTCGGTTTAAGAGCATTAAGAATTCGAATAATTCTCTTTAAAGTAATATTATTTTTTTTATTAAAAACAAATTGAAATGAATAATTTATTTGCCTACCCAGAACATAAATTTCGAGACCCTTTACAAGTTGGACTTGAAATCTACATTAAACTTATGATTTAACTTATTTTTTTTCCAATGAAAAAGAGTAATTTGATTAAATAATGGCAATGAAATTCAATGCTGCTTAGATGAATCCGTTTCAGTAACATAAAAGAAATTAAATGATGAAGGAACAAAGCGAGGTGTTCAATTTCTCAAGGTTTTCAATGCAAAATCCTGAATAAAGAAACGGATAAGGCATATGTATTATGGACAATAATAAAAAAAAGAACAATCTAATTTAATATTTTTCTCTGTTCTTTCTTTGCGGGCTGAAACAATATACAGCTACTTACACAGTATTCATGGGCAGGATGTATTTTTAAGTCCATTTCTATTGTCTATTTTTCACCTCGTTACTGGGGTAGCTCGAAAATAACTAAAATCATATTTGAACAGTTTGGTGAAAAATCTGGTTCTTCAAATATTTTTTCCCCCTCTTTTTTAAAAAAGGAAGTACCTCAAATTGGAAGGAAATCCTTAGTTATAACTATCAATATTTTACGAAAAGGTTGGGGCCCGGATAGCCTAGTCGGTAGGGCGGTGGGCTCATGTCCGAGAGTTCGTGGGTTCGAACCCCGCCGGCCGAAGACTCCTCGTGTAGTTGGTGACTGATACACATTAAAATTCTGTCGAGTCGCAAAGCCCTCCATGTTCTCATAACAAATCAATACCTCGGCGGGTACTGGATTGGATCGATCGTTCTCTAATTCAGGTCAAAATTACGATCTGTGGATGAATGAATGGATGTATGAATGGGTTCGCCTTATAAACAGGCGTGACGTATGATGTGGCAGAAGTCGAATTCTTGGCCATAGATGGCGCCACTGAAAAACAAGAACCGCACACTTTGCCTTAAATTTGCTCGGTTTCACCAAGCAGGCTTGCCCGTGTGGCAAAGGGCATTAGAACCAACCACGGAAAGATTTTTCTTAACTTTATAACAGACAAAAACTTAACCCTTTGACGCAGAGCTTTTTTTTCAATATATTTCTTCCTTATTTTTCATTAATTTTGGTTAAAATAAGTGAAAAATATTATATTTGTCATTTTAATAAGTTATGGTCATGAAATTCCGAATGAAGAACCTGCGCTTTTCTCTCTGTTAAAGGTAAAGACGGCTCACATCAAACAATTATTCAAAGTTGCACTTATTTAGATCTAAGAGAAACAGTAATTCATCTCTGAAATTTTTTTAATTCACAAAATAAATTATTGATAAATTTATAAATATGAATAAATTTTTTTTCCTAACTACTTGTTTTTGGACTTTATATTTTAGTACAAATATAATTCTGATAATTTAAGAGATTTTTTAATAAGTATTCGACTTTTTTACATAATTAAAAAATATCTGAATATACTTTTGCTTTTGAATTACGAGCCACAGAAAAAAATATTTTGATAAAAGAGACACCAGCGTCCCATCTGCGTCAAAAGCTGAAATATTTAAATATATAATTGATTTTTTTAAAAAAGAAACGCTAGTTAAGGCAAGATTTTCCTACCTATAAAAATCATAAAAAAATCAATGATTACCTCTAAGTTTTGCATTGCTTTATAAGCTCAAATAATGTTAACTTGGAGTAACTTTTAAAGTAATAAAAAATAAGAGCACGGAATCTTATCGTTTTTCAAAATTGTCGTATTTCTTCATAATGTATTTTATGTAATATTTCTCACAGATTCATTGAATTTTGAATTTTTTCAGTATAGATTCATTGAACTTTTTCATTTCTTTAATTATTATTACTTTATTCTATTGTTACTTGTTTCTACATGTGCTGAATTTTTCACTCCTGCGAATGATGTATATCAAGTGCTACTGCTCCGGCAACGGAAATCTTCCAGCACAGCAGCGAGTGCTGCAGATTATTGCAGCATCTGCAGACTATTGAATGCAATAGAATGAGGGGAAAATTGCTGAGATTCCTTTTCGAAACACCTCTAAACTTGTTTCGAAAGAAAAACTGAAAAAAGCTGAATTGAAAGAACACCTCAAAGAAAAAAAAATAATAGCGATTTTTTTTCTGTCACATGATTACAGCCTTAACTGTGTAGGGATTTATTCCATTTCCTTGTATCATTGCGTAAAATTCCATTTTCCATTCAAACAGCACAAAAATTTTATGCCTAATTTTTAAGGGTCTTATAGTTTTGCAAATGGATCTTATAGTTTTAAATTTTGCTAGTACTAAGATTAAACTGAATTTTTACTGTAAATTTGTCTGACTGTGTCGAGGTCACAGATAAATTTAAATTTATAAAAACTGTGCTGCAGATTCACTCAGTAAATTCTGCTATCTGGGCTACTGATAAAAAATGCAAAAAATAAATAAATAAAATATTTTGCACCATTTTTAAAATTTATAAAGTAATAAAAGATGGAATAAAAATATCCCACACAAAAAATTAAACTAATGAAAGATGTTATAGATAATATTGTTAACCACAAATTTAGAGAAATGGCAAAAGCATAGAGGTCGTTTAGGTTACAGTTCCTCACTGTTTTCTCTCGTGTAACAAACTTGATAACAGTGACAAACTCAAAAATGTTATAATAATAGCTAATTATATGCTAAAAAGCGACAAATCCAACAATTAGCATTAACTTAAATTTTGGAAACCTTATTTTATTTTATTCATTTAATATAATTTTTTAAGCCCAAGAACATGGTAATCAGTTGTATGTATAAACCATGAATTTGTTTTTATCAATTATTTTTTAAGCGATATTGCTTAATTATAATCTTTTACTAATGCTATTTTGAAAAAGAAGAAAAAAAAATGTTAATTTAATTAAAAAAATCACCATAATTCACAAAGCAACCTTGAAATTAGGGTTTATACCTACAATATCCATCTTCTGTAAACTTAAATCTCTGGCATTTAGTAATAGCCCGCCGCTTGTTAAATTTAAAACCAATTTTTTTAAAAATTTTTTAATCTTGCACCACAGGATTTTGCATCATTAGTTTTAAAACAATACCCGTCTGCAATTAAGGCAGCTTGATCCTTTTTCCCCACAGCAGGTATCAGAGCAACACGTTATTTACATCCCAGCCGACTTAAGTCCCCCAAAATCCATCCCATGCTTCCAGCTTGCATAGATCATTTCCGATGACACCCACCAAAATCCTCCTAAAACTTTCAATTACATCCCCCCACGCAAAGACAGCATCCTTCCATTCATCAAGTCTTTCTGGTCCAGAAGAGCATCTTCTCCTGCTCTTGAGCCTCCGGTGGGATGACTCAGTGCTCTTCGTGGTCATCCATCACTAAGGGTAGGGGTAAGGGTAGTTAGAACGATTATAAGCACGGAAAGCAACCAATTAGAGTCAGTCTCCGAAGGGCATGATGTTTATATCGATAGAGAAAGGGTTGTGAGTTGGTTGGTTTTGTTGGAGCTTTAATTACATGTGTGGGGGCTTAAAACTAGAAGTTTCCTGAAATTTATTTGTAGTTAATTTGATTGTGACTAAAATTACGGATAAGAAAGCTAATTTTAATTAAAGTAAATGACACTAGTTTTAAAATAAAATTAAGTTTGGGAAATAAATTGGTCAAATTTAGGAAAGTTATATTAATGATAGTTGCGTCGAATCGGAATTTATTTATTGCGGGACATAAATACTAATTTGGAATGCAGAAATTCTCAGTCATTTAAAGATGGAGAAAACATTAGGAAATTGCCATTTGGACTTAGAAATAAATCAATTGCAGGTTATTGACATGTAGAATAAAATGAACTTGCATATGGAACAAAAATAATTCTTCTAGTAAGTGGTATTTTGGGGAAAGCAGCCTGTAGTAAGATCTCCACAAAACCAATTCAGAGCTTGATCCAGATCAGAGGTCAGAAGTAGAACACTACAAGTGGTGAAACTACTGTACTCGCTACGTTTTTTCGTAGTTCGTAGTGTAGTGTGCGTGATGCCACAATTGGCATTTCATATTTCCTACCTTTTACAATATCTTTAATTACTTAAACTTATTTTATTAATCGAATTATATTTAAATTAAATCAAAGAGTTAATTTTTTAAAGCGAACATAAAATATTTTATTCCTTTCTTATCGATCAATGTAACGGCTAACTTTTCATTTCAATACTAATGTAGACTCATTCACTCACTGCCGCTGCTAATCGAAAACAAAAGTTTATTTATAATTCTTTATTATTAATTTCTTACCTCAACTATGTTTCAGTTACAGGGTTATTTTAATTCCCACAGTTTTGTTGGCGTTTCGTGATCGCCAAAGTATTTTCAAACCCAATATTGATTATGCGGGGTTGGCTTTGTTTTGGCTATGTCATATTTTGATAATTAGCCAATTTTGAATCTTCTATCCATGCTTCTCATGCGTTCGTTGGGAAAAAAACATTTACTTTCAATTTGTAACGAGATTGCGAACACTTTGGCTAGAGCTGGTGCTTGCGAGGCCTCTGCGTCGTCGGCACCTCTCACCTTTTTGGAAATCTTCTCAAAAATAAAACACAAAAACAAGACTACTTGGAATGACAAGACCACTTGGACAAAAACAAGACTGCTCAGAGGTTTAAGATGAGAGATCATTACCCCACCTAATCATTTTCAAAGAAATTTTTACTCAATTTTGGTTTTAACTTTTATAATATGGAAAGAATACCACTTAACTTTAAGGACGTGGTAAACATCTGAGATGGTACTCCCTTCCCGAATTTTTTACCATACAAAAAATAGAAACGTACAGCCCCTGTACCCCTGTGTCAGAATTTTTTTGAGCTACCTGCGACAAAACTCTCTAGCACTAATATCTTTCTGCAAGATACTTTTAATAATAACAAACATATATATATGTTACTAATTGAAAATAACAAAAACGTTGTGTTTACAAAAAAAAACGCTTTTTTTAAAAAAAAATTAAACATGGCATAATTTTTTATTCTAATAATATGAGTGATATTGTGAGAGTGCGCTCGCCAGGCTTGGTGAGTGGTGCCATTTGGCGAGGAGATACAGAGTTCTATCCGAGAACTGGAAGTGAAAACACTGCCTTGAACATTTTCTCTTTCGGAATTAATTTTTATATTATATGTTTTTTTTTTTGTTGGTCAGATTGTTATTTTTGCTTGTGATGTTTGTGTTGTAGAAATATGAAAAAGATATAATAAATAATAGTTATTTTCAACCTGGACAACTTATTTACAATACATCACAATATCATCGCAATTTGTTTGGGGTGGGGAAAGCACTAATTATTTCCTTCTTCGCATTTTGTAAATAATCATCGGAATAAAAAAAAATAATTAAAAATCATGAAATCCGTAGTAGTAATTGTCGAAAAAAAGATCGATGACGAAATCACGCGAGTCGGACTTCTCAAAAAGGGATTACTCAAATGTGTGTTTCGTTTCGAGATTAGGTTGTTGTAATAAATAATATCGTATAAAAATACCGTATTTAAAAACTATGGAGAAATCAATACCAACAACAGCCAAAAAATCGATAGAATCATTGCCTTAAAAGTAAAACTCAAATGCACGATTTGAATTTCCCATATTGCTTGCGATATATCGGGATATTTAAAAACCACGAGAAAATCAATATCAATAACTGACGAAAATACAATCCAAACATTACATCGATTTATGATACCATCGGCGTAAATTGAGGGCACCAAAAAGTGATTATATAAATGCCTGATTAAAATTTTACGTGCAAATTTCTGTAGGAAAGAAAACTAAAAATTTTTACTTTTCAAAAGAAAAATCTATCTGTAACGTTCTGCGACAATGTCGCTGCGATTCTGCCACGGGCGATTATATGAGTAAAAAACCTTAATCTTTGGTCAGTTTTCAGGATTGATATGAATAGCATATAAAATATTGAATACCAAGATTATAAAAAGATTCTACTTGTATTATACAAATCTGGGTGATACAGGCTCAATTATCGACTGTGATTGGTGGATCTGCATATTGCTTTAAGAAAGCCGTACAAAATAATAACAATAAAAATCCTTATAGTAGTCGGATCTAGTGCTAGAGTCGAATTGATGAGAGATTTCCCTTTCCTTGTAAACCATAAGTTAGTTTTCTTGAAAAATAACTCTTCTGTTCTCTTGTGTTTTGGGTTGAATACTTTCAGAAAATGTAGATTTTTCAAAATCCACCAACAGGTAAGATATCTCAAAAACATCTCATAACAAAGTTTACAGTAGTACATGAATGAAATTAAGATGCATGAATATGCTCAAATAATTCAATTTAGACTAAAAATATTTAAAAATAAAACTTGCTCATACAATTAATTCACCAGATTAAATTTTTTATTTTACAGTAATTTATGCCTCCTGTCTTGGTCTTAGCGTGGGAAGACTTTATCATTTAAACATTTGTAAAAGCCAAGTCAAAAACCACCAACAGCTAATAAATACAAGATTTAACAGATAAAAATTAATAAATCAACTCAAAACATCCAACCTTATCAGCCAGCTCAGTCACCAAGACGCACAAAAGCAGACAGATTTAGACTACCTGGTCGAAATCATTAAGAGAGATCTAAGTAAACACAAAACGGAATGCCGGAAGTCCGAAAAGCGGATTAGAAATCCACAAGATTTATAAACTAGAATCAGAATGTTGCGTTGCAATTATAAGCTACAGATCTTGACTTAAGATGAGAAGTTTAATTTCGCATTCCTTTAATAAACTGTTCTAATAACTATCCACCAGCAAAAGGATATAGCCAAAGATTAATGAAGAAGCTTTGCGTTCGAAAATCTATTCTGAGTTTTATTTATTTTTCTAAGATGTATTGCCCTGTTAAATGTAGTATTAGAGGATAAAACTTCGAGGGATAGCAGGAAATAAAAGCATTAAGTTTATTTTATTGCCTCTAAATGTTGTTAGGAAGCTTTTAAAGTCGTAGTTTAGGATGAAATTAGTTCTTCATGAGTCTGCAATCTTGTACGTCATATTTTAAAGCAGCCATTTTAAAATAAAAGTGAAGATGCGTATTTCTGTAATAAATGTATAAATAGTTGAGATTTATCTTTTGATAGGGATTTTAAGATTTTTCAGTCCTTTTAAGAACAGGAAGCTGCATAACATTTAATGAGTTCTCTTTACAGTTTTCCTTTTAATGCGAAGGGAATATCTGTTTTTCAATTAAACAGAACATACTGAATTATAACATCTTTTAATAATCACTGAAAAGAAAGATGATCTCAGTGGACAAAAATACTTTAAGATGATCCATGACACTTTCATGATCGACACACTAGAGATACTTAGCAATATTGTTTTATTTTCTCTTACTTTCAGGTATGCGTGTTCTGACTTAAATAAGGATGCGCAGTTTTGGAGCCCGCGCTGCTATTTCAGAACATATGCCCGAAAATGGATGTGAAATGAAATATATGTTACGGTGAAACACCGAAATCTGGAGAATGTCGACATTCACGTAGTCGCTTGGTGTATGTCCAAAATATTTGCTAAATACCCTTATTTCTGACTCTCACCGGTGAATGTCAACAATCACATAGTCACTTCGGTGAATGTCCTAAATATTTGTTATATCCAATTTTTTATTAATTTATTCGTTAATATTATTATATTTATTTGATATATTTATATTTATTCTATATTTTAATACTTACTGACGATAGATTAGAAGAAACATTAGTGTTTGGAGTATCGGACAAATATATACCGGGCAATGGCACTTAACCTTAAAAAAACATCAGTGTAGAGTTAAAATATAGAATAAATGTAATTATATCCACGAATAAATTCATATCAAATCGAATGTAATAAATATTTCGGACATTCACCAAAGCATATCTGTGATTGTCGACATACACCGGTGAGGGTCCGAATGTACAAGAATGTAATGAAATATTCGATCTTTCACCGACGTATTTGGTGTTTGTCGACATTCACCGGTGAAAGTCAACAACCACCGATTTCGGTCTTTCGCCGTGACATATACACGTTAATAAGCTTTAGAATCTTTTTCATGTTTCATTTCGGTCAAGAGCACACACATAGAAAATTAAGATTATTCTACAACACTGAGGGAAACATACGTACGTGATCGTGAGGGATGAACATACATACATGACATTCACAATTTATTTTATTTTCGAAAACTAAATAGTAGAAGCAAGGAGTTTAAGGATGGTTTTAACATTAAACATACCATACCCGGTCAAGTGACCGAAGAACTTATGCATCGAATACGCGCTTATCATCTTATCGTTTTTGCATGTTTGACTTCATAACTTTTTCTAACAATTATATACAGTTAATATACTACTATTATTATTATTACTTTGTATTTTGTTTGTTTCGAATAATAATTGTCGTATACCTATTTCTACCACAACCGGTCATTTGACCGGGAGAACAATTTATTGCATTATAAAGTTATCGGATCAGAAATTACGATGTAATGCGTGTTCAACGTATTGCATTCGATTAGTTGCACATTTCTGCAAAGACTGTTGCGTAGTTAGTTCAATCAGAATAAGTGTGATTTCAAATTTTAAGAAAGTACCTAAACTTTTTGATTGGCATTTTTGTGTAAGAAAAAGTGACAAAAACTAAATGTTTTGGTAAGTAGCTTATATTTTATTTTGATAGCTTTACTTCATTTCTAACTTGCTGTTAGTTTTTACCCAGAAAAATGTCGAAACAATCAAGAGAGCACAAGTTCTTAGAAGAAATAATATTCATTATAAGAATAATTATAATTCTTATATATTCTTCTAATTATAAGAATTATAAAAATAATAATAATCAGAAGAAATATGTCTGCGGAAAATGTACATTGGAAACACCCTGTATATGTAAAAAATGCGTTGAGCAATGAATTTAAAATTCTTATTCTTTGTGTTTGCAATACATAAAAATTGGCAATATACAATTTTTTCAATTATGATAAAGCCCTTGGGCACAACTATGCTAAATTGCAGCTGTGTAGGTAAACTGTACGATTAGTTTTGTGTCTTTAAAATGATCAAATGTAACAAATCGCCCGCCACGCACGAGATACGGTAAGTGATTCGTTTTAAGTCGGCAATAACCTGTCTGCTGTTTACATTCACTGGCAGATTTGTGAAGTAGCAAAATTCCCTGTCAGGTCAATGATTCTTCCCGCTGCTCAAATCCAAGCTTTATTGGACTCTTTTGGTTGGGAAGTTTTGTACCCCTCCTCCCTACAGCCCAGACCTTTCGCTGAGTGATTTTCATAGTTTTCGACTTTTCAAACATCATTTGTGCGGCAATCACTACAACGAATACTTAAAAACGGTCGTGATCTCTTGATTAACGGAGCAGGCGGCAAGTTTGTATGAAGAGGGTATTCTAAATCTAGTTGTAAGGTATGAAAGTTTAAGTGTTAAGGTATGATAAGTCTTACTACTAACCCCTTTCTTTTCGCTCCTGTGAAAATGACGGGGTGAGGTTTCGCCCTCTATTTCTTGCTCCCGTGATATTTCCGGGCTGGAGTGTTTAGTAGTAAGTGCCAATAAGAATAAAACTAAGTCATTTCTTTCGACCGGAAAAAAATTTATTTCTCATTTTACACACCAGATGGCAGTACCAGGATATTTTTAAGGTAATTGTAGATAGTTAGTTTATTTTAAACTAGATGTCAGCACTGACCAAATACGTGTATAAAAAAATAGGCACTTTTATGACCGTTTTCTTGAAAATTAACCGATCGTTAAGGGGTCAAACAAATTTGGGAAATATGGTTAAAAAAAAAGAAAAGAGAAACGTATGTAGAATCTGAAAATAAATTTGCTTCTTGTAAATTTTTTTTTGTTTGGTTTATATTTTCAAACGGCCCTTACTTAAAAAACAAACCTCGTATATTTAAGAAAAGGAAAATAAATAATATATTGAGAGAAACCAAGGTTAGATGTGAAAGCGTCATCTTACGTCATCACAACAAATGATGCAGCAACAAAACACAACTTTGACTGTATTAGGCAGTTAAGAAAGTCTGGACGGTT
The DNA here is from genome assembly GCF_982258835.1 of Parasteatoda tepidariorum. Taxonomy (NCBI): domain Eukaryota; kingdom Metazoa; phylum Arthropoda; class Arachnida; order Araneae; family Theridiidae; genus Parasteatoda; species Parasteatoda tepidariorum. The sequence continues at coordinate 57,644,130 of NC_141763.1, read as the reverse complement.
GAAATATGAACTTTCTCGGTTTTTATGATGCGAATAATCAAATAAATCACTTTTCTTCTTCCTTTTATCCTTAAAGAAAGGCATATAATGAAACAATCAGTAGCTTCTGCCCTTTGTATGGTTTGATTTTGTTACATCATTTGCATTCGTTGAATATGCTTTTACTTCGAAACGAGAATAAAGATATTGTATGTATTAGATTTAACTATTGGACAGTTTTCGAAAGGTGGGTAAACATTTTAGAGAATATTTACAATTTTGTACAGTGACAGGAATTGACATAAAATGTTGCAAAAGTAAGGAATTTAAGGAATAAAAGAATTTTAGGAATTTTTTTTCCAGCCATAAGGGCCAATTTTGACATTAATGATGTTAATTCATGATGTCAATGTAACACACATGCACACAAAAACTAAATAAATAGTATCCAAATGTTTAAGAAAAAAAAATTCGAGTATAAAATTGAAATAGGGTGGATGCTTCAGCAATCAGATAAATTATATTTTACTGTATGAAAGATATTTAGAAAATGCAGTTAAGTATTTTAAGGCATGGCTAAAAAAGTAACGTCGAAACCGCGCTATAATTTTAGCAGAAAAGGGATTAAAGTAAGTATTTTTAACCCAATTATCCATTCTAAAATAATTTTCCGTAATTTTCATCTGTTTATGTGACATATTTCTGTCGTAAAATGTGCAATCTTCTTAATATGAGAAATATATATTGTTCACAAAATGTAACATACGCAACGCAGATAACTTCTCCATACATTTATAGTTTAAGATAATGCTATATTCTAAAATTTAATGAAACAAAATAATTTTAGTGTTTATTTTATTTAAATAGTAAAAGTATGCTGCAAAAACAGTGAATATTTGGTGCATACATGAATAGAATTCAGAATTAGCTGTTAACGTTATTGTTCCATTATATAAGTACCTCGTAACTATTTTCATTTAATTTGTTTGTCCTTTTTTGGACCATGAGCCATTAAACCTTATACTTAATTCAATTCGTTTTTTATTAGTCAAACATTATATTAGACAATTTTTTTGCAACCCAAATGGACAAAAAGCGTTTATTCAAAACTGTCTTAAACAATTTTAATCGTAATAGAAAGACGTAGCAGTGAAAATAGCATACTGATGATAATATCATAGTCAGTAATTATCGGCATCGTATTCGATATTTATCGTTGTTAATAATTACGGCATTCTCACTGCTTATCAGAAGTTCACGATGTATCACGGGAATACACTTTAAAACATCGTTATGGAGATACAGGAGTGATTGTGAGCCCAACTCAAAAATCCTGAAAATTTCGTGAGTAAAATCATTAATGCCGCATTTCAAAAAATTATTGTCTTTATAAATTTAAATCATTGATATTTTCACAACATGAAATTCTAAATAAATTAAATGCAGCATAATTTAAATAAATAATCATGTAAAAGTTTACTTTTATCTCTAATCACATTAATTCTACCAGTAAAAATATTTGCAAATGAAATAGATGCCAAGTATAAATTCTAGTTCTAATATTTTTAAATAAAATATAAAAGAATTGTATATGCGATCGATGATTTCTTGAAATTTCTGGATTTTGGATTTCTGGAAATTTCCGGATCGCCGTTAGCAAAAAATCCGGATTTTTTCTGGAGCGCAATCATCTCTGGAGATATAAAAGATGTATCGTAACACATTAAAATAGCTATCAAAATATTAAAAAGGAATTGGCATTAATCATAAGACATGGCATTTATTATACATCGTGGAAATGATATTAGATCGAGATATTAAAAAATATAGATTTTTATTACAAAACATGGTATTTACGAAGTATCACGGGAAAAATCAGTAAAATACTGTTATCGTGGTATTAAATAATAACGATATTTATCACCAGACATGGTATTTACAACAAATAAAAAAAAAATCACGAGATAAAGTATTTAGGATTTCTCGTGGGAATACACTTAATCTTTATCAAAGTATTAAAAATTTAAAGTGTATTCATCACGATATATCACTCAGTACTAACAATTACTTTTCATTGGTGCACAAAGATTTTTAAAATGGAAGGGGATACATAGAAACCAATATTTAAAAGATAAAAAGGCTTATTTGTCTCCGGTTAAAATTAAATGTTTCGCCCAGTTCATTGCTCTTAGAAATCCACTTCATAAAGTCATTAAGTTTTACACCCTTGATTACTTATGTTTTTTTTTTCTTCTCTTCTTCCAAACCAGAATAACATTCGCACCAACTTTTCAGTCAACTCCATTTCCTTTTTCCGAACCATCAATTTAAAAATAAAGTAATGAAAAGAAAAAAAAGCTACCCCAACTCTCACAGTTTCATCACTTCGAATCAGGTGTGGCAGATCGTCTTCCCATCGCATTATTACGCCAACATAAAACCTTTAAAAACGAAAGGAAAAAAAAAAAACTGAAATAATAATAAAGAAAGGGAAGAAGAAATGAGCACTGCAATTCTGCCAACTCCACACACACACCACCGCCAAAATCATCGCCACTCACAGACACAGCCGATTTTATTAGTAATGTAGGGGGTAAGGGGAGGGATGGGGAGGTAGAGTAACGCAAACAGAGAATCTAGCCAGAGTGGGAGAGTGGTGATGCTGGTGGGTGGATGATCGGCGGGCCAAGGTCATGTGATGGAGAAGAGCTATATCGGGTTTCAAGTGCTGGGCGAGGGAGAAAAAAAATTGTATGCCAGAACAACTTATATACCAGTGCAACACTCTAGAATGGAATTCGAGCATATGTGGAATATTGCTGGAATTTTATTTAGGTTAGATTGAATTGAATGCCAACGCAAAATGAAGAGATTACAGAATGAAGGGATAATACGCATTTTTTGATTAAAAAACTCTCTAATTGAAAAAAAAAATCTATATATTATATTCAAATTTTAAGATAAAACGCTTTAGGAAGGGTTTATTAAATGATAAGTTTTGGTGAAACCGGGTACACTGGATAATTCTTACCGAACGAAACGGATGACAATACATACACCTGGAATAATTGATAATAAATTTTTTATTTTAATAATTTATTCAACCAGTGTCAGGCATTTCAGTGTCTTTTTTTATAACCGAAAATCTTTTCCTATGGGATATGATATAGTATTCTTTGCTTAAAAATCATACCCATCATGAAAGAACACAGTTAATACTGAGTATAACATTACATTACATATATATTACTTTATATATTACCTTTATAATATATGTATTACCTTTTATAATATATTACTAGAAAAATCTGTCGAGTCGCAAAGTCCTCCTTGTTCCCATAAAAAATCAAAACCTCTGGGGGTACTGGATTGGAAATCGATCGTTCTCTGATTCAGGCCAAAATTGAATGAATGAACGCATGAATGAATTGAATGAATGGATGTATGAATGGGTCCGCCCTATAAACGGGTGTGACGTATAGGTGTGGCAGAAGTCGAATTCTTGGCCAAAGATGGCGCCACTGGAAAACAAAAACAATCACACCCCTCTGCCTAAACAGGCAAACGTCAACAACAACAACTAGAAAAACCTTATACATAGATAGAGGACAAAATAATATGAATGGTGCTATAACTAGAAAACTCCATCCCCTGCTCGCTGCGCTCGTCAACTCTCGGACTGCTTTACAGTTGGAGCTCGCTACGTTCGGGTATTGGATACTTAAATTCATTTAATTCAAGATTTTTATGCTGTTACTCTTCTTAAAATGAAATTTTAAATTTATAAAACATGTATACATTGAAGCATTTGCTATAAAAAACATTTCGATTTATATACAGTACGCTTTGATTTATACGCATTTTAATGCTAGTCTACATATTTCTTCCACAGTTGAAAAAACCACCTCGGGAGAAATATGTTTCTTCCAACCTAAGTGGAAAAAATGAAAGAAACTCTATTTCAAAAAGAAATATCAAAAATAAGAAATTTTTTTTCTTCACAGTCTATAATTGTAATCTAGTTTCATTAATGTTATTAATATTTAGGCTATTTCGAACACTTATTGAAATTAAGTGAAAATTACAAAGAAACAACTGGAAATATGAATATATTTAATTAATTTCAAAAGAAATTAAGATAATTATAGTTCTTCAAATAAGCATCGTAACACCAAATTTTGAATTATATAAAGAATTGTTATAATATCATAAATAAATCTTATTAATACTACTAAATTCCATACTAAAAATACAATCTTGCGTCATCTGCAATCACTATAATTTTTTCAATCAAATACTGATATGTATGAATACTGTAACTGATTTTAAAATAATATGAAGCATACATTTTAAATTCTACATTAAACCAAAATAAATAGTATGAAAATAATATTTTTTAATGACGACTTGATTTTTTAATGAAACTTAACTTCCTGGTACTATATTAAACTTAATATGTTTAAATTTAAGTTATTCTTAAAATACTTAAACGAATTAAGTTATTCTTATAATACTTTGTTGGCTGTGGAATATCATTCACCGATTATCACGAGTAATTTTTTAGACTGCCTAAAGAATAGAATCCAACAATTTGAAAGCAATTGAAACAATCTTTCCACAATTGAAACGCTATTTTTTTTTCTTTTCTTTTTTTGGTTTTTCACGAAAGTGCAGATTTGTAGCATACCCCCTTTTTACATTGATTGCTTCAATTGTAATCGTCATTTTGAGTTAATTCCATTTTGACCAAATAGGTGTCATACGGACCATAGGTGTCATACGAACGAAAAGACATGCTTTTCGTTACCAACGAGGGAAAAGAAGTTAAATCTTTTTATTTATTTATCTTTTAATTTGTTGTTGAAATTTAATTATTTCTTTTTAAATTTAAAATTATTTATTTATTTTTTATTATTATGAAGAAAGACACAATTAAGTAGTTTATTACAACTTAAGATGAAGTGTTTAGAGTTTATACTTCAATAAACGTAACAAAATAAATAATATTTCTAATAAATACAAAAAACAATTCAATAGAAATATAATGCGAAAGAAATTAAACAAAAAAGAAATTGAATGGAGAATTTCATATTGAATAAGAACTAACGATTAATTTTAGCTCTACATTCTCTAGTTTACTTAAAGTCGGTTTAAATATTTGTTAATTAAAGGTAAAATGTTCAAAAATTTATGAAAATTCAACTGAAAATTTTTATTTTCATATTCTATAAACAAACAAAGGTAAATAAAAATATAAATAATTCACTAACATTCGTTATTAAAAAATGAAGTTTTAAAAAAAAACTAATTTGTATCTATGTCTCTGAGACATAATTAGCAAACTATAAATAAAAATATGAACTTTTTGTACGATCCCCTCAAGTGTTCGTTACCGGAAGTTAGTGCGATAAACTTTACTTTCAGGTATCGATTCTCTCTCAGTCTCATGCAAAAAAGGTTTTATCTTTCCTATGCGAATTTCGAAACCATTCAGAAGGTTTCGACTTGACATGTATCATTGAACACAATAGCAATTATATCTGAATACTAAAGCTAAAATTTAAAAATATAATTACACTTTTATGTAAGATCAGTCCAAGTGTAGCAAATGCACAACACTGAGTAGGGGTGTTCCCGCATTTTATAGCTCGAACCATGAATTTTAATAATTTATTATTACTTAGCTGACAAAAAGTTTTTTTTCTCATTTATTTTTAATTATTGCAATTGATAATTGATTGAAAAGGGTGGCATTCTCCCCAAATTAGAACTGGGTTTTCACTCGAAAAGGAGGTAATGTTTAATTAATTTTAAAAATTCCATTAAATAATTATTAATAATATAATTGTGAAAACAAATTTTAATTGATAAAAATTCGAAATGAAAAATTAAAACTAGTGGATTTATCGTAAGGCATAAGTTTCCATTGTTGTTTTAGTTATGAACTCCAAAAATTTTAATCCTAATAGCGAGGTAACATTAAATTAGAATCATATTTTCAAAGTCATCGATAAAAGTGTAATAAATTGATCTTTAGTGATCTGAAAGAACTATCTTTAATCCTCAAAAGCAGTATAAATAGTTCAAAAATTATATTTTTTTGGTGTTATTATTTTTGTGTTTGCTGTTTGGAAATTTCTTTCATCGAAGATAAACAAAATTTCTGCAATACTCCAAATCTGAATTTTTGTGTTATATCTAGGAGTTAGTTTTGAAAAAAAAATAGAAACAAAAATACTGCTTTGCACTGACACAAAATATACCCACTAAAAAATGGATACTAGGTTAGAGTCCCCTCATCACCGGGTTAAGAGTGAGATATTTTCGAGGTTTTCCTCTCCACGAAATGCAAATGAGCGTTAGTTTCACATTACAAGTTCTTACCGAAATTAAGTTGGCTTAATTCTCAACACAGGAGCTCCCTCGTCTTCTGGGTCGAGAATAACACTACAAGAACACATAGTTCAATATTGATAAAGCTGCCAATATAATATGAATCGGTTTCAATGTGGATTTTCGTTATTTGCGGTAGATAAATTTATTCCCTAAATCCAAGAATATAATTTTTATACAAGCTATAACGTCAAAAAAAAAAAAAAAAAAAAAGGAGAAGATATTTGTAGTTATTTGAGCATAAGTCAAAACATATTAACAAAACTATCATTCAAGATTTAAAATAATATTAAGTTTTGATTTGATTTATTAGATCATTAGTACTAAAATAAAACTTTTTTTTCTTATAAATGAAGTTTCATGCAATCTAAGAGCTTATTAATTTAAAAAAAAATGTAAACACACAAATAAAATTTAAGATTATAGAAATTGTTAAAGCAAAATAATAAATTTCAGTAACGCCGTTTGATTTTTCCTCAAAAGAAATATCTCCTTTTGATCATTAAGAAAACAAAAAATTAAAAATCGGCAGTGTCAATAAATAAATGATATAAAAAAAAAAAAAAAATCCCGCTTCCCTGTGAATGTTAAAAGGAAATTTCTCGAAAATACGCAATCTAGCTTTCTTAATTTTTTCCCCGTTTTTCTTCGCAAGATAAATAAATAAATATTATCTTTCTTCGAATAAAAAAAAATATCACAAATAACCAAATAAGTTTAAAAGCAAAAAATACTAATGCATGAAAAACTGAAATTTCATTAACCAGTAGGGATACTTGCATTACCGCGAATAGATTTTAAACCTCGTTGCCAATAATCAATAAATATATAAAAAATAAAAACTTATTGCAAATGAAGTAGTACTTTAGAATAATTAACTTTTATTTATTTATTTTTGAAAATAAAGTGTTAGTTTGAATTTACGAACAAAAAAAAAATAAAAAATAATAATTGGTTAAAAGGTTGAAGGAGATTTTTTTTTAGCAGTGTAATTTTCTCAAATATTTTTTGCCGTTTTGCTTGATCTAAAAAATCGTTATTCTTAAAAACTGAGAAAACGGCGAAGTTTATTTTAAATTCTATAAATTAAAATAGACAATGAACTTATGAAAATCGACTTTAGACTTAAATGAGAATTTTCAAAAGAAAAAAAAAAAAAAAAAAACGGTAGGATTACCAATATTTGCTACAGTTTCTTTTAATGACGTTAAGTTTCCAAATACCTTCTTAGTTAAAATATAGAATTTCTCTTTTATATTTGGGAGACACTAAGACATGATATAAAAATGTTTTTTTTTTCTAAAAAAAATGCGCAGTGAAAAAAGATCTTTTTTTTAAAATCACATAACTTTGTTAAATATTTTTATTATTTTCTTTTAATTTTTGTTTTACAAAAGTCAAAACATCGGAAATAGACTAAGCATTAGTCACAATATTAATATTTAGATATTTTTACAGCAAACATCGAAACTCATTATGCAAAAAAGGCCAAAAATTGCAATTATTTATTTTTTATTTTAGCTGTAAAATATAAAATAAGAGTTTCATCAACTAGTTCATACACATACACTACTCTACAATAAAAAAGACACTTTCAGTTTTTTTTTTTTAAATTTCTCAAGAAATACTTAGAGGACTATTTTGTAAATTTAGAAGTATTTAGTCCATGGAATTTTTCATACTTTGCAATTAAGTTTAAAGCTTTCAGAGACCTACAGTAGTGTATGTACAGTGTATGTGTAGCGTATGTATAGCGTAGTGTATGTACAGAAAACATTCATGTGGAAGTTTCAAGTTGTTTAAGTTAAAGTATTTCGAGATATTGCCTTTAGAATGAAGGAAAATAACCGAAGGAATAACTTTCAGAAAAAAAGAGCAAAAAAGTCGTAATCATCATTTTAATAACCAATATAAATGATGTTTTTTTTAAATCATTATAATTTTTGTTCTATTTAACGTAGAAATGAAACTCAGGCGGTTTTAGAACGCGAAAATTCATAGTTTTATTTTATACAAAAAAAGGAGAGAAAAATGATATTTCGGGGCCGTTCAAAAAGTACGTACATCCCGAAGGGGGGGAGGGGATTTGCTATTTTGTACGGTTTTGTACGATGGAGAGGGGGGGGGGAGGTATTATACAAAGTACGTACATTATAAGCATACACCAAATTTAAATTTGACTTTGATGAATAAATTATTTTAAATAAATATTTAATTTTATTTAAAGCATAATTATTTTAATTTTTATGAAAAAGGGGGGTAGACTAATAAAATGTACGTACTCAAAGAGGAGGGGGGGGGAGTAAGACCTTATGTACGGTAATGTACGAAGGGGGGGGGTATTAAAATTTCTCCATTTTTGTGTACGTACTTTTTGAACGGCCCCTTTCAGTCAAAATTGAGTTATAGAAGTTGGGTACCTTAAGTATAAAATTCAGTAAATCATAAGTTTAATAAAAATAGTCGCACATCAGGACTCGAAAATTATATTACGAGGCATAAAAAAAAAAAAAAAAATTCTGATCGTTTTTGTATTTTTTACCATTACATGCTCGGAAGGGTATGTAAATATTTTATCACAAATACTCTAAAATAATAATTAATCGTCCGTTAAATCGATTCTATTTGATAAGACCTTCATTAAATTTATTAATGTCAATAAGAAGTAATCGTCTTAAAATAATATTTTGAGGTGCGTGAACTTTCCAAAAATACTTATTATTTCTGAGAGTAACACTCCGTTATTTATAACAAAGTTTTCCATCCATCAATGCTTATTCGAATTCGTGCCTAATACTACCTTATTAATAATATTGTTAACACTATTGAATACTTCGGATTATACTCAAAAAAAAATTGTTGCTGTGGATATAGTGTAGTTAATATCTTCTTTATTCTGACAGATCAACAAAGGGTACATAGATACGTTTTCATTACTATGCATTCGAAAAATATGCATGTAAAAGTTTAATTCGACCATGCAAATTGTAAAGCAACATGCCTAACAGGGCATGTTTTGCGATTTTACGAGCTCTTTCGGTATTAAATGTTTGTACGTAAACATTTGTAAAAATAAAAATTAAATGAAATGATGACCATTTCGTTCACTTTCATTGGACAGTAAAATCACACGTTTTTATCTTAAATAAACAAAACAGATGTAAATATATTAAGCTGTCATTAGGAGGAAATTAGTATAAGTTATAAATAAAGCTATGGTTATATGATATTCTTTTAAATATAAAGATTTATACATTTTAATATTTCTTGCTTTTTTTTTTAGATAGACGATTTTGCTTAGTATTAAAAATTAAAAGTGGATTTTTCTTATTTTTTATCAGGTAATCCTGACTTACAAGAGGTTAAAAGTATTATCAATTTTGTAAACATGTTATTTTAGAATAAAATAAATGTTTGATATTAAACTGATGTGGTAAATGAAACTTTCAACCAAGATGAAACTTACTGATTTTACAGTAAAACTAAATTTTACGGTAAGCAGTACCGGCAACTCAAGGTGCCTGTAATGTTTACCGTAATTTGATTCGGAATTTTTTATAGTGATGTACTTAAGCAAGTGGATTTGTAAATTGTTCGAAATTCGACATATTTCTTAAAATAAATATGAATGTAAATAGCAGTTATTTTAGTAATAAATTTTGGCCAAATTTAAAAAAAATAAAAACGATTTTAATAAAACCACTAAATAACAGCGCTTTCCTTATTATTGTACTTAAAGCACAGACTGTTCTGCAAACAGCTAACTCAAATTTTATTTCTTTATTATATTATTTAGATATCTTTCGGAAGCAATTATGAACGCATCATTTTAAATTAAACAATTTTAACCTAATTATTATTTTTTACTTGTTGTTAAATTTACGTGCAATAATGAAACCTACAGGTAAATTTAAGATTGTCTCAACCATAATATATTAAAAAAAACTTTTTGTCTACGCTTAAATATTTGAAATTCTTTAGAATAAATTCCTTTTCCAGGAGAAAAAAAAGAAGAGAAAAAACAGGATGCTTCAGAGAAATTCTAAATTCCCGGAAATCTTAAGTCCAGGAATCGAGACGCTTAAATGCAAGAGATAAATCGAGAGTGTTTGACAAGCAGATGTTCTTTGCAAGGCAAATAAAAATACAATCGAAATCATTACTTCCGCTGTGGTTTGATGATTCATGAATGAAGATTACAGTTGAAACATTTTATGATACCACTTCCTTAAACAATATTCACAGCTTATTAAGCACACAGCTTATTAATTTTCGTTGAAAGATATCAACAATTTAAAATTTGTTAGACAATTACCCTCAATACTTTTTTAAAGCTTTTTTTCCTTTCTTTAAAGATAAAAGAGTAAATATGGTTCAAGCTGGGTTGGGCAGAGCAGATATTATTATAAAGATAATCAAAACTATTTTGGAAATTAAAAATTGCACTAATTATAGTACATGAATGCAAACGAGGAGATTTTGTGAGAGGAGGATGAGGATTAACGAAAATATTAAGGTAAGAGAAGATTTCCCATCAAAAATAAATAAATGGGATGATTTATGGGATGTTACCCAATCGAACACAAAGCCTCAGTTTTCAATAGTTTTGAAGATAAAATAATTTTTATAAAATCTTAATATAATTACATTAAATAGAGATGATTCGACAACACAACACATCGTAATGAACCAGTGTCTTACAATTGGTGACAAGTACACCTTCGATGGGTAGCATTTAGTCTGGGATATATAAGTGGCCGGTATGCAATGTTTACCTTATTGCCATTCTCATACTATTGGTCATGAAATTGGGAAGCTTTAACGTGCATGACCTCCGAGACCCACAGTTGCCTATTGTAGGGCTGTTGGTATTTAATATTTACTTTTAATAAGTCAAATCAAAACACCTATTAATTATAAATAAAAAAAATTCTCTTTTTTTAAATATTAAATAATTAAAAACTTATAAGCAAGTAAATGTTTTATTTTTTGGAACTGATATTGCAAAGAAAGGAAATTTCTATGTCTTGATTCGACTTAGTGCTAGATGGACTTATATAGTAGAGGTTTAAAAATATTTTAAGTAATATTCTACTTTTTACAACAATTAAGAATAAAGAGCAATATTATTAATGAGATAAGGTAATGAATGTTTGTTAATTAGCGTTCTGTAATTTCTGTATTCAGAAAATTAAAAATTAGCCACTTAAACGAAATTAATAAATAATATTAGTCGAAAAAATAAGCCACTTTTTAAAAATAATAATAATAAAAAAGAGTTGGTCAAAAAATAAAAATGTTGAGCTGTCTTTAATTAATTATTCTTCAACGTAAGATGCTATTTAATGTTTACTTTTTCAGCATGTATAGAAGAGGAAGAAAATCGCAAAGGAGGGGGGAGGGGAGAAAAAAAATTAGAAGTGTGTGGGATGAATTAAACGAGAATGACCCTCCTTATACCGCAGCCTTATTGAATAAGGCTGCGGTTTTTAAAAAATAATTCACGAACACAATGCTTTTATTTCGTCATCAAGCAAAAATGAAACAAACTCTTCAAGAAAACATAAACATTACTTACCGTGAAACAGGTATAATTTTTGGTCCACGGATGTAAACAATTTGCGGAGCTTTCTGAGTTTGTATTCCCAGCGTAAAAGTCACGTTAGAAGTGAAGTCCGAATTCATCAAAAACACTTGGCCTATTATGTGAGAGAACCCAGCGGATGTGTAAAAGATGTAGCGCCATCTAGTGAAAGAAAAATGAAGTTAAGAATATGGGAAAACGTCCAGCAATTATTATTAACAAAATTCCACAGAAAATATTTGTGATAATTGCGAGTTAAAACACATGTTTTATTAGAATAAATATTCATTTACTTAGTAAGAATATTCATTTACTTACATTATAGTATAAATATTCATTTGCTTACAATTTAAGTATTTTAAATGGATAAATGTTTTAAGAAGAAAAGAAAAAAATTTTTTAACTGAATTTGAAAAATAAAAAATTAAAAAAATTTTTTTTCCTCCCTAAGCTAAAAATTTGCAGAAAAATTTTATTGTTTATCTTAATTCACTTTAAATCGATAACAATTTATAATCAATATTTTTTGTCCGAAATATTGGGGGAGAGATTTTTATTTATTAAACTTTATTTAATAGGAGGCATGTACCCAATAGTGTAGTTCTAAGAAATTTTTTTCCGAAGCTGCACTGTAACATAATTTTTGAGCAACACTTATCAAAACATCTAAAATTATCAAAGTTTTATTTATTTATTTATTATTATTTTTTTCTTTTTGGTTGCGTAATGTTTCTCTCCAAACGGTTCTAAAATTTTTTTTTGCGTACTTAATTTTAGTTTTCCTTTCTTAAAAATCAATTTACAATACATGGGTGCTTAGTGAAACTCATTAAACAAAAATAAACAATGAAAATTAAACATTTAAAAAATTTAAAAGCAAGTAAAAATTTTACTAATTAAAAACAAAAAAGTAATTAAAACTAATTGTAATTAATTAGTTTTAAACAAATTAAAACATTTTCAATTAAAAAAAAGAATAAAAATCAAGCAATCAAAAAATTTAAACACAAGTAAATATTTACTAATTAAAAATAAAAATAAAATAATTGCAACTGATTGTAATTAATTAGTTTTAAACAATTTAAAACATTTCAAAATAAAAAGATAAGCAAAAAACATTAAACAATTAAAACAATTTAAAAATAATTTAAAATTTAATTTTTTTAAAACTAATTCTACCGAACAATTTAAAAGATTTTCAATTAAAAAAAATAATCAATAAAAGATTAAACAATTAAAACAATTAAAATTTTACTAATTAAAAATTTTACAAAAAATTAATTAATTTAAAGCTAATTATAGTTTTTTAATTAGCCTTAAACTGATTAAAACATTTTCATTATAAGTTATTGTTTTCTTTTTTATTAAGCACTATTCCTAGAAAAATCTATAAGGGAATAAAAAATATCACAATCGTAGTCTAAATTTAGCAACGCAGGGTTAGATAGATGGCTAATTTTGAAATTGACTAATCGTCTTAATCTAGCCCAGTTCCTTTCATACTTAGCACATTAACAAAGTTAGCATTCAATCTATTAGTACTACGAGCAGATAATACTAATTTATTTTTTCAATAAGAAAATATCTAAGGTAATAAAGTGAAAATTAATAATATGCTCATTAAAATTCTAGAACCACAATCCGCCTCGCTAAGAAGTAGCGGAACGTCGAACGGACCCGGCTACATCCTTTCATGTACCCACGGTTTCTTCCCTTGGTCAACAATGCCCAAGTTAGAACATACGGTGTCATAAAAATAGTTTGCACTCTCTGTATCGTCTGCCCACTTTTGTAATAAAAATTTACTAATTTATAGAAAAAAATAAATCAATGTAATAGGAAAAAGATCGATAATAATAAAGGTAATAATAAAATACAAATAAATAATAATTTGTCATCGAAAAAATATCGACTGCAATGGAAAAAATATCGACTTATGTAATAGAAAAATTAAACTTATATAATGAAGATAATTACCGACTTATGTTGTAAAAAAAATACCTGCTTATGAAAAAGAAAAAAAAAGTACTTATGTAAAAGAAAAAATAACAAAATAGAAAAACAAACCCTACTTATGTAAGAGAAAAAATGCCGACTTATGCAGGGTCGGACTGGAAGGGCCCAGTGGGGCATTTGAATTAGATTCCTCTTGAAATAATGAATTGCCCTCAATTTATTTTTCAAATTGAAAAATTTAATAAAAACATTAAAATTAAAAGAAATAAAATAAAAATTTAGAAAAAAAAATTTAGTATAATAAAGTGTTATTGATTTCTCTTAGTAACTTGATTTGCAAAATTTGTAAGAAGTTTTAAATATTCTTTAATGAGCTGAATATTTTATATTTAATTTTAAAGCATTTATTTTTTAGTCGACAGTGCTTATTTTAGAATTTATTGTAAAAAAATTTAAAAAAACTAATTTTGTTAGAATTCAATTTAATTATTATCAATAGGAAACTGGTATGCTCTGTTTCTGAAAATATATTTTATTTTTTCTCAACCGTAGACTCTCAAAACTGTTTCAAACAAACTTAAACTCAAACTTAATTTTAAAATTTCTTAATGCGCTTTGTTTGTGCTCAATCGATATTTAAAATCCTTGATAAATATAAAATATTTGAAAACTAATGATCTTTCAAAAATATTTGAAAACTATTGATTTTTCAAAAATATTTGAAAACTAATGATCTTCCGAATCAGCAAAAAATATTAAAATGCATTCATTGTTATGAATATTATGAGATATCAGCATTTATGTAAATATTTTTCATTACAAAACCAATCTGAAATCAACAAAAATCAGTTGGTTTAGTATTAGTTCAACTTATCTCATTAATGAGAGATATTGCAGTAATTTACGAAAATCTCTAAAGTTTCAGATGATGACAGTTTAAAAACTGTTTCCAATTCAAAAACAAATTTTAGCTGCACGGGTGTCGTGAAAAGTCAAGAAAAAGAGGATAAATCTGTGAAATCAAATGAATGTTGACACCCCCTTGATATTTCAGACAAATTGTCTTCAAAATAACTTCCTCTTCGTCCCCTTCTGGGCACTATGTGTGAGAAAATTCAATAATAATTGAAGCATTGTATTTTGTCCATTCAAGTTGTTTTTGAAATTTGATCTAATCAGCTAAGCACATTCCTAAGGGGTTCTAAATTCCGAGAAACATAGTGACAACTGCTCAATTTCCCTTCCTCTTTGAAAAGGCGTTAATTACCTTGGCATTGGCTGAAAAGAAAGATTTAACTAAAAGGAAAGGAAATATTTGAATAGGAGGAACTACAAAATAATTTATTGCTTTGATTTTTACTGATTTCAACTAAATTTGATTATAGATGATAAAATCTGTTAATTTTAAGGCCTTTTTTTTAAAAAATAAAGGGGGGGGGAACTGTCCGATCCAATTCAAACTTATGAATTACTGTGCGTACGCCAATGAATTACGCAAAATTAGGTGTGATTGATGTAATTTTTTTCAAGGAGTTTAAGATTATAAATTTTTCTTAAATGAGCGTTAATAAAACTGCAAATTTTATAATATATTCAACTTTTTTTCTGCTTAAATACTAAAATATGAGAAGAAATTAATAATGCCCATTAAAATGTTAAACAGAAGTAAATTTTTTTGTTGTTGCCTTCTTTCGAATTTAGGGTGAGGGCTGACTTTTAAGATCCCCTAGGTTTCAAATATTTTGCAGGTAGGGCCCCGGTTTGTACTACCAAAAGCATGCTAACTCAGAATTTAATGCATATTAATCATGCCGCATTATTAAGTATGTTTTTATTTTATTTCATAATTCATTATTGAAAAGGTTTTTTTCTTTCTTCCATTTTTAGGGGATAGAGAGCAAATTTTTAAAGTCCCCGTGATTCCAAACATTTTGAAGGTAAGGCCCGGATTTTACGATTAAATTTCTTTTAAAACTCAGAATTTAAAACTTATTGCAGCAATATTAAGTATGTTTATGTTCCGTAATTCTTCATTGCAAAGTTGAAATATCATTTTGCCTAAAAGTATTTTCCCGTTTCTTTCTTTCTTCCATCTTTTAAAGGGGAGGAGGTTCTAAAAGTCCCTTGGTTTCAAATATTTTGTAGGTTGGGCCCGGGTTTGTACAATCAAAAGTCTATTAACACATAATTTTATGCATATTATTACGCAATTGTATGCAGGTTTTTTTTTTGTTTTTGTTTAACATAATTTAACATTGCGAAGTTTAAGTATTATTCTACGTAGAAGTATTTTTCCCTTCTTTTTATCCTATTTTTAGGAGGGGGTCGTTTGTAAGGGTTCCCTTGGTCTCAAAATTTTGTAGAAGAGCGATGGTTTATACTCTTAGAATTTTATGCACTTGTATCAGACTGAAGATGCAGTTCCCTATAGATACTTAAATTCCGATGCACTCATGTAGTTACAAACTTATTCATTAAATAAATATTTTATTTTTAATGCCAATAATAAAACAAATAACGACAAAGTATGTTTTAAAACTATATCGATTTTCTCGAAATGCTTTTTTTTCTTTTTTTTTGTTCAAAAAAAAAAAAAAAATTACGTATAAGTAAGTTTTAAGGAAGGCCCACCACTTTGGCTGATGCCCAGGGGGTGCTCGCTTTTCCAGGTTTATGGCCAGTCCGACCTTGGACTTAGGTAATTTTAAAAAATACCGACTTTTTATAAGCGGTAGTTAACCAGAAGTTAAAAAAAGAAAATCGTTCTATTTTCGAACTAAGATTTTTAATTCTATATTGGCCACTACTTTACTTTCTCTCGGTTCAACAAGTTTTTGTATACAACTATTTTCGTGAAATAAAATGGAAAAATACTAAAAATAAAGTATGAGAAAAATCTTGCTAGAAGAAATGTTCTTGCTTCATTTAGAAAAATTAAAGTGTTCCTAAGAGTTTGAGACTTAGTAAAATTCTTAAGAAAAAAAAACTATAATGGTTTTAAAGTTGGGAAAAATTCAAAAATAAATTAATAAATTTAAATGAACAAATAAATAGTGAAGAAATAAGAAATAAAATAAATATATTTAAAAAAAAGTACAATGATTCTATTGAAAAATATTTTTGTAATTCAAGTTAACTATAAGAAATAATTAAAGGAATAATTTCTGGGCATCCCAAAAATTTACTTTTGGCTTATTTTACCGGAGATTTATTTACGAATCAAACTAATTCTTTTACAACTATCCTTTAAGTTTTTTTTTTTTTTTCAAATACAAATAACACAATCCAAATTTTGAAAAACAAAGCAAATTTTGAAAAAAAAAAGGAAAGAAAAAGAAAGAAAAGAAAAAGAAAGAAATCTTTTCATTTTCTTAAAAATAATCTTCAAAGCATTTAATTTATAATTGGAATGTTTCGGTGAATTAACGGAACTATGAATGAAACACATTAACTAAAATTTAACCAAATGTCCTGCATTTAAACGATTTGAAACTATTACTTTTTGTTTCAAAATTTATCGAAACTACTTAAAGTTATTTATATTATTTATATATTATATTATATTATATTATATTATATTATATTATTTATATATTATATTATTTTATATTATATTATATTATTTATATATTATATTATATTTTATTATTTATATATTATGTTATTCTTAAAGAATGAAATACTTTATACGAAACTTTTAGATTAGGGAATAAAGTAAATACTAAGAAATATATAGCTAATTCTTTAATTGGCTTTTACTCATATATAAATAGGTTATATTATGAAATTTGAATAAAAGTTTAAAAAAAAAAATGAAGAAAAGATGTAACTTTTACGTTGAAAAATAAGGTGGATAAATGTTCATATTTTTAACAACTTAAAGATTTAAAATATTTGTACAAAGGCAAACCTTTGTATAGTTAAATTTGTTTTATTAACATTTTAACTAAACAAGACTACTGTTGAGAATGCCTCGATCCCCCCTAGCGGACAAATACAGAAACATTCAATTACGAACTTTTTCTCCACGAGCGTGGTATAGCTTAGAAAATTGTCATGAACAACCTACAACTGTTTTCATCTGTATATAGCTTTCCCTTTTTTATTATTATTAATTATTAAATTTAATTCTTAAACGTTTTGTGCGAAGTATTTTTCAGCCTAAGTGTATTAGTTATCTACAGCCCAAGACCTTTGGAATAGAATACTAGGTGAAGGCAGAGTAAGAAGCCGAAACAAGGTAAGATTCCTTGTTGATATATATTGAATCTTTAGAAGTCTTTGTTTAGTATTCGCTATATGGCATCCCCTGCTGGGACGTGGTTAACTTTTTTAATTTGAACACTTATTCGATTGAACTGAAAAATATAAATTTGCACTAAATTGAAAAAATAAACAATGGAAGAACGGGTAACAATTTTAAAGAAAAAAAGAGGTTTGCTTAGATCGTCTGTTACTAAAGCACTGAATGTATTAGAAAATGAACTTAAAACAGAAGTGTCAGATATCAGTGTTTTAGAAGAGTGTTTGCATTTTCTTCTAGACAAAAATGAATCACTTGAATCGATTAACAAAGAATTAGAAGTTTTGTTTACACCAGATGAGTTTGAAGACGAATTTTCGAAATCAGAAGAGTACAGTGAAAAAGTTGTTCGTTGTAAATTCCGCGCTACCAAGAAAATTCAGGAATTAAACGAAAACATGTCGAATGAAAAATCTAAAAATAAGAAATCCTTAGGACTTGATGAGTCTGCAAATTATAAAAGTGAACAAAAAGAAAGTATTCGAATTAAACTCCCCAAATTAAGCATTCCCAAATTTTACGGCGAGTTTAAACAATGGCTGACATTTTGGAACAGTTTTGAGTCGGCCATTCATAACAATGACACTCTCGATAAAATTGATAAGTTTAATTACTTAAAAGCTCATTTGGGTGGAACTGCCCTGAATACAATAGAAGGTTTTTCTATTTCTGAAGAAACATATGACACGGCAGTCAAATTATTGAAAGAAAGATTTTCTCGAACAGATATTCTTATTAACGCCCACATGAATAATATCATAAATATGCAACCATTAAAGAACTCACGAGATGTAATTTCTTTCCGAAAATTTTATGATAACATAAATACCCAAATAAGAAGTTTAGAATCTTTAGGATTAGTCTGTAAAAATTACGGAAATGTTTTATGCCCCATTCTCATTAAAATTTTACCGCCTGATTTAGTCTTAGAATATAACAGACGTGAAAGTGAAACTGAATCAGATATAAAAGAACTTTTGAGCTTTCTCTCCAAAGAGTTAAATTCTAGAGAACGATCTGCAATAATGAATCACGCGGATGACCTTCGACCCCGCCGCTTCTCTGAATCATTTTCTACCAGCCGTAAGCAAAATATTCCCGATACTCGATTGAAATATAATAAATCAGAAAATAAAAATAAATTCATTTCCGCTTCAGAATTAATCTCTTCTGAAATAAATGAAAAGATGAATAAAAAATTATGCGGTTTTTGCGACTCCTCAAAACATGAGAGTTCCGTATGTGAATATGCTAATGATTTATCCGTTGAAGAGAAAAAAGATATTTTGTTAAAGAAGGGAATTTGTTTCAAATGTTTAGAAAATAAAGGCCATATTGCACGCTTTTGCCGTTTTAAGGTTGTGTGCAGTAGATGCCAAGGTAAACATCAAACTGTCTTATGCTTTTCTAAATTTGACCATGATATTAAAGATAAAAATAGTCCTAATTCTGAAGATAACGTACTAACGAATCAAACATCATCTGAAACTGTATATTTGCAAACATTGATTGTTCGTATACACAATAAAGGTAAAGAACACTTTATCCGGGGAATTTATGATTCAGGCAGCCAAAAGAGTTACATTAGTAAATTTTTAGCTGAAAGAATGGGATTAGAAAAATTGGGTGAGGAAGAAATTACTCATGGACTTTTTGGAGGATCTCAATCAACAGAATTGCATAATCGATTCGCTTTGCAGTTAAGTAGTATCGATAGAAAATATAGTTGTGAGTTAGTTGCTATGGATCAAAAGAAAATCTGTACGAATATTCCCAGGGCTAATAATTTTGAGTTGCTAAAAGATCTAGAGTCAAAGGGTATATTTTTGAGTGATATTTCCCCAAAAAGTAAGGAATGTTTACATGAAAGGAATTTGAACGAAATACATTTACTATTGGGGGCCGACGTTGCAAGAAAGCTTATAACAGATCGTATAGAACATCTCTCTTGTGGATTAGTGGCAGTAAAGACCAATCTAGGGTGGACTGTAATGGGAAAGTCAACCAATCATGATAAATTTGATAGTTCGCTTTTGGTTCTATCCCTTCATGTTAATGATGCAAAAATCACAGATTTATGGGATTTAGATACATTGGGAATAGTTGATCCTTGTGAAAAACGATCTAGAGAAGAATTGCAGGATCTTGCCCTAAAACACTTTAAAGAAACTGTAACGATGGATCATGACGGGAGGTATAAAGTTTGCCTTCCATGGTTAGATGGACACATACCTCTTGCAGATAATAAATCCTTGACAGAAAAAAGATTAAAGAACACGATAAGGTCTTTAAAATCAATTGACAAACTTAAAGATTATGAAAGGGTTTTTGATGAATGGGAATCTGAGGGGATTATTGAGAGAGTTGGCGAACCTGAAGCCTCTTCAACATCGAATGTTAGTTATTTACCACATAGGGCTGTATTTAAAGAACAATCTACTACGAAATGTAGACCCGTTTTTGACGGCTCTGCTCGCACTCGAAACTCTGTTTCGATTAATGACTGTATTGAAAAAGGCCCTAATTTAATTGAATTAATTCCCTCAGTTTTGAATCGCTTCAGGGTTGGAAAAATAGGAGTCATCTCTGATATTCGGAAAGCATTTTTGCAAATATCATTAGATGAGCGGAACAGAGACTATTTGCGTTTCATATGGTGGAAAGAAGGAGATCATAGAAAAGAGATCATTTATCGTCATTGCAGGGTTGTTTTTGGGATAAACTGTAGCCCGTTTCTTCTGGCTGTGACTCTAGACCATCACTTAGAACAAGCCCCTGCGCATCTTAAAGATCTAGCCACTAAACTTAAGAACTCGATGTATGTGGACAACTGCGTCACCAGTGTCGATTCTCCTCAAGAACTGGACTATTTTCGAAATGAATCTTGTAAACTACTCGCATCAGCCAAATGTGATCTTAGAGGATGGTGCAACAACAGCTATTCCACTAGCATTGCAGAAAAAGACGAATTTCCGTTTGAAACTTTGAATATAAAAGAAGTACCTGTGCTAGGATTGCTATGGAATACAGAAGAAGATACTTTAACTTGTGATTTAAGAAAATTGGAATTTAGGGATGAACCTGTAACGAAAAGAAGTATTCTCTCATTAGCTCACAAGCTTTTTGATCCAATTGGATTTACTGCACCATTAACCTTGATTCCGAAGATAATTTTACAAGAATGCTGGAAAATCAAAGTTTCATGGGACTGTAAGTTGCCTGATAATATTGTTAAAGAGTTTCATAAGTGGAAAAATCAACTTTTTGAACTGCAAAACGTGAAAATACCCCGAAGATTGAGTGAGTTCACACTCCATTCAGGAAGTTTATCTTTGCATGTTTTCTGCGATGCTTGCAAAAAATCCTATGCCACCTGTGTTTTCCTTAGAGTTAAAGTTGAGAGCGATGTAACCTGTCAGTTAGTCCAGGCTCGATCCCGAGTAGCTCCGTTAAAGAACATAACTATCCCTCGTCTAGAGCTTTTGGCATGTTGCATTGGAGCAAGGTTAGCAGAATCCGTCAAAAAAGATCTGAAACTCGAAGATGTTGAAACTCACTACTGGACCGACTCTATGGATACCTTATATTGGATTAGAACTGACGTGCCATGGGGTACATTTGTGGAAAATAGAGTCAGAGAAATCCGAAGATTATCTTGCCCGAATTCATGGAAATTTGTTCCTGGAAGTAAAAACATCGCTGACTTACCATCACGTGGTTGCTCAGCAAAAACTCTTCTGCAGTCTGAATGGTGGAATGGTCCTGATTTTCTAAAAGAACCTGAAGAAAGGTGGCCAAAGAGCGAAATATTGCCAAATATCGATACAATCAATGCAGAAAAAAGAAAGACTATAGTTACTGCTACTAACGTAAAGGAGAGTGAAAAATTTTACAACAAGTACTCATCTTATTTGAAATTGTTGAGAATAACCGGATGGATTTTTCGATTCACTGAAAATTCAAAGAAAAGAGAAAATGACAGAACCATTGGAGAACTCAACAATGAAGAATTGAAAAATGCTGAGAAAATAATTCTGAAATGTGTCCAAAAGGATGCTTTTGCCAACGATGGAAATAAGAGACTGAATTCTTTGAAAACAATTATTGATGATGAAGGACTGATCAGAATTAAAACTAAGGTATTTATGAGAGAAGATGATTTTAATTTCCGTCTTCCAATAGTTCTTCCCTCAGATTATACTGTGGTTAAAAACCTGATTTATTGGAAACATAAGCAATTAGGACATTGTGGAATTCAATTACTGATGTCTACATTACGTGAAGAATTTTGGATCTTGAAAAGTCGAAAAACTATAAGAAATGCCATAAAATCTTGTGTCATCTGCAAACGTTTTCATTCTAAACCTCCCAATGTACCAGATGGTCTTTTGCCAGCAGATAGAGTGAAGGATGCAGCCATCTTTGAAATTGTAGGTGCTGACCTGGCTGGTCCCCTCATTCTGAAAGATGGTCAAAAAACTTGGATCTTGATGGTGACTTGTGCTATATTTCGGGCTGTTCACTTAGAACTCTTATCATCCCTCTCTACTGAAAACTTAATTTTGGGACTTCGAAGATTTATCTCACGAAGGGGAAGACCGTCAGTTGTCTACACAGATAATGGAACTAATTTCGTTGGAACACAGAACCTTCTAAAAAGCATTGATTGGGAAAAGCTAAAGACTGAATCCAATCTGTCATCAATTACCTGGAATTTCATTCCCCCGTCTGCCCCTTGGTATGGGGGATTTTGGGAACGTTTAATTGGCATGATGAAGAGAATCCTAAGAAAGGTTCTGGGTAGAACATCATTGAATTACGAGGAAATGGTAACAGTTCTCTGTGACTGTGAGAGTGTGATGAATTCACGCCCCCTGACTTATGTGTCCGATGATGCGGAGGAGCTATCACCAATAACACCTATGATGTTCCTACAAGAAATAAGACAGGTGGGTGTTGCAGATTTCGATATTTTAGATCAAGAAAAATTTAAAAAACGGTTTGCATACAGAAATGAAATCTGTCAAAATCTTCGAAAGAGATTCAGAACGGAATATCTTGGTCAACTTCGAGAAACTTCTTCCAAGACCAAAACTTCAGAAGCTCTGCAAGTTGGGGACATTGTGATAATTTGGAATGACAATGTAAGCAGAATTCAGTGGCCTCTCGGGCGTATTTTAAAGATTTTGCCAAGTAAAGATGGACATGCCCGAACTGCTAAGTTGCGAACCAAATCCGGAATCATAATCCGTCCTTTGAAAAAACTTTGTCCTCTTGAAGTCAACAAAACAACTGAAGAAAAATTGACGGAACAACTAAAGAAGCAAGCTCCACCTCATTGTGCGCCTCTGCAAACTCGTGCTGGAAGACAAGTGCGTGTTCCTGAACGATTTGAACCCTGATGCTGTGACTTTTTCCTTTTTTTTTGAGTTCAGCTAGTCACTCTACTGAACTCAAGGAGGGGAGTGTTGAGAATGCCTCGATCACCCTAGCGGACAAATACAGAAACATTCAATTACGAACTTTTTCTCCACGAGCGTGGTATAGCTTAGAAAATTGTCATGAACAACCTACAACTGTTTTCATCTGTATATAGCTTTCCCTTTTTTATTATTATTAATTATTAAATTTAATTCTTAAACGTTTTGTGCGAAGTATTTTTCAGCCTAAGTGTATTAGTTATCTACAGCCCAAGACCTTTGGAATAGAATACTAGGTGAAGGCAGAGTAAGAAGCCGAAACAAGGTAAGATTCCTTGTTGATATATATTGAATCTTTAGAAGTCTTTGTTTAGTATTTCGTTATAACTACCCTTTAAAATCAAAAAAGCAATTAATTTGTAAAAAAAAGAAAGAAAGAAATTGCCTACAAAAGATAATTTTTTTTGATAATGTTAGATAAACTATTTAAAACTTGAAAGTATTTGTATGAATGCGGACAATTATACAATTATGTATGTCTTATTAAATAAACTTAATGATTTTACCATTTAATTAAATCAATAAGGAAAATTTATTTGTTAAAACAGCGCATAAATGATTAATTAAATTTGAATAAATAATTTCACAATTCAACGCTTAATAATATTTGTATAAATGCAATGCTTTGTACATTTTAATTTTTCTTTTTGATTGAAGTCAATAAAGTAACAGTTTAGATAAATCAATAAGACGAATTTAATTTCTTAAAAAGTCTATGAAGAATTTAATTTGAATCACGTTAAATCAACAATTTGAACTTGAAAATACTTGTACAAATGTAAATTTTTGTACTGCTAAACTTGTTTTATTAATGTAATCAAATGGAACTACCATTTAATTATAACAATCTACGCAATTCGTAATAATACAGCTGTTTTCTTTTAATGAACTAATTTAACTGACTAAACATTAAAAAGAAATGTACTTTTATATATTTGATACACTTTTATAAAATACTGTCAAAAGCAATTTTGCGTCTTTGTAGATATAGTCTATCATAATATCACAGTTAATTTTATTCGGTTGCACATAGTTTCATAAAAACATTACAAAAGATGTTTTGTAATGAAAACCAAACCGAGGAACGAAACAATGCCAAACCATTAGACGCCAAGAGCGCTTCTGCTTTAATTACTATCTTCTTTCTATCAATGCGGAGCTTACAACTCTTTTCAAATAAAATGAAATAGCACTGAAAGCAAGACATCAAAATCCCAATTTTATATATCCTGGGCAGTAAAAGACGACTACCCTCATAGACTTAGCAAAGAGCCCTCATGACTTGGCACTTTTTCTCGCCTCGACTTATGGCACAGACAACAAAGGCCACCCCGCACCATTGTAGTAGGCCCTTATCTTGTTGTGTAATACCGGTCACAAAAGCAAGCCGCTCATAAAATACGGATAACAAGAAGTAGGGACAAGGCACCAATACTTTCTGAATCGGGAAGAGCAGCAAGTCTTTTGTTGGGTGGGTAGAAAAAAAAAAGCTCCAGAAATAATGGCCGGCTTATTAAGAGGTGGCCGTTTATAACACAACCTGGAAATCATTTTTTTATTTTTTTATTCTTGTATTATTTTTCCTTTTCATATTTTACACTAGAGAATGTGCCAATAGAAGGTGTTGATTGCTTTATTTATTGTTTTTTGCAACATGGGTTTGATTAAGTTGTCGGATTCCGGAAATAGTAATTAAATTCATTAATATTTGTTGAGCTAGGCGTCTGAAACTATGTTCTAGAAAGAGTTGATAAGTTAGTTTTAAGTATCCTGATTAAACTGATAATTTGACGCTAACAAAATGAAATTGAAATTTGATTTATTGCTCAAGATGAATTTTTTTTTTTCGTTTTCTTTTTCATTGCTCGTTTACAAACATTTGAAGTGAAACTATTTTTACCAAGTAGATAGTGTCTGATATGTCATAGGGCTAGGAGCTGAAATCTTAAATATTCCGAAAACTATTTTTGTTTGTTTCTTAAAGAATCGTCGACTAGATTCTGAGTCAACAAAAATTAAAGAAATGTAAGCATAAATTCTCTAATTATATCATAATTCCTTTAAAGTAATGCCCGTTGTGGTCTTGGAGGTCGAAGCTCCACAATTTCGTGACCAACGGCATGATTATGGCAATGTGGTCAAAACTTCTCACAGGCCGCACTTACTTCTCGGGCAAATTGGCGTTTATCGATCTGAAGCTAGTTGGACTTTAAGCCGTCACTGGAGATCGAACCCAAGTTCACCACAATGACAGTTTAGTGTCTTAAACACTGAGGCGTCGTGGCTCTTCATAACCATAATTCTCTTACGTCATTAAATTTTTCGAAACATTTTTTACCCAAGCAAGATGTATATTTGGTTCAGGAATACTATCAGTGGGACTTCTGAAAGTTCTAAGTCTACAGCATCTAGATTTTTAAATTCGTTCCTGTTTATAGAATTTGGTTTGAAAAAAACTTAATGGAAATAAACTATTTAATATTTATTATCATCTAAATCGTTTAGAACCTTTACTTTATTATTCCATTGCACCCATTTGTAGTTTGCATTTTCATTTTGTGGAACTTAAATTATATTTTAAGGGTGTCTTTCTGACAGAAAATGTATTCCACTTCTTCCAAGCTAACCCTACAAATAATGTGAACGAAGTTTCATGATTTATAAAGTAGCTAATTAATATTCGTGAATAACTTTGTTTAGT
Source organism: Parasteatoda tepidariorum (assembly GCF_982258835.1). Taxonomy (NCBI): domain Eukaryota; kingdom Metazoa; phylum Arthropoda; class Arachnida; order Araneae; family Theridiidae; genus Parasteatoda; species Parasteatoda tepidariorum. Next base: position 57,617,734 of record NC_141763.1, on the reverse strand, counting down.
TTTATAGATTAAAATGTGTAGTATGGACTTCGAAAGTTTCAATATAAAGGTTGTATGTATAAAGAAGGTTTAAATATTAAGGTTGTATGTATTTTAAAAACTTTTTCAAACTTTAATCTGTGAAAACTTTCATATAGTAACTGAGTTGAACAGCATTCATTTCGTTGAATAAAATGAAACAAAAGGTATTAAAAAAGTAGTTAATTGCTTAATAAAGTAAATTGTATACATACAATTCTTCACAGGTTAAGGAGGTAAGTCATGTTTTTTTTTTTTTTTTTTTTTTTTTTTTCCTTTTAGAAGGGAATCTGGTTCTCAACGATTTTTTTTGTTAAACAAAATTTATACAATTATGTACAAAATTTTTTTACAAGTTTCTTTATTTGTTAAAAAAAATTAATTTTAATACTTAATAATTTTGAAATGTTTATAAAAGTAAAAAAAAAAGAAGTATATTTTCTGTTTTGTTGAATTTACTTACAACAATAAAATACGTCACTTGGCCAAAAAATAAAAATGATAATTTTTGTAATTATTATTTTATGAAAAAATGACTGTTTGTGTTTTTATCTCTCTTTGTTTTTTTAAATTTTTATTATTAATTTTTTTTATTGTTATATTGTCAAACCTCTGCCATTGAAGATCAATTTTATCATAAAGGGCTTTAAAAATATTCCAGATTGAAAATGAAATGCAAGTTATAATTCAAAAAAATAAAATTGTAATCAAAACGTAGATGTAGATTACAATTTTCCCTTCAAATTTAGTGAAATAAACTTGAAAAGACATTTTCCTTTTTTTTTTAAATTTTTTTTTAAGGAAACGAAAATACAAGTGTTTTAAAATTAGGGGCGTTTATGTTTGCTGCAAAGAACATTCCATTTATCACGATTTGGACTATTTAATATCATTATCAAAGGAGGGATTTAGCTTAAGGATGAAATCGTACTGCTAATACAATTTGCTCCAAATCACGCCCAACTTCACATCGTTGCAAGGTTGGACAGGTTTGCAATTTAAATGGTTAAGCATGCCACAATTCTCCCCTAAAGGGCGAATGCCCCAAAGGAGAGGGCTTTCTGATGGATTTCCAATGCTAGAGAATTTCTAAGTCAAATATTGGATGATGGAATCGAATGAATCGATGTCAGTTCGCAGCCTCGTGAAACTGGACACTGTGCTGACCGCTATAAGATCTGTAGAATTACCTTCCCATGAGGAATGAAGTATAAATATTTGTATTAACGCTGAGACTGATGAACAACTTCGCCTAAATTGGGTAATAAATTAAACTGATTTGATTCAAATGACTAAATCGAAGATTTATTAAGTTGCAATATTATTCGATTCCCAATATCTAATTGGCATAAAACTTCGGGTAGGAGTTAATGCTCGAAACGGAAAATATATTTAGTTCTTTTCTGCGTTGCAAGCAATCGAAATGCAATTTTCCGAAGTTTTATTACAAGAAATGTAGCGCAAGTATTACTAAGATAAGCACGTTTTTTTATTCTTTTATTTATTTTTTTCATTTTTTTATATACACACATTTTTAGCCCATCATAATGCGTGAAAAAATAGCTGTATATTTCATTTATTTAGTTATGGAAACATTTGCCATCAAAATTTACATTTTTGTAAGTTTCAAATTTATTTGGAAAATGCACTACACTATATTCCGCATCAAATTATGTACAGACAAATTGCTTATAAAGTACCGGCACTTTGTGTACCCCATCCGTAAAATCCATTTTTACCATAAAATATTGTACCGTAATTTTCACAGTAATTTATTTAATTAGATTAATTCAGTGATTTTACTGTAATTATTACTGTAAAAATTACTGTACATTCGATTTCTTGTACTGTAGATTCTACGGGTGTTTTTTAACATAATTTAACCTCGAATTTTTTACAGTGTGGAGTATGAGGCCGATTTAGAAATCCAGGGACTGCCGTCAGATTCCTCTACAGCATGACCAAAATATAAAACATTTTTTGGGACCCAAAAACACTTTTGAGTGTCGATAAAATTTATTAGTGTTTATGTAATAAAATTATAATAATATATTGAGAGAGTTTAAGTTTATGTTTATTCCCGTTGTTTGCATATTACGCACTAAAATAAGACAATAAAATGCTTTCTTCTTCCTTTTTTAATGGTAAGAGAAAATAACTTCTGTTTCATAAATTTTTTTCTGATAATTTTCTTTCAGGAAAAAAAAAACTTACTTGAATGGTTAACGAGTTTTGAAACTGGATGGAGTCATTAGAGTTTATGAGGAAAAAAAAAGAAAAATGAACTAATCTTCTAATTAATTAGAAATAGAGAAATATAAAGAATTTAGACAAAAATAATCTAATTCGAATAATCTGGATCCATATTACTCCATAGAATTCAAGAAATTTAAATCATATTTCAGAAATATGGGAGCGTAAATTTCAGAAATTCAGGTCCCCTTCTACAATCAAGATCCATATTCGCTGCATAAATTCAAAAATTCTAAATTTCAATACAGAGCTCTGGGTTCATGCTTGCCCCATACTTTAAAGTTCAAATTTCACCAATCTGGGGTCCTAATTACCCTTTAAATTTAAGAAATCCGCCCCACATTTCAGCAATTCGGATTTATATTCGCTCCATAATGAAATCTAGTATCATGTTGACCAAATAAATTACAGAAATTTTGAGTCATATACTCCCCCATTAGTCCTAATATTATCATAGTAATTGTGGACTTATACAACCTGTAGGGTTGGACGGTATTAATATATCTGAGTGTTAATGCAAGAAAAACTAATGATATTATTTTACACAAGGCTATGATTCAATGAAATGAATAGCGAAACCATAAGTGAAAGACTGTAAAAAACGTCATCGTATGAATTTTGTGTCTCTTGACGTATTTTTAAAACTATTCCTTGGGATTCTGTAGAACATCTCGCCCATATACAATCCTTTTATGCCTTAAAGAAAGTTTGAACTATTCAAACTTTCCGCAACTTGATATTTTACATTTTCATGGATTTCTAAGTGGATATAGTACTGGAACACAGCGTGATCTAGACTGCAATCAGTAAAAAAAAACTTTGTCAAACGTTGATGTTTCAAAGACGGAATTTCGTTAAAAAAAGCACTTAAAAATATTTTTAACTTTATTGTTTTTAGATGTTTTTTTAATAATCTATTAATATATATAATTAATAGATTATTTTATCTAATTAATAGATTAGATGAAATTAATATTATCTAATTATAAATCCATTAATTAGATAATATTAATTAGATCTAATTCATAGATTTGATAAATAATATCTAATATATCAAATTTCAAGTTATTTAGTTATCCCTTTTTTTAATTAGGCATTCAAACGGATAAAAATACGTCACTATGTTATTTAAACATCATTTCCAGTAAACACAAAAGTAGCTATTATACAATATTATTTCAAGTGAAACTTATTACCGAAAATTTTGACACCGGTTGACACATTAATTTTGATTATTTCATCTAATCTATTAATTTGATAAAATAATCTATTAATTAGATTATTTTATCTAATTAATGGATTAGATAAAATTAATATTATCTAATTATAAATCTATTAATTCGATAATATTAATTAGATCTAATTAATATTATCTAATTAATAGATATATATCTAATTAATAGATTTGATAAATAATATCTAATTTATCAAATTTCAAGTTATTTGGTTTTCCCTTTTTTTAATTAGGCATTCAAACGGATAAAGATACGTCACTATGCTATTTAAATATCATTTACAGTAAACACAAAAGTACCTTTAATTCAATATCATGATATTATTTTTAATCATCATTTCTATCAATTCATTTCTATCAATTTAATCAATATTTCTATTTAATATCATTTTTAATTAGGCATTCAAAACGGATAAAAATACGTCACTATGCTATTTAAATATCATTTACAGTAAATACAAAAGTACCTTTAATTCAATATTATTTCAAGTGAAACGTGTTACCAAAAATTTTGTCACTGGTTGTTATTGCATAAAAATGCAAAATTAATGAATAATCTATTAATTGCTGTTTAAATGAATAGTGCAATAAGAATAGTAGTATGATTCTCATAATAAAAGCTTACTTAAAAAAAAAAGGAAACTGTAAACAATTTGAAAAACAAACAAATAAACCAAAGACACAATAGCAATTAAAACCAACAAAGTTTGTATTCAGACTAGATACAAAGATAGGAAGTTAGGAGGTTCACTCCCCTCCCTGGTCCAAGAGTTTATTCAACCTATTACAGGAAATGAAGAAACGGACTGAAGGGAATAAAATAAAATAAAAAGAAAGAAAAACAAATCCTTGAGATGGACTTCTCTATTTAACTCTGAGTTAACAACTATCAACAATTACTCGGGAAACATTAACGAAGGAGCTAGAAAAAAAAACTCTATTATTTGATACGATTCACTTTGGCGGAGTTACTTCTAGAAGTAAACTACCACATTCTTAGCAACGCGCCAAACAAAGAAGAAGAAAAAAAAAGAGAATCCCAAAAAATAGAGAATTAGCCAGAGAAAAGTTTGAAAAGAGAGATCATCTACTACTAACGGAGTTGGCAATAATCAAAAGTTCAACTTCTTGGGAATAGGCGGTGTTTGATTGGTCGATTCGGCTTGTGGGAACATTCGAAAATCCCTAAGCTCACGGTTGGAATTGGAAACAAATGGGGAATTAGAATACCAAACATTTAAGTACCGCCTGTTCTTGTGGTAAATGGCGCTCTTTGGGGAAATTGGCAGACTCGTTTTCGTGATTAGCGAGTAGAGAAAACTCGAATATAACAATGTAACTAAAGAATGAAGTTCGATTCGATAGCTGGATGTCTTAATTTTTTGGATAGAGACATTGCAAAATAGGATGAATTTCAAGTCAGATAAAAATAGATCGATGCTTGTTTTCTTAAGAATTAATAATAGAAAGGAAGATGTTAACCCTTTGACGTAGATGAGACACCGGTCTCCCTTTAATATATTCTTTTTCTGATAATATTTTTTATTATTAAAAAAAAACTTAAAAATTGTTTAATTATAAAAAACCGTTTAATAATTATTAAAATAATCTGTTAGGTTATCATAATTATATTTGTAAAAAAAAAAAGAAAAAAACCTGAGAAAATTTGAAAATTCTTTTTTTTTATTCATATTCAAAAACTTATCGATAATTAAATATAAATATAAATTTGTAAATTAAAGAAATTTCATTGATGAACAACTGTTTTTCTTAGTGGGCCATGTTTGGACGATTTTATCTTTAACGTAGAAAAAAGCTCAGCGTTTCATGCTATATTTCATAACCATTAATTATTAAAACCTAAATAGAAAAATTTTCACATGTTTTGGTTTAAATAAATACAAAATAATGAAGATAAAAAAGCATGTTTAATAAAAATTCTGCGTTAAAGGGTTAAGCATTATCTTAGAGAGTTTGAGTAATTTAGTTTTAAATTGTAATTGAAATATGAAAAATTTGTTTACCAAAAATATTTCTCAATTGAATTTTTAAATTTTTCCTTGGTCTTATTTAAAGGCTCAGAACGGCTTCGTAATCGTCCAAATTCGAGTTATTTTACATGCTTTTCTACTAAACGTTTCAATTAATAAATGATTCGTAAGCATATTAAATGTTCTTAAGCCCGTTTTTTGTTTTATCGTGTTTTTTGTATTTATATATATATATATATATTATATATATATTATATATATATATATATATATATATATATATATATATATATATATATATATATATATATATATATATATATATATATATATATATATATATATATATATATATATATATATATATATGGTACAACAAGTAAAAATAATACGTAAAAGGAGAAAATAAAATAAAAAGGAAAAACAGAAAGAAACATAAAACATATTCAATAGGAGTTTTTTTTTCCAGCGGTTTTTTGTTATTTTTATTTTTATTATTGTTTTTTTTCTTTTTTTCCCCTTTTTTCATTGCTCTGTAATTTCTCCCTTGTTTTATCTACATTTTGAACTTATTCTATGACTTCTATTTACTTGCAGCTTATGCGCAATAAAAAAAAAAAACTTTTTGTTTTTCTTAATTTTTTTCGTGTTTTTTGTATTTATATATATATATATATATATATATATATATATATATATATATATATATATATATATATATATATATATATATATATATATATATATATATATATATATATATATATATATATATATATATATATATATATATATATATATATATATATATGAACACATAGATAGACATTTTTTTTTTGGAAAAGTAAAGTTTTTTTTCTACGTTTAAATATTTTTCTGAGAATTATTTTTTCAAAGTAGACCATTTAGCTTCAGGAATCTGTGATTCTTTTTGGATTGAAAGATTTCCTTCCAATTTATCATTTAATTGAGATTTCATTCATCGTGTCTCTAAATGAGTCAAGATTAAGATAAATTCTTCGAAACAGTCGAAGTGAATTAAGAAAAACCATTTTGAAAAAATAAACAAATAAAATAAATAAAAAATGATCGGTGATAATTTTATGCTCAAGGTGAAAGATTTTTTTCTTTATCAAAAACAAAAACGCAAGATAATGTTGTACGTAAATGCGATGTTAGTAAATAAAATATTAATAATTCTTATTTCTCAGAACGATTGGTATGTATATTTATTTCTTGAAGATTGCTATGTGGAAAAAAATTCGGGAAAAATTACCCTACTGTATGGTAATGATGATTTTGGTAAAAAAAACCCCCCATAATTCTGGTTAATACAGTGAATTCGCGATAACTCGAATCTGATAGGACTAACGAAAAACTTCGACATATCAGAAGTTCGACTTACCGTTAGTTTCGGTTTTGGACTTTCAAAATATTATCGGATTATTTAATTAATGCTTATTAATAACAAATCTTCTAAATGCTTACAATATTTAAGATCATTTTTCTGACAAGCCATTTACGATAAGACTGTTTGAAGCACTTTATGATACCCTGGTCCATCGGCTGTAACTTTGCTGTTGTGTTTGGCGGGAGAAACTGCAAGTTTACTGCTTTCAAATTAGGTAGATCACTATGTGCTGTGCATTAGTGCATTTATCCATAAATAGTATCACTTTTCTTTTCTTAGCGAAGAATTTCCGATCCAATTTTCTTACATAGTCTTTAAATAATACTGATGTCATCCAAAACTTTTTGTTAGACTTGTAATCCAAAGGATACGTTTTTACATTCTTGAAACATCGGGGATTTTGGTATTTTCCGATAGCAAGTAAGGGCAATTTCTCTGTCCCAGACGCATTTCCTCCAACTAGGACAGTCAAACGTTCCTTGCTCATTTTACCCCCTGAGCAGTTTTCATCCTTAAACATCATAGTCTTATTTGGAAGACATTTAAAAAATAAACCCATTTCATCAATATTGAAAACATCATTTTAACTGTATCCTTGAAGTAAATTTGGTAACGTTTCATTTAACCACTGTTCACATACTTCAAGAGGGACAGCTTTAGCTTATCCATGAAGAGTGCGAAAGACATTGTGTGTGTTGCAATGGAAGGGACAAGATATCAGCTCCTAGGTTTTTTTTTCTCGCTTCAAAAGATCAAAAAAAAATCGAGTTAAAGGGAGTAAAATTCGATTAATCGAGAATAATTAACATGAAATTAACGATAAAAGGGTCGGGTCCTCATAAAAAAATCGAGTTATAGTAATATTCGAGTTATCGTACTTCGAGTTATAGCGAATTGACTGTAAAACTAAATTTTACGGAGTTTAAACCATTCATTTAGTAATTTTTCCGTTCATATGGTAACTGATTACCAGGAATTCTGATTTTCAAAATGATAGTTCTTATAATCACACATTTAGTAAGAAATATGAAACTGAAAAGTAAATTTTGCCGAATAAATGTTTTTTTTTTATGCAATGCTCTAAGGTATCATGATAAAATTATTAAAATTTACCGCATTTACCAAGTTTTATCATATATTACAAAACCATATTTGAATGTTAAGAGTTGAGGAGAATGTTTTAGAGTTCCCATAGAGCCAGATACGCTGTACAGTATACCATACTCTAGTATTTTGCCACATATTTTTTTTCAGTGTAAGATACAAATATTAATACTTTATTTTCCTCCTACTTTCAAATAATAGTAGTATATACTTTCAAATGTTAGTATAGTTTATTTTCCTCAGTTTTATTTAAAGATCAGAATTCGCTGCCATTGATTAATGCAGATTTAATTAATTTTAGTTGCAATGGAAATAAGTCATCATTATCTTGTTATCAATTTCTATTTTGATATTATTATTATTAACTGTAGCAATTGTCCCTAGGTGTTTGAACTGACTGGCTCCTTCAAATTTATAATTAACAGTAATGAGAGGTAAAACCTCAAAATTTCGATTACAAATTTGGTCTAATCCTGATAAATAGTTTAAACCCAATGTTTTAGCAGAAGCTTCAAGTCTGGTAAAAGGCTCTAAGACAGCCTGTTTTGTATTATCTATTAAATCAATATCATATGCATAAGCCATTATTTGAACAGAGTTTTAGATAATTGTACCTCTAGTATTTATGTTGGCATCTCTAATTGCTTTTTCCATTGAAATGTTAAATAGCATGCAAAAGATGGTGTCTCCTTGTCTTAAACCTCTCTGCGTGTGAAAATGGATTAATAGTTAAGATATAAATTTTATTCTGCCTTTGACATCTTTAAGGGTCATTTTTACAAGGTTAACTAGTTTATAATGGGACTCTGAACTCAGTCATGGCATCGAAAATCTCTCTCCTATGATAGAGACGTAAATTGTTTCAAAATCGATAAAAAGATGTTATATATCAATATTGTTACGTATCAATATATATTGAGATAGTGAATCTGGCCAGTAGTAGCTTTTCCCTTTTGGAATCCTCATTGGTAGTTTCAAACAATATTTAAAGTACAAGAAGCAATTCTGTCATGCAATAGTTTATGGAAGATTTTAAATGTCACATTTAAAAGTGTATCGCCCCTATAGTTGTGTATATTGTGTATAGTTGTGACATTCCAGTTCTTCTCCTATTAGAAAACAAGGCAAACGAAACCTTCTTCCCGTTTAATGCGCAATTCGTTCATTGACCCAAATATTACAAATCATTTTGTGCAGTTCTACTGCTAGTATAGGTTCATTAATATTAATTAGTTCACATTTGATACCATCTGGTCCAGCCAGGGCCGGATTAACCTATAGGCACACTAGGCACGTGCCTAGGGCCTACGAAAAACTTGGGAGAAAAAAATTTGTTGACAAAAATAATTTAGCTTTAAAAACAACAAGTGCATTTTGCACAAAATTATGAAGATACAAATAAAAATATAATATTTTTCGGTAATAAATTATTTTACAGAATCTTATGATCTAATATATTACTTTTTTGCTATTTTTGGATTCAACGAAATCTTGTATTATGCTGTCGAATTCCAAACTACGCAAAATGTCGTACTAAATAGACATAAGTGCGAGCGATGCCAAACGATCTTGTTTCATTGTTGAACGCTAATAATTTTTTATCAATTTTAATCTGGAGAAAGATCTTTCTCCTTCTGCATTTGCATTCATAATTCCTTCTGCATTCATAACTTCAATAATAATTTTGCATTCATAATTCCTTCTGCATTCATAATTTCAATAATAATTTTGCATTCATAATTCCTTCTGCATTCATAATTTCAAAAGATTTACTTTTGACAATTTTAATTTCCTTCACTTAGTTATCATAGTAGTATCATGAAAACTATGAAGCTATTTATAGTATAAATATTTCTTGTAATTAATCTCACTATCAATTTCACTGTTTTCTTTGCTGGTTTGTTGCTGTATTGTTGACGTGAAGTGTTTACATAGTTATCGATCGAACTAATCATAATGGTATTATCGATATCAACTGCAATATCGGCAGTATGTCGGTATTGCAGATAAAGTTTGATAAACAAATTTGTAAACTAAAATCCATATTAATAAAAATGTAAAAAAAATATGCAAGAAAATTTTAGCATATATTTTGAAAAGAGGGGAGGAGTGGGGGAAGGAGGGGAGGGCCCAAAAACGGCTGTGCCTAGGGCCTTCGAAAGGTATAATCCGGCTCTGGTTGTGACATTCCAGTTTTTCTCCAATTAGAAAACAAGGCAAACGAAACCTTCTTCCCGTTTAATGCGCAATTCGTTCATTGACCCAAATATTACAAATCATTTTGTGCAGTTCTACTGCTAGTATAGGTTCATTAATACTAATTTGTTCACATTTGATACCATCTGGTCCAGCAAACCGGTTATAGGATTTAGAAGTTTAATTGTAAGTGCCACTTCACTAAAACTTGTTGGAATAAATTCTTCAGTTTGTACACATCCATATTCAAAATCTAGTGTACAAGAATTTATAGCAGGACTGTCGCTTCCAGGAAGTACCTCCATGAAATGCTCTCTCCAAATTTATGTTTTACAACTAGTCAGTTCATCATCTTTTTTTCCTTGTACGTCATTGTTTTGGACGTAAATCTTTTCCTAATATAGTTAATATGTTGGTAAAATTTTCTTGCATCCCTTTGAGTTCTTAGATCTTCTATAAATCGATACTGGTCTTCCCTGAAGAGCAGTTTTTTTCTGTTTGTGCAATCTTTTCCCTTGTTTTTCAATTTCTTATAGCTTTCTTCAACATTTCTAGTGTAATGTTTTTGAATTATTAATAAGCTTGATTTTTCTTGTTGGGGATTTCATTGCATTCAGAATCATACCAGTCCTTTTTTTTTGCTCTTTTCAAGCTCTGGTATTACTTTGTCAGTTGAGTTTTTAATGATTTGCTTTACTTCTTTCAAACAATGTTCATTTACCTGTGCATAATCACTGGCTAAGAAGTTTCATTGGCTGAGAAATAATAATGCTAGTATAAAAACCTACACAAAAAGCGTGAAACATAACAAATTATGTTTAATAACTATATAATTTCGAAACCTCAAACTAGCAAATATATTTTATTATTCAGAATTAAAAAAGTTTATTAAGTTGCTAAAATGTTCCGTAATCTTCAGAACAGGGCTCAAAGTTAAAACTTCGTGCAGATGACAAGTTAAAACGACCGTATATTAATTGACTGTTTTAGAATTAAATAAAATCGTTAAAAATTTTACTATATACTAGTTACATAAATTTAATGACATATTCAGATTCTATTTCAGAAAAAAATGCAATATTTTCAGTTTAATTTTTAAATTAAAATAAAGGTTTTATTTCTAAGTTAATTTAAAATTGAGGCACTCAAATTTTGTGTCTCTTTTAAATGTGACATTTAAAATCTCCAAACTATTGCCTGACAGAAATGCTTCTTGTATCTTAAGTATTGTTTGAAACTACCAATGTTGATTCCAAAAAGGAAAAGCTACAACTGGCCAGATTCACTATCTCAGTATATATTGATATATAACAATATTGATATATAACATCTTTTGTATCGATTTTAAGGCACTTAAATAGTGTAAAATATAAAACACGAACTCATTGTAAAATGTAATCAGTGAAGCCATTTTTCTTTTTTTTTTTTGAGTTGAGATTTGTTCAAGTTGACTCCGTTTATGCTGGTGTCTCAAAGTTATTTATAATTTAGCTTGAAGGCAAATTTAAACATTTCTTTTTAATAACTCTTTAGCATAAATAAGATGGTTTCATCAGATATCCCAAAAATAAACCAAATGTTTGAAAATAAATTTAAAAGAAACAAAAACGAAAATAAAAAATGAAAGTGTACAATTTGCCGTGTTCTGCTTGGGTATTTCCTTTCAACAAGCTTCAAAATTAATTATAAAGGGCCTCAACCGATGGAGCTGCTTGCAAAACTCAACAAACCGTACATTTCCATCTCTTTCCCCTTTCCTTTAATATAATTTTTCAAATCATTTCCGATTTGAAAATCTGATTTTTCAAAATTTTCTGTATAGTATAGTAGGTCACTCTTCAAATGCTCTATAGTCAATTTAATCGTTGTAGCTTTGTTAAAATAGGCATATTAGAAAGCACTATTTTAATATTTGAAATAATTGCGTCAATTATAATAAAATTAGTTAAAAGACATTCACAAAAGAAATATTTTTAATCTTGTTTCTTTGTTATCATTTAGACTTAACTATATGAACAATCTGTTCAAAGTTGGACCATAATATTGGTATCTTAGATCATATAATATTGTGTAAGGTCACAGAATCATTAATAAGTTATTATATTGAATCATATTTTTATCTGAGTGGAATCATAATATCTAGTAAACAAGCTCAAAAACATTTTATTTTTCTCTATAATGTGGCACTGCATTGGATTAATTTCAGCTCGTTTAAATCATATGGTTCAGCTCATTCCTAAATTTTTAACAGTGTATAGAATGAAATACATTAGTGAATTTTGTTCTAATACATGCTTTTAACTGATTGAAAAGCTCTCTTAGCTTTCTACTGGTTGAACTATTACAAAAATAATTTAATTAGTTACATTTTAAATTGAATATTTTTTCTCTCCAAATAATGTAAAATAAGAATACATTAGTACGCTAATTGCCTACTTAAAGAACCAAGTAAACTGCAACGAAAACAACTAAAAATAATACAATTTAGGGACAAAATAAAATATATCCCTGTCCTAATCCTTTTAAACACAGGACATTAGAAAGTAAACATTCTTACATTTTCTCGTCAATCGCCGACATACTTTCAGCATTTACCTTAGTATTCGAATTTAATTCCCTTAATGAGTGTGCGGCTACAGCCTGATTAACTCTTAGACAACTATTGGATAAGGCTCAGGAAGAAAAAAAATGAACCACTAACTGAAGGCACTGAAGAACGCATTATCCTGTTAATAGACTTAGGAAGTCATTAACTGTACAGGCTCTCTTATTACTAAGTCCATGGGGGAGATGCTTTAAGTAATTAGTTGAAGTTGGGATTTAGTATTGATGCGTTCACGCACTCCCACATTACCAGGTTTTATTTCCATTTATCTGTTATCCCACCTGGGTTCGCCATCGCTGTTAAAATTCTTTGCCAGCTTCGTTGTAAGATCAGCTAGGAAAATGGAGGTATACAACATGGCACTTTAAATCGAAGAAAAAAAAAATGGTGCTGATATTTGTTTTTCGCGATAGGTCTTTTTAAAGACAGGTAATATTAGGGACTTATTAAGAGTTTTAGACATAAAATACATCGAGAGCTTAAAGCGAGGAGCTGCACCTTTTATTTGTGTCCCGACATTCCCACAAGAAGTTATTGTTAATGTTGTTGTTGTTAATTTACGTCGCACTTGAACTACGCAATGGGCTATTGGGGACGGTTTTTTTATTTTATTTTATAACCGTCGTTGAACAGCCGACCCAATTTCATGGGTTTACGACTACTTACGTTCAACTCCGTAGCCTTGTAATTTTGAACCAATCCAGAAGACAAGGAAACTCCTGGATCAGTACCCCCAGAGGTATTGATTTGTTGTGGGAACATGGAGGACTTTGAGACTCGACAGATTTAACGTGCATCAGTCACCATTTACTACACGGGGAGTCTTCGGCCGGCGAGGATCGAACCCACGACCTCTTGGATATGGGCCCAGCGCTCTACCGACCAGGCTATCCCGGCCCCATTGGGGACGGTTTGGGAAACATCCCTGAAGATAATCCGAAGACATGCCATCACAATTTTGATCCTCTGCAGAGGGGATGGCACCCCGACGATCTGCACGCGAAGTCGAGCACTTTACGGTAGAACAATTTAACGAGGACCAATACCGCACACCCTCGGTCCCTACGCAGACTAATCCAAGTGGTCACCCACCCGCACACTGACCGCAGCCAGTGATGCTTGACTTCGGTGATCTGCTGGGAACCGTGTCTTAACGATCAGTCCACTCCCCACAAGAAGTTATTTCGTTTTTCAACACAAATTTTTTATTTAAAAACTGGGAATTTTTTATTGATTCATAAAGTATCCAACATACGAATGGAGCTGTATATCTTATACCAAGTGGTCACCCACCCGCACACTGACAGCAGCCAGTGATGCTTGACTTCGGTGATCTGCTGGGAACCGTGTCTTAACGATCAGTCCTCTCCCCACAAGAAGTTATTTCGTTTTTCAACAAAAATTTTTTATTTAAAAACTGGGAATTTTCAATTGATTCATAAAGTATTCAACATACGAATGGAGCTGTATATCTTATACTGAGGGGAGGAGGGATCTTAGTTATCATAAGCACACTCTTTTGATGAAAATTTTCTTCTTCTTCTTTCAAGGGACTACAGCTTGTTGCAGGCCAAGGTCGTCCCAAGTAATCTTTGCCATCGGGTCCTATCCGTAACAAGATTTTTCCAGTATCCTTTATTTACTAACAAGGGAAACTAGGGAAGTGTGACTCGCCAATTTTGAAATAAACTAGTGGGATGTATGCCTTATGAGGAATAATTTTAGGGGGCAACATTCGTTTCGGCCCATAGAAGGTCCTATGAGAGATTAAAAATAATTCAATATATGGAAAAATCGGTATTTTATTACTTCAGTGCAGACTATTAGTTATTGTAATTGTCTCATACTCCGATTAATTTTGTGGTACTTTCACGTACTATATAATGCACATTTATTGTCAAAATTGATTTCGAAAATTCTATATATCTGTAGTTTTTCAGAAAAACCTGTTAGGTTAATTTAAAAAAAAAAATTATTTACATCAAATTTTGTAAATTTTTTTTTCCAAAAAACTTTCCAAATGAATTTGAGTATGTAATTGCAAATCAATTAAATAATTAATAATTAATTAATAATTAATTAATAATTAATTAATTTTCTGATTCATTTATTAATTAGCAAATCAATTCATTATCCAATTAATTACAAATTAATTGGATTATGTGACAATTACAATAACTAATAGTCTGCATTGAAGTAATAAAAGACCGATTTTTCTATATATTGAATTATTTTTTATCTCTCACAGGACCTTCTATGGGCCAAATCGAATGTTAATTTATTTATTAATTAGCAAATTAATTAATTATCCAATTAATTACAAATTAATTAGATTATGAGACAATTACAATAACTAATAGTCTGCATTGAAGTAATAAAATACCTATTTTTCTATATATTGAATTATTTTTTATCTCTCACAGAACCTTCTATGGGCCGAAACGAATGTTGCCCCCTAAAATTATTCCTCATAAGGCATACATCCCACTAGTTTATTTCAAAATTGGCGAGTCACACTTCCCTAGTTTCCCTTGTAAGTGAAAGTCCTTTTCCACTGAGTCAAGGAACTTAATTGCATGGTGGTCTTCCTCGTTTTCTGTTTCCCGTGGGATTAGTAAAAATGAGCTTTTTTATTGGATTTGTATTATCAGATTGGAATAGATGTCCGATACATCGTAGTCTATTACATTTTATGAATTTAACAATATCAGGATTTGCTTGTTCTTTTGGTAAATTTTAAGGTTAAACAAAGATCTCCAGGTATTATTCTCATGGACTGTACCAAATATATTTCTTAAGATTTTCCGTTTAAAGGTTCATAATTTATTTAAAATTTTTAACAACCTGTAATACAGCGTTTCACTTCCTTATTCAATACATACGAATCTTAGAAACATTTAAAAAAAGGTCCTACGATGTTAAATTGCATGATTTGGGTGGACAATTCTGATTATCAAGATGGAAAATTACTAGACTTGGAAATAATTCGAAAATGCTAAAAATCAACTTTAACAATGAATACACATTATTTTATAATGTAGTGTTTCAGTTTTAAAACTTTGAACTGTCAGCCATCAAATTAAAACGTTACACGAATATTTTAGGGATATATTCTTTATTGATTGTTTATTGGTTGTTTAAGAACAAATTGATTTAAATATAGATTGAGACATTTTTTTCTAAACACTGTTTTATTGCTCTGAAAAATATACGAGATTCAAATATAAAATTAGTTTCTAAAGATGATTTATAATTAATGCATATTTTCAGCATTATATTTTTATTTTCATAAGTTACCCCATTTGGGTTTATAATAGGTGTTAAAATTTCAGACACTTTTATTGAAAGAATAGCTGAAGAAAAGGCGGCTTTTTATGTAGCATAGCACTTTTGGTTCGCTACAAAAAAAAGTAGCTTAAACTTTGCGTCATGTGGCAGATTTAATCTTCTTTCTCAAGTCTTCCGGAAGCAACCAGATTAGAATCTTATTAAGATTTCAAGAGAAAATGAAGTAAAAGTATTTGCTCAAAACAATGCATTCTATTTTGATTATATTCTATTTTATATTCTTTTTTTATTTATTTAATATTACATATTAGACTGTAAAGTATTTTATAGAACTCATAAATGTAGTGACGAAAATTAAGCTGATTTAAAAGCAAATTGATGTAAATTTTCACACTTTTTAGAAAAATTCCTCGAAAATGTTTCAGCTTTCATAGATTTAGGACTATTAATTTCTGTAACATCTGCTTTTCCGGTTTGGGATCTCCTTGTAAGAACTGTTGACACCGACATTCGAATACCGACATTCGTAGTAGATATTGTTGTTTATACGCTTTTTAAATTAGAAATATTTATAGTTTAGTGATAAACTATTTCTTAAGATTTTCAAAAAAGTGATCAAAAGTAAAATGATTAATTTAACATTGCAATGCAGGAATCTGTTTGCAAGGTTTCTTGAATTAGTCTGATGTATTTAAAAGATTATAAAAGGAAAATGGTTAAAAAAAATAGATTCTTGGAGCAAGTTCATGGAACAGAGCATTAATTCTTTTCTCTATAGTTCTTGTTCTTTCTTAGTTTAATTACTTTTCAATCAATGAAACTAATATTAATAAACCTATAAATCAAAGAAAATCTTTATCACATTTTTTTGAAATCTTTCAATGAATTAAAATCGTATACCAGTATTTTTCATATGTCCTTCATCAGCTACTACCACATGCCGCGATCAGAGAGCGAAATTCTTATTCGTGAAAAAATGGTAGGAAGGATTGAAAGAGTACACACTGCCCAAAAATTTGAAAAATAAAACCAAAAGATCTGGGTGAAAAACTTATGGCTTGTCACATAAATTGATTGCAAGATACTTTTTTTCTCTTCTTAATTTACCTGTTTCTTGTAGTAAATGTTTGAAAACTTTGAAAGCAATTCAGACACTTTGAATAAATTTTAAGTCTTTACTCCATGCATATTTATACTACTACTACTTTATTATACTATACTACTTATTTATACTATAATCTACTTTTTTTGAACTTACATCTAAGTCTTTGACTTTTATAAGAAAAAAAAATATGTATTACCCATAGGTTGAAGACAGGGGAAAATTTCGTAAATTTCTAAATCTTGAGGGGGACAAAATGTAAGATCGTTCATTCCTGGATATAATGAGCTTCAAGCTTGCGTTAGCAGAATTGTTAGAAAATGGATGACCCTGAAAAGAAGAAAAAAATCTGGAATGTTATCTTTGTATACATAATACCTTCATTTAATATTTTCAATAAAAATTATTACTACATATTTTTCAATAATTGCAGGTTAAGGTGGGGAGAAACTAATGTAGTTAACAAGGGAATTAGCATCCATATAAATAAAAAAAGATTCCAAGGTATCAAGATGAGATGATGCGACTAGGGGGTAAATAATTTTGGCATTGCTGAAATTGAGTTCATGACTAAGATTCCAACAATGTGCAGCAATTGATGATTTTTCGAATCCTTGAGAACTAGGGCCGGGATAGCCTGGTTGGTAGGGCACTGGGCCCATGCACAAGAGGTAGTGGCTTCGATCCTGGCCGACCGAAGACTTCCCGTGTAGTAAAATGGCGACTGATGCACGTTCAACATATCGAGTCTCAAAGTCCTCCATGTTTCCATAACAAATCATTCTGGTACTGATCCAGGAGTTTCCTTGTCTTCTGGATTGGTTCAAAATTACAAGTCTACGGAGTTGAACATTAGTAGTCGTAAACGTCAAATTTGTGTCGGCTGTTTAACGACGGTTATAAAATAAAATAAAATCCTTGAAAACAGACATGTCTAATGTATTCTTTAAGTCTACATTTTAAACCGCGTCTAGTTTTTCCGAATATATTTAAACATGCTTATTGATTGAATTATACAAAGTTCTAACTTTATTAATCATTTTAATCTTCAAGGAGAATAATAACTACTCTAAATTTTGAAACGCACCAAAATCTTCCACTGAAGAACCTCTTCATCATGAGTCAATCACTCTGAAGAGAGGTCCGATTGAAGATCTCCAAAAATAACTGACCCGTTCGTAAAGAAAAGAGTACGTGAGAAGATGCAGAGGAGTAATTTATCACAGTCCATCATCGATCAGCATGGCCGTGTTCGCGGCTCTCCAATAAATGTTCACTACTCCACATAATCTGAAGGTAACAGCTGACATACCCTCGACGCCTATTCAAAAAGGAGCCACACAATTATTTCATTTCCTGATGAATATTTTAGTGGCTTTTGCGGCGCTCCACTGTTCTTTAAGCCATTAGGCTGCCATTTAAATAACGACCTATTATGATAAGACTTTTTCTTTTTCTTTCTCTCTCTCTCCACTATTTCATTTTCTTGGAAAATTTTCAACTGTTTTTCTTTGCACATAGGGGGAGGGAAAAATCGAGATAATTAATCTTGTGTTAGCAAAAACACAGTTCGGAAAGGAAATAAAAAAAAAGTACCGGTCTTTATTATTGTGTCTGAAAGCAAAAACAAAAACTATTTTTTTTTCTTATTAAATGTTCACACTTCACAGAATTAAATTTTTTGTAGAAATGACGTGGTTAATTTAGGGAATGTTTTTTTAATAATCTTTAAAGGATGCTAAATCATTTTTCAAACAATAAATAGTTTTCTGGTTGGAAGCTAAATTTAAATCTCGTTTAAAAATAAACTACTTCGAATTTCTGCAAATAAAGTAGTTTCACTATATCCTTAAAATTTCCCTCAACTTTTAGCACATATTTGTATTCCGTTTAATTAAAATAAAAATATTCGCTGATAGACTGATTTCATTTCTATTTTCCCCGATGTAGTTACAAATTTATTATTTAATGACTTTAACATTTTTTTAAGAATGAATTTTAAAATAAAATGTGCTAGGATACTTTTCTTGTCAGTTACTAACAACATAGATAAACAACTGAGTAAATTTAAAAGTAATCATTGTATGTAACATGTAAATTGTATCAGATAATGCAGAAAAAAATATTATTTAATGCAAACGTTACCATCTTGACCTTCTGCTACTTGTAACATGGCACAAACAGAAAAGTGTTTCAAAATTACCTATTACCAAATGTTACATTCTATCATTGTTGCTACTTTATTCATCGAAAAATGGCACAAGATTCGAGGCTCTTCTAAAATTACTTTTCCCCAAATTAGTCCAACTGTAAGCACCATTTTCTAGCTGCATTTAGGTCTGATTAATAGCGGTGTGAAATCATGCAGATTCCTCCGAGGTGGTTGAAGGCCCTCTACCAATGGCGGTTTGTTAGTACAAGTCAAGTGCTAAGTACTGACCAAAGATTTTAGTATGATGATTGTTAGACAGTGTGAAAGGAAAATCCGTGTTATGAAAGGGAAACCTAAATTTCGGTAGATTTATAAGGGAGTGACTTAGGTACGGAGCCTTTGATTTTCTCCCACGGCACCGGACATAAGAATACTCATATCATATCATTAAGGCTTTACTCCAGCCTGTTCTCGGCCTCATATGTTTAGATGTTTTTACGACTTAAATAATAGCTGCATAGCAGCAGCTACAAAGTGTGTTTAAAAAGTTCAAAGAAAAAAATGGGTATCCTAAAAAGGAACGTTAATGAGAAATGTGTTCTTGAGTTTACGTAGAGAGAGAACTACGGAGAGGAGGCACCTAGCAAATATTTCAAGAAACTGATGTAGATTGTTTCTCAAATTTCGTCACTTACTGAAGTGGAGCAACAGATAAATATGATGTTTTCTTAAAAAGTGGATAAGCTGATAAAAAAAACCCAATTGAGAAGGACTTCTGCTTGGTAGTAAACGGGAAGCATTTTATTTAACCCTACCACCCATCAAAATTTATCCGAGAGCAAAAAGACTCCTCATGTTTTCAACTCTGTAATTTTGGCACTTTGACAAGACATCAGAAAAAGGTATCGTTCTTGAACATTCCTCTGTAAATGGCCTTATAGAGCCTTCTCCCCTATTAAACCGCCAGTTAATATCAAGATTTTCTAAAACATTCTACAACCTTGCTCAAAGGAAAACCACCATCAGGTGCTATTACAGAAGGACAGTGACACAATCAATTCATTTTCCCAGCAAAATAGAGAAGGAATCAATATATATATAGTTCTTATTATAACAATTTTAATAGAGATGGTGCAGGTATCTTATTGCGCACTCTTCTGGTGAAAAAACAGAAGCGGAAATTCCCACTGACCCAAGAGCTCTGAATTTCTCTGGAGAACTGATTGCAATCAATGAGGCTTTTTCATTTTAATTGTTGCATTATTTTAAAGTCCTAAGAGAGGGACTGGTCATTTTCTCTGACTCAAAACGGTAAATAGAATTCTGCTCATGTGGGCATTGAGGGAAATGAGTGGGCAGACGTCCTTGCTAAAGATGTCCGAGACTTGATCAACTCCCCATCGTCTCATTGGAACACATTGCGGAGAGCTACATCCATGGTAGACAAAGTGATTCTCGAGGAGATGAGATGCGCGATTTGATATCTGATTTTACGTTAGTATTAAAGTAATTTCGGCTCCGGAAAGAACGTTACTAATTCGCTGGTGTTCAAAAATACTTTACAAATTTTACAAATTTCGCAAATGAATTTGATTAGAAATCAGTTGGAATGCTACATCATATGACATTTTTAGACTCGAATAAAATTAATTATAAGAATGGTTTAACACTTGAGTTGCTCAGTGGTTGAGAGTGGGATTCCAGATCCTTAACAGTGATCCGATGATAAAATTTTTCGAAAATTGCTGTTCGGTAATTTGTTAGTTTCTTTATAAATTGCTATAACTGGCCCAGCATCTGCTCGGAATTAAAAGTCTAATGTAAATATTTGGGACGGACATCCCCACTCATAGGCGTTTATTGGAAACAATAAATAATTAAATTGAAAAAAATCTATCGATTACGCTAATTGTTAATAATACTTTAGCTTTTGCTCTAGACGCAGGTAATAAAACATTTCAGTTTCATAGCTTTTGTTACGCTAATTAATAATTTTCATCGATATTGTTAGTCCAGCAGAACAATATTTGGAAGATTCGATTCTTAATCGAGTTCTATGGCTTAACAATCAATTATATCTGGATTTTGGTTCGTAAAAAGTACGCGATTCCAATACAATAGTTTTTGAAAATTCAATTAGTTAGTTTTTCATTTCTGGAAGAGCCGAAAGGTTATCCAAGTTTAACACCTGGTCAATATTTAAAGTTTGATTTAAATGTTTGGCATATAATCATCACTTTTAATAAGTTAATATCATACATGGCTGGGCACATGTCACCCTGTCAGCTAAGTCATGAAACCGGTTTGTAAAGGCTGATGAGAGGCAAATCAAGTGTGTCAAAAATTTCTCAAACCCACACAGCCTTGTTTTCGATAACGTACTTTTCAAGCTGCTGATGGATCCATTACTGTGTAAGCTGCTCTTATAATCATAACACTTTCATAGTTCTCCCCTGAAAGTGAAAATATCATGAAGCTATTAAAGTAATGTTCGATTTGTTTAAAAATCACTTTCAAATTTTCATATCTCCTTACAACAATGAAATTTTTCAAGGTGGTAATACCACTTATCTTTCGTATTTTCAGTAAAGGATTTCGCTTATCTGAATCATTCAAGTTTAAACTCAACTGAATATATTTGGGATAAAATTGAAACACCTGTTCATGTACAAAATCCAACTCTCAAAATATTTCTACAAGAATGGAAAGCTTTTGAGTCTGCAAGGTTTAATATATTTTCAGGATCAGGTTTAATATCTAAAATTTTTTTTTTTCAAAATGTGTGTTTAAAATCCTATGCAAATATTTTGCTTCATTGAGTTCAATGTTCAATGTCAGTTCAAATGTTTAATCATTCTTTTTGATGCGGCAAAACAAGCATATATGGGGAAACTATTTTCAAATATTCCCCGAAATCCCGAATCAGAAGAGCTGCCATACTAAAGTGAATGTTTCAAAGGAATACATAAGAAAAAAATGACGAAAAACTTAAGCTAGGATAGCTCCCATAAAGAAAGAAGACTCAATTTAAGACTGAAAGGTTCCCGAATTTAAGAAACCCATTGTCACCGAAAAACTTATACATTTTGACTCTTAACCTAAACAACCAGCCATATTCCGAAGCATAAGAAGAAAACGACAACTTGAGAATGGATGCATGGAAAGTGAGTAGGTGGAAGAGTCATCTATCCCCTTAGATCAACTTGCCAATACAGCAGGATGGGAAGAAGAAGAAAAAAATGGAACAATGTTAGCAATTTAACAAAACTTGAATGGAGGAATACAATTTTGCTTGACATCATCTTCTGAAAAAGTAACTCACACAGGATCATGATGGCTATATATATATATATATATGATTCTCGGATCTTCTCTTTCCACGACAATATTTTTTTATTTAATGTTTAACTCATCCTAAAAAATACAGCTGTGAAACTGGGAAAGAAAATATCGGTACTCCATTGTTAGGCCGAGTCGGCCATCTTGACAGATATTCTTCCGCGCTCCACGACCAAATCACCCACTTCCGCCCAATAAAGCCGCGAGTACGACGTAGATCCGAGGGAGGAAATAGGCATTAGAAACTATAAAAGATGGAGAAGGGGTGGGCAGTGTGGAAAATGTATCTGACTATATATTTATAGCTAGAGTGCGTGCCCGGGAGAAAAATATAAAAATAAACACTGATCTGCTCCTATTTTTATTTTTATCTTTCAAACTAAAAAGAGAGAGGGTTTCAGAAAATACGGCTTTGCTGCAAAGGACATAATACGGTACAAGAAGGGCGGAAGGAACATATTTAGAAGGAAAAAGGTTCTTTTTTGTCGTGTGCCACTCATAAAGCAATGGTCTGGAAGAAAGAAATGCAAGACCCCGTAGTGTATAAGCTGCAGGAAAGCATTGTGTGCCATAGAAACACGTGTAATCGTCTCTTTTTTTTTTAAGTATTTGAACAAATAAAAGTTTTCTTTTAAGTATTACTGAAACAGTTTTAGAAAAGATTTACTCTTTTGAGAAGGAGATTATGTTGGGGAAGCATTTCATTTTACTGATTGTTTATTTATTCTCCTTTTTCTTTCGGGGATTAGGCAGCGGCACTGTGTTTTGTAATTACTGGAACTGTTACTGCAATACCTTTAAGTTTTATTTTTTTTGGCTTTAGTTTCTATTGTATCAATGCAGTTAACTTATAATATAATTTTTTTAACAAAACTGGCTCATAGAAATTATATTCCATGCTTCGCACTTACTTGATGCTTAATAGTTTCTAACACGTATACGTGCATTGTTGTCGTAGCTTTTGTTTTGTTTCAGTTACACGTATCGTTGTGTCTGAGTTATTTGCAACTTTTCAGGAACATGCATCATCTATATGTCAAAATTATCTCTACTTTATGTTTTAATGATTGTAATATGCAAATATTTCATGAGTAGTAGATAGTAAAATATGATGCGTCTATTTTGTCTTGATTGTTATATTGTAATGTAATATGCTGTCATATTATCATATTTCTTAATCTGCTTGTTTGCAAAAGATTTTATTCATATTTTCAACAAATTTATATATATTTTTCCAACCAGCTATAAACAATTTGGAAGTATATCTATTAACCAGTATCTAAATCTTTACTGTTATATGAACCTTACTTTTGTGGTACATTATGAACCGCAGGATACATGCATATCAGTAACATAAGCCTTTTGTTTTAAACGCATTAGTTTATTATGGAAACGTCATCGATTTTTAAGGGACATATAGTATAGAAATTTATCTCTGTGTAACAACATAATTGTTTATTGTACTTTCAGATGTCTAAAAATAGTTGTATCTGCAAAGTACATCTCCCCTCATTCAGTAGCTGTTCTAAGTATTTAATTAATTGCTAATATATTTAACTAGCACACCAGTGCTACAATAGTTGACTGAAATTTGGCTTAGCTTTCAAACAGGACGTGTCACAATAGCACACGCCTTAACGCAAGTTTTAAGCTGCATTTGTTTAGCAGTATGATGATATGATAATTGATGAAATTGTTTTTAATCATTGATGAAATTTTAATACGTGAGATAGAAGTTTTTAAGATTTGAAAGTTATCCGGGCCTGTTTTGTTTTTGGATACACTTAGAAAGGGGGTTGGAATTGAAGGAATCCTATAATTTATTTTCCGCTTTTTCAACATTTCGGGAACCTCTCAATTAAAGGGTTCTCTTGTTTTGTATGCAGTACGAAGGTTTAAATCTCTTCTTTAAGGCTCTTTTTCTAAGACTCCTTTGAAATATGAATTGATGCTTTTTTTGCGAATAATATATTATTTTCGTAACTGATATATTATGAGTTTGCAACTGTTACTCATTACTGTTAGGTCAAGTTCAGTCTATCAAAAACCAGTGCTGTCTACGTTTATATGAAAAATGGTGCAAAACGTCAATATGGAGGAAAGCCACAATTTTGTGAAAATGAAAAGCATTTGTGGTCATTTTTTTTAATTTTTAAAAACTTACTTCAATGCTGCATTACTTGGGAACACAAAAATTTATAAAAACTGAGAATAAGGCAGTGATTTTGATAATCATCATCTAGGTGAAAAAATAACGCCAACTTGGCGATTTTTAAAAAGTTTAATATTTTTTAAAATATTTCAGTTATTTGTTTGTTCAAAAGCCCAGATAATTCTTCACGGCAAGATTATATATATAGTTTAAATTCATCGCATTGCTTCAAGTGTAAGACACTTAAACTATGGCTTTTTTTAACTTTCCTTGGATACAGAGCTTCGAAAAACAGCTTTAATTCATTTGATTCATCACTTTTTTTTGAACTAATAATTTTATTTTCCTTTAGAAGGAGTTGCACTTGTTACTTCTTATTCAGGGATACTTCAGAATTCGGAAAAATTAAAGGAATTCAGAGAGTTGTGGTAAAAATGAAGTGAATAAATAAGTGTGAAATAATATAGCTTCAAAAATAGTTAAACGCACAACGGTAAATGGGACCTTAATTTTCTTGCTATTTAAAATACGTCTCCTCGTAAATTCTACTATTTTGTATGCGTCTGTAACACCTGTTTTTAACACTTTCGTCTTCACCGCAATCTTTTTAATAACACGGTAAATAAATCTATTGTTGCTTTCTTCTGCGGAGTTATATTTTCAAGATAAATAAAAGATACTTTATGTTGTAGTACATGCATTAAGGTTTAAAAAGCTAATGACTCTTATAAGAATAAAAAATGATTAAAACGAAACTTACAAAAACATAAAAATCCAAGGGTTTACCGGCTTCAGCAACTGTTTTATGATGCAAACAAGGGTAAGTAGGTATTTCAGAGATTTGTATTGTGAGTGTGGAGCTTTTTTTCATGCCTAAAATGAAAGAAAAAAAAAAGAAAAATTATTTTTGTGTTCTGGGACACTAAAAAAAATATTTAAAGCTATTTTGTGGTGAAAATTCTACTGTATAACATTCACATAGAAACTAGTATCTAATTAAAATATATATCGATTTGATTTAAAGCAAATAGTTTAAAGATTTATTTGGATATGTTATGTTCATACTGATTGATAAAATAGCAAATTAAAATAAAACTTAAGTAAAGAAAGTGTTGTCTCTCTTATACTCTCCTTTCTGATTTCTTAAATGATAAACCCAACTAAAAGTTGGATTAAAATGATTTTTATTAAAAACAAATACATACATATTGTGTAGAATAAGTTTTTAGAACCTATGACAAATGATACAAGATGTGTTTAACAGTAAAAAAAAGTATTGTTATTTTTTTCTATGGAGAACCACTTTTTTTAAAGGTCGAGCAAGTATTTTGCTGAAATTTAAATTAGCCATTAAAATGTTTGCGAATTAATTAATTTAAAGTTGATCGTAACCATGCTCATTCGAAATTGTCTTAATCTTTAATCTCTGCAAAGAAAAAATATCTACAGAATTTTTCAAAATTGACCGATCATTTAAAAAACCAATTAAAGAAAATCGGTGGGAGGTAGAAATGTACGGTTTGCAGCTTAGGAAACAAGATTGATTTATCCTAATCAATTGTTTCAAAATAGCCGACCGGCGTGTGTAGGGGGCAGGGAACTGTCCTTGCATCAGGAAGTTCCTGGGTTCGAATCCCGGGCAAAGCATAGATGTTTCTTTCTCTCTCTGTGTGTTCTATGTCTTTTCTCCTTTGTGTGTGAATGTGACCCGCCCTATAAACGGGTTGTGGTTGTGTGAATGGCATGGCAGAAGTCGAATTCCTGGCCATAGATGGCGCCACTGAAAAACAGGAACAATCGCACTCCCACTGCCTAAAACAGGCACACGACAAATAAAATTGTTTCAAATTAGTTATAAAGTTTGTTAATGGACGGCGTAGTTGATAATATAAGGCCACATAATATTTCATCGAACTAACCAATAATGCATCCAATTAGCCAGCAACAGCAACATGACGTCACCTGAGGACAAAATTAGCTTACACCTATGGTGTAGTCTGTCATGCAGCAGAAATTTTTTTTATAGCTTTTATAAATTATTATCTCCATCAGTTGACGAACTTTGTCAATATTTTTGAAAGTAATGCAAAATAAATGTTCTCACTTTCTAAATAGAACGTATAAACCGACGCAATTCTATTTCCTTTCATTTTTTCTATTTGGTATTTCAAATTGTCGATTTTTTTAGGATATCCAATACATAGAACAATTAAAAAAATTTAAACTGCCACAATTCATAGTTAAAAATTAACAATATCTTTCAGTTAAAAAATAATGGGGATAACAAATATTTCTTTAGGAAATATTTTCAATCCCCGAAAATAAAGCTTCAACATTTAGAATAATTTTCATTCTTGAATTGGAAAACTTTCAAATGTTGGAAGATTCTCACTGTATGAGTAAAGATAAAATTACAAAGTTATTGTTAAGAGACAATTTAATTTTCTTCGCCTAAAACGCAATACTCGATTAAAATTCGCAGAGGGACTCCCAATCTAAAACAATGCGAAAAATTTTAAGAGATTAAATAGAAAGCGAAAGATTCCCCGGGTTGATTCTTTCGTTTTAAAAAAGAATCATTAGAAATGCTATGTACCCCTGAAATCCGACTTTTAAATGTGTTTACTTAATGAAGACAATGAGGTTAATTAGCTGCCTAGTGACTTGAAAATGGTTATTTTCTCCTAGGTTTGTTTCGATTTCCACAGTTACCGTTCAAAAAGTCCTTTAGAAAAGAAGACTTTCGCTCTAATTAATATAATTAAACTCGTCGAGAATGCTGAGAAAAGAATCCCCAGCTTTCTCTTTTCGTTATTATTTTTTTCCCTTCTACGAATTCCTCCCCCCCCCCCTCCAAGAAACTGACGGATCATTTTATAGCATAACACAAAAGAACACTCCTCGATGGCTTGAAACTTCCATAAATGGTGTAATAGAAGCCGCCAGGCATTCTGGAAAACTCGGTTGCTAACAAATGAAATGCCGGTCCATGAACGCAGACGATAACGCTGACGTTGCCAAAACGAGGGAGGAGAAAATTTTGCTAAATTTTCCCGCGGCTTTCTGATTGCGATAATGAATTGTGACATTCACAGAACTACAGGGCGGGCGCTAAAACCTCCAATATGTCACGTAGCTATTATCAAAAAGGAAATATTTCTAGCGCTTAGTAATTGTTCCTACCGCTGCGAAATTATCAGGATATCAGATATCTGCGTCTACTTTGGGGTATTGTTAAGTCCCGAAGTTTAAATTCATTTGGCCCTAAGGTAAGAAAACGTTAATGTCATTGTACAGTGAATGGAAAATGAACGACACTGCCTGCCATTTAAGTGCTGCACCATTCAAACTTTTCATTTAAAGTTTTGAAGACAGTTAAAAATGGCAAAAATTTCAAAGGCGTTTCGCATGTCTAAAAATAAATTTCCGTCATTATTTTTTTCTTAGTTTACAAGATACTACAAAACTAAGAATTTTTAAAATAAGTTTGTGTTACAACCAGTGTTGTGTCTTAGCAGAACATGCGTTTAGAATTTAAAAAATTTTTCTGTTCAACTTATATATTACAAGTGAAGCTGGAAAACCGTTAATGTGCACAGTAGCTAATCTGAAGATTAACAATCCGTTAAAGTTCATTAAATCCGTTAAAGCTCGGATTCAAGTTCCTTCGGCATTTTACCAAGATAATGTGGGCATTATTTTATTTTATAGCTAAACGGCATATTGCTTCCATCGACTAGTTTTTTTTTCATAGTTTGCTTGTGTTAACTTCAGATATCAAAAAAATAATAGTATTATGAACTAGATTAAGTAATAAAATGTAATATCATGTTAATGTAAGCGTACAGAAACGTTGCTGTTTTTCCAGAAAAAAGATTTTAGTGTCTAACGAAAAATGAGCACAATTTCATTGTAATTTGAAGATTACACACACTGTGAAAATTTACGGATCAAGTTACGATGTAAAATACCGGCACTTTGAATGCACCATCCGTAAAATTCAATTTTACCGTAAAATATTGCACCGCAAATTTTACAGTAAAACTAATTTTATTAGAGTGATTCAATGATTTTACCGTAATTTGATCCGGAGTTTTTATAATGTAGATAATTTGAAAAATGAGACAATTTTCAGTGCTTCAAAGAATCACCGTAGCTCATTACTTAGATAATTTATGGAATAACTTATTTAAATCTACTGGTTATATATACGTTATTATTATTAATTAGAATTATCATAGCTGGATAATTAGAATTATGAAAAATTAGTTTATCGCTGAACAGTGACATCCATAGGCACTTTGGATCATAATACTATGCAAATTTAAAAATGGCATTTCAGTTCAAGTTGTAGTATATTTTCATGAAATCATGTATAAAGGGTACGATAATTGTGGTTCAATTTAGTACCACATTGGGTTGCATCAAATTTAAATTATATTATGTTTGAGCATGCTCCAACATTTCAATCTGTGTAGGTTCTTAAAATTTAGATAACTGGTTTTTAACATTTTGAACTTAAATTTCACGAATTAAAAACAGGGAATTTCTTTGAAACTAGTATACTTAAAAACATGTAAAAATTAATTGAAAAATCGAAATAGCATTTAATTTACCTTAATTCCTTTAAAATCAAATGTTTTTAATATTTTGTCCCGAAAATTAGGGATCAATGTTTCTTGAAATATTTTCATTTATGAAAATCTACTTCAAAATGTGTAATTAAAAAGGTTGCGCGTAGCTGTTCTGCAGGTGGGAAAATACAAGAATTTAATGAAAAAATGTATAACCTAGAACTAAATCTCAAATATGCTGAAATTATGAAAATTCTTTTAAAAAAAAACTTCCTAAATGAATGTTTTTCTTGAGATTATTTTTGTCAGAAAAAAAGTACTAATCAAAGAATATTTTAGAACTACAAGTTAAATATAAAGTTTGAAAGACAAAAAAGGCTCAAATGCTTAATTCTTTTAAACCAATTACATTTACAAATGAAAAAATTCTTCGTTTTGGCCACATTTAAAACAAATTAGTTTTTAAAATTTATTTTATTTTGGTTAATATGAAGGTACAGTTGTAACAGTAACGGTTTACAAGGTATTTTTTAAAGCAAAAGATCAAATTAATTATAGTTTATGTTCCATATGGGATAAGAAGATTACTAAGCTAATCACACATCAACAATTAAAATTTAAAATCTGCGTACT
Source organism: Parasteatoda tepidariorum (assembly GCF_982258835.1). Lineage (NCBI taxonomy): Eukaryota > Metazoa > Arthropoda > Arachnida > Araneae > Theridiidae > Parasteatoda > Parasteatoda tepidariorum. The sequence continues at coordinate 57,587,682 of NC_141763.1, read as the reverse complement.
TTTCAGTTTATATTCGGAAAACTTTGGTCCTGTATTGTATTTTAACAAAGAAATTACAGTAAAAATTGATTTCAATAACAATTAAAACTATATAAATTGAAATACAAACTATTTCATAGTAGTTCGTCATTATTAGTTTAAAAAACTAAAAAGAAAAAAGGTGGAAATCCAAATGCCAAACAAATATTTAATGAAGAAAGATTTAAACTTTCAATTGTTTTGATTTTGAAGCTAGCTTTGAACTTTGTTTGAAGCTAGTTACAAAAATGAAAAGAAATCAAACGCTGTTTTCCGAATTCGATACATCAATCTTTTAACAAAAGAGAGGAGAAACTTAATTGGTCTCTCTTCTCTGTTAAAGCACAGAATGAAGTAGCAGGTGCTGAATCGCAGGTGATAAAGAACATATAGCAACCCACAGTAACAGATACAAAAGACATGACCTGGAGTTGACAGAAGCAACACCTGATAAAATCACCTGGTAGAAATTTGTTGCGGGTGCTTAATTAAGTATGAATGATGGAGACAAGGTGTTTTTAGGCATGAATTAGTTATGCTTAGTGATGATGAGTGTTTTGAATTAATTAAACAAAACATTTATGGAATGCAAAAATGTACTTACCGTAATAACTACTTCAAATTACTTCCATAATTAAAAAAATAAATACTTACAATATGAAGAAATACTTTTTCCTATTGAAAGTAAAAATACAGTTGAGGTTTTGTTTTCGGATTAAAGTAAACAGTTAAAAACATTCGAATACATTTCTTGAGGTAGCGGTTGTTTAAACTGGTAATTTTTCTTATCTGTTCAAACCATAAGAAATGTAGACGGTTTTTGCAAATGTCAGTTTTGTTGAGTTAGAGTTACGTTTTGACGTAACTCGATACAATTTTTGGTTTTATAATGGAAAAAAAAACACAAATTTTTTAAAAAATTAATAATATTAGAGAACTGAAAAAGATATTTCCTTTTATGAAAATTATTAATTTTCAAAAGAAAAAAATATATTTCCTTAACAGTATCTTAATACTATAAATTAAATTTATTAAAATAAATAATCTATCAATCTATTAAATATTTCGTCAATGCATTTAATCAATATTTTTAAAATAGGTTAAAATTTATAGATTTTTTTTAAAATTTACCATTTGCTTTAGTAATATTAATTGTTAAAAACAGCACAGAGAGTTTGATAATGTATGTATTTCTTTTTTTTAAACAGTGATACACCCTTTGGCACAGATTTGACATCGGTTTCCCTTTATATATATATATATATATATATATATATATATATATATATATATATATATATATATATATATATATATATATATATATATATATATATATATATATATATATATATATATATATATATATATATATATATATATATTTCTATCAATTTAGTTACAAGCAAACATATATTTTGGTTTTTTTACTTATAAAAAAGAGTCTAATAGTTACTTAAAAGAAATCTGTTAGATTATCGGAATTATATATGTACTAAAGTAAAAAAAAAGTATAAAAATCAATAATTGATATTATAAATTAAATAAATGTCAACTATTAATAAATTTTTCTGTTGTATTTAAATAACTGCAAATAAGAGCAAATTGGAAAAATTATTGTTTGTAAATGAGCCGTGTTAGGAAGATTTTATCATTAACGCTAAAAAAGAAGCCGGTGTTTCGAGAAGCATTTCATAACCATAAATTATTAAAATGCTAAATATGATATTTTTTCACTTATTTTGACCTAAATTAATGCAAAATGAGGAAAAAAGTGCAAAAATAAGCTTAATAAAAATTCTGCGTCGAAAGGTTAAGAAATAAAAATAAACATTAAATGAGTTTTCTTGATTTTTGAATAAGAGAAGAGCGAAATTAAGAAAGAAAAGATTTATAATCAATGATTTAAAAAACAAAACGTACAAGAAGGGATTAAAGTCATGAATTTACATGAATTTAAGCGAGTTTTGAGAAAAAAAATAGTTTTTAAACTTAGCAAACTTTTTTAGCCGTGTTACTTATAATAAAGAAAGCATGCGAATACCAGCGTAATTTTTTTTAAACGAAAGAAAGAAAATAAAATTAAAAAAATATCCTTATTAAGAAACTTTTTACCAAGATTCGAAGTTTTTTACTTTTAGAACTTGTCGAAGCTAATTTCTTATAATTGATTGATTCTAACTTTTTTCGACAAATAATTTTTTCCCCCTCGAAAGATGTAAAGCAAATTCCTTTGATACACAGATAAACTCTTCAATCACACTTTGTTGCATCTCCAGTTTTTTACCTCATCAAAAAGAAAGAGAAAAAAAAAGTTAAGAAAAATCCCATTTTTAGGAAAAAGAGAATGAACTATTCACAGCGTACGCTTGATTCCACGTTTCCGCTCCAATTGCCATTTGCCTTTCCTAGATGGCGCTTCTTTTATGGTAATCGGTTGTGCACCCGCTTTGTCGGCTTCTTCACTGTAAATAATAATGATCGAAAGGAAAGGGCAGAAAAAAACTACAACTTCAACTTCCTTTTATTTTTCTAGGATTTCTGATCGACTGTTTGCTGTAGTGGAGCTTTTTCATTTCCGCCTGTATTCTGATTCATTAAGTCAGAACCGGAAATTGGGTCCCCAGTGGTTTTTTGGCTTCCACACCAACCCCCACTTTATTTAATGGACTTTTGTTTGTTCGGTACACTTTTATAAAACCACGCGCGCGCTGAGGAGCAATTGTGAGCACCAGAAAAAAAAAATATTTTTAGAAAGCATTTTTCCAAGCACTTAATAGCGTGCGCGATTTTCGAAAAGTTGCGTGAGTTTATAGTTGAAGACACTTACCTACCTTATTGTTATGCTTTTCCATATTTTTCTTTTTCGTGAATTTTAAGACTCGATAAGAAAACAAAGAAATTAATGTATTCAAATTACGACAAACATTTATCTTTCAAAGCTTTGTATTCATGCATGCAAATAAATTTTTTGTACGTAGTTTTGTCATATTTTATGAGAACTACTGACATTTAACTTTTCGAAATTATCTAAAATAATAGAGATTTTTATTAATAAAATCATATATATATATATATATATATATATATATATATATATATATATATATATATATATATATATATATATACTATACTGTTCGAATTAATTGGGACAAATAAAAAAAAGTGATTTATTGAAACTTTAGCTTTTAATCATTGCATACCTTAAGTTACATTGATACATGTCTGTATTAATATGAAGTATGTCCTCCTTTAGCAGATAAGACTTCAAGAACACGTTTTGGCATTGATTCCACTAGTGTAGCGCACATGTTTTTGACTTCATCGTCGTGGAACCATACTTGAATAGCACTTTTTATCATTTGTTCAGCTGTCGTGCAATTCATCTTGGCTAAGCGATTCTTTGGAATATGCCACAGGTTCTCAATGGGATTTAGGTCTGGAGAATTACCAGGCCAATCAAGCACTTTTATTTTGTTTTCTCGCATAAAATTCTGGACCAGTTTGGAATTGTGACAAGGGGTCAAATCATGTTGAAACGTTCCGTCGAATGTTTCCATGAATGAAACGATCCTACTATGTAATATATCGATGTATTTGGCTGAATTCATCATGCCTTTTAGAGGCACTAAGCTTCCAGTGCTATTTGTTGTGAAGAAACCCTAAAACATTTGTTTAGAATTGTGTTTTACAGTCTGTTGGATATGATCTGGTCTCAGACTTTCGCCTTCACTTCGTCTAACTACACATGATTTGTATCCCTGCACAAATAAATGTGTTTCATCACTGAAAACCACTTTCTTCCAGTCATTTACAGTCCATTTTTGGTATTTTCTGGCCCATGCTAAACGTTTTATCATCATTTTCTGAGTTAGAAATTGTTTTTTCCTTGCTCCTCGTGCCTTACGTCCAACTTCAAGAAGCCCTTTTCGTACAGTTGAAGTACTCACTTCAACACCACAATCCAATAAATCCCTTCTCAGGTCTGTGCTCGTCTTTCTTGGATTAATTTTACTATTTCTTATTAGACTTTTATCAGTTCTTGGAGTAGTTTTCCGTTTGCGCCCACAATTTCTTTTTCTTTTTGGAGAGGATGAGCCGGAGTCTTGAAATGTTCTAAGAATTCTGGAAACACTAGATTTCCCTGCACCAACTGCTGTAGCTATGTCTCTTACAGTCATAGAACTTTGTTCATTAAGAGCGATAATTTTAGAGCGCTTCCTCGGACTAATATCCATCTTTTATAAGCACATAACTTGTGTTAGACTAAACTCAAAATTATAACCACCAGTTTCCAGACTGAAATGCTCACAACTGAACTGCAAATACACTAAAAACAGTCAGACGAGTAAATTATAGTGAAGGTCTATCCATCACCGCAGCTCAAGGCAGATATAACTGAAATGAGCGGTTCGGGACATCACTGGCAATCCCATACCAGCTCGAATGAGAAAATCTTGCTTGTCCCAATTAATTCGAACACTATAGTATATATATATATATATATACATATAAAACTCCTCTAGTTGCACTCAATTTGCGTTTTTGTTTTCATATTTTGTAATCTGGCAATTTTGTTGCGAAAATATTTTTAAATCATTCTTGAAAAATTTCCCGTTCATGTAAGTACATCTGATTTCGCTACTCGCTTTATAGATTTTGTTTTATACTAATTTTTCTTTTTCTTTTCTTTTAGTTTATTTTCTGTTTTTACGTGCTATTTTTACTTATTGTGTTCTATTTTATTTGTTGTAATTTTTGTAAAAAAAATATTTTTGAGTGCTCCTCACACTATTGTATTAATATATTTTGCTTTGGCTATATCGATACAATATCAGAAAGAACTCTTTTTTGCGGATATAATCGTGTGGGCTGATGAAAAGATTATATCTTTTATTTTCAGGATTTTTTTTAAAAAAATTTCATCTCTTTTTCTTTAGTTGTTTGTTATATTTTTTTCCTCATTATTATTCTCCCCCTTTTTTTTCATGTGTCTATAATTTTCCTTTGTTTTATCTTCATTTTGAACATTGTCATTTTCTCCTGGTTCATGAAAACACCACCTATACCTTTAATATTAAAATATCCCTGATCTTCACGTTAGACTTTTTAAGAAAATCCCACTTTTTAGGTTTTTCTAACAGATCAAAGTCATTTTTTCTCAATAAAGCTCACTCAACTTTTTCTGAGTTTTCTTCTTAATCTTCTTTTTCCTTTAAGAGACATGTTTATAAGCTGTTTGTGGCTTTTTTGACATTCTTTTTCTATCTTGTTCGGTTAGCCGAAGTTATTGTCCTTTTGTCTGTAAGAAAAGATTTCCGATTGATTCAAAATCAGAAGGGTGGTGGTGGGATTGGAAATGCACGATAAAAGGGTGGTTGGTTAAAGGAAGTATGGGAGCTTAAATTTCAAAATTTGCGAGTGGAATTTTTTTCCAGCAGAATTGATTGCAGTGACCTTAAAGATGCTTCTAAAGCAAAAATGAATGTTTTGATTTCTCTGAAGAATTCTACAGCAGCCGACAGTGTTGACTAAAATGCATCACAATTGGGTATTTCATAAAAGTGAACCAGAATATTTATTAGTAATGTGAAGAACCAAAATTTATTATTCATTTTTAGAATTTTTTTAAAAATTTATAAAAGGTATTATATTCTAATAAACTTGCGCAAGAGGTGCCGACTGAAATAAGTGTAGTTATATGATATGAAATATACAATAATATAAAAAAATATGTAACGCTTCAGCAGTTAACAACACCACATACTTTTGAACGAAGGAGTGTCGGGTTTCGTTACAGGAACATGTTACTAATTTGGAATTGCAATTAAAAGAACTGTTTAATGCTTTTAAATCCGGAAACTATCCATGGTTTAGGGTAGTACAAAATAGTGGGGAGGTCATGAATAAGCTTAAAATTTGTAGTGATATCGCTTCTATAAGCACCTTTGATTTTGCTAATCTTTTTACCACCTTGCCTCTAAATCTCTCTTTCTTAGCAATTTCTAATTTAGTTCAATTTGTCTCTACACAAATTAAATTTTGTATTTATAAATTTCAAGCACTCTTGAAATCTTGTCTTTACATAAATTAGATCAATAATCATTAATTTTACTCTTACATATGAATTGTATTGCCATGGGCGTTCAATTCTGGCTAATCTTTTTTTTATTTACTATGAAAAACAACTATATAACGAGATAAATCAAATTTTTCTTTATGTTGCAGATATTGCGAGATGTATGTATACTCCGACCGGACTGTGTAGGGGTCAGGGAATTAGTCTTGCATTATTGCATCAGAAAGGTTCTGGGTTCGAGTCACGGACAAGGCAAGGATGCTCTCTCATTCTTTGTACTATCAATCCTAATTGTGGGAGTAATTTGACCCACCCTAATATGGTGCTCCTGAAAGAGTTTCCAGCAAATTTGCCCTAACATGCTTGAATTAATGAATGTATCGCTTCTCCTATATATATATGTGGGGACGGCATGAGTGGTCTTCTTTGAAAATAAGAGGCACTGTACTTTAACAAAACATATATTAAACGCTAAATTTACATAAAGATGGACGATAAACAAACACAGGAACAACACAAAATAAATGAGTTCGTCATCGTGAAGTTAAAAGAAAATCATGATCGCCAATCCTCTCTGGAATTCATCAGCGTCTCCTTTTTTGTTAGTTCCATTACGCGCTCCCGTGTCTCTCGTGTCTTTGGGAAATTCGCACGGGGTCTAACTTGCAGCTTACATAATCTGTCATAATCTGGTTAGATCTCTAGCTAGATCAGCTTACAGCACAGGAACTGGTACTATAGATTGGAACTGGCACTACAGATAGGAACTGGCACTACAGAATCGGCACCACAGAATCGGCCGTCCTGCATTTCGGCTGGTCCTCCAGCGACTCTAAAAAGAATAAAAAAGAAAAACAGAGCAGACTGAAAAATATAATTGATATCTGAAAATTAAATGTTTTAGGTTAATGTCTTTCATGAAAAAAAATCTTTCAGGTAAGAGTGTATCAGTTCAGGCACGTTCACTCTTCCATCTTTGCACGTCTTTTCTCTTCTTCAATGGCTTCATCTTCTTTTCTTTTCAACGTCTTTGGTCTTTTTTCTTTGGCGTCTTTCGTCTTTTTTTTAAACGTCTTTCGTCTTGAACTTCTTCGTCTTTAAATTCTTTTGTCTTCTTTCACGTCTTTCGTCTTCTTTTACGTCTTTCGTCTTTAAATTCTTTCACCTTCTTTTACGTCTTTAAATTCTTTCGTCTTCTTTTACGTCTTTAAATTCTTTCGTCCTCTTTTACGTCTTTCGTCTTTAAATTCTTTCGTCTTCTTTCAAGTCTTTCGTCTTTAAATTCTTTCGTCTTCTTTTACGTCTTTAAATTCTTTCGTCATCTATTACGTCTTTCGTCTTTAAATTCTTTCGTCTTTCTTTACGTCTTCTTCAAAAATCAAATTCTTTAGCAACTAATTTTTCATCTTCAAAAATTACAGTCTTTATTTTTTTTGTCTTGGCAAGTACTAAAATTCTTCTTGGCAACCGCTAAATTTCTTCTTGGCAACCGCTCCATGATTTAAGATACTCCGCACACGTTGTCGAGCAGTTGGGTCCTTCGTGATTCCCTTCTTTTACTACATCATAGGTATTTCCTCCTTTTACTCTTGTTATTTTGTAAGGGCCAAGGTACTTAGGTTTTAGCTTCAAATGAGGTCCAAATTGGGTTCTTTTGATGGCGACCAAATTTCCAATTTCGTAGGATTTTGGCTCCTTTCTTCTTAAATTATAGGTCTTTTTATTTTCTTGTTGAATTTTAAAAATTTGTTGCTTTGCGTTTTTTCTTAGTTCCTCTCTTTGGATGTCAAACTGAGACTGAAATTCAATTTCGATCATTTCCTTTAGTTTTCCCAGTCCATTAGTGTTCATTTTTGTCCCAAAAAGCAATTCAAATGGAGTAGTGTCTATGCTTCTTTGATAGGTTGAATTTATCGCTTGTTGAACTTTATTTGTATGCTTGTACCATTCAGCTGGATTTTCTATGGATAATTTTGAAAGAATCGATATGATGGTTTGATTAATACGCTCTACTTGTCCGTTAGCTCTTGGTAAACCTGTTGTTATTAAATGATGTTTAATATTTTCTTTCGAGCAATAATCACCAAATTCACTGGAGGTAAATGTTGTACCCCTATCTGAAATTATCTGGGAAGGATTTCCAAATACAGCTTTTTGGATTTCTAATTTGGCTAAAGTTTCAGCTGACGTAGTAGTCTTCGTGGGATAAATCCATACAAACTTGGTAAAAGCATCTATTATCGCTAACACATATTTATAATTTTTATGGGTGCTCTCCAAAGGTCCGAGATGATCAATATGAAAAGTTTTCAAAGGCATATCTTCTTTATGCAATGGATGCAATAGTCCCTCTTTCTTTCCTCTTTTATGATTCATCAGTATGCAATGAACACAATTTGTTATGATGTTTTCTATTTTCTGTCTAAGTTTGGGTATGAAATAATATTCTTCGATTTCTTTTTCCGTATATTTAATTCCAGAGTGTCCTTTCTCATGAGCTGTTCTTATAATTTCGTTTTGCATATTTTCTGGCACAACCACCAATTCTTTGCCATCAACAAATTTATACAAAATTCCGTTTCTATTGCAATAATCTTCATAATTCGAAATTTTAAGTAGTTCTTTTATAGTCTTAATTCCAGTATCTTTATTTTGGGCTGATCTGAGTCTTGGTAAAATATTATCGACGGTAACACAAAATACATTAATTGGAGATCGGCTAAGGGCGTCTACGTGAGCCATCTTTTTTCCAGAACGATGCTCAATTAAATAGTTGAATTCTTGCAGCAAAAGTGCCCAACGAGCTACACGAGTTGACAAATCTCGCTTTGACATAGTCTTTTCAAAAGCAGCGCAGTCAGTAATTATTTTGAATGGAATACCTAACAGATAGATGCGAAATTTCTTAAGGGCTTCTACGATAGCAAGAGCTTCAAGTTCGTAGCTGGAATACTTTTTTTCAGCATCAGTCGTTTTTCTACTCATATAGTAAGTGGGGTGAAAATGTTTTTCATCAGGGGGTTTTTGCATTAAAATGGCAGCATATCCTTCTAAGCTGGCGTCTGTGTGTAACTCGGTTTCGTATTTAGGGTTATATATTGAAAGAACAGGATTTTGGGCTAACAAAGATTTTAATTGATTAAACGCTTTCTTTTCTTCAATGCTAAACTTAAACTTATGATCTTTTTTTAGCAGGTCACTCAGCGGTCTAGCTATTATAGAATAGTTCGGAATAAATTTTCTGAAGTATCCGGTCAATCCCAAAAAACTATGAATTTTTTTCAAATTTGTTGACTCTGGAAAGTTAAGAACTGCTTTGGTTTTCAAGATAGATGGGAATATTTTTCCATCCTCTATCACATGACCTAAAAATTCAATGCGCTTCTTTAAGAAATGGGACTTCTTGAAATTAATATTAAGTCCATATTCACTAGCAATATTTAAAACCCGATTAAGTCGTTCAATACCTTCTTCAAGGGAGGAAGACAGAATTATAATGTCGTCTAAATATGGTAAAACTATACCCTCATTAATCAAAGTTCGGAAAATGGTGTTTATGTATCTTTGAAATACAGCGGGAGAGTTGCATAGTCCAAAAGGAACTTTAAGAAATTGATATTGTCCTTCATGTGTCACAAATGAAGTGTATTTTCTACTATCTTTATTTACATCGACATGTAGGAATCCGTTCTTAAGATCAATTGTACTGAAAATTTTCGAGTCTTGTAGTCTATCTAAAATGTCTTCAATTAATGGGAGGGGAAATCTATCTTTGACAATTATCTTATTTAATTTTCTATAATCTATGCAAATACGAGGAGATCCGTCTTTTTTCTTAACTATTACAACGGGACTACAATATTCGGAAGAACTAGGCTCCACTATTCCTTGTTTTAACCATTCAACGACTTGAGCTTCAACAGTCTTCTTTTCAGAAAACGGCAATCTACGTGGCTGGTGAAATATCGGTTCCTGATTTTTAACCAAAATGTTCAATTCCACATTAGTTGTCTTAAGTTTATCTGGCGCATAATCGAAAACTAATTGTTGTAACTTATTTTTTAAAACATTAGGAACACAAGGATCTATGTTAATTTCAACTTCATCAGATATAGTAAGATCGATTGGTAACATAGACAAATAGTTTACTTCATCAAAACACGGAATTTTATTTTTAATTGTGATACCCTTTTCATTGATTATTGTTTCACCGTGCATTAAGACATTAAGGCCTATAATAGCGTCATACGGCATCATATCATTTTCTACGACACATATTTCAGCCAAATATTTGAAATCGTCAATTTTAATACTTTCTTTAAAATAACCTAACGGAGTCACTTTTGATTTACCAAATCCGTTTAGAGTACAATTAAATGGAAATAGTTCTTTGGAGTTTAAATTATTAAAAATTGATCTTTTGATTAAAGTGGCTTGACTTCCTGTATCAATCAAAGACTTCACAGTTAAGTTATCAACCGTTACCATTTTAAACAACTTTGGCTCTACACTAACATTTAAAGTAGGAACTTCCGTTTTTGCATTTGATTTTGGACATTGCGAAGCTTTGTGTCCAAACGCTTCACATTTAAAACACTTTAAACCCTTATCTTTATGTATGCAATATTTTGAAATATGATTTCTTGAACCACAATTGTAACACAATTTATTATTAAAAGTTTCAACATCAGTATTATACCTTATCTTTTCATTATTATTTTCATATTTATTTTTATTCTTATTTGAAACATCTTTTCTTACATTATACCTATCATCATATTTTGCTTTTGTTCTATCATAAGAATTATATTTACTATCAAAGTCATGTTTTGTTCTGATTTTATCGAAAGCATTTTTACTCTTTGCGGAATCACTTTTTATTATTTCATAAACCTTAAGTTTCTCTTTAAATTCGGACAAATTTTTGCAGCCGTACAAAACAATTTTGTTTTCATGCTTATCGTTAATCCCCTTAATTACATAATGCATAAAAGCAGCATCGTCTATTTTTCCGAAATTACAGATCTCTTTCATCTTTAAATAATATTCTTGAGCCGATTCACAATCCTTCATTTTTCGTCTACTTAAAAGATCATGCAAATTGGCAGAATTAATTTCAAAAGAAAATTCGTCAATCAAAGCTTCTTTTAATTTTCGCCATGAATTTATTTCCGGTACAGTTCTGACAAATAAAGAGGCGATACCACCAAGAGATCTTTTGGCAAAAATAAATTTTTGTAAATCTGACAAATTAAACAATTTTGAAATATTTTCGAAATGTTCGATCCAATGAACAATATTTTCATGCGATCCTGCATTATACTTAGAAATAGTACTTTCGATATCAGAATAATTAATAGCAACATTTTGAAATTCGAAATTTCTACAGGAATTATCTTTATCTTTTAAACACGAATTACTGTTTTTATTTTCATCATTTCTCTGCACTGGAAAATTGTGTTCCTTCTCTTTAATTAAAGGTTCAGTTTCACTTTGAGGATTGCTTATGTCGTCGTCCGACTCTGAACTAGACGCGTTGGCGCTGTTGGCGAACTCTGCCAGTTTATTCAAATCCATTAATAACGTCAACATGTTTATTGCAATTTCGGTTTCATTGCCTTCGTACGAAATATTTAGAATATTAGAAAGAGTTATAAGTTGGTTAAGAGTGAATTCTTTTTCAATATTTTTTAATTTATTTTGAAATTCTTCGCTGTCTAAAGTAAAATTGAAACCAGTAAAATTTCTTAATCGTTTTCTGTTTGAACGATCGCCTTCTACATCGAAAATAAATTTATGTAAAAGTCCTATTTTGTCTTTTTTAAAATTTTTCAATGCTTTGCTTACTTGCTTAATATCGTTAAGAATCATTTTTGATTAATGAATAAAAGTCTAATAATAAATGTAGATGTCACAAATGTACGATACGTACCCCAATTGTAGTTGCAGAGATGAAATAAAAAAAAACGAAAGTTTCATCACAACGCCATTCCGTTACTAACTCTCACAAGAATGAAACCATTCGGCATCCAATTTTCTTCGCCAATAATTTTCTTTTTACTAGCAATTTTTTCTCAATCTAATTTCTTCACCATCAATTTGTTCTTGAAACCACTTCTGATTATGTGGGGACGGCATGAGTGGTCTTCTTTGAAAATAAGAGGCACTGTACTTTAACAAAACATATATTAAACGCTAAATTTACATAAAGATGGACGATAAACAAACACAGGAACAACACAAAATAAATGAGTTCGTCATCGTGAAGTTAAAAGAAAATCATGATCGCCAATCCTCTCTGGAATTCATCAGCGTCTCCTTTTTTGTTAGTTCCATTACGCGCTCCCGTGTCTCTCGTGTCTTTGGGAAATTCGCACGGGGTCTAACTTGCAGCTTACATAATCTGTCATAATCTGGTTAGATCTCTAGCTAGATCAGCTTACAGCACAGGAACTGGTACTATAGATTGGAACTGGCACTACAGATAGGAACTGGCACTACAGAATCGGCACCACATATATATATATATATATATATATATATATATATATATATATATATATATATATATATATATATATATATATATATATATATATATATATATATATATATATATATATTAGGGCGTATCGAAAAAATCGAAATTTCTTAGATCTTTCTGCGGTAGTGCGGAAAAGATGTGAATTCCTATTATTAAGAAATGAGCGGAATCTTAAAACTCTGGGTTGATATCTTCTGTTGCCTCAATGGGCCTAAAGTTCCAAAAATTGGACTAAAAATGATTAAAATACAAAAATTAATACATAACCACCGATTTCGTTGATCGGTTTGAGGTAGCACTTAAAAGTTACAATATTTTAAAAACAACAACTTTAAAAATTTTTAGAATTACAGATTATTATCTTCCGCCTCATCGGCATCTAATTTTGGAAATTTCGACGCATTTTGGTACTTTTCTGTATAACTGTCTACTGCTTGCACAATGCACAATCGGGGCAGACTGGATTTGGCACTCTGCCAAAAAAAAAGTAGATCAACCTTATTTTAAGCCCTATTTTGAAAGTTCTTGTCAGTCAAAGTTATGGTGTATCCAACAGAGCCACGGCTGCTATAGCATGGAGTGTTATGAAAGATTTGGGTTTAATATCGGAATCAGATACCAGCCTCGTTAGAGACAAAAATAAAATATGACGCAAAAAATCATGAATTTACAAAGAAATTGTCTCAAAAGTAAATGAAAATTGTTTCACTATATATGGCCTTTACTTTGATGGACGACATGACAAAACTTTAACATCAGAAACACACAAGGGCCAGCAGTTCCAAAGAACAATTGTAAAAGCTCATTACTGTATTCTATCGGAGCCTAATTCTACGTACATGGGACATGTTACGCCTGTAAGTGGATCGTAGTCTTCATATATCTAATAGCATTTACGATTATGTAACAGATGATTTATTGGATGATTTTAGTAACCTTTTTGTTCTCGGGTGTGACGGCACTGTAGTGAACACAGAAGTGTTTAATGGTGTAATTCGCAGGCTTGAATTGAAACTTCAGAGAGCAGTACAATGGACTATCTGCTGACTTCATTTCAATGAGTTGCCATTACGACACCTATTTGAGTCCATAGACGGCAAGTCATCTGGCCCCACATCTTACACCGGAGACATTGGACGGAACTTCAAAGGATGCGAAAAGCTTTCAATTGTTGCTTTTAATAGCATTGAATGCGAGATGCCAGATATTGATCCCACCACTCTCAGTTCAGATCAGAAATACTTATTAAGCATTTGTATCGCCATTAGTTCTGGCACTTGATGTTCAGATCTAGCTAACCGGGAACTTGAAACATTGAATTTGGCTCACTGGCTAACAACTGCTAATCGAATACTGAGGTACAACTACATATCTACATTAGGTATGAGGTGTATCTACATGAGGTATCTACATATCTATTGATATATATCTACATTAGACCCATCAAACGAGTTGCTAACTTTAGTTGTATTCAGTCTAAGAGTCTACGCACCCTTATGGTTCCGAATAAAGATTCATCATTCCATAAAAGAAGGCGGTACTTGACACCTGTGGCATATCATCAATTCCTCTCGCAACTTGCCTAAAAAGTATCGTGACGTAATCGAACCAATCATTTCTCGCAACGCTTACTTTGCAGCTCCGGAAAACATGCTTTTGGCCATGTTAACGGATGAGGGGTGCCATATTAGTACCCTTGCAGCTCGGTGGATTATTAAGGCAAGGGAAGTTAGCCCAGAAAGAAATTGTGTTCGCAGATTCGTTATTCCTGTTCTTAACTTTGAAGCAGCAGACTATGTAGATCTCATTGACTGGCAAGCTTGTTATATGACATCGCCTCCCGTTCTCAGTTCTCAAGAACTTCTGAAGATGATCAGGGACGGTATGCCAATAGACTGCTGGAACTTTATTAAATTTACTTCACACACACAAGTGGTGGAGCGGATTGTGAAACTAGTTACTGCAGCTTCGGGAAAAACAGTTGGGCCGCTGAACGGGGATAGATTTATTAGAGCGACACTAGAACCCAGAAAACATATGTCAAAATTTGAGACAAAAAATGATTACAAGCAGTAATGCTTTTGTCATTTGTATGTTTAAGAGGTAAAATAAAGTCGCTCTTTCCATTAAAATGAGGTAAGTGTGAAGTTTATTTACCTAAATTTTTTGCCTTCATTTTCCAAAATTTTGTGGCGATGAGGCGACAGAAGATATTAGAATATAATTCTAAAATTTTTTATGGCTGTATTTGTTATAGAATAGCAACTTGTAAACACTACCCCAAACCGATAAACGAAATATGGGTTTGTCTATTTTTTTTTTATTTTAATGATTTTTGGTCCAATTTTAGGAACTTTCGGTCCACTGAGGCGACAGAAGATATTGACCCAGAGTTTTGGTATTCCACACATTTTTTAATGATGGGTGTTCACATCTTTTCCGCACTACCGCAAAAAGATCTAAGAAATTTCGATTTTTTCGATACGCCCTAATATATATATATCTTACAATTAGAGAAAAACGTAAAAACATTGCGTTGTTTATTTGCAGTGTGTGCTTTATAATATACAAATAAGCAATTTAAAAATTCTAAAATTGATAACAAAAATTACCCAATAAAATAAAATAAAATGAATTGGTATAAGCATTGTTATATCTTATACCATACTCATTGTTGCACTTATGCAGTAAGTTTTAAATGAATTTTTTTAATAATTCTATAGGAAAACATTTTTAAATTTAATGTGAAGTCGATTTGGTTTCCATGAAATATGTGTGTGTTGAATCATCAAAATTATTTTAAAATAAAGCTTTTATTATTATACTTTAATATATTAAATAATTATCCTGTTTGAAGGGAAAAAAAAGATTGAATTTGATCTATTCTGAGAAACTATGTGTTATATTGATATATAAAGATATACTTAGATACTGTATACTCTGTTTAAAGTGTATGTTTTTTTGTTTTTACGAAGTTTAAGAAACCTTTCGATTGTGTATAGATAAAAAGCTATTTTTGTTACATTTATTAACTATTGTTATTGTTTTCAGAATATAAGAATTGCTTTTATTAAAATATTTTTGCTTTAAAAACGATAATTTTAATGGTGTTTAAAAATAGTTTTGCTTATTTTTTAATATTTGAAAGCGTTTGAATACGTTGCTTTTTAGTAGTAGAACATTTAAGTAATATCGTGACAATGTAACAATTAAATTTTACTGTAACATTGTCAAAATTAAATAATATTGTAATAAGTATTTCTTTTTTTTCTTAAACTGTTAACTGTTTTTTATTTTCACCTAAATAAAATTGTTGGTTTCAACAAACTGAATAAATAACAGAACTACATTTTCCTAGTTTTATTTCAAGTTTATTAAACAACATTATTCCCTCTTAGAATGCTAAAGAAACAATAAATAAATTCCCCCTATCATTAATCATACTGCAAAACTTTTTCCTCCGGGGTCATTTCTAAAAAAAATCTATTGTTCTCATCACTACTTGACTCTTATCCAATCAAAAACTCCCACAGCAGCAAAGAAAGTCCCCATCCGACATACAATATTCCCTGCTTTTTTCCCTTTGAAGCATTTACCTCATCCCCATAAAAGTTATCCTCTAACTTGTTAGCTTCCTCAATTAAAGTTAACCCACTTCTCTACCCTTCTGCCCCTCGTCTGTTCTCGAAAGAAATAGGGAGAGGGTGTATATTGTGGGTGGCAAACAAGGGGTGATTCGGGCAGTGATTGATGAAAGACGTCCTCTGCTGACTAGAGAGGATTAATTCAAGGCTGGAAGAGTTGGAATAATTGAAAGCGACATCCCATCTTAAGGAACATTGAAGAATTGTGCCTCTTTAAAGTGAAATTCCACAGAAATATTTTTTTCTAGAACAATTAGAAAAGACTTAGGTCAAAAAGTGCTATTTTAATAATGTCTTTTTTATAAGGCTTAGAAAGTTTGCTTTTATTAGTTTGTCACCAGGGATGAAAAATGATTCCTTGTGAAAATGACACCAGGAATTAAAAGACGAATTCACTTAATTTATTCATCTCTTGAACATTTTGCGCATAAAAATTGTGGTCATACTCAGCTAAAAAAAGGAGATTGTTGAACCATAATACCTTTAGATGTTTTTCAGCACCTTAATATGAAGTGAAGTTGAACCACATTATTGTATTTCTTAAACTTGATAACACGATACAATGGTATCATTTGAAACATGGTACAATTTTTTGCTTTATTAAGGTTACAGCTAATTTTTTTCTTATAATTCTTCAACTTGAAACAGACATTATGGTTCAACGTTGAATCAATCCTTCTGCGCGGCGTAGTAATAAAAATTCATTGAATCTTACGATAAAGAATTAGAGTCTATAAATATGTATCCAAACTTTGATATTTCTTTAGAAAAAGTTGTTTTATTAAGTGAGCAGTTGCTTGAGAAAAATAATTTACTTTTTAATGCGATTATAATAGTTGGCAACATTGAACTGATGTTCCTCTTTACAGCTCGAGAAAAGTGATTATGTTGGGTTTTTGAAAGAATTACTGCTAAATAAAGGCAAATCACAATAAAAAGTAGAGAAACTTTGTTTCAAAATTACGGTACTAAGAAAAAGAGTATGGTCAAAACTACCAGAATATGGTAAAATTTACCCGTGTTTCTGGCTCTTTGGGAACATTTAAAAATACGGTAATTTCTACTAAAGTGTTGGTAATTATTTTTGGTAGTATTAACAATAAAATATGATTTCAAATATGTGATAAAATGTGGTAAATGAGATGAAATTTTATAGTTTGGTCATGTTACCTAAGAGTATGACATAAAAGCCATTTATTTGGTAAAATTTAGTTTTAGTTTTGTAATTTATTTACTAAATAACAATACAATAACTATAATTTTGAAATCCAGAATTTCCATAAGCGGTTACCATATGAATGAAAAAATTACCAAAATGAAAGGTTTAAATACAGTATATTTCAGTTTTACTAACCAGTATTACATTCATTCATTCTGCATAAAACTAGACATTTAATTCTGAGAAATTAATATTGTTCTTAAAAGCATAAGAATTGAAAATAATTTCTGAAATAATTAATATAAGAATTGAAAAATTCTGAACTATTCATTGAAATTAATAAAAAATAAACATTTTTTAATAGTAACAATTATTGGCAATCATTTATCAGTTTTATTAAAACTTAAACATAGTGCGGAAATAGTACAATTTGTTTTCCAATTCTGAAAACTTATTACATGAGTATTGAACTTGTTAAATCAATATTTAAGTTTAACTTTTCAATATGCTAAGTAGCTAGGACATCATTATTAGCAATATTTTCAGATACCGTTACGATTATGTATCTAAGAATAATGAAGAAAACTTCTATTTCTTTGTAAACAATATAAGCTAATTTTATAACAAAACAGATAACATCACTAAGTTTATTATGCTGATATGCGATGTTTTTTTCCCTGCGTAGTTATTTACACAAAGGAGAAACAATTTCTACGTAGGTTTTTTCCCCCCTCAGTTTCAACGCACCAAGAAGAGGAAACTATTTCATGTTTCTAGGTCTTGAGATAACTATCTTTTTAAAAGAGGGTCATTAACTGTTTTTAACAGGCTACACAATTTAATTTAAAATTAAGACAAAATTTAATATAAGTTCAATTTACAAGAAAAATAACATTATTTTCAACTCCGATGAAGCATTATTTATACACATCCGATATTTTCTACCCTTCGCGTAAACTAACAATTTGGAGAAACAACTTAAACAGGGATATTTTTTTTTCCGGGGAAATTTCTAACTTATAGAAAAGCTACTTAGGCTTCAGAGTCATTATTAACTTTTCACTGGATATTTTCTTACTGACATTAAAAAAGTTAAGCTTAAAAGGGAGCCAGCATTGTAAATATGTAAGAAGTGGTTATTTAAATAGGTTGCAGTGTTTGTCTGCCTTTGTTGATCTATTGCAAAGGAAAAAAAATTCCCTCAGAGATTGTTTTCCTTATCACAACATATTATTCGTGTGTATTTGATGCTTGTTTTTCTTTGCGAACAAAAAACTTATAGTGAAAGGTTTAATTCCGATCTTTCCACCTGGCGAGCACACAAAGTTACGATATCGAAACGCTTAGTTTGTCTTAGTTATAACTATTTCAAGTAGGGGTGTGGGGTCACTATATTGGACAGGTATTTGCTTCTTGTTTCCATAGCAGCAGACGACCTCAAAATTTGGTGGGGGGAGTTCTTACCGTAGACAAATTATGTGTCATGACGTGTTATTGCGGTAGCCATTATATAAAGCTTCAATACTTCCCTTGACTCGGGTGTTCAACGTTGGTGGTTAGATCAGCCTAATAAGATCAGCCTGGAGGTTCTCGGTTCGAATACTGCTCGCAGCCATCGAACATATTTCTCCATTCATATCACTATTATCACTACGCATTTTTCTCAAAAATTAGTTGTTTCAATCTTGAATATGCAGGATTTTCAAACTCGCTTATTTGTTTCGGAGCTATTTTAACATGTTTTTGCTCAATTTCAATAAACCATTTATTACAGTGTATTAGATAGCAATAAACTTTTTTTTTACAGATATTATTAAGTTCAGAATATTAAATTTAAAATAAACAGAGTAAACCAACAGTGTTAAATATGAAAGTGTAGAATGTTTGTCTTTCCTTAGCTATTAAACGAAAGGAAGGAGTTTGTCTTTAATTAGCTATTAAACAAAGGGAAAGAAACTTCTATAGGGCTATTTTTTTCTCAACAAAAATATCTCGGAAAGGTATTTTCCATTTTTTCTGATATTTTTCATTTTATAATTTATTTTACAGGTATTAAAAAGTATTGAAAGTTATTTTCATAATATAAAAAGAAAAAAAAATATTAAGCATAGCAGCAATGATTTATAACATTTTCACATAAATGCTGAGATTAAAGAGAAACAACGTATACACGCGTATTTGTTTTCTAATGCCAAGTGAAAAATAAAACTTTAAGATGTTAGTGTATTTAGATCAAAAATATGTATATTTTTTCTACTAGAGCACCACAAGCCTGTCCTGGTTAGTTGTAAAAGGTACAACATTCATTTTTATAATAAAATTCAGGAAATCATTATTATTAAGGAGAAATAGTAATAGGAAAATAAAAGTTTCAGCGAAGTTTACAGCTCTTTGCGAAAATCAACTACATTTAAATTGATTTAATTCTGCATATTAGTAGTAACTATTTTCATTATACTTTAATAAAGTATTTTTAATATGTTTCCCAACTTTGCTATTTTTATATGCATGCATATTTTACATTTAGGTGATTATTATCAGCAACAATGATAATCATCAAATATGAGTAACAAAATTCACAATTATCTTATAAACATTTGTTTAATATCTTAATCTTTCGTTCGTCCTCATTGGCATAACTGCACAAGACGGGCCTTAGCTTTCTTCAGCTTCAGAATTTCATATCTCGTGACTCTATTTTTGGCTTTGTTATTGATCCAGTTATTTAGTCTTAGACCACTTTGATTTAAATCTAAATAAGCTCAATATGAATATCATATAGTTATTTTATTACGCATCATTATTCTGTCTTTATATCATGGTATTATTTCATTTCGATTATGATCTATAATCGTGTAAAGCGACAGAGCTTATATAATACCATTATTTTCTATCGATTAAGATCTATTATCATGCATCATAATTTTTTTTTCTGCTTTCAAAAAAGCAAGGAATATGCACCAACAAATGTTTTATGGACAGCAAAGAAACCCCGACGCAGCGCAATATCGCCAATTTTTCTTATCTATTCTTTTTTCCACATTGAGCAATAATCGTCGTAAATATATAAGCCAAGGGAAAATGTGTATGCTTTCAATAGCTCAAGAATTACGAAGAAGGGAAAAGAGGGGGTGGTTGCAAAAGACCCCCTCTAACGATTCTGCTGAGCCAAAGTGTTAAAAAAGAAAACAGGAAGAAAGAGACATCAGAAAAGAAGAGCTATCGAGAGGAAAATGGGACACCCAAAATAGGAAAGAAAAACAAAAAACGGGAAAAAATAAAACATTTTTCCTGGGGAAGTCTCATATTTCGCGACCGAAAAGACTGTTCCCGAAATAAGTGGAGACAAGCGCCAATCATTGGGCAAGTAGCCCGTTGTCCGTTTTTTTCGGCTACCGATATGCCAACATATCATCCGGGAAAAAAGAAAAAAAAAGAAAGGAAAAGGAAAAACCATGTTACTGGTCAAGACATCTTGAAAAGAAAAACTTCTCACACCTTCAGTTTCGATCCTTTCATAAAGGATATCCAGTCTCGCTCAATAAGGGGAACTCTGGTTTATTTATGAAGGTTGTGGATTGGTTCTCGGTATTTCTATATTTTCTCTCATTTTCTTTTTCCTTTTGTTTTCTTGCTGAAACAATAAACGTAACTTGATTTTTTTTGGGTGAAATATAAGTTCCAAAAAATTATCAGGGGAAGGCAATATCCCTCGAGTCTCTTAAATCATTTTTGTTGCAAAAAGAGAGATGAAATCTTTATGATATGTTATATAGGTGTAGTAAATTTAAATTTGTCTGTACTTTATTGCACACATTAGATTATTTGTGCCAACAGTGTTTCAAATAAAGTATTTATAGATATCTTAAAGCACAAATATCTTTACTAACTGTAAATGCTAATTGTAGATGGATATCTGTTGATAGTATGGTACATATAATTTTCAGAACAGTTACTTGAATATAAAGAATGTAGTATATATTATGAATATATATATATAATAGTTCTAAATTATTAATACAAGAACCAAACGTTTATTAATATAAAAACCAAAATTGTTTCTTTTATTTGTTAATAGACAAATAACAATTAGATTTACGCCTTGATAGGCAAAATTAAAGTAATTATCAGAGCTTTTAATAAGTTCCTTAGAACAAATTCTATTTGATAAAAAAAATTATAAACTAAGCAATCAAAAATAATTAGGCCGTAAATAAATTTGTGAGAGAATATAATATTTAAAAAATAGTTTTTATCATAGTAATTCAGGAAAAATATTTTATAATGAAGAAAAATAATAAATTTTAGTATATCATTAATTTTGATGCTAAAGTCTTTATATTACTTCTTCTCTATTCTTTTAAAATCTTTCTAATTTTACACGCAGCATTTATTCCTTAATGCAAAAATACTTTTTTTTTTATTTTAATTTAAAATAAAACTATAAATAGTAATAAAATAATAAAATTAGTAATTAAAAATAATTAGGCCATAAATAAATTTGGAAGATAATTTAAAAATCAAAGAATAGTTTTTTCATAGTAATGTGGTGAAAAAAGTTCTAATAATGAGAAAAAATGTAAAAAAATATAGTATTTCATAAATTTTCATGTAAAAGTATTTACATGACTTCCTCTTAATTAGTAAAAACCATTTTAATCTTAAACAGAAGATTTAATTCTTAATGCAGAAATATTATTTTTTTGATCTTAATTTAAAAGAAAGCTATACATAGTAATAATAAAACTATAATAATAAAAATCCTAAACTTATTAATTAAAAATAATTAGGTCATAAATAAATATAAAAGAGAATTTGGTAATTAAAGAATGGGAAAAAATAGTTTGAAAAGTAAAAAAAAATACAAGTTTATCATTTATCTTCATACAAAAATATTTACATGACTTCTTAATAATTCAAAATCTTTTTAATTTTAGACAGAACATATTATTGAAAATTTGTTTCCTAATGCAAGTATATATTTTTTATTTTAATATAAGCAAGGATACTAAATCTTGTAAGTGAATTAGTTGTAAATAAATTTTTTTGTAAGTGAATTTCTGATAAATAAAATTATAAATTAAGTAATTAAAAATAATTAGGACATAAATGAATTCGAAAGAAAATTTTATGATAGAAGTATAATTTTTTCATAACATTGCAGGAAAAAGTAAAATAATAATGAAGTAAAATATGAACTTTTTGGTATATATCTAATTTTGATGTAACGATATTTACATGACTTCTTAAGTATTCCAAAGTTTTTTAATCTTAGACAGAACTTATTATTGGACCTATGCAAATATATATTTTTTGTTTTAATATATCAGTGACATTAAATCATGTACGTGAAATAATTGTAAATAATTGTTTTTGTAAGTGAATTTTTGATAAGTTAAATTATAAACTAAGTAGTTAAAAAATAATTTGTATCTAAATAAATTTGAGAGAGAATTAATAAGTGAACATACCTGCCAACTTTTAATCTTTTCGAAAAAATTTTTCCCCAGTGGTAGTAAAATAGAATTCAAATTACAATTTTGTGTTGAAACATAGCTGTATTTTTAAAAACCTTATGCGGACTACTACAACAATATTGCATATTAATATATATGCTTCATTTTTATAAAAATAGTGGTAGTCAAAAAGATTTTAAATTAAGTTAAAAAATGCAAGAAATATATAGAAAACATACATTTTACTACCACTTTAAATACAGAAATAAAATTTTACGCCAAATGCGTAAAAGTTGGCAGGTATGAGTGAAGTATAATTTGTTCATAGCGTTTCAGGAAAAAAAATGATATAGCTATGAAGAAAAATAATCATCAAATGTATGTCATTAAATTTTATGTTTATCATTAAATTTGATGTAAAAACTTACATGATTTCTAATTATTAAAAAACATTTTAATCTTAAACTGAACTTATTAACCATTTATTTCTTAATGCGAACATATATTTTTTTTTAATTTTAATACACCGGTGATACTAAATTTCGTAAAGGAGTTGAATTAAAATTAGTTAACTTTTTTATTCCTTTGTTTTAAAATCTTTAAGATAGCTAATTAGAATTTTTATTACATTACGAGCTATCTAAGAACATATAAAATGATTGATAAATGACACGCAGAATATTATCAAAATAATTAACAAACATCCTTAACTAAATTCCCAACTTCAATATCCATCCATATTCAATACAATATCATTTGACCTCTTAGGTGAAAGACTTTATTACTTTACATATAAGCATCCTCATTCATTATTGACTCGAAACCTCTTTAATAGATGGTTTGGAGCAACAGTTTGCAATAGTGTACCTATAAGATACTCCCCTTCAATTATCACGGGTTTCCCCTTCCAGAGCACTATCTTCCCTTTTGCAAGACCATTCAACTAATATCATAACCCTTCCACCCCAACACTAACCATTAAGGGCTCAAGTCAGTCATATAGCATAATAACATCTCGTGTTGGCGAGTTTCTCTCGCTTCTGTTGGCGCAAACAAGAGCTCAGATCTGCAGACTTGTAATAGTTGCTTATTGGTTCTGGATATGATATGTGCAGACATGGATTGTTTCATATGTGACATCTATGGCCCAAGAGGGAGAGTTGAAATTATGTTTGAGTTTATGGAGAAGGGGTTGAATTTAGGTCTTAGAGTATTTGCTGACTCTATAGTGTTTAGAGACTGTTGCGTGGTAGCTGTTTGCCGAATCAAGTCTGTAGCTTTCTCATTGATGGAAATGTTTTAGAATTAGAATAAAAATAATCTAAGATCTGGGAACAATGTATTCAAATTAAAACGATATTCAAGAAATAGGCTAAATAAACTAAAATTCTTAATTTAGTGGTTTCATCAAAAATGATTGAAGTTTCGTACTTTACTACTCTATTATTATTTTTTATAAATACCGCGTTTTGAAAAAAAAATAATTTTTAGATTCATAGACAAAATTGTTTTAAAATTAATATAAAAATTTATATGATTTATTCAGTTGGAACAACTATAATTAAAGTTATTTACATTAACTACTTTATTATTTTTTTAATAAATACCATGTTTTGTAAGAAAATAATTTTTAGATTCATAGACAAAATTGTTTTAAAATAAATATAACAATATATATGGTTTATTCAATGGAAACAATATTGTGCTTAATTTACCAATGGGTTTCAAGAAATAATATAAATAAACTGAAACTGAAACTGTTTGTTTGGTGATTTTATCAAAAATATTTTTAATTCTTATATTATCTATAATTTTCTTAAAACTCTAAGTTTTGAATAAAAATATTTACTAATATAGATTACTTGTGTACGCATATTGTAAGCTAAATTATATTAAATTGTTCGTTAAAGAACTTACTAAACATTTTATATTTTACATTGTTATTTTATCTATCACTTTTCATAAGTTTTATATATTTCAAAAATTTTTTGCGCGTTCTAATTAAGAATAAAATCTGATAATAAATAAAAAAATAAATTTAATTAATTCAAGTTTTTAGGACATAACTTTACTAAACTTGATGATTATTTTTATATAAATTTGTCTAAAATGTCTATGAATTTCACATTTAGTATTTGTATTTTACATTTGTAAGCAAGTAGTATTTTTGTTCTAATGACACTAAAGCAATAAACAAAGCTAAGTGAAGTTATTTACGACGTAACTGTTCTAAACTTGCTCTCTTTATTTCTGTTCTTGTACAAATATTTTGTTATTATTTAAACATGATAGACTGATAAAAAAAATGAACGTAAAATATATTGAAAATACTGTATGTGATATAATTTAGAGTCAGTACATTGTGAAAGAAAATTATTAATTATGAATAATATATAAAATTAATCTGTTCAGAAAAAGTTTTATTAAAAATTACTGCTGGGTTTTTTGTTCGGTAGCATTTTTGTACCATGTATGTAAGCCATGTTTCCACCATTTCTCCATGTGCATCTATCGTGTGATGCTAAACACTATATTTGTGGTAAAGTTATGTCTCTTGCTTGGAATATATGAGTTTCAATTAGGATCTCTTACTTTTTCAGTTTAAATAGTTTGTTCTTCAAATTTTCTGAACTTAATTTAATGCACCCTTGCACCAAATTTAACTAAAGAGATGTTCATCACTGATGCACGAAGAAAATATTATAAATATTATAAGAAAATAAATGCACTATTTAATCAATCAACAAGGAAATTTTTTCTAGTTAATGATGCATTTGTTTTTCACAATGTAAATAACCTTTCCGTGTGAAATAAATTCCACGGAATAAAAATGTGCAAATTGCTTTAAATATCTAATTTATAAACCTAATTTTCAAATATCTTAAAATCATTTCGATCATTTTATTTCGAGTGATTTCACACCTAAAAAATTAAATCGAAATAAAAACAAAAAATGAAAAAAAAAGCGGAAAAAAAGAAGTATTAAGAAGATCTCTTGATGTCAATTGCATTTTTAGCCCAAACAAACACTTTGAATTGCAAACGACAACTTTTATTTATTCAACCGATGCAACAAATCCGAAACTGTAACCGTATTCTCCATAGATGAGGAAAGTAATAGAAATGAAGCTGCAGAAGGGAATGTAAAAACCTAAAAGTTGTCCAAAAAAAGAAGAGAGATTTTTACAGCCGAGGCGTTAGTTCGTTAACGATGGCCTCAGCAGCTAGATTCGTTCGAGTTGAGTAATGAGAAAAGAGCGCGAAAACGAGAAGCCCTTTTCCTCTTTCTCCCCGCACGTGTTGCCCGCACACTTAACATAATTGCCGCCGCCCCTGTACCAATCACCCGAGAAATCCTTACACCGACGTAAGTTCTCCCTTTCGTTATTTATTTCTTCCTTTTTTTTCACTTTAAAAAAGTTTTTGGTCGATAAAAACAAATCGGAATTGTGCCGGGCCGAAATAACATACTTGCGTCAAAATGGCTGAGGGAAGAATTTGAAGGGAAGGTAACATAGCTCCACCCCACACCATACTACAGCCACCTCTGCTGTTTTTTTCTTCTTTTTTTCTGTTAAGTTTTTTCTTGTAAATTGCTCGTTAATGACAGAAAACTTGGAAAAGGTTTTTCCTCTCTCTGCTCGTATTGATTAAAAAGAAAAGAGGAAAAAGGTGTTAAAAGTAGTATTTTACTTCCAGATTTTATAGCTATACATGTACGTGATGAGACGAATTTCGCCACCCTATCGATCGAAAGGGCACATTTCGAAGATAAAATATCGATATAATTAATACGGTTATTTCATATCCAATTGAAACAATCTGATTTTTGTATAATTGAATTAAGGGTCGGTAATTGCTATTGATTTAAATTACTCAAACGTCTTTTACGTGATTTAACGATATTGTACGATTTATCGAAAATTAGGCATATTTTAAGTATTTAATAAAATGTAAGAAAAAGGTTGGAGATATTGGCAATTGATGGTTGTTATCGATTTAAATTGATCAAATATTTCTAATTGTACAATTTAATTACGCAATATTGTATTAATTAAAATGAATTCATCATAGTGAGTATTTCTAATAAAATATTGGGTATTATAAAGAAAGATTCGGTAATAAAAATTGAGAAAAGCATTTTTTAATGGTATGACTAAAGTAGCTCTTATGCAAGCAAAAAATGACTTTGTATGAAGTTGGGAGAAATAATTTGCAATAATTTACATTAAAAAAAATAAAAATAGCTTTGAATAATTAAAAATAAGAAAAAAATGAGAAAATAAATGGAAAATAAGAAATTTTTTAGGTTAAAATAAAGAATAATAATTTGGAATGACACATTTTTTTTTTAAATAATTGTAATTGATAAAAATTGCTTTGAAAGATTTAAATTGGGAAATAAGATTTTATTAGATTTATATATAGGCTTTGAATCATTCAAATGGAGAAGACGGATTTGCTAAAATAAGAAAAGAGAACATATCACAATGATAAATACTATTTTTCGCTTTTAGCTTAAAAATTACAATTTAAATTTCGAGTAACTAATTGTTTTCATCGTTTAGCTTTTAAACAAATATTAATTTTATTTATTTCATTTGGAATATCTATTAAACTGCTTAACGACATCGAACATGATTGGAAATTTAAGCGAAATAATTATTTACCAATTAATGATATTTACATAATTATCATATCTTAAATCTGGTATACATATTATTTATAATTGAATGAAGGCTTAAAACATGTTGATGCTCGTAACACATTTTATACATTGTTTTTAAATACTGAAAATACTTAAAAAACACTGCAATACGAAATTTGAAATGATCTTAAAAGTTTTAAAATTTTAGAAAAAATTATGAGCATGATTTGATACATTATTAATTTAATCAAAATATTTCTGGTTAGGAAATATTTTGATTAAATTTGTAATGAAATTATAGCTTAACAAATAGTTTAACTTTAATTTCCTTAAATAGCTTCGGATTTGAATTCGTTATAATTTTTGATCATTACCTTATTTGTATGATCAACTCAATTTTGAAAATTTTAAATAGCGATTTAATTTATACAATTATTTTGTTTTCTAATTAAATATTAAATAGTGAACCTTCAGAGGACCAAAATTTCGGTTCACTATAACCAGGAGTTCACAATTTCAGTACTGCAAAAAATTTTAACTAATTTTTCCGAACTGCTCCCTTTTATTACACATTATTTAAATAAATGGTCGATAAAAAGAAATACAAAAAATATTAAAAAACAATATGTAGTAACAAAAAATGTGGTAATTTTTATTTTTCATTGCTCTTCGTCTAGCGTACAAAAAATTTAGGGATGGAATGCTTATGACCATATTCCACTCAATAGATGGTTTTAAAAATTGGTTTATGTATTTTATGTAGAAATTTCAAAATTACCAAAAAATGAAGAAAAAAAAAGTCGAGGACAGAAAAAAGTTCACAATAAGCAATTTCCTCTCTTCTTTTGGCTCACTATATCCACAAAAAATAATATTATATATGTATAGCAAGGCACGGGAGCGAACATTTCGTTCACTATATCCGGGAGTCCACTATAAACCATGTTCACTGTAACGGGGTATGACTGTATATATTTGTGACATATTTGACACATGGCATATGGGATTTCTTTGTTAGTCAATCTTATATATATATATATAAGAATAGAATTTTTTTTTGTCCTCACGCTATTGTATTAATATATTTTACTTTGGCTATATTGATACAATATCAGAAAGCACTCTTTTTTGCGGATATAATCGTGTGGGCTGATGAAAAAACTATATTTATTATTTTCCGAATTTTTTAAATTTTTTTTATCCTCCCCCCCAGTTGTTTGTTATTTTTTTTATTATTATTTTTCTCCCCCCCCCCCTTTTTTTTTTCCTTCCTCATATGTCTGTAATTTTCCTTTGTTTTATCTTAATTTTGAATATATATATATATATATATATATATATATATATATATGTATGTCGTCATGAATGGAAATGTTAGCAAAAATAGAAGAAACTTTAAGAAAAAAAAAAACTCCTAAAATTCAAAAGTGAAAAAAAAAGTCTATTTTTTCGAAACTTGTAATCTTAAATCTTACCCTACTTCCAAGGCCCATTTCATACCATCTACACAACCACTAAAAAAATAAAAAAACCATGACACTTTGCATATCATCTACACTCTTCTCTTACGACCCTCACCTTATATTATATGTCACAACTTTGTGCGAGGCACATGCATTAAAGGAGGCAGCATAAAAAGGCGCCCGCCTTAATAAAGCTGCACGTATCCTATAAAAGACGCGGCACTGGCGAACCCCTTTTCATGTGCAAATGATATCACGAAACTTCACACCAAGGACGTGAAAACTTTCTCTTTTTTCATACATTTGTGGTTTTACATCTCTCTAATATTTTCTCATTTTCCACAAAGAGTTGCATGCTGTAAGGCAGGGAAAAGATGATTTAGAGGGCACTAAAATGGCGAACTTGTTTTCACCTCATGACAGGGAAAGTTTTTTTCTTCTTCTTCGCTAGCATGGGTGAAGTCAAAGTACTTTTTTGGAGAAATAAGATCGAGAGATTACTGTAAGCTTTGATGTTTCAAAACCCTCGGCGAAATTTCGTTTAGCATCTTCTGATACAGCCCATGGATTTTTCTCTTTGGCGCTACGGCTTTCGCAGTACTTAGGGTACTCTGTTTGTCTGCTTAGTTAAGTAAAAGAAAAATGCAAAATTTTTGGGCTGTCTACTTAGAAAATAAAGGATTTTCCATTTTGATATTGAATATTTTCCATTGAATAACTTAAAATACGACTTGTAAGAAATAAACCATTTCATCACTGAAGCGTTAAATTTATAATAGTTACTTAAAAAAGTAATAAAAAATGAACGTTCTTTTCCTTTACTCTATGAATACATGTTCTATATTCTTTAAGCATGTTTGAAAATGTGTGACATAATTAATATCTGGTGATACATTGGTCTTCAGTCATCATAGGATTCTGTTGTTTTTGTTTTTATTACTAATGCCACTTGCCAATATCAGCAAGCCTGCTATGGAAATCGAAACGAATTTTTAAGGTAGAGGGGGCATTTCTTTTCAATACTGCCATCTATGCCCAGAATACGACTTCAGCCACACACACCACTGCTCGTTTGACAGGGAGGACCCATTTATATTACATTAATTCATCCGCAGATCGTAATTTTAACCTGAACCACCTCTAGAGTTATTGATTTGTTATGGGAACAGGATTCTAACTTAGGAATCTTGCTTAATTAGTGAGTGCTCTAATCTCTGTCACATCCCATCATATAGTTCTAATTGTTTTAAATTAAAAAGCAAGTTATTACGGAATCGGTTGTGACGTTATGGTGGATGAAAAGAAAGTGACCATGGCCCTTTAGTGACGTTAATCTATACTTAATTTTACTCTTGCATATTTAATTTTAAATTTGAAAAGTCTCACAAAGACTCGATTTCGCCTGCAATAATTATGTGGTGGAACCAAGCAATAGTACTGTACCGAAGGATTCGAGTACTGAAGATTCTGTGGTGGAAACAACCGATTAATTAGGTTTCAGTACAGAAGAGCCACTACAGTCGTACTTGTGAGCTTCTATGTTGAACCCGAACTGTTAGCTGAGTGTAACTGAATTCATATATATATATATATATATATATATATATATATATATATATATATATATATATATATATATATATATATATATATATATATATATATATATATATATTTCTGCAAAAGCTTTTGCTTTTTCATTTTTCTTTCTGTTTCTACTTTAATCTTTGGATATAGATATGCATAAATGCTGACATAAAACACGCAACATATCTTCCAAAAATTACCTGAAAATTTTCATGGATATTCTATAGAATAGAAAATAAAAATTTAATATCATTTATAGTAAAGAAACAAAACAAATATCCCCAATATGAATTTATAAGTACATTAAATGTTTTTCAAAAAATAGAAAAAAAAGTACAAGTAGTTTCAAATGAATATTAAACAGGCCTCGTGTTATATTATTAGTCTGCTTATAAGACGCCTATTTACACTAAGTCCTTCAAGAAAGATACCATCAAATACAATTTCCAAACTACTTTTCATTACGTCTAAATTAATTGCGGTACAAGTTAATAACATGTGAAACGAATTTCATAAAAGTTATCTCTTGCAAATTTTATACTTATTCATAGAGATTAAAACGTATTTGTATCAACTACCGGTCAAACTTCACACGGTATCAAAAGAAAATCACCTATTCTTAGCAAAAAAATAATTTCTTCAAAAACGACTAGCTTAAGAAAAATGCATATAGTCGTTTAATGTAAAAAGACTTCCGTTAGTATAAATTTCAAACAAAACTTAATTCAGACAACTTTTCATAAGAATTGAAAGAATCGAGTTGCGACCATTGTTATTAACTAAAAATACATTACAGAACACAAAGTCACATTTCTTGTTAAGGAAATTTATTACATATATTAACGCTAGAAACAATGCATAAATGCGTGTATGAACTAAATTCTTGACGTTTTTTCGCAAAATGTGAATTGCAAACTACATGTATGCTTCAATTCTTTTAAACAGTTAAATGATAATATATTTTTTAAGTCACTATTGGCAGTAAACTTTAAACCACATTTTTTAAAAATTACATATAAACTTACCAACAAAGAACATAGAAAAAAAAAGTATGTATATGGTTATTGGTGCTTTCCAAAGGCGCATAAGCGTTCAGAAATGCCACTGCCAGAGGAAAAAATAACTTTATTCTCTATACGATTATCATTCGAGAAAAGTTACATAAGTGTTTCCATAAACACTATTCTAAAAAAATCTAAGTGTGGAAAAAGCAGTTTATTAAAAAAAAAAAAAACATAAATTTTAAGCCAAACCACTTTTCACTGTATTACGGCATCATGTGTAATCCACTTATTTTTCAAAAAAAATAAATAAATAAATAAATGAATAAAGCATACGACGTCATGGGCAGTGAACTTTAAACTTCCATCCACAATCGCAATATCAACTCCCCAAAAGCGAGTATAAAAAAAGGTATATGGTTATTAGGGTGATCCTTAAGCCTTATCTAGGCAAAACCGATCCCAAATGCCACTGCCTGGGAAGAAAAGAGAATTTTAAAGGACAACATGTGCTTCACTATTTTTTCAAAAAAATATACGATGTCATGGGCTGGGAATTTTAAACCACTTTATCCACAAATGCAATTTCAACTCACCAAAAACGAATATAGGAAAAAGATATATGGCTGTTAGTACGATCCTTAAGTCTTATATAGTCATAACCGTTCCCAAATGTCACTGTCTGAGAAGAGAAGAGAATTTTAAAAGACAACATATTGGCTTCACAATTTTTTCTTCAAAATAAAATATCTATATAAACAATGAGATAGGCAGGGAAATTAAGCTACTTTACCCACACACACAATTTCAACTGAAAAAAATGGGTATAGGAAAAAGTATATTGTAATAAGTGCGGTCCTTAACCATTATCTAGGCATAATAGATCTCAAATGCTACTGCCTGGGTGAAAAGAAAATGGACAACATATATGCTTCACTATTTATTTTTTTAAAAAACATACATGATTTCATAGGCACGGAATTTTTAACCACTTTCTTACGAGTGCAATATCAACTCACCAAAAACGAATATAGGAAAAAGGTATATGGTTATTAGCGCGATCCTTAAGCCTTATATGGGCATAATCGATCCCAAATGCCTTTGACTGAGAGGCACAGATAACTTTAGATAACTTTAAAAGACAACATATAGGCTTCACTATTTTTTCTACAAAAAAATACACATAAACAATGACATAGACAGGGAAATTATGCTACTTTTTCCACAGACACAATTTCAACTGAGAAAAAATGAATACAGGCAAAAAGTATATGGTTATAAGTGCGGTTCTTAAGCATTATCTAGGCATAACACATCCCAAATGCCACTGCCTGGGGTGAAAAGAAAATGATAAAGGACAACATACACCCTTGTGCAAATTAATTGAAACAAACTCAATAAATTCAGAAAACTAAGAGAAAGTGCTATTTTATTTAAATTTATACAAACTCAAAACTTTTTAGTACATATATGATCTCCACGACACTTTAT
The DNA here is from genome assembly GCF_982258835.1 of Parasteatoda tepidariorum. Lineage (NCBI taxonomy): Eukaryota > Metazoa > Arthropoda > Arachnida > Araneae > Theridiidae > Parasteatoda > Parasteatoda tepidariorum. The sequence continues at coordinate 57,554,589 of NC_141763.1, read as the reverse complement.
TAACATTTGGACACGATTCGGCATGGATTCCACTAATTTTTTACAGTCATTTATTATATTTGTGTCCTTGTACCACACATGAATTAACGCCGTGATTAGCTTCTCCATAGTTGTACAGTCCATATTTAATAGGCGATTCTTGCATATGGCCTAGAGATTCTCAATTGGGTTGATATCCGGTGAGTTCCCTGGCCATTCCAATGTCTCAATTTGATTCTCAGACATGAATTTCTTGACAATTTTGGACGTATGGCAAGGAGCTAAATCCTATTGAAAAATCCCTGTTCCATCAGGGTATCGTTTCTTCAACTCTGGAACAACTTTTTTACCCAGAATAGAATGCATCATACCGTCAATAGGCTGCAAAGGTCCAACCCCATTGTAACCGAAACAACCCCAAAACATCTTCTTTAAAAAAAACGAAAAAAAAAGTTTGTTTCAATTAATTTGCACAAGGGTGTTCATGCTTAACTATGTATTTTTTTAAAGAAAAATATATGATTTCTTAGGCAGTGAATTTTTAACCACTTTTTCACTAAAGCAATATCAACTCACCAAAAACGAATATAAGAAAAAGGTGTATGGTTATTAGCTCGATCCTTAAGCCTTATATAGGCATAACCGATCCCAAATGCCCCTGCCTGAGAAGAAAAGAAAATTTTAAAGGAAGAAGGAAGGAAGGAAGAGAAAATGCGACTCGGAGACTCCAGCAGGGGTTTATTTTGCATATACTGCCAGCTGACAACATTACCATATAAATATCAGCATAGTCATTGAAAAGCAAAGGGTGGATGTTGGCGAGCAGAAGACAGCTCTAGAATAAGAGATAAGGCCAAAATCAAATATAATGTTCCAAGGCAAAATAAAGTAAGGGGGGACTTTAGCCATTGTGCCGTTCAACTTTTAAGGCGATTATTTACAGGGATAAATCTCTCACTCTTTTTTACATTCTGGAAGTATTTAGACGAGGAAGAAAGTGAATTTTCTTTTTTTGTTAAAGAAGGGGGGAGGAAGTATTTTTCGGCCTATCGCATGGGCGTATAAAAGCGAGGATGAGCCAGATAGCATTGGAAAGGGAGAGAAAAAAAAAGAAGGAATGAATATTAGATCACGTTGATAATGTGATTCCGGAGAAAAGCATTACCCTTTTCCAATGTGAAAGAGGAGTAAAAAGGAAGAAATAAGGAGACTTAATCGAATTTTAAATCGAGATGACATTCAACGATTCTGTCTTGAGTCCGAACGTTATTGTATTTGCTTAGATTTCTAACTTAGAAGACTTGCTATTTTAAATATACGATAGGAAGCCAATTTTTCGAAGTTATTAAATATAATTATACAAATGAGAATTGTATAGTGCCTTTTTTTAGAATGGCAAGCTAGAGTTATTATTACTCTAACTATTGAGTCATATTATAGTGGATAATGCAAAGTGTGGAACTACATCGTAAATCGAGATATATAGTTCCAATAAAAAGTAGTACACGCTGTAACAAATGGATTCTCATTTATCGCTTCGTTATTAACAAACCGTTTCTTGGTATATGCTCCAGAGAGAAGATTTTATCATTCATTCGCACATCCAAGATACCCGCACACCGCTCCATGTGTTTGACAATGGTTCCGTGAATGTCCAGAGGTACAGGCAGGAGGTTCTAGAGCCCTATGTGCGCCCCTTTTTAGGGGCGCTGTTGGCCCTGAGTTCATTTTTATGGACGACAATGCGTGACCACATAGGGCTCTCATGGTTGATGAGTATCTGGAAAGCGAGGATATTCAACGAATGGATTGGCCAGCCAAATCCCCTGACCTGAATCCTATTGAACATGCTTGGGATGCTCTTGGGAGAGATATTGCGATGCGCCAACCTCCCCCAGAACCATTCTGGAGTTAAAAATTGCTCTGGTGGAAGAATGGGAGGGTATTCCACAAGTCCGCCTTAACTCCCTTATTAACAGCATGCATACTCGTTGTGCATGCTGTCTGTCAGAGGTGACCATACTTGAGGCGACACACACTATACAAGCCTCACTTTTATTGTCATCTTTCATCCTTAAGTTCAGACTACATTGGATTTACTGGCAATAGGTCTTGCCAGTGAATGGCACTTTCATTTTTGTTTTGCATACTTTATTATCATGGAATAAGCTATATCCATACCAAGTTTCATTTATTTATATTCAGTATTTTTTGAGACATTTGGAAAAATGTCTTCCATCTCTTAATCTTGTCCACCAGTGTATCTTCAATTCTTCAAGGAAACGAATTTCGACATAAGTAAAGAAATATTTCGTCATTCTATTTTTTCCAGAATAAAAACCTTGTAACGCCTAATGTATATAACTCTTCTAATAATCACTTTGTTATGGGCACCATGTAGCTGACACAATACAACAAGAACAAATAAAACAGGGAAATAAATTGCACTCATGCCCGCAGAGTGATTCGAACCTCGTCTGGTACGAGATCTTGACCACCATACCGTAGATTGGTTTAACTTATCACTTTATTTTCAAATGTTAAGTCTTAATTCTAGTTTCATTATTTTAATTAACAACCACTAAGATGAGGTTTCGAGTTGAAGAAACATTTTCGTCATGTATTTGAGAGTTCACGCTTCATTACAATCACGCGATTTCGTAACAAAATGATTATCAAAATTAACGAAGCACTGATCAAGATTACAAAATCGTCAAAAATGAGTTTTATTTCTGAGAGGGAGTGAAAATACCCCCAAAAAAGCTTTTATTTCAAACCTAAAACAGATGTAAGATCAATATGTTTTGAGGGCTTAAACACGATGCTCCTCTTCAGAACGATAGCATGCAAATGATTGAAAGAGAAATAGGGTTAAAGCTACATAAAACGCAGTTGCCAACAAAAATGAAAGGAAAAAAAGAAACCACAAAAACTACAAAAGAAACTAAGACAGCTTAAAGTAAAAGTAAGGGGAGATAGTACATTTCAAACTTTCTTTCAGGAAAAAAATGAATGAAAAAAAATTTATTCGAGGCAAAAGTCTGATTAATAATGCAAAATTTATTTCTCCAATCAACTTTAATACTTCAACTAAGAAGACGGAATATGTGAAAAATAACCGGCATTTTACAACATACTAAAACGCAATCTTCATGGTTTAAAAAGTCCATCCAACATATACTAACTATTAAATACAAACAACAGATTAAATTATGAAATCAGAAACAAAAAGTACTTCTTTCTTTCGAACAAACAGAATTTTTTTCTGTATAACCACAAATACAAATAATATTTATTTTCTGACTTACATTATTTGCAGAAATTAATTAGCAAACATTGTTTTTGTTAGGCAGTTCCTTTTTCGTAACTTAACTGTTTATTAATTAAACGTCTCTGAAAAACACATGATATAAATAGTTCAGAGAACGATTTATGTTAAATCTACTCTATGACTACAATTTCTGCTAGAATTACAATAGTAAAATTTATTTTTATTCATACATTGTGTTCCGTAATCACCACCCTTACTGTATATTTCATGAATCATTGTCTATAATGAAATTATAGAAGTACCACACCTAAAAAGGCACTAATTGATATTTAAACAATGATAAAACAAAAACGATAGCAAATTTTGTGGAATCAAAGGTGAGGAAAGCAGCATGGAAAACATCAAAACTATTTAATTGCCTGATTAAAATTGGATGTTTATCTAGGAATCATTTTTGAACTCCTCTCTGTTTCCTTCGGAAATCAAACAGGTTTTGAGGTTTTTAGTCCTAGCGTTCCTCGGTAGTTAATCGTAACATTTCAATTCCCCTTTACTTTTTACACTACTCTTTTATATTTATTTTTATAATTACCTTGCATATCCTAATGTGGTGCATTTTTTTGTAAATTATAAAATTAGAGTAGGCAGACAAAGCACTCTGTACTGTACAAAAATGAGTGGAACAAATTTATTACTTGGAATTGTTTAAAAAAATATTCGTATATTAAATATCGAACGAAATGTTTCCATAAAAGGTCTCCACGAATTAACTTGTATGCATACCGATAAAGAATAAAATATTAAATCATTAAAATTTACCTAAATACGTAATATTTCAATTTACAATTTATAACTTTTTATTTATAAATGAAATTCATAAATGAAGAATGTGACATGAAACTTTTAAAAATAATATGATTGCATAATTAGATGTATTTATAAAAATAGTTTTTTAACTCCTCTCTGCCTCCCCCGGCAATCAAACATGTTTTGAGGTTTACGGAACCACCTTCCTTAGTAGTAATTCATTAGGATCGCAATATCGTTTTAACTTCTTTTCTCACTAAAATACTATCTTGTGACGCTCAATATGAATACATTTTTTACTTTCATTTTGAGAAGGATTCGGAAAATATATAATGAGGGAGGTTATTACAAAATACCTTATTCTGTATGAGTGATATCTAAACACAACAAATTAATTACATGGAATATTTTTTAAGTTTTTATTAAAACTATTCAACGAAATGTTTCTGCAAAACTTCGCTGTGGATGTTTTTTTATACAAACTGTCAAATAACGAAACAATTTCACTGAAATACCACTAAGAAAATGATACGCAATTTTATAAGACTAAAAAAATAGTTTTAATTTAACTTTAAATCTTTTTTTTAAAAAATTAAAGTATAAAATAACCACGATCCCATAAGCAACTCAGATGAAAGGACAAAATGGGTTTTTTCAGTACACGTTCGCGTGTCCTCTTTCTCCATTCATCATCCAGCAGTTGTGTGATAGTACAGGCACGAGAGAGGCGGAGTTCATAATTACACCTCTCACAAACCTCACTTTATAAAAAAAAACCCCACACAACGCACTGACTACAATGAAAAAAAAGTTAATTACTGTCGATTATGCGAATATTATTTTTTTCTCTTTCAAACCATCCTCACCATAACGGTCACCCTCCTTTCCGTTACTTTTCCAATTAGGCTATGAGCAGAATGACTGACAAATAACCTGTGATTATACCCGATTCTTTAAGAATGCTTAAAAAAAAATAACTGTTCCTGGAAAGGGAAAGCCAATGAATAATTTATACTAAATAATTAACGGTGTATTGGACAGGCATGATTTTTTTTATGACTTTCTCTAGTGTGCTGGTTATCTTTTCAAAAATAAATCTCTTCTCCTGCACATTGAAAAGATTAGTTAAATCAGGATTTGGGTAAGAGGAGATCTTAGAGTAATATGTATAAAAAATCATTTTGATCGAAGATTTCTTTTAAAATAAAACAATTTTCTCGGGTTAATTAATAACTACATGTAAATGCAGGATCTCCCTGTCATTTTCGTAAGCTAGGAAGGCTTATTTTTAGAAAAGACAAGAAGTTGATGTTGGGATTATATTTGGAAATCTAAACACAATAAATTAATTACGGAGGGAACTCTAAAAATATTTATTAATTTTGAAAATGCCTTTTTGCTTTGAGTGTCAGATTTTTTTTCCAACCCAGCAATGCATTTGATGTAATTTGTACTCAATATTTTGCACACTAGTGATAAATATTGTAAAATAAAATTTAAAATTATTAAAAAAGAGACATAACGAACTGCCAGATATAAAATTATACTTAACAAAAAATTAATTTTCTTAATGTGAAACATAAGTGCAAACGTTAGAGTGCTACATGATGAACTAAATGCTTGTTTGTGATTTGAAGTTCATGATTTAAAAGTAACATATATTTAATAACTATTTATGTAAAATATCTGACAAAAATAATTCCGAAGGTCTTAGGATGCTAATTTAGAATAGACTTTTACCTCTTAAAAATATTAAATAATTGAAAAAAAAATAAAGAAAAAAATAAAGGCATTAGGTTTTAAGGATACATAAAAATCACGAAATGCAAGGAAAGCTATATTTCACTTTGTGTGCACATTAAAATCACCTTTAATTGTATCAAAAAAATGAAATAAACAGAAAATAAATAAGAAAATGAAAAAAAAGTAATTGAGAAAAAAAAACATTAGGTTTTAATGACGTAACGAAATTTTAACAAATCTGTATTTCATTTTGAGTAGAGATTAAAACTTCATTTTATTTCTAACCATTTAGGAGCTTCAAATTTTGTGCATCAATAAATAAATAAATAAATAAATAAATAAATAAATAAATAAATAAATAAATAAGCCCATTTAAATTAAAATACTTATAATTTTCGTTTTACGTTTTTATCAAGACATCAGAATTGATTTGGGATAAAAATTTTGTATTGAGCATTTTAAGTTAGCATTTCTTGTTTGCATGTTAAACGTTTGGTACGTTAATTTTAAAAATTCTAATCAGTTTAAATAATTATAACATTTAAAACTAATAAAAACCTGTCTTAAAGAAGTTTTAAGATAATTGAAAAAGTAAGAGAGTGGCTTAATTTGAACCCTTTTCTGGATGGATAAAAAGCATTATCTATAAGGTTTTTTCAAATAAGAAATGGGTGAAAGAAATATTATTGAAATATATTAAAATATGAAACCATAACATAAAACAAATTGACGTCCATCAAAATTTCTTTGAGAATGGCAATATGTTAATAAAACGAGTTTCACATCTTCTAAAAATGTATAAATAATTTGGTTTATTAAGATAAAATATGCACTTACCATTGCTTTGAACTGAAACTGTAATTGACAAGAAACCTGGTTTCAGAAGAATGTGGCTTTCAGCAAAAGGAAAAGTCGTATAAAGATCAGTGGATTTAATTGTATCATTGAAATGCCATTCATATAAAAAGAATTCCTCCGAATTTGGTATTTTACCTGCAAAATACAACAGAACTTTATATGCTGAATTTAAAAATGAAAATACTAATTGATAAATGTAAGGAAATATTCTTAAATTGTTGTTTTTATACACTTGTTCCTTTAGCAATTATAACATGCGCACACAGATTGACAAAATGTAGATTAATATTTTGCAGCTTTAAAATTGCAGTATCCATTGAAATGTTTCCGAAATTAAATTATGCAACATTTCTATTAATTGCAAAAATCTGAAAACGTTACATAATTTTCTAATACAAAAATTACAAAAAGATTCATATTGTTTAAAAAATAAATTAGATATTTGTAAAACTGAAGGAAAATTTACCTAATTGTAATAATGTGCGTACTGACTCAATGAAATGAGGATCACAACCCTAAAAAATCACAATAAAATGTGCAGATATTTTGTTATGCAAAATTTTGCTAATCTCAACAAGCAGGAAAGTTACAAGCTTTCTGGCTCATCACCAATACTAATATGTATTTGTTTAAAAAAATATGTAGTAGGGAAGAGTGGGGTCAATTGTAACGGGGTACGATTGTAACAGAGCAAGAAGTTCGAGTGTCGGGGTCTAGATTTGGTTCCTAGGTGGCGCACAAGGTGTATTTAATAAATCTACATGTACAACCCTGCTGGCAACCATTTTTATGTACTTTTGAAAGAGTTACATTACAAAAGATATTTTCACGCTACGTAAGTACTTTTTTTGGTATTAGAATATTATATTGTAACAAAGTAATTTTGTTTAAACAAATAAAAATCATTAACCGAATATGTAAGTGGATACCTTAATTAACATTTCAATAAAAAAAATTAGTTTTGTTAATTAACTAGCATTGTTTTTAACAAATGAAGCTGAAATGGCGTCTGGGGGACGATTGTAACAATAAGTAAAGGGACGATTGTAACAGCTGAAAATAAATAATCTTATGTTTACAAACCATTACTTAACTCTTTAAGAACCACCAACAGTTTCCTATATCATTTATATTATGTTGCATGTGCATTATTTTATTTGTCACCTTTCACAGCATAAATTAAAATTTTTAACCCCTTAAAGTTGAAAGTTTAACCCTTTAGGTCTTTGCTCATTATTAGTTTTACCAAATTCCTAAAATATCACTACTATTTTGATCAATAAAAAAATGTATCACAACTATGATAATATGTATAATTAACCATGTTTCAGTTGAATTTATGAACTGTTACAATTGGGGACAATTGTAACAAGTACACAACTGTCAAAAATTGTTAATAACTAATATAAAATAAGGTAATACATTTAAAATAAGGTATTTATTTTTTTTTCTAATAGAGGATAGTCTACTTTACTCGTCTGTCAATTAATACTAATAATATATTGGATTTTTCGTTAGTTAAAAATAGTTACGTAAAAAATGTTACAATTGGCCCCACTCTCCCCTACTTTGATTAATTGGTAGGTAAATATGCGAGATAATAAAAACGTGAGGGCTGACTCAATTGAATAACGATAATGAGTTTTAAAATCATAAAATTTTTCGGAGATTGTAATAGCTGCTATCATGACAAATCGCAACAGGGAGAAAAATTTCCATGTTTTTTTTTCTGCTTAAAATCGAAGTAGAATTTTTTGAACTATATAAATTTCAAAACATAATTCATAATGTTGAAAAAAATTTTCATTTGTTAAATTGATTAAAAAGATATACGTGGTAATAAAGCGGTGCATACTGATTCCAATGAATGCTTATTTCGGTCAAAAACGAACATTTTTAATTTAAATATTTTTATTCTTATTTTCAATATGTGCCGAATTCATGAGTTGCTGCAGAGAGGGGGAAATTCTTTTCTCCTATAGTACATAGTTTTGATAATTCGTACAGTAAGCTCAAAAATAAACAGACCACCCTGAATAGCTTTTGATCTAACGATCGGATCTTCACGTTCTGGGACTTCATGGTATCCTCAAATATGCTAATTAATTAGTGCAGTTGATATTTTAAGCTACGAAATCAGACTAGAACTGTACTTTCTCTGTATGAACATGCCTTTTTTTTATGGATTTGGATTTCTGACCTAAAAGATATAGGGGGTAGCCGCTATCTGGGAAATTAGTTCCCATTAATTTGGCCAGGAAAGTAATTCAAAGCTTAATCCACTGAATGTTAATTTTACATTTTGTGTATTTCGCCTTATTTCAGGAACTTTTTAAGCGAATTAAAAATTTTTGAAGACAATTATAAAATTTTTTTGTCTAAAGATAATTCCAAGAAAAAAATAGTTTTTATTAAGTAGTTATTATTTTTTATTAATTTATCACAAAAAATTTTAAATTCAAAACATAATTTTAAAGAACGCAACTTTGCGTAGCAAAATACAAAGTTTGAGCAAAAATGGTGAAATTGTTCTGAGAAATCGAATTTTAAAAAAACATTTTTTTCAAAGTGGTTTAATCTTTGGATCGCTCTCCCGTGAAAAGTTCTGGTACCCTATGTTCCCAGATTGCGGCTACTCCCTATATTTTGGGGATCAAAATCCCAATTCTTCGAAAAAATGGTATGCTTATTCAGATATAAAACGTTTTTGTGTCAATTTTGTAACTTAAAAAATCGTCTGCATATGATTAATTAGCATATTTGAGCTCACCACCCCGAATTATTAAGATTGAGTCCAAGAAGGTGAAGATCCGATCATTTTTATTTGTTGCTCATTGTATGTTATGGAGGAATTACTTAAAATCATGAACATATTGCACATAAAATTATAAATTGTAGCGTTCCAAACAAACTGTTAATTTCTGTTAGGGTTACTATGTTGTTCAACCATTACTTCCATTGTCTCAAAGTAAAATGTATCTTTTATATAAAATGAACACTTTTCATTCTGAAAAGATACGGTTACATGGACGCAGTATAATGAAATTAAGGTTAATTGCTACGACAGAGAACCAAGTCATGGGTAGGTAAAAATCGCCATCTGGCGGAATCAGGTGTAATTGGTTGCTTCTAATTACTGTGTAGCAGGATGTAAAGTCTACATTCACCGACGGTAACCGCTCCATTTACTACGACTTCCACTTTGAGAAGAGCGTCACCCATTTTAAGAAAAGGCAATTTCCAGAAATTAGGCACAGAGTGATAGCTAGAAGATTTGTAGAAGGATAATTTATGATGAATAGAGATTTGAAAAGACTCTATATTACTGAGATGCATTTGCTTTATGATTTGGAAATTTTCTGCTCAGAAAGATGTTTTAAAGTATTATAAAGAAGTAACTGAAATATTATCAGGAAAAGAGAGTAGCTTTTACAAAGTTAAATTTGTCAAGTATATGTTTTAAATAATGTTTCTAAAATTAAACAAATAATGTTAACTGTTATTAAAATGCAATCTTTTCATTGCAGACAAATAAATGTTATTAAAGAGTGATATAATGATGATAATTGTAATAATATTAATGATGGAAAAGGCCAATAGCTTATAAAATTTCTCTTTAAAAGTTTTGTCTTTTTTCTGTTAAAATTGCGAAGTATTAAACGAAAATACTAATAGTAAAGGATTATGAATATAGCTTGTTGATTTTTTAGAATGTTAATTTTTGCTCAGGATACGTTCTTAGTAACATTTCCAAGATTATTAAAATAGTATAACGCTAATTCTTATTAAAGCGCTTTTATTCAATTGTAATTGCGAATTTTTACTTTAAAACTGAAAAAAATATATAAAAAATAATACAAAATTATTTATGTTTGAATATCAGATTCCTTAAATATGGCTAACAGATTATTTTATCATCATATCACTCATTTAGAGAATCTTATATCAGATTCTTTAAATACAATAGACCTTGCACATGCAGTGTATAACAACATGCAGTGTGCGAAAAAAACTTGCTTCTTGAACTAACTTTTGATGTTTTGATCAGATTTTCATGTATAAGGACTATATCTTAGTGCAGATGATATTTTAATTTACGAAATCAGACAGAAAAGGAGAATAAATATGCTCTTTTTTTATTTGGTGGTGTATTTGCCCCTCAAAATATAAGGTGTAATCGCAATTTCGGAAATATGTTCCCAACAGTTTGGTCAGGAGAGGGGTCAAAAGTTTGGACCCTTATTGTTAATTCATTTTCTTGCGTATTTCGCCATATATCGAGGATTCCAACTAGATTTAGAAATTCGCATCTTATTAAGGTTGTATTGAATTGAACTATGAAACATATTCCAAAATTTCAAACAAAATCTAAAACATTTTCGCTATGTAGCAAAGATAAAAAGAATCGAAGCATATTTAATCACCGTGTGCAATAGGATATATTAAATATACCAGTGTAAGGTCAATAAAAACCCATTTTATATTTTACATATGAACATTCTATTTATTGCAATAATATATTCAAAGTCCAAATAATTTCTATTCTATGAACATGATAAATCGCGATATTTAGTGAAAAATACATCGTTACCAGGCTACGTATCCCAACCCTTTTCCTACTTCAAAGTCAATTTTCTAGAAATGCAACATTTCTCTCAGCACAGAAATGTCAAAACCTTGCATCGACATTAAAAGAAGTATCTCTCGAAAAGTCGCTATGTCGATTTATGTCGAGAATGGAAGCGATATAGCGTACAGAAGCTAAACAAACACAAAACAAATTTCGCAAGAATCTTCTTATATACCTTCGAGTGACTAAACGCCGTAGGAAAAAGAGGTAAAGACGAAATTTCTCTGGAAAATACTAGGCCATCAAAATTGCAACCGAATGAAAGACCTGTAGGCGTCTCATGTACTTTTGAAATCGATCTTTATAAGTAACGATGCAATTTAAGATGAAAAATTGAGAAAGAAGCAAAAAGCGACGAGGACAGTATCTCTTGAAATTCTGGGGGAACTTTTTCTCTTTAACTACGGCTGTGCTGGGGGCCAATTTCTTGTTTCTTGAAAAGGGATTTTTTCATCTCATAACTAGCACTGAGAATGTTGGGTACAGATAACTTTAAAGACTTATTAGATAAATGTAGACTTGCTTTTGCTTTAATGATTGAATAAAAATCTTTGCTTAATACCATTTGATTTTCCGAGATGGGTTGGCGGGCTTGGTATTAAAGAAATTGTTAAACGGAGTCTAACTTTGATTTTGTGCTGGAATAACAATTTCGCTTAGTATCAGTTGATTTAATGAGATTGTTTGACATCAGCAGCTTAAAAAAACTTATAGGATAAACGCAGACCAACACTTAATTTAATAGTTTAACGAAAATTTCGTTTAATGCTATTTTATTTTATGAGATTGTTTGACAGAAGTAGGGGAAAAATGAGTGCTACACCTCAATTTTAAGGTTGATGACATCTCTTACTATACTGCTATGGGGTGAGTACTTCACCCCACTTCGGATAGATGGCCTCTCAGCTATAGGATGAGAGCTACGAGCCAAATCCTCAGTATAGATAAGAGTTCAACTCCACTAATTAGTTGTTAGTAGAGATGACGTATCATGGCTCTTTAAGAAGCTTGATTTGAACTAAACAAATGCTCCTTAAAAAGTTCCAAATTTATTTCTTCCCAACTATGGATATATTTGAAAAATTTGAACCTAACGTTTTAATCTGAAACAAGTTTTAAATGAATTTTTCACTGGAAAGAAGTTACAAAAAATTCGCGAAGTGTCCTCCTTTATTTTTATATCCATGCTCTTTTAACGTAGCGTTGTCTCGACTGAAAATTGTCTTTTAAAAGTTTTGAGTTTATATTTTTTACACTTATATGGGTATTTTTGCAAAATTGATGATAATTTTTTAATCTTAATCAATTTTTAAGTAAGTACCTCATTGCAAAAAATTATTAAGAATTGAATTTAACATGAAAATATTGTAAAAAGAGCAAAACAGACATGGACAGTATCATTTGAAATTCTGGTCATATTTTTCTCTTTTTCCCTTTAATTAGAAATATATGCAGCACGGTAAAAAAAATTATATCAAATTACAGTTTAGTACCGGCACTTTGAGAGCATCATCCGTAATATCCATTTCACGTAAGATATATTTTCTACCATAAAATACTTTCTTAAACTTTTTCAATAATATTTATTTAATTAGAGTATGTCACTGATTTCACGGTAATTATTACTGGAAAAACTACGATTTATCAGATTTTTGGTTCCTTAACATGTTCCGGTAAAAATGGATTTTAAAGTGAAATGTATCGCCACTCTGAGTACCGGTATTTTTAACCGTAATTTGATCCGGAACTTTTAACAATATAGAGCCTATATATTATTTCGTAAAAAAGGATTTTCCTTCTCAAAACGAGAAACTGAGAATGTAAAGAAGTAAATTATAGACGATTTTAAATATTTTTAAATATTTTTTGAAAATTGGAATTTCATCAATTTTTAAATCAAACAATTGGGGCATTATTTATTTCTGAATAATAAAAAATAAGGGCATTATTAATTTCAAATATAATTTAATTTATAAATAAATTTCATAAACCAATTATTTCATTTATAAATAAAAATGTTATATTAATAAATTGAAAGTTATTTATACGAATTTTTTTTTTATTCCCAAAAAATATTCCATTTCCTTAACTAAAACCTTTCAATAACATCTTACAAGTAAAAGTTAATAAATCAAAAGATCTATTCTGGGAACAACATGTGACTGAAAGTATGAAGCTGAAAAAACAAAACCTAAACCTCCCATCCATTCTAAGAAAAAAAAAAGAAATTAAGGGTAATAGAAATTCTTACCCTCCTTTGAAAGTAATAAAGAAGAAATTCGGGGAGGTTGGTCTTTTTTGAAAAAGTCGGTGGTCTGAGAAAAAGATGTTAAAATGCATATAGGTGAGTAAATAACCCCCCACCGTCTTGGCTTTAAGAAAGCCGTATGTTAGAATTAGGCGCTTTTCTTGGCGAACTTTACAGCAATTTCTCTTCATAAACGTGTCAGTGCGAATAAAACTTGTGCCACTCTTGGGGCTGGCTGATTTTGGACGGAGAAAAAAATTACAAAAATATGTGTTATATGATTTTTTTTTATCCAGCTTTAGAGCAGAGGAGAGTAGAAAAATATTTCATCACATTTTTAGTCATTGCTTTTTGTTTCGTAGAATATCTTCAAAGTATAAATCCAGCGGTTTCTTTGAAAATTCTAGAGGACCTTGAGTATAGAGTTATACATATGAGAGTAAACGAGTTAAATATGCAGTAAACAGCATTTTAGTGTTCAGAAATTTTAAATATATTTAATGTATAGTGTTATGATTTGATTTAGATATAGTAATTCATTAAGGTGTAGTTTTTATCAATAAAAGCATGTAGAAATAAATGTAGTTTTTATCAATATATTTCAGAAGAAAATTTTCAGGATTTAAAAAACTACCAGTTTTCCTTTGCTCGGAATTTTTCTTTCGCTAGGTGTTTTCAGAAGATATCGAGATATTTCCTATTTAAATTATAGACATTTCCTAGTTAAGCTATCGTCAACAGAAAACTCAACACAATTTTAGTTTAAAATATTGTTATTAGCTCACAATATAATTACTATAATCTAGAGTTGAACTTATAGGGTAATATATATTGTTAAGACTACTACGAATATTAACATGTGTAGTAACTTTATTATGATAAAATGAAAAATCAAAGAAGAAAAATAAGAAAAATCAACTTTAATATAATTTTGAAAAACTAATTGCATAGAACTATGAATAAATGAATAAATTGCAAAATTGCATAGAACTATGAATAAATTGCAAAATACGCACTTTTAAGTTTCTTAAAATTATTAGCTGTTGAATAGTCGAATGTTCTGCTATAACAACCAAAACAACAATTAACAAAATATAATTAATCATACTACCCAGCACAACCAGCGAGAATATCTCTCTCTCTCTTTTATATATATATATATATATATATATATATATATATATATATATATATATATATATATATATATATATATATATATATATATATATATATATATATAGATAGATAGATAGATAGATAGACGTCACAATAAATTTAAACGGAAAAGAATTCGCAGCAACGAAACAAAACTATTAAAAAAATCATTCTTTTTAAAGCAAATTCATAAGATGAAATAACATTAGAATAATCTTTTCAAATAAAAAAAGATTTCTTTAGTTAAAATAAACAGTTAGGCTGAAAGCAATTAAGTAATTGAGTTAGAAAGGGAGAACTTTAGTTTTATTCTTCTGTATTCCAAATCTTGCGACAAGATTAAAGTTACTTGCGTAAAATCGTATTTAAAAATCAAATACTTTCTGCGTAAAAAATTAGTTTGAAATATTAAATGATTTTTTTTAATAAAACTGTTATATCTTTTAATATCTTCTATTGTTTACTTAATTTGAAAGTAATGTTGACAGAGATTAAAGATAGGCACACAAAATCTGCTATATTAAGAAGCAATATCTTTAATGTATTTCATTATTTATTTAAAATTTAATTGAAAGTAAAAATAATAAATATATAAATTATAAATATAATGAATAAAAAGGTTCAAATTTGTATTAATGTTAAATAGGTTTTCACATTTTAAGTTAAAAGATATTTTTTTAAATAAACAATTTCTAACGACGACTTTTTTTGTTAAAATAAAATTTTTGATCAATATTCAGTCTAAATTATATGAAATATTGGAAAATTTGAGGCCATAAATGTTTGTCGTAAACATAAAATGACGGAGATGCACATTTATTATTGTGTAAAAAATATTCAAATATTTTTGCCTACATGAGAGAGCATTATTAAATACAATGGCCTAGTAGTAGTAATTTTAACAATTCATCATTACTTTAAATTGTTTTTTTTTTAAAAAAATACTTTCAATACACTGTAAATAATTATCTCCAACTGTAATAACATCCGTAAAAAATTGTAAATAGTATCTGTAAATTAAAGATTTATATTATGTTTTAATAAATTGCTTGAATATACTGTATAACTAACATGAAACAATTGAAAAATTTTGACTAGAAATGCTTGCCTTAAACATGAAATAGAGACCCATATTTATTATTGTTTTACAAATATATAAATAATTTTACTAACATGATAGAGCACTATTAAAAATAATGGCTCAGTAGAAATAGTTTTCTCTAAATAATAAATAAAAGTTTTATTTTAGCTTTTCAAAAACAAAAATAATTTCAATACATAGTATAAATAATATCTGTAAATAATTGTAAATAATATCCATAAATTAAAGCCTTAAATGATGTTGTCAAATTATTTTATTTTATTTTTATTTTATAACCGTCGTTGAACAAATGACCCAATTTCATGGGTTTACGACTACTTACGTTCAACTCCGCAGCCTTGTAATTTTGAACCAATCCAGAAGACAAGGAAACTCCTGGATCAGTACCCCCAGAGGTATTGATTTGTTGTGGGAACATGGAGGACTTTGAGACTCGACAGATTTAACGTGCATCAGTCACCATTTACTACACGGGGAGTCTTCGGCCGGCGAGGATCGAACCCACGACCTCTTGGATATGGGCCCAGCGCCCTACCGACCAGGCTTGTCAAATTATTGTATAAATATACTGTATAAATAATATGAAACACTTAAAAAAGTTGTGATTGGAAATGCTTTCCTTAAACATGCAATAATGAATACGCATATTTATTATTGTATTACAAATATTTAAATATTTTTACCAAAGCTCACTGTGAAAAATAATGTCTTGGTAGAAATCATTTCCACAAATAATAGTTTACTGTAAATTTTAAACCACAGTTTTGCATTGTGTTTTTGAAAAAAACAGCTGCAATACACTCAATAAATGATATGAAACATTTGAAATGTTGTTGCATTCAGTTGCATTAAACATGAAATAACGGAGAGACGCTTTGCCTTTGCGTCAAAAATATTTAAATATTTTTGACAACGCAATAAAGGTTCATAAAAAAACTCGATAGATAGAATGCAATGCATCAAAAAGATTTACCTCGTAGTGCCTTTTATCTTTTTCCTCAAAAAAAATCCGCAGAAAGTATTTTCGTTCAACCGAATTTATATCTTTAATCCAAAAATATGAGTTATACTATATTTCTAAGCACTGAGAAATGGCATTTTTTTGCGAATAGAAAGATTTATAAAAAGGATTCTGTGTATTTGTAAGTTCTATATTCTTTCCGAGAGTTTTTCTATGAAATATGTACCGTTTGGGGACATTTTTGTATTTGCTCAACAATTTTATTTGGACATTCTATTACCGAAATGTCTTTTATTCCTTATGCATTTGGATTAATATTTGATGTATTTTTATCAGTTTTGAAAGCCAAATGTATTTATGAACTTATTGTTACTTGCAAAAATAAAATTATTTATGGTTTAAAGAATATAAATTTTTATTAAATATAACGTATCTGGATAAAGAGTCAATTAACTTAGCTCTACAAATTTATTAGGGCGTTCATTATATTAATGGAATGTATTTTATTACTTATATGGATTAATATTTGATGCATCTTCAGTAGTTGTAAAAGTCAAACGTATTTATAAACTTATACTTAAAATATTCTAACATTTTGCATTTTAGTAAAAAAAAATTCATTCTATTTTATTCATTCTATTAATGAAATGTATTTTATTACTCATTTATATGGATTATTACTTGATGAATTTTCAGCAATTTTAAAATTCAAACGTATTTATAAACTTATGCTTAAAAACATTCTAATAATGCTTATATTTTAGAATTCTCTTTTATTAAATATAATAATTCTGGATCAAGGTTTAGGAGGGATTATATTTAAACTTTATAAATATAAAAGAACTATTAAACTAATAAATATTAAAAAAAAATTTTTTTTTCAAAATATAAACAATGTAATATTACAATGCAAATATAAACATTGTAGAAAATATTTTGTTGTTGTTTCTAATGACACTTGGACAAGCCAAGCTCGCCAACCATTGCATTTTTGCGAATAAGGCAGGAAGGTACGCCTTTCGTTTGACAAGCGATCACCGCAAGGATGAAAGTACATCTTAGCTCAGAACCTTGCGGATAGCACTACTCATTCGCGAGGCAATTTCCTAAATTTAGACTTACATCTGAATGGGAAGGACACTTTTTAAAGATCCCATGGTGCTGTTCTGTTACCGACTACAAGACTTTCGATTCCACGCAATTTAGGAGCACGTACATCTTATGCACATGGTGGGTCTTGGCGGAGTCGCGTATCGAACCCTGACCCCTCCGAACCAGAATCCGACACTCTAACCTTGAGGCTACCACAGCCCAGAAACTATTCAAACATATGCTAAACAATTTTTCGCGTACATTCTATTATTGAAATTTATTTTATTAATTAGATATTTGGATTACTATTTGATTACTTTTTATTAGTTTTAATAGACGAAATGTGATTATATGAACTCAAAACTCTAAATATTATAACTTTTATTCTATTTTAAAAAGAAAGAACTGAATCTTATTAAACACATGTTATCAAGGTTAAGAGTAAGCAACTTATGACTGGTGATTTATTGAGTATTACTAAAAAAAAGCATTTAACAAATGAAAAAGATGATCTTGAAAAAGAAAAAGAGCTTTCAGTGTTCCAGTATCACCTGAAGTGCAATGTAGGGGATAACCGATACCAAGTCTTAACTCAAGTTCTAATTCAGATAAAAATATTACTTTTTCATAATTCAAAATTTTATCAATTGCTTTATATTTATATTTAATGACCTTTTCCTTCTCGCTTTCGTCGATAAATGTCGCCCTATATTTCACGCGGCCGTATTATTTCTTAGCTAAAGTGTTCAAAACTAAGGGGTCAAAAAGATTAAAACAATCTATTTCTTATGCTCAGAATCGTTCTTATTTCTCAATCTACATACCAGATGGTAGTACCAGAATATTTGTAAAGTGTTAGAGATAGTTTATTATATAAAGTTATAGAGATAGTAGATGTAAGAATTCATCGAACATGTATATTAGAGATCAACCCAAAAATAGAAAACGAATACATGTATTGTACATACACATAGTTTTTTGAACAAAAAAAATGGGAATTTTATGATCATTTTCTTCAAAATTATGCGACCCTAAAGGGATTAAAAAGCTTATTAATTCTAAGATTTTTATGTCTTGGACAATTTAAACAGTCAAAAATAAATAATTTCAACAAAATTAAAAAAATCTTTTAAGTTTCCAAGACAAAAGATATTGAAAAGACCCTTGCAAAAATTATTTTTCGTCATTTTTAATTGGTACCAAGTAGTAACAATGGATATGATTTTCTAATAGAGCTTTTTAATTTAAAAAAAATTAATTACCTAATTCTAAACACTCCACACCATTTTTATAGTTCTACTAATAAATTACTACAACATTTCCTAAAAGCTATACTGTCAGTCAAAACAGTTCGCAAGTCGAGTTCTGATTTAGAATTGGAACTCTGTATGCAAATTCAGTTTCAATCCCTCGAACAGATAGCGCTATTTAGAGTCGAATTACGGTCATTTGTGCAGGAAATGCGGAGCCAGGACACAATTGCATTAAATGCAACATAGACTCCAACTGCAATCCATACTCGAATTCACGCAATTCCATTTGCTGTCCATCTAAGAGATAGGAACGGATTGCGAACAGTCACTTCTGCCCAGCGAAACGTAATCGCACGACAGGCAGGCCTTCTGTTCTCCCCTCTCTCAGGACGTGTTTCAACATGTGTATATTTCGATCTAACCGCCCTTGTTGCTGTACAATTAAGCGTATAGACTATTTGATAGGTTGGCAGTGTTTCACTGTTCTAGAATAAACTTTTTGGGTTAGTGCAATTGAACTTGAACATAATAATGTAAATCTTAAGTGGAATTTTAGGGGGATATTTGGCTTTATGTTTTGAAAAGGAAGCATAAGCGACTTCATTTAGAATGCAAAAAATTGAAACTTTTTCGAAAACGGTTTTTGAAATAATTGCTTTTAAAAAAATAAATATAGCGCAAGTTACATAAATAATTCAGGTGAATGTAAGTATAATTCAAAATTTATAATATTTAAAAAGTATCATCATCTAACATTTAAATTTTTACCCACTCTTTGTTGACCAGGTTGCTAAATTTGTAAAGTAATTTTCCTAACAAGTACCATTTCCTAAAAGTAACCTTTGTTGTTACTCTATGGAGTACATGATTACAATAACGGCTTGGGAAAAAAACAAAAACAAATTCGACGAAAAAATCCGCCAGCTGTTCTTTACTGAACTCAGTTCTTGGTCGATATTTAAAAAGTGTTGTCTCTTATTTTTATTCTCTGTCTAACTCTCTGCCAGTTACTTACATAGAAAACTACATTTAATTTCTTCGTTTATCAAAACTAGTTTTATTGCGTCATTAGATAGGAAACTGGCCTATCATGATAAAATATTCTTCCTGATTTGCCCATTTCCAGAGGAATGATCAAGAAATAATTACCTTTCAAAAATATAAAATTTTATTTGAACAACAATAAAAACAAGTTTAATTCTGAATTTAACTTTTCAGGCATAACATCATCAACAAGTGGTTTTATGGAAATATTTCTTTTAGGAATACTGTTGCTAATAATATATTAAATGTAAAAATAAAAGCCAGTTTATTATTGAAACATTTCTTTTCATTGAAAGATCTTGCATTAATTTTTATTTCATTTCTCTTGTGCTTTCTCTTATGAGTTAGTATGATAAACTTAGAAAAAAAACTTCAAATTTCTGAGCTTTTAAAATTAAGTATAAAAATAAATCCTCAAGTTGCTTAAAAACTTTTTTTAAGAAAGTTAACAAGAAGATTAAAAGAAAAGTAGTAAAAACATAAGTAAATAGAGTAAAAAATAAATAAATAGAAAAATTCAGATAAATTCTCAAGCGCAAATTCTTGATTTTTAAATAATGATACAAATTTTTTATTGAACCATTTGCTATAAGTACAAAGCAGGAAATTACTATCATAACTGTATTTTTTCTCATCGATGAACGTTTTCGATGATGATGATTTTTCATTTTAAAATTCGTAGACAACCCTATTTTGCATGTACATATTAACGACACTACAATAAATCATAATATTTCACAGAGCGATAATAAAAAAAGATGCGAGAGAAGATATTACATTACATTTTTATTTAATTTCCATTTGGCCTCGGTGGAGCTAAACTTTTAAAGGAAACTTTACCTTTCCAAGAGTTTTAAGTTAAATAAAAAAAAAAGTCTCGTAACTTTTTTTCGAGGGGAAAAAAATGTAATGGAAGAAAGCTAACATGGAGATGGAAAAGTGAAAAAGAAGTAGAGGAAAAAAGGAAGATAAAGTCCCGAGAACTATAGATTAAGGTTTACAGGAACAGTTTTTTTATGCCAAGGTTTCCCTAAAAGTTATCAATACGACAGGATGTGATGGAAAGGAAAGAACGGGGTAGAGGGGTAAAATAGAGTGATAGAGTAGTACAGAGAATTGGTCGCATCACTCACCACTGTGAATACACAGACGACGAGGAGGGTTTGTAAAAATAATCTCGCGGTCGGTAACCATGGTAACCAACTGTCATAGGTCTGCCAAAGAGCGATGGGTCGAAAAGAAATCGAGAGCTTAGATGGGAACCAATACTAAGGCGGTAGTGGTACAAGTCATGCAATATGTTAAACCAAATATCAAACGGCATAATTTTGGATAGAATGAATAAATGCATTTCAGTGCGTACAATGAAAAATATGTCTTACTGAAATATTATATTCATGAGAGATAAAAATAGATAAAAAAAAAAGATGTTTACTTCAACTTTATAAATTTTGTTCATGGATAAATTTTATCTAAAGCGAATAAATGCATTTCACTGCTTTGTGACGAATAGATATTCCGATGAAAAATCTTGTCTTCAAAAGGTGCAAGCATCAAATAGGGGGCTTTATTGTCTACTAAAGAAAAGAAATGCTATTGAAAAACATTCTTGCAAGTCATTCGAGAACCAAATGAGATGCTTTATTGTATACTAAAGAATTGAAATGCCACTAAAATTCTTTTTCAAGACAAACTATAGCCAAATTAGATGTTTCCCTACTTACTAAAGAATAGAAATACCATTGACAAAACTTTTTTGCAAAGTATGCAAGCATCAAATAAGATGTTTTATAGCCTACTAAAAATAGATATGCAGTTGAAAAATCATTTTTGCAGGCTATTCAAGTACGAAACAATATGGTTCACTCCTTAATACAGAATAGTTGAAGTATTGAAAATTTTTTTGTTCCGAACATGTTTCTTAGGAGACAGGTTTTTTCAGGTACCAAATAAGCCCACAAAACCTAACCTAACCATGGTCAAGCCCAATTTTTTTCGGCCGCATTTAGTAGGGACGTCTCATGATTTTCATCCTGGTCAGATAAAATGGACAGGGCTTGAGCTAATACCCTTCTCACTGCACTTCAGGGTGCACTTATGCTGTTGTTTATTTAGTCACCAGGATCAAACTCACAACCTGCAGCTCTCCGTTGTGAGTGACGCCTAAACTGAGTGCGCCATCAGAATGTAAAACTGTCCACAATTCATAAGACCGTCCAGAAAGTATGGAATCCACCAATTCCATTTTCTGTGGACAGTTCCTCGACAGACCTCGTCAATGACCGCCAGACCTCGTCAATGACCGCCAGACCTCGACAATGCGAACAGCAGCTGTCCAGTAAAATAAAACAGGACTCCTGTAAACTATAATCTTTTCTTAATCAAAATCAGACACTTGCTGTCACGCACTTCTCCTTTTAACATCAAAGGTTGCACAAATTATTCAAGCCAAAAATAACGCTCAAAGGAAAATTGAGCATGAGAAATTAGCTGTTGAACCAATACTTTTATGCGCAATATAGGTGAATTATAGGTATATATATATATATATATATATATATATATATATATATATATATATATATATATATATATATATATATATATATATATATATATATATATATATATATATATATATATATATATATATATATATATATATATGTATATATATATATATATATATATATATATATATATATATATATATATATATATATATATATATATATATATATATATATATATATATATATATATATATATATATATATATATATATATATATATATATATATATATATATATATATATATATATATATATATATATATATATATATATATATATATATATATATATATATATATATATATATATATATATATATATATATATATATATATATATATATATATATATATATATATATATATATATATATATATATATATATATATATATATATATATATATATATATATATATATATATATATATATATGTATATATATATATATATATATATATCAGCAATTTAAATAATTTAAGTCAAACAAATGGAACTTGATTTAATTTTTTAATAAATTTATTATTGAAGTTTAATTGAAAAATATTCTGCCTTATAACAATGTTATAACAGTGGATTGAATCAAAGTTTTAAATTAAACTCTGTAAGACTTAATTCTCTTTTCTTAAAATTCTGTCTCTGTATTTTTTAAACTACATTCAATTCAGTCAAGTTTCCTATTAAGTTTTAATTTCATAAATTGGTGACTTCAAATAATAATAATGAAAATCGAGTCATAGCAATTTTCTATTTAAGAAGATGATTTAAATTCTTAATATTAATTAAACTGAAAGTTTAAATTTCAATTTTAATTTCTTATTTACAGTCTCAGTCTAAATTAAATTTACGCGATTATAGATTATCTGATTTGCGTTTTTAATTGTTTCTTGCTGCTGTAGTTAACAAGTCTGTTAACCGACATGAAATTCAACTTTCTTCCTTAGGCACTAAATTAAACAGAATGCCAGAGAAGATAATAACAAGATGACATTGCCTTCGTGGGAAATATTTGTCGCTGTAGATACGATGCAGCATCATTTTATGTAATTTCTGCAAGGCGAGCAACTGCTCATTAACAATTAATGTTAGTGTGACAGATTGTATGTGTAATTAAGGGCTGTGAAAACTTGGTCGTATAAGTTTCCCTTAATTAAAGTTCCCGATGTCGAAAGAAAATCCCTTTATTTCCCCTACAGAAATTCCCTTAAGTACATCTGATAGGATTATTTTGGCTAGGAAATAAGAATATTAGGTTACATTCCCTAACGGGTCTCAGACTTACGGATGGAATTCTAAGAACACATAACCAACATAATTAACCTGAATAAGTTGACGTTTTTGAAACTGATCCTCTTAGCAAGGAGTCCTTCAGCAAACGAACCTGAGTACTTGTTTCATAAATTATGTTCGTAATGTCCTAAAGCAAGAATTCAGGTGATTAAGAAAGATTAAAAATGTGTTTGGAATTTTTTTTCTATTGGTTTAAGTAATTTAAACAGATTAGAATTAAGTATCGAGAAGATAAGTGGTTTAGCTTTTGTAGATGAAACTCACATTTTTGAAGAAGTTTAAATAATTTCATAAAAGGAAATAGGAGCAAAATTTATGATCCCAGTTCCATTAAAAATATGTTTATTTTAGGAATTAAATAAGCTTTTAAATTTTAATTGCTCATTCATATATTTGTAAGATTTAGTATAAGGTTTTAACGTACAAAAGTTGAAACACGTGAAGTATGTGTTAATAAAATAAAATGATTATCTTTAAACAAACTCAAAACTCAAACCTCACTACAAACTCAAAAGACATTAATTCCACAAGGTAACACAATCAAATGGTATTTTAAACCAGTTCCATTTCTGTTAGACTTCAAAATGTACAATAATTTTTGAATCCTAACTTTCCCTGACTTTGTTAAATACGTAACAAAAAATACAAAAGTTAAATGTTCATTTCAATCGAAATTAAATTCGAAAAACCCAATTGCTATTTAATTCAGGCCTAGTCTATTTAAGTTATTTTCAAAAATAGGAAAAAACAATGCATTTTAAGGTTCATTACTAAAAACTATATCACTTTCAAGTTGCAAAAATATTTTCACTGTGGTCAAAAACTTACCAATTTTTTTTGTCAAATTTAAAGGTATTTGTATTTAGGATTCCCAAAATGGTCATATAATATTTTTTTGGTTAAAAAAGCGAAATTCAATTATTTTTAAAAGCATAAATATAAAACATAGTTTAGGTTTCAAGTTCAAGAATGCAAAAACTAGAATGTAAAGCAACAATAAAAAAATAAGTATCAATTGTAATTTTCACGTCTCTTGGATTCTACATAAATAACTAAATCTAAATATTGGATACAAAATAGGTGTATATGTTAATAAAGATGCTTTATTAAAAA
The DNA here is from genome assembly GCF_982258835.1 of Parasteatoda tepidariorum. NCBI lineage: Eukaryota > Metazoa > Arthropoda > Arachnida > Araneae > Theridiidae > Parasteatoda > Parasteatoda tepidariorum. The sequence continues at coordinate 57,529,468 of NC_141763.1, read as the reverse complement.
AAAAAAAAAAACGAAATTTACACACTTGATTCCTCTGAAAAAATTTTAGATCCATTTTGGGTGACCTAAATATTTTTAATTGAACTAAAAATTGTTATGGGGACAACTTTTTATCAGCTTGAAATTGGAACTTCAGAATTCACAGTAATAGCTCATCATTAATATTCTTAGTTCGTTAAAACAGTAACGAAAAGCAAACGCCATTTAATTTATCCCTCATATTTTATTAATTGTGGTTTGCAGGCAGTTTCTTGCTCTAGTGAACATACTAGTTACCACGGAGACTAGTCATGTAGTTAATAGTAATTCCCTTGACAAATCAAAAAAAGAGAAAAACAAGTTGATCAGAAATAGATCTTCAGCTGCTTTATATCGCCTTTACCCTGAAAATGTAGACTAACTATATCGGGTCTAATTTTTTCCCTCTTTCGTTTAACAATTCATTTTGCATTTCATCCAAAATCTCGATAGCCAAATCTCTCGGCCTTGTAACGCTCCAAATCGTTTTCGAATTCTGGTTCAAAACTCTTCTTATGACTCTTGAACTGAAACCCAAACTTATGACTCTTCTGTACCCTTTCTAAACTTTTCGTAGCGCTGTGTACCACTAATTAGAAAATGAATGTATTTTTTACTTTCTTTTTTTCTTTCTTTCCTCCAGACGTGGACACGTACCTGGGTTTGCAAAACCCTTACCCGTACAGTCCACGTCTGGCTATAAGTCCAGCTCGCCACAACCCGGCGAGCTAGCCTGATCAGTGGGAATTTATAAAAAAAAAAGTTTGCAAATTCATAATACATATAAAAAATTTTACAATAAAAAACAACATTGAAAGTCTTGCAGAAAACAATGAAGTGCAACACATTTGCTTCAGAAAAAACAATGACTGAAACAATAAATGAAGAAAAAAGAACATGAACAATAAAAAAAAAGAATTTTGTTATATACATAAAAATTTAAAAAAGAGAAATAAAAAGAAAAAAAGAAAAGGAAAAAAAAGAAGAAAAAAAGAAGAAAAAAGAAAAAGAAAAACGAAAAAGAAATGCATTTTTTTCTATTAAAAAATTGCACGAAAGTTTGAAATCACAACTGGCTGTTGACACCACTAACTGTTAAATCTGCAAAAAATGGCCAATAGAAAAATTCGTAATCGTAAATTTTCATGGCTAGCTTTGTTTTTAAATAAAAATTTTTGAAATTTTCGTTTGTTGCAAGATATTTCGCATAAGAACGCGTACCTCTTTTAAACTGTTCCCGTACCCCGGGGGTACGCGTACCACACTTTGGGAAACAGTGCGTTAAAGCAGTGTTCCCCAGCCTTTTGATCACCGCTGACCTGTCAACATTTGATAATTTTACCGCGGCCCGCTGAGAGAGGGGGGGGACGTTAATTGTTTATATTTTAGATTATTTTGATCTAGTAATTTAAATTTAATTCTATCTAAACATGCCTTCAAAATAAAATATAGTTGCACTAAAAAATATGTATAAAGTGATTTAATATTTTAACTTACTAGAACGTTTAAATCAATGAGAACCCTGAACTTGTTTTTTTTTGCAATGAGACGGTTCCATCTGGGGCAATCGGAGACAGTGGTCCCCGAAGTGTGTAGATTATGTCCAGTTTATTCCGCTTTTTTTTTTGGTTGTGGTTACTGCTTAAATTTTAATGGAACACAGATACTTTTAATTTGGGGTATAAACCTAAGAATTTATATTCAGTTTCAATGAAATAGGCGGTCCGATATCATTTGATCCACGGACCGGGGGTTGGGGAGCACTGCGTTAAAGGATTAAAGAAAAGCAAACTCCGATTAATTTATCACTCAGATTTTATTAATTGTGGTTTGCAGGCAGTTTCTAGCTCTGGTGAGCAAACTAGTTACCATTTAACTAAGCCATGCAGTTAATAGTATTTCCCCAGACAAATCACAGTAAGGGAAAAAACAGATTGACCAGAAATGGATGTTCAATTTCTTTAGACCACTTTTACCCTGAAAGCGCAGACTAACTATATTGGGTCTATTTTTTCCCTTCTCCTTTTAATGTTTCATTTTTCTTTTCGTCCAAATGTCGAAAGCCAAATCTTCCGGCCTTATAACGCTCTGAATCGTCTTCACGAGTTCTGGTGCAACAACGAAACCAAATGGATGAAAGGGAAAAATGGGGGAAAAAAAGAAGTGAGAACCGCATAAAGTTGTCGTGGATGTGGTCCAAAATTGGAACGATAAGTACCGCTGGTGGTGGAGGAATAGAATGCAGCGAACCTTTACAATCCGAAACACCAACTGATAAAAGTCCTATAAATCTGAGTATGCATATATGGGAATGAAAAGCTATGGTAAATATACGGCTGTGTATATGGCATGAAAAGTAAATGATGTTTTTTACTTTTTCCACTATATGTTTTTTATGCGTTAGATAAACATTTATGCATAGTTTTTATGCGAGTAACGAAGAAAAGAAATTTGACGATTGAAATTTGTTTCAATAAAACGGTAAAAAATGGAAGGAAATCACTTTTTTATATCAATTTATATGATGAAGTGTCTTATTTGAAGGGGAATAAGGATATTGAAAATATTGCACGAGAAAAATTGCAGCAATTGTTCAATAGGACATGAACAGTTTGAAAGTTCATTGATGAAATTTTGCAATAAGAATAAATTGTGAAATAACTAAATAAATCGAATAATATTTAAAGCAATATTTAAAATATCGCTTAAAACGTAACATTTTAAAACAATATTTAAATTATCGTTTGAAAGTGTCTATATGATGAAGTGCCTTATTTGATATCCTATATGATGAAGTGTCTTATTTGATATCCTATATGATGTCCTATATGATGAAGTGTCTTATTTGAATGGGAATACGGATATTGAAAATATTGCGCGAGAAAAATAGCAGCAATAGTTCAATAGGACATGAAAAGTTTGAAAGTTCATTGATGAAAATTTGCAATAAGAATAAATTGTGAAATAGCTAAATAAATCGAATAATATTTAAAACAATATTTAAAATATCGTTTGAAACATAACATTTTAAAATAATATTTAAAATATCGTTTGAAAGAAGAATGTAAGAAGAAAATTACTCAGATTTTCTGACAATTGAACAATAGTGGTTCCAACTATATAGAATAAATAAAGCTTAAAAATTTAATGATAAAAACATTATACAAGAATAAGCTTTAGAATAAGTTTATAAATAAATTTATTTTATTTTGAAGCAATTTTGAAAACTTGTTTAGAATAAAGCAGTACTGAAGTTTTTTAATAAATTAAGTTGTGGTTTCTACAACAAAAAATATTTGAAATTCGGAAGTTAATAGTTAAAGAATTCTACAAAAAGAAACTTAAAACTTAGTAAATAAATTAAATATTATGTTATAAATTAATTTCGTGATAATTGCTGTGATTTTGACGATTGAAATTTGTTTCTATAAAACTGTAAAAAATGAAGGGAAATCATTTTTTTATATCAATTTATATGATGAAGTGTCTTATTTGAATGGGAATTTGGATATTGAAAATATTGCACGGGAAAAATTGCAGCAATTGTTCAATAGGACATGAAAAGTTTGAAAGTTCATTGATGAAAATTTGCAATAAGAATAAATTGTGAAATAGCTAAATAAATCGAATAATACATTTTAAAACGATATTTAAAATATCGTTTGAAAGAAGATTGTAAGAAGAAAATTACTCAGATTTTCTGGCAATTTAATAATAGTGGTTCCAACAATATAGAATAAGTAAAGCTTAAAAATTTAAAGATTGAAACATTATACGAGAATAAACTTCAGAATAGGTAAATAAATTATTTTATTTTATTCTAAAGCAATTTTGAAAACTTTGTTTGGAATAAGACAGCACTGAAGCTTTTTAATAAATTAAGTTGTGGTTTCAACAACAAAAAATATTTAAGATTCGGAAGTCAATAGTTAAAGAATTCTACAAAAAGAAACTTATTAAATAAATTAAATATTGTGTTTTAAAATAATTTTGTGATAATTGCTGTGAAAAATATTGTTTCAAACATTATTGCAATAATTTTAAAAACATTGTAAGAGAAGCATACTTAAAATTCTTTTACACAGGTCCATTGGGTACAGTATATAAAATATCCAAAGTTTGAAAAAGTTAGACATAGTTAAATAAATGAGATATATCTTAAACGAAATCAAAAGTATTTTTTAATAATCTTAAACATATAAATAGTTTCCGTAAGAAAATGTTTATTTCCTAGTATTCTTGAAACGTAAGAAACGAAATTATATGATCAATCTTATTTCTATAATTTAAAAACAAATCCTACCTAAAAGAACATAGATTTTGAAAAAAAAAAACCTTAATGCATCACGTTGAACAATTAAATATATTTTATTTAACCATTTGATGGTCGAATTTCAACTTGTCTTATTTCCCATTTTCCATTGAGAAAATAATTTTTTTTATGTGAGGAAAATATCTAATCACAAAGTCGTCTATTTGATTGAAGTGAGGGAAACATTAATAAAAATAGACAAAATAAATTTTTTAGCAATAAAAATGCATTTTTTCTTCTAATTTCTTTAAAAATGCGTTTAAAAACTTAAACAAAGGAAACGTCATACTCAACAAATGGATGGAATCAGTTTTAACAGAGAAAGAAAAGTAATTAAAATAAACGATCGATTGGTCTTAGAAAGAAGTAAAAAAGCTGAGAATGAAAATTGAAAATATAAATTAGAAAACTAAAGCGTTTGCGTTATCAATAACGAATTGTATCGATTTTATATAACACAGTCGGAAAATAGTAAAAACTTTGTGTTTAAAACTGCAACTTAGTTTTTTAAAAACTACGTTGAATTATACATACAACTCTATTTTCAAAAAACAAACCTGATTATTTGCTATAATAAACATTCAATATAAAGCATTCTGATTGCTTTTTTCTACTTTAAAAAGAACACACTATTTGCAAGCAATGAGTTCACTGCAGAATGTAGAAGTCAAGAAAGGTAAGAAATGTTCTTTACCGTAAACTTTACGGTTAATTGGATGTAAAGACTGCTGACGATTATTTTACCCTAATTTCAGAAGGAAAATTCTAACAGTGTCTCTTAAAATGACTGAAATGTAACATTCTGAAAGAAGTATGTGATTTGCTGATGATAAGCAGAAAAAACGTCGCCGCTTTTCATACTGAAATTCATCTTATATCACCAGCTTCGCATTTTTTTCTTTTCTCTTAGTTTGAAATATCTTCTAGAAACAAATTGGATGTTATACCTATAGTCAACAGAAGTCATTAATCTTTTAGTCGCTCTTGTCTTAAGAAAAGAAGTGACAAATGGAAGATAGTGTAAAAGAGTGTAACTCAAAGAATCAACTTAACAAAATTTACTTGGCGATTTCTTTTGAAACTGGAACAAGATTTATCATCTGGTATGCTTAAAGTATCCTACAAGTAGGAGAAAGTTTCCGAAACAAGTTAAACGATATTGATTGCGAGTATTGCATTTCAGCTTCGCATATTAAGTCTTTGCATATATATATTTAAAATTTTGAAGGTTCAAATATCTTAGCAAATTTATTTAAAATCTAGACCAAAATGCATGCTTTTTTAATATAAATATTCTGGTATTTTTTAAAAAAGAAAAACAAATTGTATGTTTAGCGAATTCAAATTGTTGTTTTTGCTTTTACTTCATTGTTTAAGCATCCTACAATTCAAGAAAGCCTCCTAATATATTGAAGGTTCAAATATCTTAGAAAATGTATTTAAAATCTAGACCAAAATGCTAGCTTTTTTAATATAAATATTCTGGTATTTTTTAAGAAAGAAAAAAAAATTGTATGTTTAGCGAATTCAAATTGTTGTTTTTGCTTTTACTTCATTGTTTAAGTATCCTACAATTCAAGAAAGCCTCCGAAACAAGTTTAGGAATATTGATTAAGGGTATTGCATTTCAGCTTATTAAATCTTTAATATTTAACGTATTGAAGATTTAATTACGTGTGTAAAATCTTTTCAAATCTAGACCAAAATAAATCCCTTTTTAGTAAAAATGCGCTCCATTTTTCAAAAAAAAAATCATTTATATGAAGGAGAAATGAATCTTTGTTTTCAATTCATTTGTTTAAATATCTTATGAGTCAAGAATATTGATTGGAGGTATTATATTTCGGCTTCAATATTCTAAATCTCGTACATACATTTAACATATAAAAATTTTAATTATTTGTGAAATTTTATTTCAAATTTTGATAAAATGTATTTCCGTTTAATGAAAATATGCTACTGGTTAGAGGAAAATAAAATTTGTATGAAGAATAGAAATAGTTTTTATTCTTAATTTCAATCTCATTGTTTAAAGTATCCTGAAAGTAGGAGAAAATGATTGAAACAAAGATTAAAGATTTTGATTGAGGATATTATATTTTGGTTTCATACATTAAATCTTTGTACATTTAAACAAGGAATTAATTACATAAGCTAAGATTTCTAGCTTAGACAGTGATGCATCCATAAAAATGTGCTGATAGTAAAAAATAGATCAACTTTATTTGATGGAGAATCGATATTGTTAGGCTTTAGTTCTTAATCTCATTATTTAAAGTATCCTACAAGTAAGACTACGTTTTGAAATAATGTATCGATATCGATTGGGGGAATTATGTTTTGGCTTCATATATAGTTAACATATTGAAGATAATCTGCGCAATTTTACTTCAAATCTTCAATTAATAGAAATAGGCTTGCAGTTAGAACAAGATACTTTTTATTAAGAGAAGTTAAAACTGCTGATATTTGTTTTATTAATTCTTTGTTTTATTGTTTTTCAACTGCTCATTGAAAACTTACAACTTAAACAGTTAATCTGAAATCAAGTGTTATCGAGACTAATTCTGATTTCGATTCATCTTTGCACAATTTTTCCTTTTTTTCGATATAGGAAGATAATTAATCATTGCGTCATTGCACATGTAAGCTGATCGGATGAAAAATTAGTAACTCCTTGCGAAATCATAAGAAAGCATCATCAAATACTATGCAACTCCACTTTTGGACTGGATAAATTTGTGGTTTTGGGTAGGAAGTAATTACACAAGGTTTCTTTTTTATTTTATTACCGTCGTTGAACAGCCGACCCAATTTTTCGGGTTTAAGACTACCTACGTTCAACTCCGTAGCCTTGTTATTTTGAACCCAATCTAGAAGACTAGGGAACTCCTGGCTCAAGTATTAGGAGAAATTTGCCTTCGTGGAGGACTTTGTGATGGAACTAACCCGCATTTGCATTACATGGGGAGGAAGACCACGAGAACCTCCCACTGTCGGTTTTATCGCAAGGGGACTCTAACCCATGATCCATCTACCACTGAGAATATTTCACGTCAGCATGCGGAATTCGTATCGACCAGCCATAGCTGGGATTCGAACCCAATTCACCTGGTACCTCTCATTCAGTTTACGCTTCTCGCTGATCGCGATCTAGCTGATTTATCAAATTACGGGGATGCTGATTTTAGTGTTTTACTCACAGTTTCATCAACCTTACAGATTTTCTATGAGGTTCAAGTCAGGTTAGTTTACCGGCAACTCGATGTGTAATTGGCTGCGCAAGTGTTCATAAAACGAATCACATATATTTCCAGACCGATGAACTTGTCATTTGTATTCTTAAAATATAGGTGTATAAACAACATAATCTACAGGATGATGTTGACTGAGCTACAAAATCATCCAGAATGTTAAAATATCCCTGTCTATTTATTAATGTTAAAATATATACTCCTACTCTCACCTCAGTCAGGTGCAATATGAAAAACATCTCCAAAATATTAGTATTACTTTTTATTAAAAGATACTTTTTTATTGCTTAGGGAGACTAAATTTTAGTTTGGTGAGCATATTTATATTGCAATACATATGGTATATTTCATCCTGTTTGCAACTTTATTTCAAATCTGGGCCAAAATGCATACGCTCTATATTAAAAATATATTTCTATTTAAGAAAATTGTTTGAAAGAAGGAGTATCAAAATTGATGATAGATTCCTTTCGTTTAATTTCTTAGAATTTAATGAAAACTCGCAAATGGAGCAGTTTGTAATTATTGTGAAATCAATTCAAATGTATTTTAGTCGTTAATTCTTATTAAATGTATTTATTTACGAAAATGGATTAAAATCTTTCATCTGATACTTAAAAATTATATTACAAGGAGGGTGAAGTCTTTTAAAAAATTTTAATGCCAGAAACTCGATAATAATACAAGAATGAGCGAAAAAACTCAGCAATAAAGTAAATATATTTCTGAATGATAATGCAAAAATATTAATGAAAAAGAATTAACTGCAGTGTTTTTTTTTCACAATTCTTTTCTAAGATTAATTTTTTTCCCCTTTAACATTCGAAATGATGAATGCATGCAAGATAATAAATACTAAAGCTCACAACAAAACGAAAATATTATTTATCTGGAAATGCTCAAATATTTTATAAATGCATTTCGGCTAAAAAAAAAAAATCAATACGGCTCTATCTTCTTATTAGCAAAAAAAAAAAAAGAAAAAAAAGATGCAATGTTTTTCTTTATATGTTTCCAGTGACAGGATAAGGAACCATTTTAAGAGAATCCATTTAAAATTTCTTAGAAATTATTTCTAGAAATTCATTTGTACTTATGCATTTAATCTGGGAACAAAATATTTCTGTCATTTCTAAATGATAGCTGTAAATTCCCCTTAGCCAAAACGAAAGAATGATTAATTAGAACCGAGCAATCTGAACGGAGCTTTACAATCTTGAAGAAGATGAAAATTCAACATTCCAGACTCTACTAAATTTGCCCATCTTTTCCAACACCACATAAAACTGCAAGTTCGTTCCTCGCCCCATAAACCCCTCTTCTTTTCAAAACAACATCTTCCAAGGAAGAAGACTCGATCGAAATATTATTTCGCCCCAACTTTTATTAGGGAAAATCCTTAATAATGGTATGAGAGACCGTAAAAGTTTTACTCGGGCGAGCGAGAAAACTGGCGAGAAGGCGACGCGCTGGCGCAATAAATGAAGAACATTTTCTGGAAGGAGAGAAAAAGAAGTTTATTGTTGGCAAAAGGCGAGATGATTAGAAAAGTTGTCGTTGTCATCTTTCCAATCTTCCTCCGTCTTGCAAAGGCTTTTCTGGAGTGGCTTTTGACCCTCTTCAAACCTTACTGCTACATCTGCCAAAATGAATATCTTCGAAAATTTTGACGCCACTTGGCAGGGGCTGCAAGGGCAACAAACGAAAATATATTAAATTATTGGATCCTGCCCGGGGAAAGGAGCACTGGAAAACGCATTATTGTAAAAGTTTTATTTTATAATTTGTGATATAGCTTTTTTTATGAAAAAAAACTTTGTGCATAGCTTCAAGGCATTATTTTTTTTGTACACATATTGGTACGTCAATGGCATCACAAAATTTTTATTACAAAATGTATGACCAAAACTGAACTTGTAAATATAGTTTTAGTAAGCCAACTTTTAGTTTTAAAAATATTTTTTACTGGGTTGAGTTTGTGGATGGAAAAACAATCCATTATTACATTAAGGCATGCATACTGTTTAATATATTGTCATTATGACAGATAAACGATTTTTCAGGATTTTGAAAATACAGTTAATATTTGCTTTATTCTCTGCTTATCAAGGATATACAGTAAGGAATTCTGTAAGAATACTTTTGGATGTAGGTACTTTTTGCGGTAATATCCATTTCTTTTGTAGAACACGTTAAGGAATAGAAAGTCCGATTTACCGTGATTTTTACAATAATAATTACCGTAAAATTACTGAATTACTCTAATTAAGTAAATATTGCTGTAAAAATTACGGTATGACATATTACGGAAAAGATGACTTTCGCCGTATAATGGATTCTAAAGGATGGATTACTATAATGGATTACTATATCCAGATATAGATACAGATCATACTTAGCCAGAATTTCTTAGTGTATGCAAAAGTATGGATTTTAATATATTTTTAGTCCTCTATTTTCAAGATAATTTACAAATATAAATCAAATAGAGATGTACAGGAATCGAGATTTTCCAAGGATCGAGACTCCAAATCCAATTTTTTATTTAAATCTATAAGCGAAGCAAAGTGTACGAATTACAGAAACAAACGTAATTGCAGCCAAAAAGTACCAGTGGTTTACTGGTGAAAATCAAAAATTTGAACACCGTTATTAACAAAAGACCGAGTTAAATTACTTTATCATCAGAAGAGTATCTTGAGTTTGGTTGTGGAGCAGGCATAATTTTCTTGTTCTCTCTCTCTGTGTGCTTCAAATTTAAAGTTATTAGACCCTTTGACAATTTCATTGAACGCAGTATTGATTCAGAATCTATTTGAACAGTAAAAAAAGGCTTGTGGGGTATAGTTCTTTGGCAAAAGCCTGAAGAAAAATGAGTATGAAATAAAAATACTATTGCAAAACCTTGCTTCAATATTAATAAAATGGAATAATTAAAAAGGCCCCGTAAAAAGGCTTATTATGAGTAATCCTTGGGAAAAAGAGGAAAAAGCAAGTTGCGATGGTTAGACGCAGTTGAAAGAAATTTTGAAATATACAAAGGCAACGATCACCCATAGGAGTGGGTAGAAAACTTTCAAATCTATTGAAGCTTTATTTGTAACAAATAAAGTTTAATTAATTAAAGTAATAATAAGTTTAATTAATTAAAATAATTATTGATATTAAAGCCATTGAATCCATTATTAATAAGGTAGCAATTTGAACCAAATAACCGTTCAGATTAACTACTTTTTTAACCACAATTTGCTTAATTCGTTTCCACGTCTGTTTGTTATTGGCAAGTCTTGCAACCTAAATTTCTACCACATTCTCACTACTATGAGTTCTCAAACTCCGATTGGAGATCTGTGCTGAATATTATTTCCAGTTATTTATCAACCGCTACGAGCAGAATTCATTGGTATTTTTTTTCCGCTTCAAAATGAATAGGAGAATTAATTGATTTTCTCATTTCGGTTTACTAATCGGGTACTTGATCTTACACCAAGTAATTAAGTTATAAAAACACAAGTTAGTTTGTCAATTATTTGACTAAATTCTTAATATTTAGTTATCTTAAGCAAACATTGCTCTAATGTTTCTGAAGGAGATAAACTAATGCAAGGCATTAATTATTAGTACTTCATATTTGGTTATGTTGTAAAAGTTACCAATAAGTAATTATATTATTCTTATGTTTGCTAAATATGAATTGTTAAAAATACACACTTCATATTTGATATTATACACACACCAATATTGTAATCTACTCTAATGATAAATTGATAAAAAAAAAGATGAAATACAAGCAGCCTGCATATTCTCACCTTATTTTAGACCCTTTACTTAATTATATGGTATTAAGTATATGTAACCAAATTATTTTTCTACAAACATTCAATAGTTTTTGCAACCTTAACCAAAATGTTCGACAAGCACTAATAACACATATTGAAAAGAAATATTAGCATGGATCTCAAAAAGGCAATTATTAAAATAACTATTACTGCAATCTAACTTAACAGCCAAGAGTTGATGATGTAATAAAACAGACTAAACAAAAGCGAAATGGGTGTTCTTAATAAATTCACTGTTTGAAGATTCTAAGCGCAAAGCAAGCAGATAAAGCAAGCGCCATTTTGCGCTATCGTTCACATCAGGCAAGAGCAAACATGGAGTTTCAGGCAAAACGTCGACAACGCCCCTGCGAGAGCGATAGATAGCTTTAGCTTGAAATGTCCCAAGTGAATGAAAAGTATTACCCTCCCTTCAGCTAGAGGTAATGGCAATATGGGTTAACAAAATGATTACCTGGGGAGATATTAGACAGCATTTTTCGCATCGGTAGGATCTGAAAATGGCGCTGCAGCACGCATTAACTTTCTTCAAAATAATGTTGTATCAAGCACGTTTTGTGGTTTGGAAATATCTTGATAAGGAAGATGTATATGAGAGATTCTTTTAGCTTCAGATAGACAAAAAGAAAAATATCATTTTGAATCTAATGAATTATTGGAGACCTAACGGTAGTTTTGGAGTTAAAATTAGAAACAAATTAGTAGAGAAATGTAGTGGAATATTTTAGGTACACAAATAGTTAATTCATTAATGAATATAGATGGTAGTTATATGCGCACATAAGTTTTAATGTTCAAACATTTTATCACGGCGTACTGATTAATAAAATAGATTCCTATAAACAGTTTGTTGTAGAATACTTAAAACAAAATGAGAAATTTACATATTTTTCTCTTAAAGTCGGAAGTATTTCAAGTAGTAATAATAGTGATTTTGGGGAAGTTTAGTGATATATTCTTAGTTCAGAAAATGCAAAAATATAAACTTTTAGTGTTAAGTAGAGAAAAAATCCCGCCAAGCATATTTTGATTAATATCACAAATTTTTTTTTTTATAAGCAATAAATACTTAAAGAAGCTATTTCTGTTTAAAGCCACACATCTATCATTGCGGCTTTATGAAGAAACAAATTAAAATAACGCAACTTATAAACTGAACTCAACGTATTAAGATTTTTTTTATACAAAATTTAATATAGTAAAAGAAAAATTTAAAAAAACTAGAATTTTTAAAACTTTTATTGAAAAGTTAATCTTCTTTGACATTTGTGATTGAGCTGATTTAAAATTATGTATTATTTTCCTAAATTTTTCTTAAAACTAAGGAGTATTCATTATTTTCATTTTACTTAAAATTCGTCGTATATAGAAAACGCGCAACGATCACAAATAAAAAATAAAACCATAACTGTTTCGTACTAGAAATATGAATCGTTATTTTTGATGATGATTCATATCTGAATATCAGTCTTGCCTTAAAGAATTCCTTTTTTAAAATTCTGTTATATGTCAATCAGAAGTGAATTAAGTTTTTTCAAGTGTCTCAATTTAAGGCATGAGTTATAGACATTGCTGTTTGCTTAGCGACATAGATTGCACTTAGATATAGTGTTTTCTTTAAGATAAAAATTGTTTTCATGATGATTAAGAGTGTTCTAAGCAATTTGCGATGTAATTAATGGGTCAGCTCAGAGTCTTGGAGTAAATTTTGGAGCTCGCTCCAAGATGTTCTGACTATACCGTTCGAAATCAGACAACATAGAAAATCGGTTGCAATCTTAAGAAAAGAATGAAGATGTTCTCTTCTTCTCCTTTAGTTACAAATAAACTATTTAGTGTTAAATTAAAATGTTTTTTAAAACAAACTTTTCATTTTAATTCAGCAAATCAGAATTAATCCCAAGCTTCTAATGGTCGTGAGTTGTATTTTATTATTATTAAGATTTTAAGTTTCTTATAGTAGTATCAAATTCTGGTAGAATAATTTAAAATATTGAAAAAACAATTATTCTTAAATAAAAAAAATAATGATGATGTGGGAAAACTCTGAACTGGATCGTCGGAAAATTAAATCATTAAATATTTGGTCCCCCCCCCCCGAAAATTGAAGAAATTTGGAACGAGTTCCAAAAACACGGAATCGAGGAACTGAAAAAATTGTAAATAAATAAAATATTGATTTAATCATTAAGTAATTCAATTTCGTCCATTTTTTTAATCATTTAATTGTATTAATAATTTAATCATAAAAAGTTAAATATCGTTTGGCTTGTTTAAATGACTTTTAAAAATATGCAATTTAATTTCATGCATAAAATGATATTTATAATCAAATTATTAGTTTTCTGTTTACCAGCTTATATTTTGCATGCCAATTAGTTTAGGAAAGTAAATAACGTCAGAATTATCAATTATGTATTTATACTTCTTACAAAGAAAGTATTTTCATGTTTAATACATATTTGGTGCTTTGTGGTTAGTCTGATTCAAGCGAAATTCGCCCAAAATACATTTTTCTTCATTTTACTTATCTTTTATTTTTTAAAATATAAAAAATATATAAAATAAAAAAAAGATATAAAAAAAATCAAATGAAATTGAAAAAAAAATATTGAATTTCTAACCGAAAAGTACCATATATTTAATTGATAAGCAAGTTGTTACAAATTTTATTTTTTAAATTAGGAATTCCAAAAAAATTTCACTTTTAATTAATATTCCTTTAGCATAAAGAGAGTTTATTATTATTATTATTTTATGATTATGATTTTATGAATCTAAGTTTATTCTTGGACCGTTCTTGGCGACTAGGTTCAAGGGTTCGTGTAAGAATATTGCTTCAATTTAACATAATACAGTAAAAAAGTAAATAATATTAAAAATATTCAATAAATTAATAAATCATATTTGTTTTTTTAATTAATTTAACTATTGTACTCGAATTTTGTATTCCTATTTGCTGTATTATAGCTTATGTCAGTTTATTTGAAAAAAGAAATTTCGTTTGGAAATTTACAAAAAAAAAAAAGTTTTTAAAATCTTAATTAAATCGCTTTTGGTCTTAGGTCATTAAATGTAAGACTATTTTTCAAAAAAATTTCCTTTGTTTGGACTAATGGTGATAGTTATTCTGCAAGTGTGTGAGTCTCAGGGACTAAGAATAAAGGCAAATCTCAAAAAAGTGCTCAACGAAAACAAATTTTCAATGATACTTCTAAAAGTTTGGAAGAATTGTGCCCTCTTGAGTTGGGTTCAAAATTACATAATTGCAGAATTACGCGATGAAGAGTCATTAATTCACTCTATGTATCATCTTTTCATCACCAGTAATAACATAAAATAAAATTATGATTACGTACTACCTTCTTCTCAATCCAATGGCTTAAATATCGACATAATTAAAATAATAATTTTAACTCAAAAGTTAGCAATCTCAAACTCAGGAAATGATGAAGTCAGACCAAAATACACCAACCTTGACGAGTAAGAGATTTGTGTGAACGGGACATTCCGGTTTTCCCAAATCCGGAGGGTGTCGGGAAAATTGGAAAGCAGTTCGATAAGGTCGAACGATTTGAATGATCGAAACTCAGCCTGTCTCCTTGGAAAGCCCTCCAGTCACATTGAATGCGCATGGATACGCAAGGAACCGGACTCTCAAATAACTCGAAAGATGAAGTATTTGTAATTTCAGAGGATTGAATTTTGTCTATTCCAATCAAAACTGATTTTAATAATGTTTACTGCTGCATGGTATTGTTTTCCAGTTGACTGAGTTTAATTTGTTAAATTCTATAATTGATATTACGAACTGAATTTTAAGAACATAATAACATCCAATTGCATGCTTCAGGATTGCCCTTTTCCGAAAATGATGAAAATTGTAGGATTCGAGTTGCATTGGTAATTATTACAAATCGACTTAAGTTATGAAGTAAATTTCATGACTTAAAGAATTTGAACTGATTTATTTATTTTTTACGAAGCATCTGCATAAATATTAGATTAAATACACTAATACGTTTCAGTTTGTTTTTCGCTAATTTTGTACTCTAGGTAAATTAAAAAAGTGCTGACACATTAACGCAATAAGTGGCAACCGTTTCAGTTTTTTGTTTGTTAAGTCAATTAAAAATAACTTAACAACTAACATATATCAGCTTGTACATTATAGTTTCCGAAATAAAATCAAATAAAAAATAACTAGGCATAATGATAAAACACATGGTTTTTTTCTCACAAAGCTATATTTGTAAGCCAGGTGGGTTTCATATATATATTTTCCTCAGAGCATCACATGGTATAGAAGTGTGAAATCTACAAGTACCCCACATGTTTTTTTTACATGGTATATAAGAGGGTTAACTACATGGGACCAACATGGGTTTTCCGACATGGTATACAAGCTCCCATATAGGTTTTCTCAGATTATATAAAAGTTGGTAATTTACACGGGCCATAATGGATTTTCTCACATGGTATAAAAGTGGGCAATCTATTACATGGATTTTCTCCTGTTGTATAGAAGTTAGTTATTTCCATGGGCCCAAGATGGGTTTTCTCACATGGTATAGAAGTGGGAAATCTATTTGGTCCCTATATGGGTTTTCCCCTATGGTGTAGACGTGGGCAATTTACGTGGGCACTTTAAAAATTACTTTTTGTGTTTAAAGTAAACTAAAATTAACAAGACACACTAACATGTATAATTGGCTTATTTGTGCTTTGGTATTCTAGATTACTAAGGGTTTATAAAATGCATTTTAAGCTGGTAAAAAAACTCAGTAATTTTTTATTATGAAGTATTTTTTTTTATAAAATATAAATGTTTTTTTTTAAATTTAGAACTAAATAGAGCAAATGTGGATCCACTGTGTGGAAACCACCCGTTTTGGAGAAGTTTAAAATAGCTGATCTAAATATAAATGGTGACCATTCCTTAAACCATTCATTTGGTAATTTTCTAGTTCATTATGGTAACGGTTTACAAATTAAACAGGGACAAATTAACGCACATTTAGTAAAAAATACTGAACTAAAAAGTAAATTTAACCGAATAAATGGTTTTTAAATTTTACCACATTTATCAAATTTTAACAATTATAATCGAGCCAGATTTCATTGCTACTTTTACCAAAATCCAAACCAAATTATTTAAATTTTACCAAAATCCAAACCAAAAATATTACCAAAGCGCTTCTTTAGAAATTACTGAATTTTTTGGTTAACCCATCATGTCAGAAAGACAATAAGTTTTAGCATATTCTGGTAGTTATGAACATAGTTTTTTCTCAGTTTATAGGAAATATTTATTAAAAATATATTGAATCCATTGAGGTCATGGGAAGACAAGTGTTTATTTACTTCGCGTTTAAACAAAAATTATATACTTTCTCTTCCGGCAGAATCCTTCTTTCAGTATTTGCTACTAAAATTTAATTCAAAAATATTTCCATTTTAAACATTTTAATTTCATATTAGCTAAAATTTGAATGAAGTATCCTTCGATTTTAAAGGAAACGAGAGCCATTATTTGCAGTTAATGTAAAGTGCACAGGAGAAAAAAGAAATATTTGCATCGCAAGGATTTGTAAATATATTTTGAAAATAGTTTGACTAGTATTTGCAATTACGAGATATTGTGGATAGTGATTTTCACTTATTCTTTTGGATTGTTATTCCTTTTAAATTTCACAAGGTGAAGTAAATTTGTAAGCAATTTCTTGAGAAAAATTACTTTAAAGCACGCTATGGGTACGCGTTGTTAGATATTAATTTGTTTTGTCATATAGCACAAAAAACAAAAATTTTCTTCAGTCTAGCAGTAAAAGTATTTCAGAAAGCGGTTAAAGTTTTTCATCCCTAAAATTGTTTTTAGGTTTAATTAATTCCTCTGTAAAAAATAAATATTTCTTAAAGAATTTTTTAATAAAATTTGGTAAAAGCACTGTTTGAAAAAATGCTTTTTTTCCAGAAATTACAAAAAAGAAATGATTTTCGTAAAGTTAACAATAAACTCTACTTTAAAATTTATTTTAAACCTAAGAAAATATTGAATTAATAAAAATCAAGAGAAACTCACAAGCGCTAATACCTTCTACAAATAAACGTTTTTACTAAATTTAATTAATGGATTCTTACAATCGAAGAATTCCATAATTACATAAAAAAAACTTTTCTTATACAGTTTAAAGAAATAAAAAGAAAACTAGAGGTTAATGGTTTTAATTAAAGCTTATTAAATTTCAATTTTTTTTGTAATAAAGTAAAAGAATGGAAACAATTATTTTTTATTCCTAATAAAATATTTTTTCCTGATATCCCTTTATTGTCTTAAGATGAAATAAAAGACAATCACTGCGAGATTATTTTTAATTTAGTTTATAATTTACTAAGTATTCTAGAGTTTGTTTCAATTTTTTTTACGAATTAAGAACTTAGTGAACTGAGGAAGTATAAGTATTGAATTAGGTAATATGATTTAAAAATAAACACTAAAAAAATGTTTTATAATTCGAAGTTTTATGGCAATAAAAAATAATTAAAATAAAATATTATCTCATAACAGATTCACATAATAATTGCTGTTTATTGAAATAAAACACTTTTTGAAGCATGTAGAATTTGAGGTTATTTGTATAACTGATTGTTAAGTTTATTTATATTTTCCTAAATGCTTACTTAGATTTTCATAAATGTTTGTTCAAATGTTTGTTCAAATGTAGCTCACAGTTAGAAGTGATGCATTTGTATTTTAATAATTTTTTTCATACAAGTTGTTAAAAATATTTTCATTTGTTATAAGCGTACTAAGAACAGCTATTAGTGAAAACTTAATTAGTAAATTGACTTATTAATTAGTAAAAATTTCCGAGTAATTCAAGGATTCATAAAATGTTAATAAAAAACTAAAGCTGGAACACTGTTTGGAGAATAGTTCAAATTGAAATATTATATTTGAACTATATATTTTCGAACGTCACCCTACAAAAAACATTGAAATGAAAAAATTATGTTAAATATTCATAATTTGAACTTTTCGCAAAGAGTGAAAGAACTAAAAAACACTGTAAGAAAACAATGCATTATTTACCACAGAAATACTTTTAATTTGTTATGTTTTTTTGCCCTTTAATTCTAAATTTTCGGAACAGAATTTTCAGAATGAAGTCATCAATTTGTGATTGGCAATTTTATTACGGTAACATTTAACGGATTGATCAAGAAATACGTTTTCGTCAATTTAAATAAACAGAAATGGGTATTTTTATTGTGAAATTTTTTTTCCTGCCATACACCAACCAGTTTTGAGAAGGTTGCTTGTATCGTTCAACAGATTAGGTTTTTTGAATGAAGCTACGACTATGAAATAATAATAATAATTATAATAATAATTATAACAATAATAATAATATTAATAATAATGATAATAATAATAAAAATAATAATGATAATAATAATATGAATAATAATTATAACAATAATAATAATAAAAATAATAATAATGATAATAATAAAAATAATTATAACAATAATAATAAAAATAATAATAATGATAATAATAATAATAATAATAATAATAATAATAATAATAATTATAACAATAATAATGAAAATAATAATAATACGTAATACACTGTTAAAAATTTCTGAATAAAAATAGTTAAATAACTATCTATTTAATTGTTATTTTACCACATTCAACCGGAAACAGTTAGATAATCGTAAGAAAGACGATATTCAAACTGTTAAGGAGGAGAAAAAAACGTTTATTAATTTTTTTTCCTAATACGGTTAAACAACCAGAATTTTATTCGCATCAACTGGGCTCTTATAATGCTATTTTGTTTCATATTGCTGAGTTGAGATCATGTTATACTGTAGCAAATATCATACTTTAATCAAATCGTACTGCAGCTGAGATGATTAATCGGTCAATTTCATGACCGTCTGAACAGGGGTTTGAATCACAGAGTTGATACTACATCTTTTTTTCCCATTCGTTTCAAATACATGAAGTGTTTCCAGAGTCTTGACCTCTTCAATTGGTGACCCTGAACTATGAGAAAGCGAAACTATTGTTCACGCATAAATTGTGCAGCACCCACAAATCTCTAATGCCCGTTTAAGAATTTTATTTTATTTTTAGAAACTATGCTAGTTGTAAATAGTTACGAAACCGTATAGTTTTGTATTCACGGTTTTTTAAGCAGTGGTAAACTGTTTCAAAGCAGTTAAGTTAAAAAAATATTCCGAACCATAAACTTTATGAGTGATTGGGCGGACAGACTGCTGCCGCTTATTTTACCTTAATTTTATAATGAAAATTCTAAAAAACATAGCATCTCATTTTATTACTTTACAAATACTCAGAATTGCATTTTTTGTTATTTTAATAAACATACGATAATTTAAATTGTTTTCCTTTTTATTTTTTTTATTCTTCTTTTCATATCAGCATTCAGTGGAGAGTAAAAAATTTCGAGAAAACTGAAGCAGAAGTTTTTTTTTTACTCCAAATGAAAGATAGGGAAAGAAGAAATCTTCTAAATTACAAAATTCTTTAAATGAGTATTTAAAAACAATTTCTTTTTATAAAGAAATATCTATGTATAAATTTTCTCAGTTATATTTATAAAAAATGAGCATTTAATTTTTTGAAAATGCAAGAAATCAGTTACTTAAGCATGATTGAATTATTCTCCTAATATTTTTCATAAAAAGTTTCCTTCAAAAAATTAGCAAAAGTAAGTTAATGCTAATAAAAACAGTTTTTCAAGTAATATTTCTGAAATTCATTTCTTTTTATTTTGAAACACTTGATAAGTTCTAATTTTTTTTAGAGAAAGTAAATTTTGCAATTTAAAACAAATATTTATGATATTTGTTTTAGTGTCCATTGGATAACGTAACTGAGCTAAGAGAGCGATAAAAAAATTGTCGGCCAAAAAGCTATCAAAAGTAAAATATTCAACTTTTTTCCTTTTCTAAAAACAAAATAACATCACCAATGCATTTTAAATTGATGTTATGAAATAAAAATGAATAAAAATATATTCCATAAGAAATTAAATGAAACAAAAAAAATTCTATCCCAAAAAATCAAAAATCATTGCATTCTAAAGAAATAAATGTGACCCGACCAGAGAGAAAATTAATGAGATTTTTATTTCTCATCTAAACTTAAGAAAAATTAAAAAAAAACGTTGTTTTAATTTTCCAGAAAGTCTTTATTCTCTCAAACTTTCAATGAAAGTTTTAAGGAGTAAAAATAGTTCTAAAAATGTTAAGAATTTTATGAAAAAGTAAAGGTTTTTTTATTAAAATTTTTTTTCTGTCTTTTTAACAGCAAAGAAAGAGATTATCCTTTTTTTGTACACTAAAATTTCAACTTATTTTACCTCCTTATATTTAAACGAAAACTATGATTGACAATCAAAAATTCGGAAAAGTTTAAAATAAAGTTGAAGATTTTTATTAGTATATAAAAGTATTGATTTAAATTGCAACGTAATTAAATAAATGTTTCATTTAAAAAGAATTTGGTAGGTAATTTTGAATATAAAGAAAAATCATTTTTAAAATAATGCTTGTATATTCATTCCAAAGGATAGGCTTTTGAGTATGAGTCGCTCAGAAGCCAATGCGGTTAAGTCCAAAACACAACAATAGAGAAAATTAATGTTTTTTGATACATTAGTTTTTAAAATTCTTGGTTTATTAATTTATTTAGAAAAGCGTATAAAGTCTTTTTTCGAGGTGTAAACTCTGCAAAAAAACAAGATATGTACAGGATATGTAAATAAAAACGTAAGTATTTATTGAAATAATGACAGCATCTTAAAAATTTTAGGACTTATACCTTTTGGCAGCTGAAAAAGATAAGAAATTTATGTCTACTAGTATAAACGAACTTTTATTTTTCTCAATCATCACTAGAAACAGTGACTAATAGAAAATAAACTGTTGGATTATCTCAAAAATTGTTTTTTACTTCAAAACTAGAGTGGCACGTTTCTTTGTTTTAGGAAATGAAAATAAAATTAAAAAAAATTTTTTTTTTAAAAACCAAATTTTAAAAAAATACTACGAAAAATATCATACCCCTTTTTTCTTCGTGAAAAAATACTACCGTAGTATTAAAAATACTATGTCTGGCAACCCTGAATACTACGAATTTCTTGTTTTTCAGTGTTACCAGCAATATCGAAAGAAGAAGAATAATTTAATTTTTATTTCAAAGTTTATGTAAAAAAATATTGATAAAAGGTGGACTTATTCACAATGGCTTCTGAAATTATTATACAATATATTCAGAAGCTATTAAAAAAAGGGCTGTCTAACCTAGAAAAAAGTAACCAACGAGTAAATCCTTTAATAACTAAGAAGATTATTAGTTATTTCATCAAAATTTCCAAAAATCAGAAAATATCAAAAAATGGACTTAACCGCTTTGGCTTCTGAGCTGCTCAAATATATCTTTAGTATAGGTTCCCGAATTGTTTGGTTTCATCGCCAATATACCAAGACAAAAAGTTTTCCTTTAGTTAATCGTCATATATTTTCTATCATTCGAGTTTTCCTTTTGTTACTATAATATACATTTTCTTAACATTTTAAATTATTGAAAAAATATTTTTTTGACTAGTGCGTTCATGTGTGCTTAAATTTTAATTTTCATACTCGTTTAGATGAAATAGATTCAATGTAATAAATCTATATTTATATAATCACATTTATAACACACAAATGATAGCTTATTTGTGCATTTCAAAGAGTCTTTTGGCTTAGAATTTAGAAATATTCTTTAATTTCTGCTGAAAAACTATTACATAAAACGACTTTCTTTTTCAAACACTGTATTTTCAGCCTAATTGTGAAGTTATATTACTTTTAGTAATTTTGATTTCCGTTTTAATTTAAAATGCTAAGAATATGTCCGAGCTCAAAACACTAAAAAATCTACGGATTATTTTTTGAATTCACGAAATATATCGATAGTTTACTTCCGTTATGGATTTAAATGAAAAAAAACTCTTGCTTTTAATTTCATTTGAATAAATGTTGGCTTGATGAATTATACGATTAACAACTTTTTGATGAATGATGATTGCAAAATCAATAAACTGATATTAGTCTGTGATGTTACTTATTTTCGCTAACTTAAAAATATTTAGGCTTAAAAGTAACCAAGCTTTAAGATATACTATAGAATAATACCATAAAAAGAGAGGAAGCAAAACTTTGATTATCTTTATTAAACTTTAAAGGAAATTTCGAAGGGAGAAAAACATATGATCTTGCTTTGAACTGTTTTTAAAATAATTCACAATTGAAGTATTTACAAAAATAAGTGCATATATGGTTTATTAAATAGGTTTCCTTTTTGGAAACATATGCAAATATCAAGGATAAAAGTTTTCCGATTCTATTCATATTTGTTTGGAAGTAAACAGTAGTATGCTTATTGTTTTTAATTTTCGTAACAAGTAGAATTTATTTTTTATAAAGTTTTTCGATTCTATTCATATTTGTTTGGAAGTAAACAGTAGTATGCTTACTGTTTTTAATTTTCGTAACAAGTAGAATTAATTTTTCAAAAAGTAATCTTAAATAACTCGTTACGTATTCAATGGAAAACAATATAAATATGGGTTAATAAATTTATTATTTAAAAACTACGATACGATTTTTAAGCACATGTAATATATAAACGAACGTTGTATGTATTTCATTTGCATTATTTTTAACTTAAAATCTTCTTCTACTAA
This sequence comes from Parasteatoda tepidariorum, assembly GCF_982258835.1. NCBI lineage: Eukaryota > Metazoa > Arthropoda > Arachnida > Araneae > Theridiidae > Parasteatoda > Parasteatoda tepidariorum. Next base: position 57,506,274 of record NC_141763.1, on the reverse strand, counting down.
GCTCTTCATTAAAATAGCTAGCATTCAACGGAAATATTTTAGGTTCTACTATCCAAGGAAGTATTTTCTTTCTTACATATTTTAAAAAGTACAGGCTTACAGTTTTTTTAACTACCCTTTTAATTGTATATAATACTTATTAATATACTTTTAAGTAATTGTAATATCTTAAATTTTTATGTCTTGTATTTATAATAAAATACGAAGCCCCATTCAACAAATGTATACATTAGTAGAAGTAATGAAATTTTACAAATTACACAAAAACTTCTATAACACGCAGACATTTTCCAGAAAAATAGGTTTAAAGTTGATCCACAATATCGGTACTTTGAATCATTATATCGAGAAAATTTTCAGAAACCTTAAATTTCTTAATTAAAAAAGAATAATTCAGAAACTTCAAATTTCAATCAAACTGAACTGCTCAATCAAGTTTAAGATGGCTCAATTTGCCCGATGATTCAATTTAACACCATATTAAGATTGTGACAAGTTTGAAAAAGACTAAGATTCATTACAATTTAAAATTACTAGCTGTGTATTTCAAACAAAAATATAAGTAAATTAAATTAATTAATTAGTAACGATTAGCAAATTAAGTTTAATCAAGTAATAAAATATCTCATGCTTCTGAAGGAGATCGAACTAAAAATGGCTAAATTTTAATTTATGTCTAATCTGCACATGTTAAAAAAATGGAATAAATTTTATAATAAGTAAGTTAATGATAAATAAATTAAATTTCATTAAGTAATAAATTATCCCATGTTTCTGAAGGAGATCAAACTAAAAACTGCTAAATTCTAATTTCTGCTAAGTCTGTACATTTTGAAAAATAACAGAATCTAATTATTGGATGTTTTCTAAAAATTCTTTGAAATTAAACACTAAAAAAATGCTTTATAATTCGAAGTTTTATGGCAATAAAAAATAAGTTAAATAAAATATTTCTAATAACAGATTCACATAATGATTGCTGTTTATTAAAATAAAACACTTTTTGAAGCATGTAGAATTTGAGGTTATTTGTATAACTGATTGTTAAGTTTAATCATATTTTCCTATATGCTTTCACAAATATTTGTTCAAATTTATTTAAATAAATGCAGCTCGCAATTAGAAGGGATAAATTTGTATTTTAATAATATTTTTTTTTCATATAAGTTGTGAAAAATATTTTCATTTGTTATAAGCGTACTAAGAACAGCTATTAGTAAAAATTAAATTAGCAAATTAACTTATTAATTAGTAAAGATTTCTGAGTAATTCAAGGATTCATAAAATTTTAATAAAAAACTAAAGCTGAAACACTGTTTGGAGAATATTTCAAATTAAAATATTATATTTGAACTATATATTTTCGAACGTCACCCATAAAAAACATTGAAAGGAAAAAAATTATGTGAAATATTCATAATTTGAACGCTTCGAAAGAACTAAAAAACATTGCAAGAAAAACAATGAATTATTTACAACAGAAATATCTAATTATTGGATGTTTTCTAAGAATTCTTTAAAATTAAAAGAAGTTATTTGAATTATAGTCGGACTAGCTATCAATAATTCTACAATTTTAACGACATTTAACTAATTGGATATAACTTATATCAGAGCGTTTTAAAACTCGACTATTATATCAAATAAAATCCGATTGTCCATAAAACAGTGATATGGAGTAAATCCATCTTTAATAAAGTGGATGCAAAACTCACGGTTCACAACTTCGTCAAAACGCTATATAAAGTAAGTTAATGATAAATAAATTAAGTTTCATTAAGTAATAAATTATCTCATGTTTCTGAAGGAGATCAAACTAAAAACTGCTAAATTCTAATTTCTGTTAAGTCTCTGCACTTTGAAAAATAACAGAATCTAATTATTGGATGTTTTCTAAAAATTCTTTAAAAAAAGAAGTTATTTGAATTATAGTTGGACTGGCTATCAATAATTCTACAATTTTAACGAAATTTAACTAATTGGGTACAACTTATATCAGAGCGTTTTAAAACTCGACTATTACATCAAATAAAATCCGATTGTCCATAAAACAATGATATGGAGTAAATCCATCTTTAATAAAGTGGATGCAAAACTCACGGTTCACTACTTCGTCAAAACGCTATATTCGGTTTAGAGAGATATATGCATTCCTTCAGTACCGGATCACTACCGGTTCCCACGGATTACGCTTGACCGGCCATCTTCTCTCTCTGGACAGATTAATTTCGCACGTCAATGTCCGTCATCCCTCCGGCAATGCCGGACACATTCCCCATGCTCCGATAAATCGGAACTGATGCAAAACTAATGTCTTTGTATGTATGTTCTAGAGATATTGTCACGTGATTTAAAGCGAAATTATTCGCACATCAAACTTATCGCAGAAATTTGCAATTCTACCAAAGATGATTTGCGTAATGGATAGAGAGGGAAACAAAATGAATTGGCCGGAAACAAATAGTTAATTGAAATTAAATGCAGGTTAAAAGTATTTAAATTGATTTAAGCAGATCTCGTATGATTCATTATGTTAATTGTTATGTTAATATCCTTCTTCAAATTCAAGCTTTAGTTTAGACAAGCCTAATTAAACACTAGTACAACACACAATTTAAGAGATATCAGATTTTCCATTTATCACATTTGAATTATTATCAAAAAAAAACATTATAAATGAAAAAAAATATATTATAAATTAAAGTAGAAAGACCTTTTGTATAGTAATTTCTTTACTTTGATCATTAATTAATTTATACTACTGTTTAAAGATATAAATTTTACAAATCTGATTGTGCAATAAAAGTGTAAAAAATCAAATAAAAGTGTAAAAAATCAATTTACTTTCATAAAATTGTAATTAATTATTATGTTCATGATTATATAACATTAACCATTAATATAATTTCTTTTATTTTTCAGAAGTATGAATTTAGCAAGACAGATTTTTAAATTGATTTACGAAATAGTTTTCTCACAACAAAGTTTTCTAAGCAGATTAACTTCGGATAAATATTGAATTGTGGGAAATAGAAATATTTTTTCTGTTAATATGAATAGCTAAAAGACATTAAAACAAATTATTGTTAACTATAGCTCACAAAAGTATCTTTTCTGAATTTTAAACATAATTTCCTGATAAAAAATATAATGAAGCATTTTTTACTTAAAGTTTTTTTTTCTTTAACTTGTATGTTAAATAAAGTTTTATAGTTCGTTTTAGCGTATTTATTAACAAAAATTGTTAGAAGGAGAATATTTAAGAGTATATTGTCATGAAATTATCTAAAGGTAGAAAATTATTGAAATACTTTTATAATTTTTCTTATTTTGAAAATGCTCTGTTTCTTTTTTAAATGTTAGTTTTTTTATTTTTCGACGTTCGAGTTTTAAAAGAAAATGAAATGCTTCTGCCAAATGCTGTTACATCTACTCTTCCAATAAGTATTTTACCTTATTATGATTATCCAACAAATTAAACTATGGCCCAGTGGTTAAGGCACTGAGCTGTTATTGTGAAGAACTTGAGTTCGATCTCCAATGGCAGCTTGAAGTCAACATAGCTTCATATGGAAGGATACCAGCTTTTGTGGGAAGTAAATGCGGCCAGTGCGCAGTACCAACCACACTACCACAATCACGTCATTGGTTTTGAAATTGTGGAACTATAACCTCTTTGACCCCCCTGCCTCACAACAAACTATTGTGGGAATGCTTTACTTTCTCAAACATATTTAATCGAAAATTTACATAGTATTTACTTGTATGTTTTTGTAGTTTACTTGTGTGTTTTTTTAGTTTACTTGCGTGGTTTTAAATAAAAAAAACTTGTTCCTTAGTTTCATTCTTATGAGGTGAACATATTGCACACACTTTAAAATGCTAAAATTTATAAAACAGTAGATTAACAAACAACAATGTAATAGCGTAAATTATTTATGATAATTCTGTTATGATAAGCTAAAAATAGTCGAAATTAACCACTGTTTGAAGTAATAAATTACAGAAGTATCAATGGTTTTCTCCCAAATTTTCCTTTTACTGGTTAAGTAAATATTTAAAAGAAATAAAATGCTTTTTACAATTATTAAAAAGTCATTCTTTCTTCTAAACACTCATGAAAATACTGTTTGTATGGAAAAAGGAGTAAGTATTCAGGATTAGAATGCCGATAATAATTTTATAAATTGTTTAATCAATAATTCCATTTTTATCGATAATGTATGAAATTGTTTATCATTACATAATCGATATTATCCCCTCAAACTCTTTAGAATGGATAATACTCGTGATTAGCTTAAAGTTTAAATTTAATCGATTCCCCTTCCTTCTAATTGCTGGTTTTGGAAATTTATATCAGTAACAAACATCGGATAAAGTTCATGTTTTTGAATCAATAGCCTACTTTTTTTTAAAAATTAATTACCCTTACAATATTGATGTTACAGACGATAGAAAAGTTCGTTTGGATGCAAGTTGTGTTTTCTAAGTAATAAGTTATTAACTTGTTTCTGTTTCATTTTACAAAAAGAAATCACATACACTGTAAAAATATTCCCACTCAAATTCCGGTAATAAGAATAGGTACTCAGGGTGCCGCTACTTTTTACCGTAAAATCTATTTTTACTGGAACAAGTTAAGGAGAAAAAAAAATTGGTGTATTGTAGTTTTTACAGTAATATATAACGCAACATCACTGAATGCCTCTAATTAAATAAATATTATAGTAAAAACTACGGCATAATATTTACGGTCAAAATGGATTTTACGGATGATGCATACGAGAAGCTGGTACTTTATACCTTAATTGATCCGGAATTTTTAACAGTGTAGGTGATATTTTTAACAACCTGAGAAAAAAAGATTATCCTAAATATTCCAAAATTTATAATGTATCTGAAAATAAAATTAATAACCCAATAAATTAATCTTAAACACTTATTCGATAGTTAATAGTTAATTATCAATAAAGAATTCTTATTTTACAAATTATGATTTTGATCCCCATCTAATTTTATATTGCCATTTTAATTATTAGTCAATTTTTTCCGATGTTCATGCTTCTTTTTTAAAGTTAAAAATTATTTTTCGAATGAAAAATGCTCAAATTTTGGAAATTTATAATACATTTTTAAATTGCTCGACATTGCAATCGTCATTTATTCCTCATCCATCAGTGTTATCCATCAGTGTTGTTACAGTTAATTTTATAAAAAGATAAAATAGCGAAATTTATTTTTAAGATCAATACATCAAAGAATCTTACCTTCGATAAAAACTACGAATCTTGCCGAAAAACCCACCACTTGACAACCAATAGAAGAAATGGAAACTGTACCAATGTCATCAAACACAGTGACCAATTGCCTGGATGTAATAGTCGATACATTGTTATAGGCTCTGATTCTAATCCATTGCTGTCCGAGGCCCTTCGCAAGCAAGGTCGATTTGTATACCCAATCCAACATATCAAAACTAGCATTTGTTTGCGAATTAAATGCATGCATGTCAACAGCAGCTTGCATAGTGTAATCTGGAATATAAACTCCTACACTTATCATTGAGTTTATTTTAGTTGAGACTGGAATAGAGACTTGTAGAGATGGTATGGCTTTTTCAATGAACACAGTCCACGTAAAAGGATAAGTTATTAAGTCTACATCGTTGTAGATTCTTAAAGACAATTTGCACGAACCAGAAGAAATAAATGTTGGCATTACCTCACATTTGCGAATGATTTCACTTTTAGTTTCATTGTATAGATATGGATAACTACAGATTATTAGCCAGTGACATCTTACATTAGTTCCTTTTAAGCAATTTACCGAAAATGGAAGAGAAGTGTTTATTTTAATATAAAAAACCGACTGCAATGGTTCAACAGTTACATTTTGAATGCCGTCTAAAGCTGTGATGTCTATTGCTGTCATGGCTTTACTAAAAATATTCGAAACAGTAGCAAAGACTTTATAATTGCCAGGATGGGGAAAGAGTAGCAAAATAGTGTCATTGTCATGTACCACACTTGATCGTTGATAATTGGGGTGAATGATTGTCCATTCAACAGCAAACTCAAGCTGTCCAATATTTTGATGAAAGACCACATGGGCAGGAATTAAAGTTTCGGTTTTAACGGTGCCATCAATTTCGATAGCCACATTTCTGATCTCTGGATACATGTAAAACAAATATCGTCGAGTTCCGAGTATGAATCTTCCATCAGTAACAAACAACAAACAGTTGAATATTCCGGGTCGATTAAAATGCCAAGTAAGTATAGTTTTGGATAATGAACAGATTTTTTTATTGTTCTTAGGTACGTCCAGCCTAGTATAAGATTTGAAGTTTTTGCATGTTATCGCAGCATTCCATTTTCTGTTGCTGGTTATAGTTGCCAAAATAGTTGCTGAAATGGGATGTCCAACAACGTAAGATGGTTCAAAGGAGTAATCGAAGTTAAACAGGATTGGAATCACAACAATCTAATAAGATAAACGTGATGCAAAAAATTAATGTAATCCATCAAAGTTTCAAATATATATATATATATATATATATATATATATATATATATATATATATATATATATATATATATATATATAGAGAGAGAGAGAGAGAGAGAGAGAGAGCAAAATGAAGATAAAACAAAGGCACATGAAAAAAGGGGGGGACGAAAAATAATAATGAAAAAAAAATAGCAAACAACTGGAAAAGAAAAAGGATAAAAAAATTTTAAAAAATCTGGAAAATAAAAGATATAATCTTATCATCAGCCCACACGATTATATCCGCAAAAATTTTTATCGCGTATAATCGTGTGGGCTGATGAAAAGATTATATCTTTTATTTTCTGGATTTTTAAAAAAAATTTCATCCTTTTTTTTCCCCAGTTGTTTGTTATTTTTCTTCTTTATTATTTTTCTTCCCACCCTTTTTTTCATATGTGTGTATTTTTCCTTTGTTTTATCTTCATTTTGAACTTATCGAATGAGTTCTGTTTACTTGCAGCTTATGCGCAATAAATGAAACTTATTGTTATTATTATTAATAATAATAATAATATTTATCTGCATTGAAAGTACATTTATATAATAATTTTATTAATAATTTTGAGTTGAGCTTTTGTCAAATAAAATTTCAAATTTCAAATTGTATTAGGTTTTAGAAAACCAATTTAAATTGGGGTTAATCACACATTATTCTTTTTCAAAATGTAAGAATAACCAGTGCTCCGTTTTGAAGAATGATAGTTAATATAGTTAGAAAACGCAAATCGAAAAAAACGGGAGAAAATGTAAAAATGTTAGAATTGAAAAATAAAAAACAAAAACACAATTAAAAAAAATATTAACTATTCGTGCTAGATTTTTTGCATGATTTATTATTACACTATGCTCTCCCATAAAAGAGTCATAGTTGTAGTTTTAAAAAATTACAGTTATGTTTTAATAATTATAAATTGTTATTCAGTAATGTTTACTCCGGTTGGGGACGATAGAATTACACATTTATCCTTTATGTTATAGTTAAAATATGCAGTTTTTTTAAAAATAAAAGCGAAGGTGGGTAGGTGTGTTCTATTTCATGCTATGTGTTCTGTTTTATATATGTTATTAATAAGTTGTAACATTTTCTGGGTACTCTCTCATAATATCAAAAGTTATAAACAACAAAATATTTTAATGTATTGCTAGTTAGGACATTAATTAAGTCTTATTGTCTGAACAAAACCTTTTTATGCAATAATAAACAATTTTATTTAGATAAAACAATAAATTTGGATATATTCTGTTTCACTGAATATGAATAGTCTTTTGATTTCACTAAAATACTGTCTAACATTGAAAATGTACTTTTGACGAGAGCGGCGTTGGATAGCTATGAATAAATATTCGAAAAAAATAAGTATCTAACTTTTATGTTCAGTTTAGTCAAGATTTTTGAGTGTTCATGTTCAAGCATATGAAATTTTTTTTATATGCTTGAATATTATGAGCGGAATTTTGTGTTATTTGTATTATTCTTTTGTAATCTCTTACACTGTTTATTACTATTGTTAAAAACGAAACTTAATAAAATAGTTTTATGCTACTTGGTGTACATTTTTGTTCAGAGTTTTAGAGGGAAGCTGTCGTCGTCTATTTTTAATGATAAATAGCACTTTTAATGGATAGAATTTAAGAAAACTTTGCAGACTTCAGATGGAGTTGGAACATCATTAATTCTCCAAATGCAGTAGTCCGTTAGAATGACAATTTAATTAATGAAAAATGCTCGTTGAACAAAACATTTCGTGCTATTGCACGACATGACTTTACGTTGAATTTGAAACACAATATGACCTTTTCTTGTTTTGCACATTTTAAAATATTTAATTCTTACTTTAATACAGTTCAAAAAGATTGTAATACTCTTAATTAAAAATAATAAAACATTAATCAAACAAAAGTTTAATTTAGAAATGCTATTTATTTCTAGTGGTTAGCTTTTTTTATTGTAATACATTAAATGCGTTTAAAATAAATAATAAATTTTAATTAATCAGTCATTGAGAAAAAAATACAGCTACAAACTTTATTTAAGAGATTTCACTCAAATAAAAATCTCAACATTTGCATTGATATTTAATAATTAATAGATGAGTTTAAAATAGGTTGACTATCTTAATTTTTTGTGTATATCATACTTTTATTGAGAAGAACCACTGTAGTTAATATAAGTAATTCTTAATAAATCTAAACTACAAGGGCGCACACAGAAGGAAAATTTGATGAAATTATTGTACTGTATGGCAATGACATTTATAGCAAAAAAACATACTTCTGGTTATAATATATATATATATATATATATATATATATATATATATATATATATATATATATATATATATATCTTTAAACCATTTGCTTAGTAATTTTCCATTAACATGTTAATGGATTACTTAAAATTCTGGTTTTATACGAAAAATATAAAATTGATAAGTAAATTTAACCGAATAAGTGGTTTTTACGCCATGCTCAAAGATATCGTGATAAAATTACGAAACATTACCACATTAACCAAATTTTATCGCACATTTCAAAGCCACATTTTTTCGTTAATTTTACTAAAATCATTACCAAAGCGCTTCGATAAAATCTACCGAACTTTTTGTTGCTTTCATAGAGTTTGAAACATGGTAAATTTTACCATATTCTGGAAGTTTTAGCCATATTTTTTTCTCAGTGTAAAAATTGTGAATTAACATATTCATAAAAAGACTTAAAATTCCTTTTTTTTCTGTTTTAAGGTTGAGAGATATTTTAGAAAATTCGAGAAAAGGGAGAATTAAAAAAAAGTTTAATTTCGTTCTTTAAATATTTTCTCTCCTATACGCTAAACCATACATAGTTTTTAAACTTCATCATTTTTTTTTTGAAAAAAATTAAAAATTAAAATTAAATTTATTTTCTACTAGCTTAAGAATAATAAAAATACTTTCCTGCAAATTCATTGCATTGCATTAAATATATCTCACTAAATATATTGCACTAAATTTAAATCTGGACTAAAATTTTTTTTAAGCTTTAAAATTCTCAACATCAAATTTCAACACTGTTTTATTTTCTCAATAAAAATGAATATAAATTAATATTGATTAATTGAGAATTATTATATAGCTATGTATTTCTAATTACTGTATTGTTCTTTCCAATAAATTTTTAAATTTTTAATTAATTCATTTTTTTAATCAAAACTATTAAAAAAAATACGATTGCCGCAAGCGGTTGCAGAAAGTTTTCATAGTACCTAATATGTTTCGCAACCAACAAATTTCGATATTTATTTTTCATAAAACACGCAAATTATTTGGATGCTTGCAAGTAACGTCACTTGCAGGTGCCCAATTAAATCTGATCCGATAATTGATTTAACATGATTATAAACCCAAACCTTGAAGCTGTAACATTAACTCGCTATGCACAACTACCTGATTAGGCATAACCACGTGGTTAGTTGCAAGCATCTAGTTATAGTATTTATAAGAAGAGATACAATACAATACCAATACGAAGTAAGCTATCTATACGTACTATTGTTATTGTTGATTGGCTTTCTCGTTGTCCATCCCACACAATAACAGTGATTTCATGAAGACCTGCTTTTTTGAATCGATGAATCTGAAAAATAATAGCTACATTTAATTTTTGAGATAAAAAAAGTTAATTTTATCCCCATAGTTAGCATAGAGTAACATTAATAGCAAGTATTCAAGAATAACATTAATAGCATTCTAAAACTACAATAATAAAATAACATTTTTGTTTTAACAAACGATAAAAGATAACAACATTTCTAATCTAAATCAGAGTTGCAATTTTGAGCTTGAACTTCTAGCTATTTTAAAGAACATAAATGCACAATTTCATAGGTACTTTATATTTGAGATTATAACACAGATACTATTTTTAATTACAAGTAACGATGTGTATTTCAGGAAAAGTAATTACATTTTGCAGTAGATGTTAGCGAGATATTTTGTTGCTAGTAAATGTTAAAGTTATTTAAATTTTAACGAAGGTTAATTCATTTTAGAATGTAAAGAAAAATACTTATCAATACATTTTTCGAACTAATGATTCAAATTAGTATTGTTGAAGAGATTATTTCAGTAAATTAGCTACCAGTGTCCTATCTTAATAATATAAACATCATCTATATAATATACAATGAAAATCTACTATATAATATAATTGAATAGTGAACCATAGGTTAAACATACAGTGGTATAAGAAATATTTAAATACAAATGAAACAAATAGGCATCAATGTTCAATTAAATATTTAGAAAGAGGAAAAAACAGATACAATAGCCCTTTTTTCAATCAAATAATTAATTATTCATATTAATTTACTATTTTACAAGATCCGTTTACAAGACCGTTGGGCTTATTTAACAAAATACATAATAATAAATATCATTTTAATTATAATAATTCTTAACGTATCGATTTGTTAAAATGTATGCTTATTTTGGCTTTGGTACTAAATATTAAAAGGTGAATTCGAATGAAACATTAAATTTTTAAGGGAAAGTCCACAGGAATGCAGTGCAAATAAAGAAGCGATAACAGATCAGAAAGAAAAATTAAAATTAATAGTTTATTGCCTGAATAATTACTGTCAAATAAAATAAACCAAGTAAGAAAGCAAATACCATTTTATTCTACTAATTTACATATTTTTGTCCCATAAATTCTTCACCAGGAACCTAAAAGAGTTCTTCTTTCGCATATTTTGATCAGTGTTTTATTTGATGCCAAATGTTGAAAGAAAAATTACTCTTTTTTTTAAGCTTTTAAAATTGTTTTCCTTTTTATTAACAATATATCTTAAAAAGCGATATCGTTTGCATTTCTTGTAGAATTTGAATATTGGTTAAGATTTTTAATTTGAGATCGGCATCCAAAAAGGAGATATAGGTTTTAAAAGTTTTTTTCTAGCATTGTTTTTTGCACACTTTTTTTTCTAATTTACAACCTTATAATCGAAAAAAATTCATGTCAAATAGCAAAAATTGTGTCACAAAAAATGCTTAGAAATTAGATCAGAAATAATATGTAAAATAAATAATTCATTTCTTTTCTGAAAAATTTATTGTAACATGAAATTATAAAAGAAAACAAAATGGAAATGTAATAAATAAGTAAACACCAATTTTAGTTCTTTGTTTTTTTTTCTACCAGAAGTATTTCACCCGCGATAAGATAAAAATCTTTCTCATATTTCGATTAATCATCTACGCTATGTCAAATGATGAAAGAGAAATGCTTCTTTTTTCATTTAAAATCGTTTTCATTTTCTTAACAATAAAGATCAGGACGCAGAATATCGTTTGATTTTAACGAATGTTGACAATCGCAGATGTAAGGGAAATCTGCGCATTTGAGACTAATCTTGTTTTCTTTTCTTGAATTTTTTTCTGCCTTTGCTCATTTTTTTTTCTTCATATTTTTTTATTGTATAGATTCTTTCATTTCTTACTCCTTCTTCATAAAATAAGAAAGAAAGAGTAAAGGAAAAAGGGATAAAATAAGCCGAAATAAAAAGAAATCAATTCATCTCGGCGACAATTTGTCAAGTTTTGTGAGATATGGTCGCCCCGAACAACGAAGAACATGAAAACAGGAAAACACTACTACTACGTGAACAAAAATGAGAAGGAAAGAATGAAAGAAAGAACAAAAACGCGGGGAAAAAATAAGCTGAATTGAAAAGATTTTTTTTTTCGGGAAAGTGGAGTATGCCTGACCAAATTTGATGGGTCCACCATTTTGTTTCGATTTCTTTTATTTTTTCCGGTAATATTAATAAATGATTAGGACTTTTATGAAATTTTCTCGTTTTTCTTCCATCCTATGACTTGTCACGAAGACAAAATAATAGTTTCAATTACAGAGAAATAATAAATCTTTCACATTTAAAGGGAAATAAACTAATACTAAAGAAATATGTGCAATTTATAAAAATACAGCTAATGGAAAGAAGTAAAATGTAGTTATTGCATTCATTAATTTAATAAGAAAAAGATTTATTTTGTACCATGTTACTTCACAGCTATGTAAAAATTTGATGCAGCAAACAATTACACTTTTATTTCAAAACCGTTGAACAGCCGACCTATTTTCAGTTAAACGGTTGTCAATGATTAACTCCGTAGCCTTTTAAACTCAACCTCGAAGACAAGAAAACTCCTAAATCAAGCATAGGGGACTTATAAGCTAAACCAACCCACAACTGCGTTACATGGACAAGAAAACCACGAAAACCTCACACAGTTAGCCCGACGGCAAGAGGATTCTAACCCATGATCTGTCTAACACTGAGGATATTTTACGTCAGCAATGTGGTTGGTACGAGTCCAGAGCAGAACCCTAATTGACCGGCAATCGCTCACATTTACAGCATTTAGAGACGAGAGCGCGGCTCATAGATATAGATGTTTTTATTCTTTTTTATAACCAACCTTAAACGGCTGACCTGATTCTGAGTTTGTGACAGTCAATGTTTAACTACTTAGCTTCGAAAGTTTTTTTTATCAATCCAGAAGACAAGGGAAATCCTGGATCAAGCATTGGGACAAACTAGCCTTCGAAGTGTACTTTTTGACGGAACAAACCACCTTGCATTACACGGAGAGGAAAATTTTTCACATTTTGCCCGAAGGCAAGGTAATTCTAACTCATGATGTAAAATAACGAAATTTAAAAATTACAGAAAAAAACAGAAAGTTTCTGTAAATCTATAGAATAATATTCACAAGAGATTCAGTAATTTTGCAGAAATAAGGTAAGCAAAACTCTGTAAATTACTTCCGGGCTCTTAGACATTAAATTTTATCCGGATCGAAGATCACGTCAAACATTGAACACTGAATCTACACTGCAAAAAAATTCCGGTAAAATTTACCGGCACTTTGCTTACACCAACCGTAAAATTCATTTTGACCTTAAAATATCAAACCGTTATTTTTACACTAACATTTATTTAATTAGAGAGATTAAGTGATTTTACGGTAATTATTGCTGTAAAAATTGCGGTATAACTGACTTTTTTGTTTTGTAATCTGTTCCAGTAAAATTGTATTTTACCATAATTTGATCCTGATTTTTTTTTACGCTGCGATATACTGAAATAAAATCGAAGAAAGAGCAAACCAATCAAGTCCCTAGTTTTTATCACGAGGAATTGAAACCAGTCTGAAGTTGCGTTAAACGAATAGTCTATTCACACCACATGGTCAGCAATTTGTTCATGGAATAATTATCAATGGTATCTCTGATGTAACATAACAATATGTTGAAAGTCGCTTTAGAAAAACAATAATTTTCCGTAATTCTGTTAACTGGAAACAGAAACGTGTTAGAACTAGAATTTACGCAATTTAACAGAGATTCTTGTTTTTCTCTCCGTATTATCACAGATATTTTTATCAGTGTAGTTTGAAGGGAATTTATTGCAATGAGTGTTACATCGGGAAAGGAATTGTTTAGCCACCGAAGGAATACATCTGCGCTTAAAAGCAGTCAAGAATTAAAGACAGAAAAGACCAATATTTAAATTGTTTTACAACTAAATAAGTCAGGCGAAAAAGAACAAACATTAAAATGCTTTAAAACAGAAAACTTCTTTAACACGTGTTTGAATGAGAATTTGCGCAATTTAACAGAGATTCTTGTTTTTCTTCTCCGTATTTTTACAGACATTTTTAGCAGAGTAGTTCGAAGGGAATTTATCAAAACGCTAAATAAATCAAGCGAAAAAGAATAACAATAAAAGGATCAGCACAAAAAACTCACAAGCACGTGTTTGAACAAGAATCCTGTTTTTCTCTGCGTATTTTCACAGAAATTTTTATCAGTGTAGTTTGAAGGGAATTTATTGCAATGAGTGTGACATCGGGAAAGGAATTGTTTAGCCACCGAAAGAATACATCTGCGTTTAAAAGCAGCTAAGAATTAAAGTTTAACAACTAAATAAGTCACGCGAAAATAAACAAACATTAAAATGCCTTAAAACAGAAAACTTCTTTAACACGTGTTTGAATGAGAATTTGCGCATTTTAACTTGCTTTTCTTCTAATTATTTTTACAGAAATTTTTAGCCGTGTAATTCGAATGGAACTTACGGCAACAAGCGTAATATCAGGATGTGAATCGTTTAGCCATCTAAAGACTACATCGGCGTCTAAAGGCTACTAAAAATATTATTTAAAAATATTAACATACTTGCATGATTTTAGCATAAAGAATTAAATAGTTAAACCACTAAATAAGTCAAGCGAAAAAGTGCAAACATTAAAAGGATCTCATGGTTAATTTAATTACAAAGCTATATCCGTGAAAAATATCCTTAATTCAATGTTAAAAAAAGATAAGATTTATTTGAAGCGTCAAAGAGATTCATTAAAGGAAACGAAGTTATTTTTATTAAAAAAAATTACTCGTTTAAGTTACCATCAGATGATGACGTCAACTTACTTTTTTTCGGAAAGATAATTTGACTTTTGGGAAAGCATAAAGAAGAGTAAAGTAAATTATAATCAACTCTAACTTATGATAAAAGAATATTCCTGTATCGAATCAAATCTTCTAATTCAATCTACCAAAGCCAACTTTCCTCTGCAAAATCAAAAATGCAGAAACTACAAACTCCCTGGCCCCCTCAATAGCAATAACGAGATTTCTCTAACTTCTATTCTGAGAAATGAAAAATAAAGTGTCGCCAAGTGATGTAGAAAAAAAAATCTATTTCTCTGAAGCAATCGTTTCATACAATGAATGGAAAAGAGTGAAAAAAAATAAGCTTCAACACGAATGGACGTGTTAGAGAAAGATGGGCGAAGGTGAAAAGGAATCAGATGTAATTTTTTATTCATTTTTACGTTTCGCGTAACATTTAAGCGAATTGCCTCGGAGCTTGAAGATGGGGCGTCGAAAATGGGGATTCGTAGCGGACTTAATTTTTAATTAATCTCTCTCTAATTATCATTGGGTTCTTATGAGAGTGGCTGTGCTGTTGCCAAAACGAGAAAAAAAGTTTTTTTTAATGGATGAAAGTACTTCTGATCTGTCGAAATAAATATGCTCGGTTTAGCATTTACGTATATCAAGAGGTGGTAATTTGAGAGAGATTGTCTTAGTTAGTTAAGTTAGTTAGATTTATTTTTTATAACAAGGTTTAAATTTTAAAGAAGAAATATTTAATAAAAATATGCACGTTCAAGCGTGTATGATTTCAGCAAATAATGCTGTGGGGTATTTAAGATTATCAAACAATACTTAACCATCCACGTGAGCTTTGAAAGTACTGTGCGCAAAAAAAATAAACGGACCACCCTGAATAACTTTTGATGTAACGATCGAATCTTCGCATTTTAGGTCTTAATCTTAATGTTTTGAGGGGTTGACCTTAAATATACTCATTAATTTGTGCAGACGATATTTTCTGTTACGAAATACGACACAAAATGGTACTTTCTCTGAATAAGCTTACCCTTTTTCGATGGATTTGGATTTCTGACTTTCAAAATATAGGGGTTAGCCGCAATCGGGAAAACATGGTCCCGACAGTTCGGTCAGGGGAGCTATCCAAAATTTAGAGCCTTTAATGTTAATTTTACTTTAAGAGTATTCTGCCATTTCTTTAGAATTTCTGAAGCGAATTTAAACTTTTTTAAGCACAATTGTAAAGTTCGTTTATCCAAAGATTTTTCTACGCAAAAAATAACTTTCAAGAACTATTTATTATTTTTTATTAATTCATTTAATAATAGTCGAAAACATTTTAAGCATTATTCAGCATTTTAAGAAATATAATTTAAATGGCGAAATTTATCAATTAGTTCCAAAGAAATTGAATTTTAAAAGTTGTATATTTAAAATTCAATTTCTCAATAACTATTTGACCGATTTCTCTCGAGTTTTTTTTTTTCGCCAAATAAAAGGACATTCTTTAAAATGATGTAAAAAAAATGTGTTCCTTACTGTTCAAAAATGTTTCAACTGATGTTGAAGTAAATAAAAAAGAAATATTAATATCAATAAAAGATATTTTTTGCATGGAACTATCTTTGTATAAGCAAACTTTATTACTGTGTGCAAAAATGTTTCAATTCGTTTAAAAAAAATTTCGAGATATGGTTAAATACGCATAAAATGAAATCAACATTAAAGGGCCCAAACTTGGGGACTACTCTTCTGACCAAACTACTGTGACAATATTTCCCAGATTGTGACTACCCCCGAAATTTTTCTTGAGGGGAGGGGGTGTCAGTAATTCGTTGGAAAAAAAAAGCTTGTTTATTCAGAAAAAAGTACATATAAAAAGTACACGTCAGATTTTGAAACTTAAAATATCGTCTGCACTTACAAATTAGCATATTTGAGGTCACCTTCTTGAACCATTAGGTTTGAGTTCTAGAATGTGAAGATCTGATAATAAGATCAAAAGTTATTCAGGGTAGTCCATTTTTTTCTTCTTTTGCGTACTGTAATAATATTCTACTGAAATAGTCATCACTACTAATTATCTCATAATTTAAAGAATCTCATTACGATGAAAAATATTTCATTGTGCTTTTCAAAATATTTTTTAATTAATCTCATTCTAGTTATAATCGTGTTCCTCTATGAGTGGCTCTGCTGTTGCCAAAACGATAAAAAGTTTGTTTTTTTCGATGGTTGAAGGTACTTTTGATTTTTCGAAATAAATATGTTCGACGTAGTGTTTTGCTGTGATGATTTTCGAAGAATTGTATGATTTAGTCATTATGAGTAATTCTAGAAACTTGGGAGAGTATTCCTATTTAATTCAAAAGTTTTATTTTCGCCTAAGAACAATTTTAACGTTAAAAAAAGCTTGTTGGAAGGTCAGACGTGTATGGTTTCATTAAAGAAATTTCTGATTTAATTATTTTGGAACATCATGAAATATTTAACTGTCGCGATGAGCTATGAATGTTATGTAATATTTGTATAACTAACGTCATAGTCATTTATCTCATAACAAATTGAATCTCTATCTCATAATTATGGAGAACCTTAATTATGCAAATTATAATTTTTTTAATTAATATCACCCTAATGAACATAGGTATTACTTAAACGGGACCGCAATGTGCCTAAAACGAGAAAAAGATTTTAAATAATGAAAATACCATTATTCTGTCTAAAGTAATATTCTCAACATTGCATAGTGCAAGACATATTGCAATTACATATTGCAAGAGCTATGATATATGAGAATATCATTCATATGATATATGAGAATATCATTCATATGATATATGAGAATATCATTCATATGATATATGAGAATATCATTCATATGATATATGAGAATGTCATTCATATGATATATGAGAATATCATATGACAATATCATTCAACGTAAGCATTTCTAGATGTTATGCAAAAATAAGAATAATATATTACCTATAAATTAAAAATTAAATTGATATCTTTTATAATTATCTTTATGAATTAGAAATTAACACAAATAAAATATTTAGTTAATTATAAAACTCATACTAATTTTCGCTCATTTTAAATCTAAAATATTAATCTTTATCTCATTGTGTCACACATTTTATATCTATAGTATTTTTATGTGTGTACTACAAAAATATAAAATTCAAATTGTTAGATAACCAAATAAATTAATTGATAAGTTTATGCAGACATGATAGACGTAATTATTTAATTTTTAAAATTAAGTTTCACAACATAAACGTAAATAATTTTTAGGGAAGAAATGTATTAAATTAAAGCGGTTTATTTGCAAAAACGCGATAGCCTAAGCGTTTTTGTATATTAAGTGTTGCACATAAATATTTTATAAGATTCTGTTAATAATGTGTTAAGAAAGAAGGCCGGCTAAATGAGTAGCTTCTACCCAGTAAAAGTTGTTTTACTTTAAAATAATACTTAAGTAACACAGAAGGTTCAAGTCGTAAGTAAAAAAGTTTCCATGGATTAATTGAATCGTGAATCAAAATTTTGCATGAATCATAAATTATGATTGAAAATTACTCGTGATGTTATAAAAGTTTAACACTGCATTTTGCGTTCTCTTTTCACATTTTAATAAATTTCGGCTGCATTTATCAATTTAAATGCAGAAAAATAACAATGGAGAATTCTAACCACTTTTTCAAAGTTTCTTTTAAATTATATAATTGATATTAAAACATAAAAAAAACGTAATAATGATATAATTTCTAAGAAAATAATATTACCAATCTTTTCAAAAAGCGGTTCACGTTGCTTCCACACTTAAACTGTTTTTAATAATATGTATTAATAAATTATTTCTTTCATATTATGCTATAATAATTAATTGAAACTATTGATATCATTAATTTAATTCTATATTTGTTTAATTTGATTTACTTTCGTTTGGTATTATTTATAATATTTTATTAATTATTATAATATTTTTGGTATTATTTATAATGGTATTATAAATATTTTATATGGTTTGGTATTATTTATAATATTTTATTTATAATATTATATTATATAATTGATATTAAAACATAAAAAAAAACGTAATAATGATATAATTTCTAAGAAAATAATATTACCAATCTTTTCAAAAAGCGGTTCACGTTGTTTCCACACTTAAACTGTTTTTAATAATATGTATTAATAAATTATTTTGTTCATATTATGCTATAATAATTAATTGAAACTATTGATATCATTAATTTAATTCTATATTTGTTTAATCTGATTTACTTTCGTTTGGTATTATTTATAATATTTTAATAACTTATTAAATGCAATGTCTTATTTTCCTACTTAAACAAAAATATAATATGAATGTTTTATTCAAGAAGAAAAAAACAATATAAAGTACAATATACCACAACTTCAAATAAGTTTTCTTGTAAAAAGTAATTAAAATGGGACAAACCCCCTACAAAATCAACTTCAATTTACGACAAACCCATACAAAAAGACTTAATGAGATTTTTCGCATTCAGCAAAACAGGAATCAGTCCTTAGAGAATTTTATAAAGTCATATTTCCACGATTTAACAACTCTTTGTCACTGTTTGGCGAAAGCCCTTCTTCTATTTTAAAACAAGTGCAGAATTTACACTTCTCGACAAAACTTGGTCAAACACAAACAGAATCATAAAGCGGCAGAGGGGGCTCTTTAAGTAGCCCCAGGAGATTCCTGGGGCAGACTGGAATCTGAGTCCATTTGGCGAAGATCGGCGAAAGTGTCTGAGAAATGGTTTTAAGAGCTAACAGATTAAAGAAGACGGAATAAATAAAAATAAATATTAATCTAATAAAAAGGAATTGCCAGAAATTAAGACATGGAGAATCGTTGTGTACGCGTTTAAAATCGGACTTCAACTATGTTCAATACATTTTAGATAAGAAGCTTGGTAATAAATTGTTGCTGTATTTTATTAAAGATCTTATTATAAATAGTGTATTTTATGAATAATAAATTGATGTTATTAATGAATATTGCTTAAAGTTTTTGTTTATGTTTTAACGTTTTTGGTGTTGAATATTTCTACACATCTAAGTCAAATATCAGGGAATGGTTTTATGACTTGTCAAAAGTAGGAATATATTTATAACAGATCAAAATATGATGTTGAATTTTAATTTCTTGCTAACGTCAAAAATTTCATATTAATGTAATTGGATTATTCATCATATGTATGCATATAACTATTACAGATCATTTATTTATTTTTTCTACGTTAATTAATTTACATGACTGTAAGGCCTAATTACTTATCAATTAAAACATCTGATGAATAATTAGAAACGAACATAAAGTAAGGCATGGGGGAAACAGACGTGTTCACATATTCCTTTTTCTACATTGATCTTAAATACATTTTTTCTCAATGAAAAAGATTTTCTACTGTATAAAACGGAAAAGTATTGAAAATGTCTGCGAAAAATACTCCTCCCTCTTGTAGTTAGAAATCTTAACTTAGTTGTTAAAGAAATAGAATTTGACTTTTTTCATGTCTACACCAACAATCTAAATTAATGCGAGAATTTTATTATTCATTTAATGAAAGCATAGATTACTTATTTATATTACTATGTTGAAACGTTTTACATATTTATATCAATTTAATAATATAAATGCAAATTTCGATTTAATGATTAAATGTATTTATTTACATATGCAATTATGATGTTACATTATTCTACAAATCTACACCAATATTTCAAAATGAATACAGCATTTAATTACTCCTCCCACGTAAGCACATATTTATTTCATAAAAAATATGATGATAAATTCTTCTTCACTTCTACGCTAATTGTAAAATATCAGTGCTAGATTAAGGATAAAAGTCAAAAGTATGCGCGTAATTATTAAGGATAAAAGTGTGAAGTTAAATTTTATTTTCGCATCGATATTAACAATTTAATATTAATGCAGAATTTGACTGATCGTCAAATTCGTTACATATCTTTATTACTGAATAAACTGTGTTTTTAAATATTTTTTTACATATTTACCTCAATTAAATGATAGTTCAAGATTTAATTACACCAAAATCAATTTTTATTATGCTTTCTGTTGCATGAGATTTTTTTTTATCAGATCTTAGATACTTCCGTATCTTTGATTTGAAATCTGTAAATCGGTTTCTCGCTCCAACCTACAATGTTTTTGTAAGAACATTTTCATTCCATTTTTTGATGAAATGCTTTAAAAATGCTATATAATATAGGGTTCGCATAAATTTTACGACAGACTTCTAGGGGAGTTGGGGCACATCACCAGGATTAAAATAGAGTAGGAATGCATGCCCGGGAATGTCGTCATATGCCGAAAGAGGATATACCTATTATGAACTGTTTCTTCGTGTGCCTCTGTTCAGGAGGAAGCACCCCTAGCCGCATGCAATGACAAAGACAATGTACTCTAATTCTCTTAGAAGTTTGTCTCAGCATTTACATGACTCCTGTTATACATAACGTTTTCAAACTTGTACATTTATGCAAAAAATAGACTAAAATGTCACTTAAAGAACTAATCTGTAGCTTTAGGAGGAAAACTAATTTCAAATTTAAAATCCCCATACTCGAATTCGGTACGATCAAGTATTTGTATGAACGCAACAAAGCATTTGTTCCCCAGTGTTATTCAACTTTTGCATGATTTTATAAACCGTGGTAGCCCAGAGGTTGGAGAATTAACTTCACTAAAACCGCAGAGCATATGCGTACTCGTAAAATCTGTGGAATTGAAAGTCCTTTGATCTGTGACTGAGCAGCACCATGGGTGAAAGGATCAGAAAAAAATTTCCTTCCCCTTCAGATCTATGTCTAAATTGAGGAAGTGGTTTCGCGAATTAGTTGTAGTTGTAGTTCATTTACATCGCACTAGAGCTGCACTATGGGCTATTGGCGACGGTCTGGGAAACATCCCTGAGGATGATCCGAAGACATGCCATCCCAATTTTGATCTTCTGCAGAGGGTTGGCACCTCCACTTCGGTAGCCCAACGACCTGCACGCGAAGTCAAGCACTTTACGGTAGAACAGTTTAAGGAGGACAAATACCGCACACTCTCGGTCCTTACGCAGACTGATCCAAGGGGTCACCCACCCGCACACTGACCGTAGTCAGTGATGCGTGATCTGCTGGAAACCGTATCTTAACGATCACTCTACTGCGGGACAAGTGGTTTCGCGAATGAATGGTACTGTCTTCTATCCGCATGGTTTTGAGCGAAAACCGTACTTTAAGCATTGCGGTGCTCTCTTATCAAACGAAAGGAGCACCTTCCTAACTTTATTCGCAAAAGCTAATCAATGACTAGCGAGCTTAGATTGTCCAAGTGTCATAAGAAACAACTACAACAACCCGATTTTATTGCGACTCAAAATATGATTTAACTAAGTCAAAGATTAAAATCCATTGAAGGAATATGTTTTGGTTATTCGTTGATTATATACACATAATAATTATTATTGATTCAACATTATTGTGCAATTTCTTTAATTAAAAATCTTCATTAATTAATTAATAATAATGCAAGACTTTATGATTCATCAATCAAAGGAGATCTATTATGAAATCTGGTGAATATCCAGAAAGGAACATAAAGTAAAGCATCTCTGGGGGATAACAGACGTTTTAATATCCCAGATATCTCTTTCTTCATGGATCGTAAACTTCATTTTTCTCAATGAAAAAGATTTTCTATGGGATAAGAGGGAAAAGTATCGAAAGTATCTGCGAAAGGAACTCCTCCCCCCTGGCAGACAGAAATCCTAACTTCCTTGTTAGTGCGTCCCAGGGGTCTCTTGGCTCAGATGTTGCTAAAATGAATTGTTTCAGATAAAGGAGTAGTTGTTGTGCCTTTGTATTGGGGATTAGTAATGAGAGTTTTCTTATTGCACAACTCTGGACTAGTTTTATTCATTAATTTCAATTCGAGGAGAATACTGTTGACCAAGTTGAATTTATTAGTCGAATGTAAAGGTGTTTAAAGAAATTTAAGAACTGAAAATAAAGAATGTTTTTTGAATGAGTACCATCCTGGTACACTTTCGTATCGATTCCAAAAACAATTGTTGAAAAATACAGATTACTCACGGCAACTGAAACATAATCTTTCTAGACTACTAGTTCATATAGAGAAAATGTAAATCATCAAAACTGGTGATTTAAATCACGATTTTAATCACGTGTTTAGTCACGATTTTCATCGGTAGTCGATCTAGAAGGCGTCCAAAACGTCTCCATTAATATGGATTTTAAAATAATCAGGATGCTAAACTGGTAAGACCTGGTAACAAAGAGAACGACACGGGGGAATGATTTCGAAAAGGCCAAGGCCTATTGCACAACTCTGGACTAGTTTTATTCATTAATTTCAATTCGAGGAGAATACTGTTAACCAAGTTGAATTTATGAGTCGAATGTGAAGGTGTTTAAAGAAATTTAATAACTGAAAATAAAGAATGTTTTTTGAATGAGTACCATCCTGGTACACTTTCGTATCGATTCCAAAAACAATTGTTGAAAAATACAGATTATTCACGGCAACTGAAACATAATCTTTATAGACTACTAGTTCATATAGAGAAAATGTAAATCATCAAAACTGGTGATTTAAATCACGATTTTAATCACGTGTTTAGTCACGATTTTCATCGGTAGTCGATCTAGAAGGCGTCCAAAACGTCTCCATTAATATGGATTTTAAAATAATCAGGATGCTAAACTGGTAAGACCTGGTAACAAAGAGAACGACACGGGGGAATGATTTCGAAAAGGCCAAGGCCTATTGCACAACTCTGGACTAGTTTTATTCATTAATTTCAATTCGAGGAGAATACTGTTAACCAAGTTGAATTTATGAGTCGAATGTGAAGGTGTTTAAAGAAATTTAATAACTGAAAATAAAGAATGTTTTTTGAGTGAGTACCATCCTGGTACACTTTTGTATCGATTTCAAAAACAATTGTTGAAAAATATAGATTGCTCACGGCAACAGAAACATAATTTTTCTAGACTACTAGTTCATATAGAGAAAATGTAAATCATCAAAACTGGTGGTTTGAATCACGATTTGAATCACGTGTTTTGTCGCGATTTTTATTGGTAGTCGATCTAGAGGGCGTCCAAAACGTCTCCATTAATGTGGATTCGAAAATAATCAGGGTG
Source organism: Parasteatoda tepidariorum (assembly GCF_982258835.1). Classification (NCBI taxonomy): domain Eukaryota; kingdom Metazoa; phylum Arthropoda; class Arachnida; order Araneae; family Theridiidae; genus Parasteatoda; species Parasteatoda tepidariorum. Next base: position 57,482,055 of record NC_141763.1, on the reverse strand, counting down.
CTGAACTGGTTACAAAGAGAACTATTGCACAAATCTAAACTAGTTTTATTCATTAATTTCAATTTGAGGAGAATATTGTTAACCAAGTCGAATTTATTTGTCGAATATAAAGGTGTTTAAAGAAATTTAAGAACTGAAAATAAGGAATATTTTTTGAATTAGCACCATCCTGGTACCCTTTTGTAACGCTTCTAAAAAATTTTTTGAAAAATATTGATAACGTATGGCAACTGAAACATGGACTACTCTTTCTGGACTACTATTTCATATAGGCAAGATGTTAAATCATCAAAACTGACGATTTAAATTACGATTTTAATCACGTGTTTAGTCACGATTTTTAATGCAATTGGTAGACGATCTAGAGGTAGTCCAAAACGTCTCTATTAATGTGGATTTTAAAATAATTAGGGTGCTAAACTGGTAAGACCTGGTAACAAGGAGAACGACGCGGAAAAATTCTTTCGAAAAAACCAAGGCCTATACCGCGCTAATGATGATGATGTTTTTTTAAGACATAAATTTTTTGAAAACGTCATCGAGTTAGGTTACAACTTAATTCACATCAATATATTTGCTCCAATCACCACAAAATTTTTTAGACGGTAAAATCTTTACTTTAAATAAGACGGTAAAAAATTACCTGAATCTAGGATTAAATTGCTAGCAAAGAATAAAATGATTAGAATCATGCTACTGCCAGAAAAATGGACCAGAAAGAAAAATGCATAAGTCAATAAAATATTTATTCACTATAAAAAAAAACATCTTTCATTTCCATAAAAAAATGAAATTACTTTCGGAACAATCCAATATTTTCATCGCTTCGGTATAACTAAATATTAGAGCAAAGGATTACTGACAAAAGCGACTAACTATTAACATTTGCGGTGCTTTCGTACGCAATGAAAAATGTTGAAACATGTTCATATTCTAAAAAATTGAACGGTAAATGAATGGTAGCAATATACTGTGTAAATTAATAGGGACATAGGGATAATAATAAATAATAATATATATTATTACAGCAAAATAAATAAATACAAAAAATCACGAAAGAAATTAAGAAAAACAATAAGTTTTATTTATTGCGCATAAGCTGCAAGTAAATAGAACTCATAAGATAAGTTAAAAATTAAGATAAAACAAAGGTAAATTACAGACATATGAAAAAAGGGGGGAAAAGAAAAATAATAATAATAAAAATAACAAGCAACTGGGGGAAGAAAAAAAGTTTTTACAGAAAAATAATTTAAAAAGTCCGAAAAAAAGGATAAAAATTACAACAAATAAAATAGAACTAATCTATTTGTTGTAATTTTTGTATTATTATTATTATTATCATTATCCTTATGTGGACGCTTTGGCATTGACTCCATAGATTGGTGCAAACATTTGTAACTTATTCAGCGTGGAATCAGACTTATATTATTATTTCGCGTTTTTAACATACCATTACTTATTATGTGCATTTTTAAACATAAGATCCATATTACCTTAACTACTCTTTAAAATATATCACGAGTTCTAAATTAGATTTAAGTCATGGAATTCATCAGACTTGAAGCACAATACTGCAGTGAATTCTGGTGAATTTCCATGATATTCCTTAGACCATAAGTAGGTATTTTTACTTTTATCATTATCATTATTATTAGAAATGAATTGAGTCCCATAATTTTGCTGGGTCCGATGAACCGGTAACCGGACAAAATTGAATGTTTCTCCTGTCCGATTCTAGGTAGCTGGTAAAAACTTGACTTATCTTCAGGCAGAGAGATTACCTGGTTACCTCTATAAGCAAATTCCAGTAACTCCCGACTGGTTATTTTAATTAGCTATCTCAAAACTTAGTTTGATTGTATTAAAAGATGGCATTAAGTAGAAATTTAGAGCGATTTAATATTGAAATTTTAACAAGGAATGAAATAGAAAAAAATGCACATCGATTACAAAATTAGAACAAATGTAAAATTCTTTTTCCAGCAAAATGAAAGTTTGTTGAAAAGTATCGTGTATACGCATATCTAAAAATCATTCTATTTTTCTTTTCAACAGGGCAAACTCTAATGTTCCCTTTTTATTTCAAACTACTTTTTCACAAAACGTGGAACAATTTCCGCTTACAGATCCGTTGTCGCCAAAATCTTTACTGTCACAGAGACATTATCGGTGGTGAAAGTTGGAATTCAAATCTTTTTTTTTTTCGTCTGCCTTTTCTTCCCTTTCCCCCACATTTCTCCATTTGTCTTCTAGTCCGCTTTGCCACGAATACTCCTTTTTATTATTGTGATTATTTTTTTCTTTCAAACGATTTTTTTCATGTTTCCTATCTAACCACGAGTTTTAGATTTCAGTAGGAATGAAAGTTTCGATCGTATTTTTTTCGTCGAACGATTCCATTTAGGTTCTAACAGATCGGTTTTCTACCCCCAAATCACGCGAGTAAACTACTTCTTTTAAAATTTTCAATCCCAGAAAAACTATTTTTTTCCCTACATTAATTGCGGCTCCTTCTACGATTACTTTAGAAAAAGAAGCTTTTTCAACTTTTTTTAAACAGAAAATTTGTCATGACAAATGTAAAAAATTGGTATTAAATGATTTACGAGTTTCGATTAATTTCTTTTTAGCGTATTTGGTTGAATAAGGGAACTTCTTAACTACGCATGACTTAAGCTCAATGAGTGTATGCTGTTAAAAAAAAACATTAAGAGTACTAATTAATGTTAAGAGTACTAATTATCAAATATTAAGAGCACTCACGGCAATCAGAATTACATTAGCTTTAATCACTCGATTAATCACTCATTTAATCACTCGACAGTTGTGTTATTATCTTAGATCTATCGTTTCAGCAAAATATATGATTTGCATTACGAAAACTTCATTTCATTTACTGTTAACTTTTTTGTATTCAATTAACCATATTAGTAGGAAAAAGAAAACTATATATTTGTTAACATTATTATTCTGAGTTTTTTGTTACTATAACGTTGCTAACACATTAATTTATAATGAGTTTCATTGATCTAGTATTAAATCATAATTGACCACTTATTGTAAAAGAAAGTTAACCACGCTGAGAAAAAAGTATGGTAAAAGAAAATACTGGAATATAATTAAATTTGCCGTGTTTCTGGCTCTATGGGTACATTAAAAAGCTGGGTAAAAGCGCTTTGATAATGATTTTGATAAAATCAGCAATGAAATATGGTTTTATAATTAATATATGATAAAATTTGATAGATGATTGAACGCTTGGTAATTTTACCATGATAACTTAGTTCATGGAAATAAAACCATTTATTCTGTTAAATCCAGTTTTGCATTTAAATTTTGTATTTTTTTAATAAATGCGTGATAATAAGAACTACAATTTTGAAATTCAGAATTTCCAGCAAACCGCCGATACCATATGAACGGAAAAATTTCCAGAAAATGATTAAAGTACCGTACAGTTTGGTATTTTATTTCATTAACCAGAATTATGTTGTTTTTTTTTACCAAACAATGTCATTACTAAAGAATACGGTAATTTAATAATAATTATTTTCTCAGCGCTTTTCTTAAAAACCTTTGAAGTAGTTAACATCAATTTTATATTTTCAATAATGATCAAAATAGAATTATATTATTTATTTATTTAACAAATTTGGGCCATTATGAAGGAAAAAAAGAAATTTAAACTTTTATATGAATGCATATTTCTTTAAAATTTATAATGATCTGTGAATTTTTTAAACATTTTATTGCTCAAAAATGTAGAAAAACTTGAGATGCTTGACCATAATTATCTTTATCACATTTAAACAGTTGCATAGCCGATGGGCACCACATTGCAGCATCATATCCAACAGAACCTAAAGTTGCTTTTCAGTCGTTTTCGAGAGAAAAAATCAAATGTAATGATTTCTTCTTGAGCAGTAATTTTTTTATTTTCTGTGTTCCCCATCCCTTGAAACATATGTAGAAAAATATTGGTATCCTTATATACTTAGATTAATATACTAAAAGCCAGTATGCCATTTGTTTATCTTTACTTTTGATTTTGATGTGTATGCTGGCCGGATTGTGTAGGGGTCAAGGAATAGGTATCAGAAAGGTTCTACGTTCCATGGATGTCCATTCATTCTCTGTACTATCTGCCTTTACTGTGGGGACAACGTTGGCCCACCTAATATGGTGCCCCTGAAATAGTGGCCAACAAATCTGCCCTGTAAATGCTTGAATTGACGAAATGCTAACACAGATGGGCATTGGAAATTAAAAAAATTATCTGTGTGTATGTTTTTATTATTTTTTTTTTTACAAAATGGTCATTAATGTATGGTTGAATTATCGTATAAAATAAATGGCATTGACAGATATCCATGTCAAAAAAGATATCGGGAAAGGCAACCCATGCAACCAAAAAAAATTTAAAAAAAAGAAAAATTCACAAAATATTGAAAAGAGTAGTAAGGCATATTAATATCACTCCGACTTACACCACTTTTACAAAAGTATCACTTCAACTTATTTTTCCAGAACCCATTAGTTTAATTTTAAAATGTATAGATACCCCTTTCACGTATATAGGACACATGCGCCTTTATTATATACATTTTTCCTGATATTCTAATTACAAGTGAAAACATATTTTGGCATTTTTTAAGTATAAAACACAGTCTTATAGTTAATAAAAAAGATCTTTTAGATTATCAGAATTACAGTTGTATGAAATTTTAAAATCCGATAAAAAAATTTCCATTCATATTCAAAACTTTATCAGTAATTGATTTTGCAAATTGAGGAAATTTCACTGATGAATGCCTGTTTCTCTTTGATCTAAATAACTTTAAACAAGAGCAAGTTTGAAAAATTAGAATTTGCATGTTAGGCGTCTTTGGTAGATTTTTACCTTTAACGCAGAAAACGACCACGGTGTTTCATGCTGTATTTCATAACTATATATTAAAATGTTAAAATGTTATATTTTACACTTATTTTGGTTTAAATTGTTGCAAAATAATGAAACAAAGTATGACAAATACGTTAAACAAACATTCTACGTCAAAGGGTTAAATCTTCTATTTCTAACACTTCTAGTTTTGAAAAATCGACTATTATACTTTAAATAAACTGCAATCACATTGTTTAAAACTATTTTTGAATAGCTCAATCACACACGAAGTTATTCCATGCATCCATTTTATTTTATTTTTGCAGTTTTATAAACCTGCTTTTCGTGATAAAATATCCTTTTACTACTTTAACTTAAATGTTCTTTATTTTACCTTTAAAAAATGCGATATAGTGTAGTCAATTTTTTGGGTAAAATAAAATTTCGCTCTGAAATTTCAAAATGGTTATGACTTCGAGATGGGTTGAGAAAAGGAAGAATAAGGGGAAATTAACGTTTTTATTTGTGAGGGCATACTGCTCGAAAAATCCCTACCGATATTCCCTTTTACGGATTTTACGACCTCTAAGTGTATAGGCTGACAAACGCAGCGACACTGCCATCAAGTGGCAAATCTCAAATATCCCTTTAGTTAGGGCACAAAAGCCAGCTTCCGGACTCAAAAGTTCCCTTATGCTAAAACCCTTTATTGCGGCGCTTTACGGACATTTAAATCTAGGAATAAAGCGCAATCGTAAATAAAACTTTTATGTGTTGCAACCTACTTAACCCCCATACCGTTGCACCCCTACCCATCATTTTATAACCACCCACCACTACCGGAACCTCATCGTAAAAGATGATTTGGTTCCCGTCCGCCATTGAAATTCTGGACGGGTGACTTTAATGCTTAAGCACCACCCAACTCGAAGCTAATCTTTAAAATGGCGCTTAAACGGATGAACTTAAAAGCGTTCCGGGATGATGTATTACATTATTTGGTAGGAAAGCTGCTCGACCCGCAAGGCTTGGCGGCCAGCTCTTGCCAGGGAATTGATAAAAGTGACTTTATGTCCAGGTAGACAAGGTTTCTCTTAAAATAATGCTTTAGAACTCTTGCTACTGGATTTAAAAGTAGAATGGAATCTTAGAATACCGGCACAAAAGACAGATTTTTAAGGCTTAAGTTGTGGAGGAATTCTAATAAACCAAAAATCTATTGTGTTATTCGAATATTTTAGGGCAAGATCTATAAAAGAGGTTGCTTATATATTTGGAGCTTAATGCATAAACAACTAACGTCAAAATTTAAAAACTTAACTTTAGATTACTTAGAAAAATCTTGTAATTGATATTTTTGTGTTTCTGATATTCGTAAATTGGTGATTTTCAGTAGTTTAAGACACAGCTTTGGTTGATTACATATGTTAAAAGTTAGCCCTTTTCCTGCGATGACAAAACGTTTCCTAAAGTTAATGAAATAGGTTGTTTTTTTATCAAAAGGTTAGGTATTAAAGATTTCCTTTTAGGTATTAGATATTTTTCTTTTTGAATACGGTAAAGACTCAAAAATTTGATGCAATTAGGGTTAAACCTAGTTCGAATAATTGAGGTTTTGAACTATATATTTGAGAAGTACAAATTTCTAAACCCTGATTTCCAAATATTGAATGATTACTTGTTTATTTGAGTGAAATATTTAAAACCTTCTCTTTTATAAAAGTCTCAATCGGGTACTTGCAACTCGAAAAGAAGTGAAGTGATGATGCCTCACCATGTGGTTTAAATCAGATTTAATTGGATACCTGTAAGCGAAGTCACGTGTTTGTGTTGAACCTTATTGGCGACAGAACCGACAAACGCTTACCTATGATGACGTCACTTGAAGGTAAACAATGAAAATAAGCTTGTTGAACATCGGCTCGTAAATACATCACGGGAGCTATGATCACCATCAAAAACTTACGTGCCTCCATATGGTCTCAAGAGTTTTATAATTGTTTACTTTGGAATAAATGCAAAAATTCAAATTTTAAAAAAGGAAAGCGAAGACATACACAGAGAAAAGATTAAATATACTATAATCAGCAAATTAATTTGAACTTAGTTAAAAATCTTTTTCAAAGCAACTAAGCTTTTGTGTAAGCATTTTATTCATGTTATGTTACAAATAAAGCAACTGTTTCGTTTCTAGCATAATTCTTTATAAAGAAATTTAGACATAATTCCTAAATTTTCATCATCAAGGTGGCATTATGATTCATGCATTTTTCCCCCTGTTATTTAGTCTTACCTAAACGACTTTCTTCAAGATTTTCTGCAACCTCTCAAAATTTAATTTCCATGCAAATGAAACTACATCTTTTTGAGTTTTCAATTTGAAGATTTTGACCGCTTTTTTAATTGTATTAAAGGCCATAGCATATTTCTGCATCGTACTGCCTACAATAGGGATTAAGCTTAAAGCACTATTTTATAGGAAAAAATATCTTAAAACATTTGTCTCAAACGGTGCATTAAAAATCGCTTGAAATGCTTAGATCTAAAATATATCAGACTAGTGTCAGTTAATTTACATGTACTTGCCCGAAAACAAACACAAAATAACGCCAGTTTACTTTTTTGCAGAATGCAGTAGTCACGAGATCAACAGGTTAGCTCAAAAAGTTATTAATTGGAAAATATTTATGGGATCATTTCAATATTTTTTAACAGTTGAAAGAAATAAAATACATATTTTCCCCCTATTTTAGCTGAATCAGGAGAAACTAAAAGTTAATGTAAACTTATTTCATTAAAAATATTTAAGCGAAAATAATTATAAGCAAATCATTGTAAGAAATTAAGCATTTCTCTATTGAATTTGGTGAGTACGATACAATTAAATAAAATAAAAAAAATAGACTTGAAATACCGTATTTCCTCTTACCTAACAATGTAAGTAAATTACATGAAAACATTTTTTAATTGAAAATTATGTATTTTTCTTAAATTCGTACTCCATGTGCTTATTTTTCCAGTTTTCTCAAGACTTATTTAATGCCTTGCAGAATCTTTTTTTTTTCTTCCGTTTTCTACCTACCTTTCAGAAACAATTTAAACAACTGTTTTTTAAGAATCGGACTCAGACACATGGGTTTAATACTATTTTATACTTTGAATCCATCTGTCATTCGTAAAACATAATAAAGAGACAAAAAAAATGTGATAACCTTGTTGTGATAATAGGTTACCCATTCGCAAAATGGTTGTTGTCTGATTTTTTTAGAAAAGCATCCTCATTGTAATTTCATCTTGGACATCTTTAACTGTTAATCATGAACTGCTCGGTACAGAACATATTTGAATGCAGCTCAGACACATTCTGTGCAAATTCTTTTAATAACTGAATAAACATTGAACAGCCAATCGAGATTAATATTAACATTTCTAAATTGGTACAATGGTGTTTGAAGGAGATTGTAAGCTGCATCATACACCCGTTTCGGATTCACAAGTACATACATAAAATATAGTTTGAAAGCTAGGCTTTTTTTCAATTTTACATGAATTGTGAATGAATCATCTATATTGAGTAGAAGAAAGTCTACGGTCTTGAGCAAGTCATTGGGTACGTTGACAATGGATCCCTTTATGCTTAACTGGTGATCAACGCACAGTTCTTGTATTTGCATGAAAGGGGTTCGGAGAGACACATTTCGCTCTTCGGTAGAGTTCGATTCTCTCAACAACTTTGATACTTTTGAGAGGAACGGGCTTCATGCTTGCGTTTGCGAACGGAATCCTTTCGTTTTTTCGTGTGTGCTACGCTCAAGGTATTCCCGTCTACGCTCTTTGACTTTGGCATTTTCATCCTCGGTAAGTTTAGGCCTTGACATTGTTTTTTTCTTGCTTCAACTCTAACTTTTGGAACCGTGTCAAACAGTTTGGACCCTCTTTATTTGTGATATTCACCTGAATTAGTATTGAAAGCGATCCAGTTTGAACTGTAGGTTAGAATTTCTGATTCTTAATTAAAACAATAAAAGCAAAAAATATCGTATGAATAAAATATGAAATTCTCTTTTATTCACAACTCAAGAAGTATTTATGGGATCTCTCTGGTCATATATCTCAAAAATAAACTCACCAACTTAATGTATAACAAAATTAAAAGTGAAAAAAAGAATCCTAAGAAAATTATCAAACAGCAGCGTTCGCCATAGCAACGCACGCAATGACGACGCATGCGCACTGTTTACCATTACTCTTGATTATTGTAGTTGAAAAGTGTGATAACGCCATCAAGTCCAAACCAAGACCCATTTTGTCAATGGGGAATAAATGTGTTATACATTTTGAAGAGATTATTTTAAAACAAATACGATTCTTTAGAAACATTACATATTACTTAATGTTAGCAGACGATAATTTTTTTCCATCTCAAACAAGAATTAAGCAAACGATTTTGTATTACTTTTTGAGCAGCTCAATTCCAGGTAGATTCGCGTATAAAAAATTATTGCAATCATTTTAAAACCGATGAACAACCCTCATAAGCTAAAACAAACAAATCCATAAAAATAGCCATAATCTCTTCATCATTTTCCACTTTTTCTCTCGGAAGAAGCGAATTGCTAAGCGGCAAAATTGAAGGATTTCGAATTGAAAAATCCAGTTCGTAAAAAAAAGTGCTTTCACTCTCTTTCCTTTGCAAACTCTTTTCCAACCTCTCCGCCCAGTTTTATTTATTTATTCGGAGTTTCGGTCATAAAAGGAAAAACGGGAAATGCACATGTAATGCCGCTCCCGGAAAAAGGAAATATCGGGAAGGCCATAAATAAATGGGAAGAAATGTTTGAGTGTCATTACCATGAATTATGCACGCAGAAAAATATTTTCAATCACTATGATTGGATTGCTGCGAATAAAAGAATAATGGCTCAGTGGAAGAAAATATATATATAAATATATATGTATATATATATAGAGAGAGATAATATAATGTTATGGTGGGCGCAATATGGTGCTCTAAATCACAAACGCATATATTTCAAAGTATTAAGACGATTTTTTTGGAAGTGTGAAGAAACTTTTATGTCGTCTGCAGTTAGTTAAAATAAAAATAAAAATTCTAAATGGGTCGTACAAACATTCATCGAAAATATATTTCAGAAGATAAATTGACCTTAAAAAATAAAACTCTCTTTTTTAGCGATCAATCAGTCTTTGAGCACCGTCAAAATTGAGAACTGTATTTCGTTATTTTCAACAAGAATTCCAAGATATCAGATGAGCACAACAAGACATTCGTATAATTTTGAGGTAAGCTATCTAAATACCAAATAAAGAAACTGCAAGTATTGACTAGAGAAAAGTATTCACAAAATAAAATAAAAATGAATCAATTTCACGATGTGTATACTATAGTTCCTTTTTTCTAATATATTTCTCCCTAACTAAGTGAAATGAACATGCCCATTTGTTTTGATATAAGTATCAAACAGTAGCGAAAAAAATTTATTCTTATTTGTTTTAGCGACGTATAAGAGCACATTTATTTTCTCATTTAGTAGTTGTCGAGAGGTAAGTTTACTCTGTGTGTTAGACGCTGGGAAGAAAATACTAGATACTTTTTTATTGACTGAACTGTCTTCCATTATTTGATAACAAATATGTCCTTTTTATATCAGTCAACTATTGTTATAAATTCTGTGACACAAAACTAAACAATTTGCAAGCAAAAGGAGCTATATTCTATGTATCAAGAAATGACAATTTTGCAAAACTCGTTTCTTTTAGAGCCGTTTCTTTAGTCTGTTCTGAATTATTTTTTACCACAAAAAAGAATTTTCATGTTTGTTCAAAGGTTCGGAAATGTTTCATTGTTAAGTTAAGCAATCGAATGTCTCTAAACTGAAAATACATTTGAAGTGCAAAAATACTTGTTCTGCAAAAATATTTTTCTTTAGATCGCGTTTAATAAATACGTCATACGTAAATTGAATAATTTTTGCGAACAGCTTGCATCATTTTGCAATATACACGCTAATTAGAAATAATTCTCCGATTTTCTACGAAGTTTGACACTTTTAGGCTTACTGCAGTGCAGCTCACATATATTTAAGCTAATTAGAGAATATAACCTTCATTATTAATTTAGCCTCTTTTTTATTTCAGGCAATTTATGATAGAATTTAAAATGACCCCAGAGTGATAGAGGCTTATTGTGAATAACATTATCAAAAGTTCACTACAAAACACCCTAGCAGATTTAATCTTATTCAGTAAATTTTTAACCATTTTCAAATAAGCAAAAAAAAAAAAAAAAAAAAAAAAAAAGAAAGGAAAAGTGCGAAGAATGATTGTTATAAGCTTAAAAATACTAGGTAAAATTACTTAAGACTTTTCCGATTAGTCTTGAATGTAAAATGCCACTTTAGAAATGCTATTTTTTCTGATTTTTTCTTCTTTTTTCTCTTTGAGGAACAGTTCCAAGAATCGTTCTAAAGTACCATTCTGAAGTATTTCGTTTGCAGTTCAAACTACATGTAATCAGAATACATACAATGTAAAAGTGATGGAATATCTGTTCTACAATTAGTATTTTCAATTAGATCGGGATTAATGCATACACATGTAAAACGGCCTGATGTATGTACAATTTTACTGGTGAAAAAAAATTCAAGATAAATAAAATTTTTCGATTGGAACCAAAATAAATTCTTCTTTTTTTCTAATCTGTTTTTTCTCCTCCATCAATAAAGCGTTTCTATATTTATCCAAAGGTTAGGAACAAGTTCGAATGCTACTTACGATTAAAATTAATCAAAATAATTTTTAAAACTCTTTTTTTACTGTACAAAAAAGTGTTCCAATGTTCATTAAAATGTTAGGTTCATTCATTCAAAAATAGTTCATTTGTTCTTTAAGCAACAAACAATCAAAATGGATCTAAACAACAAGTGATCAGAACAATTGATCCATAACTTTCATTTATTTTCTTATTACATCTAGTTTTATACTCACACAGGTAAAAGGACCAATGTACAAATCTGCTATTTAATATTCCAATAATAAATATTCAGTTATATTTTATGATCATAATGATGAAAAAATAAATTCTACTAAACTCCCCCCACACACAAGAACGAGTTTCTTGTTCGTTCGTGATTCAAACTACCTGCAATCACAACACATCTAAATTACAAGTGATCAGAATAATCGTTCTACAAGTATAATTTTTTAATAGATTGGGTTTAATGAATTCATGGAAAAAACGGATAATATACACATTCATTGTTTGAAAATCCAACGACTCATGTTCAGTTATACTTTACGATCGTGATGGTTTCAAAATAAATTCTATAATAGCAAACAAAATAAAATTAGTTGAAAAAATCGATATGTCTGTGAACAAGACACCGAACTCTTTTTCTGTAGTAAAAGTATTTTTTAACGTCCAAATGTTACCGGAGCACGAAAAAACCTTTTTTTTTCTTTTCAACTCACTCAGTCATTTCAATGCGCTAAAGATAAGAACGCGAACCAGAAATGGAATAGTGAGAGGGGTGGGGCATGGCGGATAACAAATTTCCAACAACCCCCTCTCCTTGTCAGGCATTTTATTTTCTAAATACATTTTTTGAAGGAAAAAATATAAAAAGGAAGTTATTTAGAATATGTATGGAATGAGGAATGTCGGTAGTCTACATATATTGCGGCACTGATTTTTCTTTTTTTTTCCGAAACAAAAAAAAGAACATTTCAAAAAAACGAGATTCGAAAGATAGGGAGGGAAATACTTGTTCGAAAAGGAGAGAAAATTTTTGTAGAAGTTGTAGGGGGTGTTATTCATTACGTATTGCAAAACTTACTAGTCATTTGTGGATGCGTCGCCGAATGTATATCTGTTTTTTCGCATCCACTAACCTCGTGGACAGAAAATGGATTTTGGAACATAAAAGATGCGAAGAAGTGGCAACGTCTGCCTGATTTGAATAATAGATTCATTTAAGAATGTTTTACATTTCTTTTTTGCGTTTTCCTTACGTTTGAATGAGCGAAGAAAACCACTTTCGTAAATTCACAATTACTGGGAATTACTGAACAGTATTTTTGTTTCCAGAAATATAAATATTGTAATTTCTCCTTTGGTCGCAATATTAAGTGATAAAAATATTGTAATATTAAGTGATAATAACATTGTAATATAAAGTGATAATAACATTGTAATATTAAGTGATAATAATTTTTTAATATTAAGTTATAATAACAATGTAATATAAAGTGATAATAATATTGTATTATTAAGCGATAATAATGTTGTATTATTAAGCGATAATAATGTTGTAATATTAGAGGATAATAACATTGTAATATAAAGTGAAAATAATATTGTAAAATTAAGTGATAATAACAACGTAATAAAAAGTGAAAATAATATTGTAATATTAAGTGATAATAACATTGTAATATTAAGTGATAAGTGATAATAATGTTGTAATATTGGATGATAATAACATTCTAATTTAAAGTGAAAATAATATTGTAATATTGAGTGATAATAACATTGTAATATAAAGTGATAATAACATTGTAATATAAAGTGAAAATAATATTGTAATATTAAGTGATAATAACAACGTACTATAAAGTGAAAATAGTATTGTAATATTAAGTGATAATAATATTGTAATATTAAGTGATAACAATATTGTAATATTAGATGATAATAACAATGTAACATAAAGTGATAATAATATTGTATTATTAAGCGATAATAATGTTGTAATATTAGATGATAATAACATTGTAATATAAAGTGAAAATAATATTGTAATATTAAATGATAATAACAACGTAATATAAAGTGAAAATAATATTGTAATATTAAGTGATAATAACAATGTAACATAAAGTGATAATAATATTGTATTATTAAGCGATAATAATGTTGTAATATTAGATGATAATAACATTGTAATATAAAGTGAAAATAATATTGTAATATTAAATGATAATAACAACGTAATATAAAGTGAAAATAATATTGTAATATTAAGTGATAATAATATTGTAATATTAAGTGATAATAACAACGTAATATAAAGTAAAAAAAATATTGTAATAGTAAGTGATAATAATATTGTAATATTAAGTGATAATAATATTGTAATAATAAGCGATAAGAAAGTTGTAATATTAGATGATAATAACATTGTAAAATAATAAATATAATATAAAGTGAAAATAATATTGTAATATTAAGTGATAATGATAATGTAATATTAAGTTATAATAATATTGCAATATTAAGTAATTTAGCAATATAAATATGTAATATTTTAAAGATATTTTAGTATTTGGAAAGAAAACAGTTATTTTTAAAAATTACTATTTATTCTTCGCTGCTTTTTCAGTTTAAGATCACTGTTGAAATTCCATTAAATAAGAGGACAAAGATTTTGCTGTGCAAGGTATAGATAAAATCAATCTTGATTTATGCCTTTGAAATTTGAACCTTTGACAAAAAAAATGAGAAAAAGATTTTAGCGATCTTTGAAAGGGAAGTTTTGAGAACCATGTTTGGTGCTCTTCTCGATAATGGATAAAAGGGTATAGATTTAATAATATCTGGAGAAAAAGATATAATTTCGGAATTTATAGAATTTTTAAAAGTGGGATATTATTAATTCCGTAGAACTAAATAGATTAAGATGGACAGGACAGCTTACAATAATGAGTTCAAAGTGAACAGCTTTGAGGGTTTTAAATACGATCCCCTCCCACTAATGACCAAAAGAAGGATCCGAAAATGGATGGAAAGATTGTGTGGCTGAGGACTTTGCCATTCCAAAAGTGAAGAGCTTGATATCCATTTCTGGGTGGAGGGCAGACTGGAAAAGCTGTTAAGGAAAGCCCAGGTCCACGAAGGATTGTCGTGCTGATAAAAATTATTCGATAATTTATGATTGTACAAAATAATAGAATTATTCACTTGTGAAATTTTAAAAGAAATGTTCCAATGCAAAATGTTTAAGATAATTGTCAATGATTAAGTAAGAAAATGTTTTATTCTTAGTAAAATACCATTTAAATAAAATCTTAACCAATGCTACAATACGCTATTTGTTTCTTTTGTTTTTATAATGATTTTGCAGCTGATTATTCCTTCGTAAGATACTTATACCAAAACTCGTTAGTAATTTGTAGATATCAAACTGAATTTTATAAAACCGCTCTTTCTCTAAAAAAATATATGTGCTACGAAAAATTTGGCCCATATTTTACGGACAAAATTTGGCATATAAAAATTTGGCACATAAAATTTGGGGCAAACTTTCAAAGATTTTAAGATGTACAGTGCTCTAAAAAACGGACTACGCTGAATAACTTTTGATCTAATGATCAGATCTTCCCGTTCTAGGACTCCTTCTTAATGGTTCGAGGTGGTGACCTCAAATATGCTAATTAATAAGTTCGGACAGAGAATTTTAAGTTACGAAATCAGACTCAAAAACGTACTTTCTCCGAATAAACACACAAATTTTTCAATGGATTCGGATTTCTGACTCCCAAAATATAGGGGTAGCCGCAATCTGCGAAATATGGTCCCCATAGTTTCGTCAGAAGAGCGAATCAAAGTTTGGGCCTCTTAATGTTAAATCTATTTTCTGCGCATTTCGCCATATCTCGAGAATTATTCAAGCTTATTGAAAAATTTTTGCATACGATTATAAAATTCGTTTATCCAAGGATGATTCCATACAAAGAATACATTTTAGTAAATATTTATAAACTTTATTATTTCATTTGATAATAAATTAATTTAATAATAAATATTACTTCATTTAATAATAAGAATACATTTTTATGTTTTTCACGAGTATGAATTAGAGAAAAAAGACTCTTTCGCAAATTAACAATTGTAATTCACAATTTCGTAAATTCACAATCTCACATATTGCGGATTACTGAACTGGGTTTTTGCTTGTAATGCTAAACTGTTTCAGCAACAGAAACATTGTAATATTTTATAGATGTTTTAATATTTTGAAAGAAAATAGTTATTTTGAGAAATTATTATTTATTTTGGCAGGATATATTATACCAGTTCTTATGAAACTTTAAAGAATATTTGGCACAAGAAAAGTTTTTGACTCTTATCTCATCTCAAAATCATTTAAATAGAATAAATTTCCCAAAATTTTTATCTTTTTGCTTCTATGATATTTTCTCTTTTATGATATTTTCTCTTTTATATTAATAATGTTTTTGCAATTATATTTTTTCGAAACATATTTATTGCAAAGTTTAGGACACTCTAAAAATTTGTTCAATATACTTATTGCTAAACTCGTTTGTCT
The DNA here is from genome assembly GCF_982258835.1 of Parasteatoda tepidariorum. NCBI lineage: Eukaryota > Metazoa > Arthropoda > Arachnida > Araneae > Theridiidae > Parasteatoda > Parasteatoda tepidariorum. Next base: position 57,465,822 of record NC_141763.1, on the reverse strand, counting down.
GTATAGTAAGTAGATTCATGTATTAGTTATTGTTAGAATAAATGCGTCAATTATAGCTAAAATATAGGTCGATAAATTTGTAAGTTATAATTTGTATATTTGTAGACAAATAAGTAAGTTATAATCAGACTTTACGCAGACTAATTTGTAAGTTGTAGTTTGTACATTGGTAGACAAATGAGTAAGTTATAATCAGAACATAGCTAGAATAATTTGTAAGTTAAAGTCAGATTATAGATAGACAAATCTGTGGTTTTTAATTAGAAAACAAATAGATAAATGTATAAGATATAGTTAAAATAGATAGTTAGACAAATGTGTATCTTATATGTTATGGTTAAACAAATAAGTAGAAAATTGTGTTAGTTAAACTTAGAATATATGTATACAGATGTTTCATTATAATCGGAATAAAGGTAGGCAAATGTGTAAGTTATAGTTAGAATATCGGTAGTAGACAAATGTGTAAGTTCCAGTTAGAATATAGCAGCAAAATTTGTAAGTTGCAGTTCGAATATAGTTAGACAAATATGCATGTTATATGTTATAGTTGAAAAAACGGGTAGTGCAAGTGAAACTTAACTTTCAAGTTAAAACAAATGTGCAAGTTAAATTTAGGTCATGGGTATACAAATGAGTAAATATAGTCACAATATAGGTAGGCAAAAAATTAAGTTATAATTAGAATATAGATAGATAAATGTACAAATTATTATTAGAATATAGATAGACAAATGAGCAAGTTATAGTTAGGATATAAGTGGAAAAATGTGTAAGTTATAGTTAGAATATAAGTAAATAAATGTAAAAATATTACTAGATTAGAAGTAGACAAATGTGCAAATAATTAAAAAATCGACTGTCATATGTGTAAGTTAAGAGGAAAAATATAGTTAGAGGTTAAATAGGTTAAAAAAAGTAAGTTATAGTTAGAATATAAATAGAAGTTGGATAATTGCAAGGAAGATACTCGATTGTAATCACAAGAATACTATTTTATCCTGGAATATTATTTAAATTTTGATAAAACACAGTTAACGTATTACTTTTATGTGGTTCAACTAAATTTAATGCTAATAACTCACATAATACAAATTTTTATCCTTAGCATTAAAACACATTTAAATTTTTAAAAAAATATTTGCAGGCTTTTTAAAGAAATGCAAAAAGAAATTGAGAAAAATTACTAGCATAATAATTATTAAAAAAAAAACAAGCAATATAAATTGAAACAGCTTCCCTCATTTCTGTTTAATTGAGCACTTAATCACATAAGTTACGAATATTTACGTTTATCATGCTTCAATGACGTAGGAAAGATAAATTAATGATACATATGTATTCTGATTAATGCAGCTACTTGACATTCGAAAAGATCATCATTTAATCAGCATAAACGAAATAATTCATTTAAATCTCGATTAAATAAAATTTAAATCACCCTTTCGCTGTCAGAAGGTGAAACATGCAGTTTAAATCAAAGCAATCGCAGTTTCCATCATGCATGAATTATTAAAATGGGTGGGGAAATTTCCATAATTTACGACGATCATATATATTTTGATGATAAACAATTAAAATATTTAAAAGCGCATTTATTGTATTTATATATGTAGAGAAAAACGTTATGTTAAAATGTAGAGAAAACACGGAAAAAAATTACAGAATAAAGAAAATAGAAAAAGAAAAATTTTAAAATAAAATAAAATAACATAATTTAAAAAAAAAATTAGAAAGTATTTTTTCAATAAAATTTCGGGTAAAAAAAAAATCTTGCCATCAGCTCACACGATTATATGCGCAAAAAGCAGTGCTTTCTAATATTGTATAAATATAGCCAAAGCAAAATATATCAAACCGAGTGCGCAGTAAATAAAACTTATTAATTTTCTTCATTTTTCTCTTTTTTTTTTTATCCGTCTTGTAAAGTTTGGACCCTTTAATGTTAATTTTGCCTTTTAAGTGATTCAGCACAACTCGAGAATTTTCTTAATGAATTGAAAAGTTTAAGACGCGATAATAAAATTTATTAATCGAAAAATAATAACTTTCAGTAAATATTGATTATTTTTCATAATTTTATTTAATAATAGTCGAAAATTTTTTGAATTGTAAGACAATTCTTACATCATTTCAAAGAATGTAATTTTACATAGCAAAATACGAAATTATGGTGAAATTGGTCAAATAATTCTTGAGAAATCGAATTTTAAAAAAGTCGTTTATTTAAAATTCGATTTCTCAGGATTATTCACCGATTATTTATACAGAAAAAGTTTTTTTTGTCTGATTTTGTAACTTGCTGCTCATCATCAGCGTGAAAATTACACCATTAGGTTTGTTTTGCTTGAAAATAATATTTTTAGTAGATTTTTGGTAGAAATAGGTTTAGAAACGTTAAATATAACAAAGGGTAGAGTAAATATTGCGCCAAACTTCTAGGGTATCATCAGGATTAAAAACTGCAGAAAAATCCATTCCTGGAAATGTCATCGTGCACCGCTAGGGGAGTTTCTTCATTATTCTCTTATTTCAGAAGCACACGAAGAAACAGTTCATGGAAAGGAAGATCCACTAGATATTTTCAAGCAATGATTACTATTCAGTTTTAATTCCGATGATCTTATTATCCTAAAAGTTTGTTGCAAATTTTTATGTGACTCCCTGTAATATAAAATGTTTTTGAACGCGTACATTTCTACAAAAAATAAACTAAAAAAATGAACTTCGAAAATAACTGTAGCTTAAAGAGAGAAACCTGTTGCAGTTTGAAATCAGTGTTACGAGAGAGCTGCTAAAAATCTCCTGCAACTGAAAAAAAAAAATTGTTTCTTAGTGTTTTTATTGTAACGATTATTTACTTGATTATCAAAAAATCCCTACTATATTCAGTTTCTGCTAAATGATTATTAAGTAACTATTAGATTATTAGGTCACTAATTATTGTATAATTAATAAATAATTACTGAATAGTTAAAGATTAAGGGATAAGAACACAACATTTTTTCATGAAAATGAGGATTGGATTGTTTGCATTTTGAGGATTAAAAATTTCGAGTTTTTACAAATCAGTAAAGCGGAAAATCGACTATATAAGATGGTTCTCCCCGAGAATTATTACATAGTAAAGCTGGGTGGACCTGGGGAAAAGCGATTTACGCATAGACAAGAAGAAAAAAGAAACATTCCGTGAAAAGATGAAGACAACTTAGGAAATGTTAATTTTGATGAAAAAACAGTTCTTATCTAATTTAAATTTATGTTTCATTTAATTTACCGAAAATTATGTTTATCTCAACATCAAAAACTGCAAAAACCAGATCAAATAGCGATTTTGAGAACTATACTTCTTTCTTCAACTCAATGTTTTTCATTAGCTGCATAACAGATTCAGACATTACTCCCAAATCGTATTTAATATTTCATAACCTTCGTTGAACAGCCGTGTCAATTTTGGGTTTACGGCTACTAATATTTAACTCCGTAGCCTTGCAATTTTGAACAAAATACAGAATAGATCAAGTATTGGGAGAAAGTAGCCTTCATGGAGGACTTTTTGATGGAACTAACCCGCATTTGTCTTACATGGAGAGGAAAATCGCGAAAACCTCCATTGGTTAGACTGATGGCAAGGGGACTTTAATCCATGATCCGTCTACCACTGAGGATATTTTACGTCCGCACCGTGGTCGGTGCAAGCCGGATGCTGGATTCGTATCATCCAGTCAACGCTAGGATTCGAACCCAGTTCACCTTCTTGGAAGTTGATTGCTTTATCTCCTGAGCAGTCACGGCTTTCCCCAAATCCTATTAACGCCAGAGCACGTTTTCAACTACCGAAATTTCTACTGCTTAAACTCGGCTCAACACAGGGAACATACATGCAGTTCTCAGGCGCCAGAACTCACAAAACTCATCCACAGATCTTTCGGAAATATTTAGCATTGATATAGAAAACAACAACATTAAATAATAATAATACTCACTGTAGTTGAAGAAAACTGTTGGGCTGTTGCAAATGTAGTGAATCTTTCACCAGAAATGTTCCAATAGAACGTTGTATTTAAAGAGCGATGAAATACAGATGCTTGCAAAATCACGTCACTGTCCAGAAAAGCAGTGGGTGATGTCAGGTGGTCTTCGTATTCTGAAGGTATGCAAAATGGCTTGTCCTCACTGTTTGCAGTAAGATTGACACGGAGATCAATTCTCAAAATATCCGCAACTGATTTCTCAATTGTCTTAGAAAATATTCCAGAAGAGAAAACAACTCCTGAAATAAAAAAATAGAAAAGCATTTATAGAATAAAATATCTTAAGATAAAATGTCAAAATCAAGTTCGGATCATAAGGAAAGAAAGTATTTTCGCAAATAAATTCTAATTCTATAAATTCTTATTTCTCGGTCAAATTCGAATTTCCTAATTTAAGCTGGCAACTTCTAATTGTTAACTTTTTTTTACAAAATTCCATTCAAATTAAACGAAAAAATGGGTTAAGTTGTACCCATTAATTAAGTATTGCAGAAATTTATTACCTTACACTCTACAATACTTTTTTACAAATTTTTTTTAGTGTGAAGCATATATGCTTCAGAGAATTTGCAGGGAATTCAAAATGCTCCAAACTAAATCATCAAGCTTTACACATAATTATCCACGTTGCTAAGGATTCACGCAAACTAATTAGTGACTAATCGATTGGTCAATAAGCATTAAACAAATTTATTTAATCTCACACTCAAAAATCTCAAAATGTGTCATATTCTAGAATGATTTATTCTAAGGTAGCACCACAGAAACAATTGAGAAAGAATATAGAAGATTACGTATATTTCTCTGAGATATTATCTAATCTCTTATAACATAACCGTAGCATTTCATACTCTTTGAATGCAAAACCCATACATTTACTGACACTGAATTAAGGATATATACATTTATTTAGTACTTTTAAAATTCATCATCAACGATATATTTAGAGTAAAAATCTTAACTTTTTTTTATCACATTGCGAATTAAAGTTAGACTTTTTTTTTTTCAATTGAGAAGCATAGATTCTGTAATTAACTTAGTAAGTTACAATAATTCTTGAAGCATACATTAATTTGAGTGGTAAATGGTATATACGAAGAACTCTATAAAACTAAATGAAATAGTTATAATTTTAATGCCCATATATGCGTGATTGTAAATTGACCTATAACCTGGCGTAAATTAACCTAATATTGTTCGAAAAAAAGTGCTCAAATGAAGAAAAAAAAGATGCATATTATTTTGATTCCACAATGGTTTTCTTTTTATTAAGTATACAATGCAATATTTAAGTCATCAAGATTTATATTTTATTATGTAATTCTTTCGAACATGAACGTTTTGGGGATGTAACGTGAAACCTTGCGTGATAAAGGAATAATCAAAATTCTATTTCCATTTCTATTGCTTTTTGATTCCCAAACAGAACAGTTCAATTGTTCAAGAGTCAACGAAAGAAATAGAGAATACTTCAAAAAAATCGATATCGACGCAACAAATCAAAAGAATAAAATTTCAAATACAGTCTTCATTTACTTAACTCCATTTTTTTTCTAAAAATACATTCTATGATAAGTTATAACCTATAACCCGGTAAAGCTTCCCACCTGTAATGGCAAAATGGCACGCGATATCGTTGTCATTTTAGAATGTTCTTAAAACAGTTCTGACATGCACGCAGACGATAGTAAGAGCTCCGGGAGATCCATTCATCATACCACAAATTATGCTAATGGAGAATGGCAATGAGCATCGCAGTCTTTATTTTAGCTGTTGCTTCCATATTTATAACCGTAACTGGCGACAAAAGCTCTTAATGGCAGTTCGGTTTTAGCAGCACTTTAATCCTTCGGATTTTGAATTGGAATTGATTCTAAATGGTAGAGCGCATAAAGTTCGGGAAATGCAATTATCACGGATATGAAAATATAGAAAAACAAAGGAGATTAAAATGTAAAATTGCTTTTGGGGTTTATCTTCAATTTATTCGAAATAAACTGGTTCGTAAATATTATTTTAATAAAAAAAGAATGGTTTTATTTATCCTGTTGTCGTTAAATGGAGTTGGAAAAGTTTTTTCTCTCTGTGTAAGTTAGAATAAAATATTGTGAAGATATCTCATATTTCTGTAAAAGACATGAACTAAAGTTTTTCATATTTTAGGAGACTTAATCTAAAAATCAATGGTTGAAAAGGTTTCGCGTTCCAAAAGTACTTTTAAAACTTCAATAAGACTTTAATATAACGATAAATTAAACTTTTTTATTAAATAAAACACTATTTTTGCAAAATGTGAAAAATGCTTGGATATGCGAAATGTGTAACACTAGTGGTTGAAATGGAACTAGTAGGATTAAAATATTACCAATAGAATAATAATAGAAATCAATAATTGTAATAAAATTGATAAATAATGGTATAGTAACAATTTTGTGATCCTCTATGATACATTTTAAAAATAACATTGTGTAATATCTAAACAACATAGCTTAAATGTGATAAATGCATTGGTTTTTGAAATAAGTAAAGCTTTACTTCTACTAGAATCACTTGAAAAATAACTGGAATCATAGAATCCTAATAATATCCGATAAATCGAAACAGTAATCCACTACTTCTCCATGTGCATATTTTGCAATGTGAAATAACATTTTTTATAACTCTATTTATGTTCATTGCAATTTGTATAACTAGACTATGCAATGTAAAACTTTACATTTAAAAATATCCGATAATCGGTATCATGCGAATATGTAAATTGGAATTTTTGAAAATAACTGAAAACAGAGGACAGTTTTATTGCTGAACCTATTTTATATTAATTGAAATGAACAGAATGAAGAAGAAAATAAAATAAAAATTATAATAGTATATTTAAATAAAAATGAAAAGCGAGTTAACCTGTAATAAAATCGCATCAAAAGATAGAAAATATTTCATCATCCTTTAATGATATAAAGAAATTTTTTAAAAATCGAAACAGAATGTTAGAAAAAAATCAAAAAGAAAAAGTAGGACTATTTGATATTCCATTACCCGACTGATACAAATTCTACAATGCAATTAAAATGCAAGTTGAAGCTAGTAAGTTTTGTTCATTTATCGAAAACCACATTTAATTACCGGCCTTTCATGTTTCCGTTCCCTTTAAATTTAATTTCAGTATGTCCCAAGAGAGGCGCTCGCGACGGCCATGGAATCTTGTTAGTGGAGAAATGTACTTTAATAAGGTTCGTAGTTGGAAATCGGTATTTATAAAGGGGAAAGTGGCAACAGTCGCAAAACCTAATATTAAGCGACAACAAAAGAAAAAGTTTCTTAAATATTTCCTGTTATAAATAGAAGTCTTAAATGATTTTTTTTTAAAAAATCCAAAATGAGATATTAGCTAAGTGAATGAAATATTTAAAAGATGCTCGTTTTAATTAAATTTTCAACCAAATTTAGTAGGAAAGAGATTGATTAATTAGCTTAAGAAGTGAAAACTATATTAAGATCAGACGGGGTTTTTAGGAGCTATTGAGATTTTTTTAGTTTTTTTTTTATGAAATCTTATTATGAAATAAATATTCGTAAAATTAATAATCTCCCTTATAATAAAGAAACTAATTATTATTTCAAAGTTATTACATATGCAATAAAAATATAGAAAATGTATAAAAAATTTTTTTTAACGTTAAGTTATGTTTTCAGAATTTACAAACATTGCTCTGAACAAAAATAATACTTTTATATAATAATAAAATAGCAAAAAGAAATGCAAAATGAAACAGTGCGTAATGAAACAGTGGATTTAATTTCTGAATTTTATGAAAAAATTTTAACTTTTCAGAACATTTACTTAACAATCCCCATATAACAATGAATATGCAATAATAATATGCTTTGAATTTAACCACATAGCAAATTAAATAATACTAAACTAAAATAATTTTGAGACTGATATTTTTAGAGATGTATTTCTTAACACAATAACTCAGTTATAATATTTCATAATTACAGAAAATTCAATGCCTTAGAAAAAAAATTCGTGTGATTCTACAAAACATTATTCATAAATATGATATAATTTATAAATGAAAACATATAAGCTACGTTGCAAATTTACGTGAATGCATAAAACCACTTATAAATATGTTATTCATTTTAACAAAAACCACGTGAAATATATTAAGCTATTCATTGTAAATTTAAATGAATGTATAAAAAATTATTTATAAATATGCCATTCATTTTTAGGAAAGACACACATGTATTTAAAGCTACGTTGTTAATTTACATGAATGCATTAAAAAAACTATTTTTAAAAATGATACTCTTTATAAGTGAAATTACAAGAAGTGTATTTAACTACACTCCAAATTTAAGTGAATATGCAATAAATGTTTTGTAAATGTATGCTTCATTAAAGAGAAAACTAATTAACCGTATTAGGATGTGCTGTAATTCACGAACAAGTATAAAAAATCATTCATAGATACGCGATTAATTTTATTTAATTATATAAAAAAAATTGTAAATGTATGCTTCATTAAAGAGAAAACTAATTAACCGTATTAGGATGTGCTGTAATTCACGAACAAGTATAAAAAATCATTCATAGATACGCGATTAATTTTATTTAATTATATAAAAAAAATTTGTAAATGTATGCTTCATTAAAGAGAAAACTAATTAACCGTATTAGGATGTGCTGTAATTCACGAACAAGTATAAAAAATCATTCATAGATACGCGATTAATTTTATTTAATTATATAAAAAAAATTGTAAATGTATGCTTCATTAAAGAGAAAACTAATTAACCGTATTAGGATGTGCTGTAATTCACGAACAAGTATAAAAAATCATTCATAGATACGCGATTAATTTTATTTAATTATATAAAAAAAATTGTAAATGTATGCTTCATTAAAGAGAAAACTAATTAACAGTATTAGGATGTGTTGTTAATTCGCGAGCAAGTATAAAAAATTATTCATAAATACGTGATTAATTTTATGTGAATATATAAGAAATTTTTTGTAAATGTATGAAATTGTAAATGTATTTTGTAAATGTATGCTTCATTAAAGAGAAAACTAATTAACAGTATTAGGATGTGTTGTTAATTCACGAGCAAGTATAAGGAATTATTCACAAATACGCGATCAATTTTAAGCTATAACTCATTAATAGTTTTCTGTCATAGATATTGTATTTTAATATATTCTCGAAATAAATCATTGTAAATTAGAGTTCAAACAGAAAAAATAATTTTCTGAGTAGTGTATATTTATTTAATGCATTAAAATATATAATAGGCTTCTTTTTTTTAAAAAAAAATTGCAAGATATTGCTGTTTTAGTATCAAAACAGAAAATAAGACGCGAGTTCCATAAATTTATATCAAACAAATACTCAACTTCTTTCTCAATTGAAAACGGATAATCTTTTTTAAAAATCAGAAATAACAAAATATCATAGATCGCGCTGAACTGGATCATACTCTCAAACTACAGCTGGAGGCCAATTTTAAATAGATCTGCCCTGAGCTCTGTTTTTCTAAACTATGCTTGATACGTTACACTGTCTTGAACGCAGGATCAGATTCCCAATATTATATACGAAAAAATTACTATTTCATTAACTTTTACTACACTTCTTATCACTTTCACTTCTTTTAAGTTAATGTATTCCCCTTTAAATGCTTTTACTTTTAAATATCCGTAATTAAACTTTCTTTAAATAAAAAGAGTAACAACAATAAATATTTAAAGCCAATTTCATTCTATCAGTAGGCAGCTTTTGATTGTAGTGTAACTTATTTTAATTGAAAACTTTTTAACAGAATTAAGTTTAAATGCAATTTTGTACTTCTGGAAGAAGTTTGTTGATAAACTAAAGTTTAAATAGAAAATAATCTTAATGAATTTTATGAAACAAAATATTAACTTTCATTCATAACATTATACCTTTGTCGCAAAATGTTTATTTAACCCTATATTTCCCATACTTTTTTTAAACTACTTTCCATTATATTTAGGTCAATATAAATGAAAAATATTATACGTAGCATTTTAATAAGTTATGGTTATGAAATACGGCATGAAATACAGGCGTCTTTTTCTGCGTTAAAGGTAAAATCTTCCAAACAGGATTCACTTCCAAACAATAATTTTTCAAATTTTCATTTTTTTGCCGTCTAAGAGAAACAGTTATTTATCCTTGAAATTTCTTTAACTTACATAAGCAATCACTGATAAATTTTTGAAAGAGGAAAAGAAAACTTTTTTGAAACTGCTTTTTTTGGATATTATATTTTAGCACAAATATAATCCCGGTAATCTTTCCAATTTTGGTAACTGTTAGACTGTTTTTTAGTTTTTTACAATTAAATATATATATATATATATATATATATATATATATATATATATATATATATATATATATATATATATATATATATATATATATATATATATATATATATATATATATATATATATATATGCTTGTAATAAGAGAGTCAAGACAAGGGACATTAGTGTCCGATCTGTGCCAGTGGGTTATACATTTAATTAATATTATTTCATGTTAGTTAATCTATTGCTTTCCACAACTTTTCGCTTATTTTTATTTTCAATACATCTACAAACGACTATTTCTGAAGTTTGTAAATAGAAAAAAAAAGGAGAAGGTGGATAAAGAACACTTAAAACCAATCCCATCCTATCAGTACGTCACCTTTGATTACAGCGTGACACAAAATATCCCAAACGATTTGTTCCAGGACACTTTTCGTTCATAATTAAAGATGTCTGGTAATTCGTTTTCCCGGGTTCCTCGTGAACGTACGAGCCATTTATTTTCTTGGCCTTTAAGCCTCTAGTTTCGATCGCTTACCTTACGCAAGCAATTTTTCGCGACATAAATTCTGCTTAGTTACTGCACAGGAACTGAAGTTTTTGACCAATAGTTGCTGTCCGTTCCACTGCGGTAAAGTAATTTTATAACAAAGATTTCGAAAAGGAGAAGCAGACGACTTTTAGAAGCCTTTTCCCGCTCACGTAATGGATAAGATGCTTCTTCACTTCACTTTGATAATCGGAGGAAGAAAGTTTCAGAGTGAAGTTTAGTTGCTTTTTCGCTGATCCGCCGGCAATTTCCTTCGAAATCGATATTGTCTTGGAAGAAAACTATTGATCAAAGCAGGTGCTGACGAATCTTTTCATGTACTTTTTTTTTATTTTGTCTTTATTTCGATTAAATTTATTTTGAATAATATTTTAAAAGAGTTTTTTTTCTCCAACTAAAGTGTTAGCAATTTGTTAGCTATATAAGAAGAAGCATTATAGAAAATTCAATGAAGGAAAAAACTGTTTAAGAATTGATTTAAATTTCAAGAATCAGAGACCAGGTTTCCGGAATTGTTCTGAGAATTTTGACTTAAAAAATAGTACTCTGTTGTAAACACAAAGATATAATTAAATTTACTGCTTTATAAATTACATATCATTCAAATTATATAACTGAAATGAAACATCTAACATTTATTTTAACCTGCATTGTTCTCCACACAAAAAATCCTGTTTTTCTAGGTTATAGGGCCCCTATGACTCAATTACGCCCAATATCAGAAATCTCTGTATTGGTCTACAAAACAAAGGTAAAATTCTAACTTTTTTTCTGCAGTACCTGTCGTTATACATTTATTGTATTAACTAATTTTAGCCTGCAAGGCGAAAATAAATCTGTAGTGGCACTCCGCATTAATTCTGCTACTGAGCTTCAGAAGACGGTGTACAGTCCGCAAAAAAAAAAAGATATCACCCTGAATAACTTTCGTTCTAATGATCCGATTTTCACGAACTAAGTGTCAATCTTAATGGTTCCTGGGGGTGACCTCAAATATGCTAATTAATTAGTGCTAACTATTAATTAAGTTACGAAATCAGACACAAAAACGTACTTTCTCTGAATAAACATATATTTTTTTTTACATATTTGGAATCTAGACACTTGAATTAGGGGGGGTAGACAAAATTTTAAAACAATTGGGTCGTAAATTGGGTTGCAATAAAGGTTTATATATTTGGCGATAGTCCAGAAAACCGCCAAAAAAAGTCGCCTGCGCAAATAAATATTTTAAGATAACCCTTGACTGATTCAAAAGAGAAACGCTTAATTTTACTAGGTTGCTAGGCAACCAATTTCTGACTGTAAAAAAATTGAAATAATGTTTTGTGATTGCTCTGAGAGGTTTAATTAATAGTTAATAGAAAACACCTCGAAGTTTCTGGGCAATAGACAATTTTTAAGTTCATTTATGTCCAAAAAGCAAAAAAAATAAATAAATAAATAAAATAAAAAATTATTTTAATCTCTTTTGAAAAGAAAATTTGAATCGATTTATAAGTTTTCAGAATTTAAATACCTGAACTTTTTATCTGATACATGAAATTTTGTATATAACTATTATAAGTTATGTTAATTTGATTTTAGTATGAAATCCTCGAATAAACATAGCAAAAATAGCATAATCTAAATAATTAATCATAATCTAAATTAGATTATGCTATTTTTGCTATGTTTATTCGAGGATTTCATACTAAAATCAAATTAACATAACTTATAATAGTTATATACAAAATTTTAGGGATAATGATTTTTACAGCTTTAATCGAGTCTTCTAGGCATGAAAGTTTGAAGAAAAAAAAAGTGCATGAAAAATAAAATGTAGATTGTATAGTAATTCTAATGCACATTCACAAGGTTTTCTGTAATTTACGATTTCTTTTTTCTATAACTCAATGAATTGCTGAATGTTTAGTGGCATTTTAAAAACATTGAAATATGTTATGTTTAAGAATAAGATATTGAAATAATATGTTGCATATTGTAGGATTCATTGTTTAAAAAATTGCCTCATTTTGCTAGATATTTACGTTACATGGTTTTCTTTGGATAAAGATGATTAGCAAATAGCATCCACTTGTTTCGATACATTCTGAAACTTACGTTCGCAAATTCACCATAAAATGTCGCACAGCATATTCTTCAATTACGATAAGCTACATTTACCACCAAATACTGCTACTATGATTATTTTTGTTATATATATATATATATATATATATATATATATATATATATATATATATATATATATATATATATATATATATATATATATATATATATATATATATATATATATATATATATATATATATATATATATATTCATATATATATATATATATATATATATATATATATACAGTGGAACCCCGATTTTAAGTTGTCCGTTTCGTACGTTATCCCGCTTCTTACGTCATTTTCTGCTGATCCGTGAAAATTGCCTATACCGGTAATGTTAAAAAATCCCGGATTTTGCGTTACCCCTTTAATGAAAATCCCGCTTGATGCGTTTTTCTACAAACAGATCAAACAAATTTTTTTATTCGATTCAAAATAGTTTTACTCATTTTTCCGTGCTAGCATATCAAATGAGATTTTCAGTCGGTTTTGTTTGAGTTTAAAAGCTATAGCATTTTTTCTCATTTTCGAAACCCCAGTCATCCTGTTCTTTTCTCGAAAGAAGATGTCGAAACGAAAATGCTTTTCTCTGGCCGAAAAGGCTGAAATCGTTGAAAAAGCTAAAGAATTTCATGGCACTAAAGTTGATCTTGCTAAATCTTTGGGTATTGCTTATTCAACTTTGCAAATGATTTTAAAGCAAGAAGCTTCAGTAGAACTAAACGCTGAGAAACTTGGAAAAATTGCCAAGAAGAGAAAAACCTTAAGAACATCTCCGTATGATGAGTTAGAAAAAAATTTAATGAACTGGTTCAAGGAAGACAGAGCAGCAAAGATTCCTATAAATGGATCCATCCTGAGAGAAAAGGCGCTTGAAATTGCTGAAAGGCTTAAACTCCAAGGCTTCAGTGCATCAAATGGCTGGATCGATCGATTAAAAAAAATGGAACAATTTATGCTTCAAATCTATCGGTTGCGAATCCGATAGTGTGGATATGACAACTGTGCAACAGTGGAAAGAAGAAACTCTGCCAAATTTATTAAAGGGCTATAATCCAAGTGACATATTTAATGACGAAACGGGATTGTTTTTCAACCTATTGCCAAAGAAGACATTAACAATTAAAGGTGAAAATTGTCATGGAGGAGCGCTTTCAAAAATGCGCTTGACTGTTTTGCTCAGTGCAAATGCCGATGGAAGCCAAAAGTTAACGTCTCTTGTGTTCGGTAGAGCAGAGAAACCACGGTGTTTCAAAAATATCAAAAGTTTTCCTACCGATTACGATTCAAACAAAAAAGCATGGATGACGCAAGCATTATTTAAAAATTTTCTTCGAAAACTGGATAAGAAAATGAGTTTTCAAAAGCGCAGCATAATTTTATTCCTAGACCAATGCACTGCTCATTTAAACCTTAAATTGAAAAACGTTCGAATAGAGTTTTTTTCAGCTAACTGTACGAGCAAACTTCAACCACTGGATTAAGGAACTATACGATCATTTAAAGAGAGTTACTGGAAGCAACTGGTTAGAAAATCACTTAATGTTTCTTGATTCTGGTGACTTTCAGGATGCTTCTAAGGCAAAAATTTAGGTTCTTGAGGCTCTTTATTTGATATCTTCAGCTTGGGACAGTGTCGACCGAAAGTGCATTATCAATGGATTCAATAAAGCAGGATTTTCAATATCGGAGGAGGAGACCGCTGTTGTTTTGGAAGAAGAAGAAAGTTGCGTGTCTGAAGTTGAGGATCTTCCGGAAGTCGATGATGCATACATCGACTGTGACACAGACATCATTACTTCAGAAATCCCTTCCATAACTGATTTAATGCCTGATTCCGACGATAGAGCTGATGACGATGAAGTTGAAATAACAGAAGACGTGACAACAGCTGATCAAGCAATACGAAGCATGAAAACTCTAAAACAATTTTTACTTGCAAATGTAAATCAAGAAGCAAATTTGCAAAAAATTGTTAGTATTGAACGAACTGTATACCAAATTGTAGCTAAAAACGAAAAGCAAGTAAAGATTACTCATTTTTTCCATTAATTTAACTGGTAGGTGTCAATTTTTAAAAATATGCATAGATTTTTCTTAACCCCGATTTTACGTTATTCCGCTTCGAGCGTTTTTTTATCGCTAGTCCGACAGAAAATGTAAAATCGGGGTTTCACTGTATATATATATATATATATATATATATATATATATATATATATATATATATATATATATATATATATCTGATATGATGTTAACATCAGTCAATTCAGGCATCTACAGGGCGACAGATATCTGTGTGGCCTAAGGATTCCTAACGAGCATCAAACATTCTCAAAATTAAGTGTTCATTCACTGGAAAATTTAGTGTTTATTCAATTTAGGAACTGTTCCTTCACTTGGTTATCTTACTACTTATTATTTAAACCACCAAAAGCTTAAAACAATATTATGTAAGTTATCGAAATTTTTTTTACATAATTTGCATTTAATAACAAATATGTCGACATGCATTTAATAACAAATACGTCATTTAGCTAAAATTACAAATTTTGAAATTTTTATGATTTTTTTTTTAAAGACAAGCTAAGCTTAAGTATTCCTTCACTGGTTAGTTTACCCTATAAGATTTTGAGAAATTTGCGATGTTGTGAGAGATGCTTAAAAATGTTGACTGCGTATTTTTATTAATATTTATAAAATATATATTCAAGAAATTGATGAATATTTTATTCCAAATTTATTCATTCGTATGTATATTATTGAAATTTTATCAGTTATTGAGAAAAATAAAATAAAAATAATCACATTAAAGAAGCACAATCTGTTGTATAATCATATTCTATCAGAAGCATGCTTTTATAAAACTCCACATTCTCTGAATAAAATGTATTTTATTCAATAAAATGTTTTATTCAAATTTCTTTACTAAATTGCAAATAGAATTTTAGACGACTAAAGAAGAAACATCGTATTTTATAGCTTAAAAAAATAAAAATGAAAAAATTAGCAAACGATTATTAGCGAAAAAAATATGAATGAAATTTTATGCTAAGCGCGCGAAGTCAAGTTCCTCGCAAGTTTATCACATTTTAATATTAATCGCTCCATTTAATCATTTCTTCATTGTCGCCAAATTATTTTTTTAAAAATAATTCATTTTAATTTTTCTCAGCTTCTAATAAATAAAAACAGTTGAAACTTTAGATTTTTCAATTGAAAAATATGTAGATTAATATGGTATAAAAAAATTCATACCTTATAATTCAAAAATTTTTCATCCTTAATTTAATTAAATAATAAAAAATAATTAACAATTATTAAAAATTATTTTTTTTGTGAAATTATCTTTGGGTAAATGAGTTTTATGACTGGGTGAAATTTTCTTCTAATTGCTTTATTAGTTTTTAAAATATGACTAAAAACGTAAAAAGTGAAATTAACATTAAGGGGTACGAACTTTGGATCGCTCTCCTGACCAAACTATGGGGACCATATTTCCCAGATTGCGGCTACCCCCTATATTTTGAAGGTTAAGAATCCAAATATGTAAGAAAAAATATATGTTTATTCAGAGAAAGTACGTTTTTGTGTCTGATTTCGTAACTTAATTAATAGTTAGCACTAATTAATTAGCATATTTGAGGTCACCCCCAGGAACCATTAAGATTAACACTTAGTTCGTGAAAATCCGATCATTAGAACGAAAGTTATTCAGGGTGATATCTTTTTTTTTTTTGCCGACTGTACGTTGTAGAAATGTTCTCGAAATATCGCCATTTCTAAAGCCAACAGATAATTAAAATAAATAGAATAAATCGTTTGAGTTTCTAAGTTTTATGTTGTTTCAAATATTTAATATGTTTGAAAATCATATATACCTGTATTTTTTTCACAGTATCTTATGCTGTTGTTTGAAACTCGATGTTTCCCCTCGATTAATATTCATATCGATTATTATATCAATTCGTATCAGTTTGCAACGATACTACCATCTCAATTATTATAATCAAAACGTCATAATTCTTTACTTAAAAATTTTTACGTTAAAGGAATTAGTGTTTTGTTTAGCAGAATATCAGGTGATTTTCGTTTTCTTACACGATTACGTATTAAGCAATATTTGACTTAAAAAATTTCATCTTACTCATTAAAAACAGTAAAATACGTTTTGAAGGAAAAAAATAGTGCGGGGAGTCCCTCCGCGCGGAAGAAGTTAAACTTCGTAACCTGCGAAGTTAATTGTCGAAGAATCAGCAGTCGTAGAAGGATCACTAGTTCTATTCAACGACTCTTTTTCCTGCTCCGCTCGTTTCCGTGCTCTGTAATCACGGTAATATTGTGCATTTTTCCCTCGTGGACCTCTTGAACCAGTGGAAGTGCTAGTGGTTGCCTCATCGTCTCGCCATGGAAAATGTATTTGTATTAATAATGTATGTGAATGCGTCATATTGTAATTTCAAAAGAGAAAACCTAACAATCAATTGATATTAACGAGAGACGTACCTTGACATAACCTTAAATCCGTCGCATTGTCCGTGGGATTGTTTTCACTCATTTTTTACAATTGTTATCCACTAAATTTGAAAATAAAAAATGCTATCCTATTAAATTATATGTGTATCAAATCAAACTAAAAAAATATTTATAGAAAAACAATACTTTTACGACTTTTATTATTTTTATGCTAGTGAGAACCAAAACAATATGGAAATGAATGAGGGAAAACTGGATCCTACTGCATGGAGCGACACAATCTAACAAACGGCAATTAAAAAAAATTAAAAATTTTGTCTGCTAGTCACCACTTTTTTCAACAACTTTTATTATTGTTATTTTCAAGAAATACTTTAAAAAATTCTAAAAACTATTTTATTTCACGTACATTTGTAAAAATATTTCTTCAAATTTCGAATTGTTCCTTGTAAAATTTTCCATAATTTAAGAAATTCTTCAAAAGAAATACCTCACATTATCATCAACTATAATTTTTTAATCGTTTAAAATTTTCAATTTTCTTGAAAAAGTCGCCCTTGTTAAAAATTCTACAACTGGCAATTGTTCAGAAGAAAAAAGCCCTAATTTTGCCCTCTATTTTGTAATGTAGGTACCGCGAATTTCAGGACATTTTGTCGGCATTTGATTGAGTTTCACGGTAGCCGTAAAAATGGATCATTTCTAAACAATCAGCTCATTTTAAAACGTCATAGTATTCATGTTTTACTATGCCACGTTAAAAAATTTTAGGGACCTTTATGAATTAAAAATAACGATTCCAGGAATGTCAATTTGTGATCATAATTAATATTTTTTCCCCTAACACCTATACTGCAAAAATTCCAGATCAAATTTAGGTTAAAAGTACCGGCACTCAGGGTACTGGTACTTTTAATCGTAAAATCCACGGTAACCGGAACATGTTAAAGACCAAAAATCTACCGTAACTTTTACTATAATAATTACAGTAGATAAACTCTGATTCGCTCTGATTAAATAAATATTACTGTATAATATTTTACGGTAGAAATAGATTTTACGGTAAAATGCATTTAATTAATGATGCTCCTAAAGTACTTTGATCCAGAAATTTTTACAAGGTATGCTGCGACAACTGCCGGCGCTTTTTTTTTACCATAAAATCCTTTTTTTATCGAAACATGTTATGGAACGAAACAAATTTGATATACCGTAATTTTTACAGTAATAATCACCATAAAATCACTGAATAGTATTGATTAGATAAATATATACTGAAAAAATTACTATATAACATGTTACGATAAAAATATATTTTACGGGGAAATGGATTTCACGGAAGATACTCCCAAAATTTATACCGTAATTTGATTCATAAATTTCTTACAGTGTAAGTTGAGACAACCCTAACTCCTCCATAACGTAAAGATTGCAATTCCGACCTTGTATCACCATTTGATTTTGAATTGTCTTAGGTCAAGTTTACAGTTTTCAAAATCGTCTTAGTTCCAGTTTTCAAAGTCAGTCATCTTAGTCCAGTCCTGTTTGTTTCTCGAGATTTGAATCACTATGTAGATGTCACAACTTGATAGCGACTTTCAAAAGATTTTTCTTATCGACTACTTTAGACTTATTTCTCAAATGTCTGCCAAGCAAATTATGTTTATCTACAATAATACAATGTCTATTTCTTAGTAACGCAGTTAAAGTGTGTGACGAAATACACCATATTTATTAAAACCAGTTCTTTGAAATTTGAACGGCGTGACAAATTATCAAACCTATTTGAATTTTATTCCAAAGAATGCTATTGGCTTCGAAAATAATGAATTAAACAATGCCTTCCCCGATTCAAATTATAGGCTTTCCCCTATCAGTTACGACACAGTGAAATCCTACCCTTAGCGAATTTCCGGGCACTTGCGCAACCAATACCATTAGTTAAAGATACTTCTGCGTGTCTTGCCACTGAAATTTGTCCCTTGAAATCTTCTCTATTGGCAAGATTGCATTGAAGCCTCGTCTTACAAATAGAATAACTGCATTATTAGTTCCTGCACCAGAGAATCGGTCTGTGCGTTGCTAGTCAAACCATCCTCTTTTCTGAATAGGCGCCAAATGAACTCTCACAATAGCTGCCCCCCTTGTTTAAATCGGACATTTAAAGCGAGAAATTCCAGCTAATTAAAGCCCACTTCACCCCACCTCTCATAATGCTAACCCCCCCAGAAATGTCTATTCATCGGAGTAAACAGCCTTCCGGATTTTGTATGGGCCTTCAAGATTCGGGTTGAGTTGTTCTTCTCGCATGAGTCGGTTTAACTGGGAAAATCGAAATGTCGTTCCTTTTGAGGAAGTGAATATTTCGAATGAATACTAATGGCATTTCGTTTTCTGGAATAAAACCGGGTTGTAGGTAATTGAATATAGTCGCCTCTATATTGTACGGTGTTTCGTAATAAGCGATTTGCAAAACTTTGGCCATTGTAGCAGTAACTTAAGTTTCAGCGATTGCTTTCATCTTTTACCATTTGTTACTTTTATTATTGTCACGTTCATATATGTTCATATATTATCTCTGTTACCATTGTTACTGTCAGATATTACCATTGTCTCTTTCATAGATTAGCATTGTTTTTCTCCTATACCAATTTTGTACAGTCCTCAACCTTAATATATATTTTTAGAATATTCTTCTTTTATTTTATAACAGCTGTAGAAAAGCTGCCCCACATTTTAAGTTTACGACTATGAATGTCCAACTCCGATGTCTAGCAATTTTCAACAAAACCCAGAAGACAAGGGAGCACCTGGGTCAATCATTGCAATAAATTAGCCTTGGTTAAGAATTTTTTGATGGAACTAATCAGCATTTGCGTTACACGAAGAGGAAAACCAAGAAAATAACCAACGATTAGCTGGTTTGCAAGGGAAATGGAACCCGCCTTCCACTGAAAATATTTTTACATCAGCACTGTGATCGGTGTAAACTAAGAGCAAAATTCGTATCGACCAATCATCGCTGGACTTCACACCTGGGTTACCTCATTGAGAGGCGAGTGCTCTATCTTCTGAGCCACCACTGCTCTTTTAGAAGGATTATAAAAAATTGAGTTAAATATCTCTACGCATTGTGAAAGATAAATAAGTTCTTAGTGATAAAAAAAGTCATCAAAATTCGCAGAGTAATTATTGAGAGTAATCCCAGCGAAAGGGGAGCTACAATGTTACTGAACATCAATGAAATTTAAGAACGATACACAATTGGCAAGATTTGGTAGTTGACAAGTTGAAAGATTGAATCCACAATTAAGATGGAGTCTCTTGTGGACATTTTTTTTTATTCTGATCGATATCTTTTTAAAATATGTGGTGCGAACAAGTTTTATGTTATCTTATGACCAGCTGTATTTTTAGTTAAATCTTATTAATGGTAAGGAGTCTCATGTATTTTTGTTTCCATCTATACATCTTTAAAAAAATACACAAGCTTTACGGTACCTTGTGGTCAATTGCATGTTTAATTACACCTTGCTATTATAGAGATTGTTTGAGAGCATTTTTATTTTTTAGTAAACTTTTAAGGAATCGTTATCACATTGGATTGTTTATTTATCTTTCAATACTTACCGGATTTTTTAAACAACATCTCGCGAATTATATATTTTTTTAAAATAATCATATCAAAGAATTTTATTAGTTTGAAGAGTTCCACTTATTCTTAACTGTGAAAGACAAATTCTGAGCGCGACATTACAACCACAGGGTTGTACAGCTTTCATTTGTTGCTAGCTCAGAGCTAAGAATGGATAAGAAAACCTTTTAAGCAAACTCTTCCAAATCTCTTCCGCCTGAGCTTTTCCTTGATACCAGGGGGGTGCTTCTGTTGGCACTTAATCCGCATTTCGTGTCTTCCTCTCTTTTCCATTACGATGACGATGCGCCACCAATTAGACCTTCATCGTAATCTCATTACTATATGTTGCCATTCCCTTTTAGCTAAATCACGGAAAACGAGATGAGTAAACAAACTTTAGGTAGCTGAAACAGGCAGCTCGAAAACTGAATCAACATTTAGGATTAGATGATCGCGAAGAACCATGCTGTTTAGTAGTTTGAACAACACATTTTAATATATGGTGGTAATTTAAATTTATGAATTTTAATAACAAGTTTTGAACTAGAATATAGAATATACTTGAATTTAGATAAATTCGAAGTCTGATTTGTAATTCATTGTTCGACTGTATTAAAATGAACAAATCTTGCTACTTCAGTTTGAAATTTGCAGACTGCATTTTGATTAAAATTAGAGTATTTAAATTATGAATCAATAAAGCAACAAGTACTCATCATATTTAATATAATGCAGTTCTCTTCTTGTTTTCTAGTCATTTTAGCGACTTTTTTTACAGGTTTAGGGGATTTTTTTATGACAGTTTATTACTGGTTTAAAAATAAATTGTGAAGTTGAAGGACTTTGAAGACCCATTTCAATATCCCATTTCAATAATATCCCATTTCAATTGAAGACCCATTTTTATTTCCCATTTCAATAAAAGTGATTACTTTATAAATAATTACTTTATAACTAAAATGAACATTAATATAATTTTTTGATAATCCAAGCTGTCACAATTATATTGCATGTTGTTTTATGTAGTTAGAAACCCCATGTTGTTTTTATTATATAAAAAGCATGCACATTTAAAGAATGATTTTTTAATTTTAAATTTTTGAGCAACTAAGTTAGAAAATTTTGCATTATACTCCTACTTTAGAGAAAATTTATGGTAACATTTTGTCTTAAAACTTAAATTTAAAGTTTGTAAGTATTTTTTAACTTAACTTATTAAATTTTTTGAAGTTCAATGTTGTTCCAAATTCATGTATTAAAAATATTTCAATTGTAAAACTTAAAACTTAATAACTAGGAACATATTGCATTGAAAAAAATAAAAAAAATAGCTATTCTGTAATATTAATTATTTACTGATGTAAGGAAATTGCATTTGTATTTTTATCAGGACTTTTTGTGTCAGAAGAGAATCATTTAGATGTAAAAATAATATTTTTCCTTCACTGTTTAACTATTTTGTAACATCAATTATTTACTGATGTAAGGAAATTGCATTCGCATTTTTATCAGGACTTTTTGTGTCAGAAGAGACTCATTTAGATGTAAAAATAATATTTTTCCTTCACTGTTTAACTATTCTGTAACATCAATTATTTATTGATGTAAGGAAATTGCATTCGTATTTTCATCAGGACTTTTTGTGTCAGAAGAGAATCATTTAGATGTAAAAATAACATCTTTCCTTCACTGTTTAACTATTCTGTAATATCAATTATTTACTGATGTGAGGAAATTGCATTCGTATTTTGATCAGGACTTTTTGTGTCAGAAGAGAATCATTTAGATGTAAAAATAATATTTTTCCTTCACTGTTTAACTATTCTGTAACATCAATTATTTACTGATGTAAGGAAATTGCATTTGTATTTTTATCAGGACTTTTTGTGTCAGAAGAGAATCATTTAGATGTAAAAATAATATTTTTCCTTCACTGTTTAACTATTCTGTAATATCAATTATTTACTGATGTAAGGAAATTGCATTTGTATTTTTATCAGGACTTTTTGTGTCAGAAGAGAATCATTTAGATGTAAAAATAATATTTTTCCTTCACTGTTTAACTATTCTGCAATATCAATTATTTACTGATGTAAGGAAATTGCATTTGTATTTTTATCAGGACTTTTTGTGTCAGAAGAGAATCATTTAGATGTAAAAATAATATTTTTCCTTCACTGTTTAACTATTTTGTAACATCAATTATTTACTGATGTAAGGAAATTGCATTCGTATTTTTATCAGGACTTTTTGTGTCAGAAGAGACTCATTTAGATGTAAAAATAATATTTTTCCTTCACTGTTTAACTATTTTGTAACATCAATTATTTACTGATGTAAGGAAATTGCATTCGTATTTTTATCAGGACTTTTTGTGTCAGAAGAGACTCATTTAGATGTAAAAATAATATTTTTCCTTCACTGTTTAACTATTCTGTAATATCAATTATTTACTGATGTGAGGAAATTGCATTCGTATTTTGATCAGGACTTTTTTGAGCCAAAAGGTCATTTACATATAAAAATAATATTTTTCCTTAACGGTTTAACTATTAAACATAAAACGAAGATTAAGATTTCAATAGCGCTTATTAAACACAATTTTTTTTAAAAAAACGCCTATTTTCCGGATCTAGAAAATAATGAACCAAATCCTCTAATCTTATTTCATTTTAGAATATTAAAGGAAACAAAATAAAGAGATATATTTTTATTTTAATTAAAATACAGGAAACTTCAGCTTAGATGCACACTCCACCAAATACATCATACAAACAAAGTCTTTTGAATCAATAGATCTCAACTTAATGTGACGACAGCCCCAAATTTATTGCCTCAAAGGAAAAACAGGCGGAAAAAAAAATCGAAATATAAACAAAAGCTAAAAGAGGCTGCAAAACTGTCCACCGTCTTAATGGAGAAAACCTGTATGCGTACACAGAAGTGTGTATGCGTAGGACGCGAACCACTTGAAAAATCCTCCTTTAGAACCACAGAGGCGAAAAATTTATTAAATTCCGCGCGGGGCCCCTACAAGAGTGACAGCAGAAATTAAATTGCTCTCTGGCACTTCTTTTTCTCCCAGAGGATGGAGAGGAGAAGGATTATAAGAGGCAGGGGAGCGCAATCAACGGGACACACACATATATGCTCGGGTAAATAAACAGTCGTCAAGTGGCCCGGATGCTGCGACGAAACGGCGCCGACTTGGCCTTTAGGGGCTGGTTATAGTTACCCGCAAAAAGTCGATTTGAAGGTTTGGTATTTCCCATGGAGCCAATTTACTAGGACTTTAACCATCTTGGGATATGAATAACTTGTGTGGGTATTTGGTTTTCAATTATTAAGTGAGTGATGGAAAAATTTAATGATTTAATTTTATTTTCATGTTAAGTTAGGGCAGTCGAAAAGAGTTTTTTTTTCTCCCTTATATTTTAGAGTTCAGATTTCAAGATTTATATTTCAAAGTAAAATAATTTTATTGAAAACTTTTTTTAAATTTAAAAACTGTTGAGAACAGATGCTAAACTACTCATTATCCAGCATTATTTTTTTGGTATGAGCTAAGCTTTCAAAACATATAATTTTTAGGATTAGATATTTTATTTGCGCTTAAAAATGACCTAGAGCAAGGGTGGCCAACCTTTATGCACCAACGTGCCATTTTTTCTAAAAAATTGTTTGATGTGGTCATAGACGTGCCGTCAAATAATTTTGACTTCGTGATTATTGGGAAAATAATAATACTAAATACTATCAACTCAAAACTCTTTATTTACAATGAAAAAAAACAAACACATTTTGCAATGTCTCAGTTATACGCGTAATTCAACTTAAAGTAACATCAGTGTGACTTCCGTTGTTGCAGATTAGATGACAAATAACTTATATTAGGTTGTAAAATGCTAGTTTAAGCAGGACTGTTAATTTTTTTGCTAGTTATTTATTGTTAGCTTGTTTTTTATGGTTATTAATTGTTTTTTAGCATTAATTGTTAATTTTTTTATTAATATAATTGTTTATTATTTTATGTGTTTTTTGTGAATTTTAATTTAATTGTTACATATGCTTCATAGTGTAATGCCATTTGTGTAATAACAAATGTGATCGGTGGCGTGCCCGAAATATTTTGTCGGGTGCCATAAATGGCACGCGTGCAATTGGTTCGCCATCCCTGACCTAGAGTGTTTGCCCTTAAAAATGAAAAAAAAGAAAGAAAAAGAAATAGGATGTTGTAATAGTAATATTTAGGAGGAAAAATCATTAAATGAATATTATACATTGAGAAAAAAAAGTAAGGTCAAAACTACCAGAATATGGTAAAACTAGCCATATTTCTGGCTCTATGGAAACACCAAAAATATAGGTAATTCTTACCGAAAATTATTTTGGTAAAATTAATAGTAAAATATGATTTTAAATATGTGATAAAATTGGTGTAAAATTCGGTAATTTGGTGGTAAAATTTGGTAATTTTATCCCGATAACTTAAAGCATGGCAAAAAAAGAAACATTTATACTGTTACATTTGATTTTCAATTTTGTATTTTTTATTAAATGTTTGGTAATAATAAGTCGAACCTCGACCCACGTCAGGAGGATATACGGAGATTAAAAGTTAAAATATTACATTAAATGTTTGGTAATAAAAACTATAATTTTACAAATCAGAATTTCCTGTAAACCGTTACCATAAGAACAGAAATATTACCAAAATAATATCGTATATTTTTGTTTTAGTAGCCAGAATTATTACTATTATTATTTTTAAGCGGAAGTGACATTTTCATACATTACGGTAATCTTATCAGAATTTTTTTCACCGTCCAACTTTGTACGATATTTTTGTTAAGTGCGCTTTTCAGCTTCTAATACGAATGAAGTTTAAATTTTATAATATTTTCTTATTTATTAATTATTATGTAATAAGTTACGTTACTGGGACCTCATCTCGGCGAATTAATATCTTGTACAGGTGTTTGGTTCTCAATTAATAAAAGATGCAAAATTTTAAAATAATTCAGTTTTATTTTGATAGCAAGTTGGTATTGAAAAAATAAAGAGACTGATTTTTCCCTTTCAAAAATTTATTTTTAAGGCATTAGATCTCTTTACTAATCGACATTTTTTAAATTCGCTTTGAAATTACGCCATGGAGTTTTAATAAAACATTTTTTCTTTATTAGGTTGTGTTGAATTAAGTAACTTCTAGGAATTGTTTTCAGAAAGAGAGTTCTCAGAAAGTGTCACACTCTAAGAAATGAATATTCAAGTTTCAAAAACATTTCTTTCGTTTCTGACGAAACCATTTCATAGAAAAATGCTCCGAGAGGAGATTTCACTGATTTTACGAAATTTCTACCATTACGTGTTCGGGGAAACGAATTTGTTTAAAAGCATGAAGACCTATTGAAGAGCTTAATCGTTTACACAATAAATTCTAGTAGAACAATAAAATTGAACAATGAAGTACAACATAAAATACAAAATGCTACTCAGTCTTTTTTAAAATTCGAACTCGGGATGAATCAATACTGCCAATACATAGAAAAAAAAAATCTGGTAAAATTACGAAACTGTAATGACATTTCTGGAAAAGAAGAAAACATAATTTCGGCAATAAAAATCTAAATAAACGGCATTTATTTGGTAATGATTAACAGTAGATTCCACTTTTTAAAATCATAATTCTTATTACCATATATTCAGTGAAACTATAAAACTGAAAGGTAAATTTAACTGAATAAATGGTTTTTATGCCATGATTTAAGGCACCATGATAAAATGAAAAATTTTACCACATTTGCCAAATTTTATCACATATTATACGACCGTATTTTATTGTTAATTTTACTAAAATCAATATCAAAGTGCTTCGGCAAAAATTATCTAGCTTTTAGTTTTCTCATAGAGCCAGAAACACGATAAATTTTAACATATTCGTCTAGTTTTTTAAATTTTTTTTTTCTCAGTGCACTAAAGTGGGGCAACTAATCTCTGCGCCATTCCGTCAAAAAGAGTACACGGTTTTCAATTCAAATAAATGATGTCTGATAACTCACTGAGACGACACTATAGAGAGGAATCAGTTTCGTTAAAAATCAGGTAATTTTATGACAAAATGACTGATTAAAACAACGCTATGCATCTCAGAGTTTGCTTAATGGTCAAAATTATCATTTTAAAGTATTTAATTTTTTTTTTAAAAAATAAGTAACATTTAATTTTATAATGCTAAAAATAGGTTTGCATGATTGTTAAATAAGTATTTTTGCACTGATAACCTTTATAAAAAGAAATTTCAAATTTAATATTTCTCAGAAAATTATGAAAAAAAAACTATCCATACAAAAAAAGAAGTTTTAAACCTATATCTAGTAGGGGAAATTTATGTAATAACTCGAACTAATCTAAGGAAAGGATAATAAATGTACCAGTATGCTAAATAATGGCATCAGTAGACGTCTTTCAATTTTGTGCACGATTTGATATTGTTGATTAATACCAATTTATTGATTATCTATTTTTTCCACCCTGTACGAAGACTGAGTATTCAGACAGCATTAAATATTTCATTCAATAATTAAAAAAAGGAAGTTATTATTTTTCAACTGTTACAACTTTTTGAATCTTAAATAAAGAATCAAAAAATCTATGTTTTGCCTAATAAAAGAAAATTCAGGTTACAAGAAAGCTAAAGAAACGTTAAATTTTGCTTGCCCTGTCAATGTACTGACATATATATAGGTCATGATAATTTTAAGAATGTTCCTTGTACATGTATATTTTACTTAATTTATATGACTCTCTACTCAAGCAAAAAAAATTATTGTTGTAATTTCCAAGCTAATATAGCTGTGCAAAAAAGCAAAAAGTAAAGGACAAATATTGAAGACAACCATATTTGAACATATGTAGTCAGAGTCGGATTATACCTTACGTAGGCCCTAGGCATAGCCGTTTTTGGGCCCTCCCCTCCTTCCCCCACTCCTCCCCTCTTTTCAAAATATTCTTACATATTTTTTTTACATTTTTATTAATATGGATTTTAATTTACAAATTTGTTTTTTTTTTTACAAATTTGTTTACAAATTACAAATTTGTTAATTGTTGTATTGAATACGACATTTTGCGTAGTTTGGAATTCGACAGCATAATACAAGATTTCGTTGAATCCAAAAAAGTAATATATTCGATCATAAGATTCTGCAAAATAATTTATTACCGAAAAATATTATATTTTTATTTGTATCTTCATAATTTTGTGCAAAATACACTTGTTGTTTTTAAAGCTAAATTATTTTTGTCAATAAATTTTTTTCTCCTAAGTTTTTCGTAGGCCCTTGAATTTCGTAGGTCCTATAGGCACGTGCCTAGTGTGCCTATAGGCTAATCCGGCCCTGTATATAGTTTTCCCGTGGAACAGGGATAATATTATCTGTAAAATTGCTTTACTTTACAGAAAAGTTGCTTTTAGCTTACTTCGTCAACAATTTACCGAATTCGAATAAATTCTTCTCCCATGGTAGTTTAAATGCGTTGTTCCCTACCACTACACACTGACTATCTTTAGCTTTATTTATGACCAGTACTTCATTTATACGACTCTATCTTCAGTGTCTTTCAAAGTACCACACGAATAAATATTGGCCGTATTTTCTGGCGGCGACATTGCCACGGTGTCCTATTCCATGGACTCCCATTGCCAATCAACTCTCTCTCTCTCGCAACTGGTGCTCGGGGAAAAGACACTTGTCCCGGGCATCCTATAACAGATGGAGATTTATATTGGATTGGGGAGAGAGAGGAATTAAAACTCTCCAGGATTGGGGATGCGAGAGAGGCATGATCAGGGTAATCAGTCGACCACGTCACGAAGCAAATGAACAGGATAGTTTTAGATTCGCCGGGTTCTGGCTTTAATTTCGGGCAAGCATCGATCTCTGGCAGGATAGGCTAATAGATATCAGTGGCACCAGCGTGGGGAGACGTGTTCGAAATTGATGAAAGCCTGGATAGATGTTGGCGAAG
Source organism: Parasteatoda tepidariorum (assembly GCF_982258835.1). Classification (NCBI taxonomy): domain Eukaryota; kingdom Metazoa; phylum Arthropoda; class Arachnida; order Araneae; family Theridiidae; genus Parasteatoda; species Parasteatoda tepidariorum. The sequence goes on along the minus strand of NC_141763.1, from coordinate 57,436,618 downwards.
TATCTGGGCTATGTCTAGATAATAAAGAGAGCTAATTTTGTGTTTTGGGATTAAAAGTAGCTCAAAATGTAGAGTGTGTTTTTTGGTGCTGGTTTCTCATTGTATTGTAAGAAAGTGATTAAAAGATGAACTATTTTAAAGAATGATAATAAAATAAGATAAAGATTTCAACTACGTTTTTTATGTAGGCTAAAAAAGAGGAAAAAAATATTTATGTGCAGTCTTAAACTTAGCACATAAAGTGGCGCCCTATGTACTACGTTTAATGAATTTTTATCACCATCGAAAATTGTTATGTTTTTGGAAAGGACGAGCTCGACGTTTTTCATTGTAAATCAGACAAAAATAAAATCACTTTTTCCTTTTTTAGCATATGTAAAAAACGTAGTTTTTAATTTTGTACTTTATATTTTGAATTTAATTATTTTTATATTTACTGCTTCACTCCCTTTTAGTCTTGTGTTGGATACTTTTTTATGTTGGAAAGTACATAAAAAGGAAAAAAAATTCCGGATCAAACTAAGGTAGCGGCATTTTATCCGCACCATCGTAAAATCCATTTTAAAAATAATAAAATAAGATGTAAGAAAATAGGAAAAAATTCTCTAAATGAAGGAAAATTTATTTATTGAAAATAAGACTTTAATCTTTAGGATTTAATATCTGAAACAAGAGAGCAGTGGTGGCTTAGAGGATTGAGAGCTTGTCTCCCTATGAGGTGACCCTGATTCGAATTCCAGTAATGGCTGGTCAATATGAAGATTGCTAGTGGTTTGCATCAACCAAGGTGCTTGGTTGATGCAATCCCTGATCCTGAAATCCCCAAAATATCCTGAGTGGTAGATGGGTAATTGGTTACAATCCTCTAGTCATCAGGTTAACCGTGGGAAATTTTCGAACTTTCTCCTCGCCGCCATGTTATGCAAAACCTCACGATGTTTTCGGGGTTTCCTCACCGTGTTATAAGATTTTTCTCACCACGTTTCTTCACCATGTTACTCTTTCCTCACCATGTTGCGCGAGTTCGTTCCTTTAAACTGTCCTTCACGAACGTTTACCCCAATGCTTGATCCGGGGTTTTCCTTTTTTCTGAATTGGGTTCAAAATTACAAGACCATGGAGTTGAACATTCGAATTCCAGTAAGCTCGAAACTGAGTCGGCTGTTCGACACCGGTGATCGACTCCAGTCGTAAGCTCGAAACTGAGTCGGCTGTTCGACACCGGTGATCGACTCCAGTCGTAAGCTCGAAACTGAGTCGGCTGTTCGACACCGGTGATCGACTCCAGTCGTAAGCTCGAAACTGAGTCGGCTGTTCGACACCGGTGATAAAATAATAATAAGAAAAAAATTTAGCAGGAGATTACGCTTTCCAGTGTTCAATATTTAAAATTTAAAATAAGTCAATCGAATTCTTTTCAGAGAAATTAATAAAAGGAACGGAAAAACAATTAAAAAAAAAAAAACTTTACGAATATATGATAAATTATAAAAGTTACAAATAATTGCTGAACATAAAAGTAAAAGAAAAAAAGCAATTTGAAAAACTACTTGTTTTAAAAAAACAATAACTAAATCTGCTACTAAATAATATGAAATTTAATAAATTTATTTCATAAGTAGCTCAACCCTGCGTCAGAGGCATTACGAGTAAACGACCCAGACACACATTAAATATCAATTGACCTTTTAAACAGGTCTAACCCAATCTATTCACAAGACTGAAATGAAAATTTACGAAGCATTTTATCTCTCGTTCCATTCTTATGATTTCAAGAAAAAAAAACATTCTAAGTACTTTTATTAACCACTTTATCCAGCGAAACAAAACCTCTAATTACGCAAGGTAATAAAAAAGGCAACGAGCGAAACTTCTAAATATTGCAACAACGCTTTCGTGAAAGGAAAGAAGAAAGAAAAAAAATGAAGATAGAAACAAAACAAAAGGAAAAGAAACAAGTATCTTCATCAAGATGTCTTGCTTTACGAGGCGCAGTTCCGAGTCAGCCGCACGCCTGTTGCGTACCAGGTCACGCTATGTTGATCGCCAAGTTTGGAAGCCAAAACAGTACAACTTTGTAATGTCACGGTTCGCCGATGTGGAACCGGCACTTTGCCGATACTCGGACAAAACGATCTTCAAGGGTGGTGTTACTGAGGAGGGTTGGAGACCACGGTCGAAGTTTTACAAGCATAGAGGACGTGAAAATGGTTTTGCAGTCAAATCTTGCGGAAAAGTGAAATCCACCAAACATCTTTTCTGATGATAGGAAAAAGATTTATTTTTATGAATTGCAGAACGTGATGAATATGTAACGGTTTAAATTATATATGACGTATTTTTATCAGGTACATAACGTGCCGTGTTTCATTTTTACAGAATAAGTGTTGTTTTACAGTAAGATTTGGATGTAAACCTGGCTTTAGCTAAATGCAAATTATCACAATTTTATTCTATTTCTTAGAAAACTGTTTTCGTTTATTTTCTACATTTGTCTTAATGAATTCCTCTGATAAATCGTCTGATTAAAGAGGAAATCATCAGACAACCCTCCTGTACAGTGCTTAAATTAAATAAATAAAATAAATAAATAAATGAAAATTAAAAATATTAACGGATCACTTTGATCAAATAGGATCGGATCATCACGTTCTAGAACTCAAAGTTAATGGTTCGAGAGGATGACCTGGAGTATTCTAAGTATTTAATGACAGACGATATTTTAAATTACTTTTTATAGACACAAAAACGTACTTTCTCTGAATAAATATACCTTTTTCTTCTCCAGCGGATTCGGATTTTTGATCCCCAAAATTTAAGGGGCAGGCGAAATCTGGGAAATATGGTTCCTATAGTTTGATCACGAGAGCGATCTTAAGTTTGGACATAACTAACGTGCGAACTTAAGATACGTAAAAAATAAATTTTAGTAAATACCTTTCTCACTTTTTAATTTTATTAAAGTATTGTAAGGTATACAATTGTTTATGCCAATTTAAAGTATGCAACTCACTCAAAAAGTTCTCGAGGCATGGCGATATACGCAAAAAATGAAACTAACATTAGGGGGTTCGATATTTTTACAGCTTGCCTAACCAAACTATTAGGACCACATTCCCAAGATTACGTCTAACATCTATATTTTGTGGGACAGAATTCCGAATCCATCGGAAGTAAAAGGTATATTTATTCAGGGAAAGTACGTTTTTGTGACTGATCTTGTAACTTTAAAAATCGTCTGCGATAATCAATTAGCATATTTGAAGTCACCCCTCAAGCCATTAATTATTGAGACCTAGAATGTGAAGATCCGACCATTAATTCAAAAATTATTCAGGGTGGTCCATTTTTTTCCTTTTTTGCGCACTGTACATAATTGCTATTTACTATTAAAACATTTTATGATAAGATTTGAATTAATAGCTTTAAACAAAATCCGAAAGTTATAAAAAATTCCAAATTTTTTTTAAGAAAAAAAGAAGAATATTAAATTTCTTATTGTCTTCTCTTTTCTTTTCTATATTTGTCATCTATTATTCACAAGATATATCATCTGATGAACGGGAAAAATATTTATATTATGAATTATAGACCACTGTGCATATTTAGCACCTTAATTTATGCGTGATAGATTTTAAACTATGCATCAGATACATACCATGCCATTTTTATATTATACTATTTTATAGTAAGATTTGAATTAAGTATGGCTGAACTAAGCATGACGTTTATTAACTACTTTAACTTAATAATATTGCATGTGTTTTTTTTTAAAGAAAATATTATTACCATGTAGAGAGTAACTATTTTTTCCCCATATTAGCTGTATCTAAATTTTCTCGATATCTCGTCACCGAGAAAAATTTATTTCATTAATTGCTAAATGCGATTTATTTACGTTTCGCTTTTTTCGCTAGGCGTTTCCATTTTTTTATTTTTTATTTTTCAGATATGGCGGTTTTTAAGAGTTTGAATGAATTTAAAAAAAATTGCTAAAGTTTAATGATGTTATTAACACTATAGTTTGGTGAAACATCAAAGGAAAAAAAAAGTATGGACTAAACAACCATAATTTGATGAAATTTACTGTGCTTTTGGCTCTATTACAACACCGAAAAGCTCGGTTATTTTATCTAAGAGGTAATGAATTTTGCAAAACTAACAATAAAATACAGTTGTACAAAAGTACAAATATATCAAAATATGCGATAATTTAGCAAATGGGGTAAAACATGGACATTTTATCATGATACCTTAGAAACACATAAAAACCACCTACTCGGTAAAATTTACTTTTCCGTTTTGTATTTTTTACTAAATGTGTGGTAATAAGAAATATAATTTTGAAAAACAGAATTTCCGGTAAACCGCTACCATATAAATGGGAATTTTACAAAATGAATGGTTTAATTATTATATTATAATATAATAATTTTTCGGTTTTGAATAACAAAATTATTGTTTTTTTCTTCCTTTATACAGAAATGTCATCCCCATACAGGTAAGGTAATTTTACCAGAATTGTTTTCCTATCAGTAAAATTTTATCTTTAAGACAGTTTTTATTTGTTTGTTAACATAATTGAAGTATACGCATGTGAAAATTAGAAAAGGATCTTTAATTCCTCAGTAAATTATGTTTTGTGCATGTCTTCACTAGGTAAAAATTGCAAAAGTCCTTTAAAACCCACAAAGAAGGCAGAATTTTACACGTGTGGCAAAATCGCGTATGTTATTCTATTTGTTAGCCCTAAGATATGAATAACAATCAAAGGAACCCCCATTGGCTAACGAGACCATTTAGTTTCTTCAGTATCCGCAATGCAGAAAACAGAGGATAGAATGGAAAAAAGAACTAACATAATGCCCCTTATTTAAAGCAGCGGGATTTCCCTGTGTGATTAGAACAATACTGAGAAATCTTTTTGTGTTTTACCTATTATAAGAGTAGCATGACACAAATAGTGTTTTTATTTTTCATATAGAGAATATATTTTTTCAACTCCGGATATTGTTCAGCGGCTGCTGAGAAGAAAAGCTTGGATTTCACAAGCAGCAGACGATAATTTAGTGCCGTGTTTTTCTAGTAGAATTCAGTTTGTTCCCACGGATGCGTTCAATTTAGCAAAAAAGTTCAAAACAAGCTTTTAATGTTTGATTCAACATTGTTTCCAAGGGTATAAATGGAACTTAATGAACTTTTGAATAAACCTACCTTAAAATCAAAATACTGCCTAAGTAAATAATTAAAATTGAATGGAATTTTTTTTTTTTTTCAAGTAAACAACAAGTGGAGCTTTAAATTTGTAAAGAGCCTTAAATTTGTAAGATTTTCAACATGAATAAAAAGATTGATTACAAAAAAAAAAAAAAAAAAAAAAAATGAAAAGAGCTTCTACTTAAATGCCAATTAAAATATGCGCTTCGTCTTCAAACATTATCAGCGTACCTCTGCAGATTTTTGGACACAAACAATAAATTTAATTACAGATTGTTCGATGGCTATAACTTTTTTTTTATTGTTTTTAAATGAATACATAAAATTCTTTGAAATCGTTTGGTTATTAATTAAATTTGCATTCTATGAAAATCTTGGGTTTTTAATGTCTGTTTATTATAAAAGAGAATATGCAAGCGAATTTTTTTAATTATGAAAAGTTAATCACAATTTTATTTAAGTATCTTAACAAAATTCTAAAAAGACGTGCATAGTAGATAAATTGGAAACTAGAGATTAAAATTACTATTTTTCACATTGATAAACCATTCTGGGAAATTGAATTTGATCTCGTCATGTTCTGTAATTATAAATTTTATTATATTTTACTCATTTTCTCTTGCTTGCTTCCCAATGAGTGGAATACAACAAAGATGTGCTGATACAGGTCCGAAACTCCATATAATTATCATAATTGGCATTTCAAAAAATCCTAAAAAAATACCCTAAGAAATGGATTAGATTGAGAACTATAGATCAAACTAAAAAACTTTTACAGTGATAAACCATACTGAGAAATTAAATTTGATCTCTTCATATTCGGTAATTATAAATTTTATTATATTTTACTCATTTTCTCTTGTTTGTTTCCCAATGAGTAGAATACAACAAAGATGTGCTGATACAGGTCCCAAACTCTATATAATTATTATAATTGACATTTCGAAAAATCCAAAAAAAAAAAAAAAAAAAAAAAAAAATACCCAAAGAAGAGAATTAAATTGAGAACTATGGATCAAACTAAAAAATTTTTACAGTGATAAACCATACTGAAAAATTAAATTTGATCTCTTCATGTTCTGGAACTATACATTTTGCTATATTTTAATATTTTTCTTTTGTTTTTAGTTCCCCAAAGCCGAATGTAACAAAAATGGGTTGATAGATTACCAAACACTAAATAATTACCATATTTGGCGTTTTAAGTTTTTATTTTGTTTTATTTATTTATTTATTTAAAAAAAAACACTTTAAGAAGAGGATTAACTTGTGCACTGTGGACTAAATTTGACATTTTCACTGTGATAAATCATTCTAAGAAATTATATTTTATTTGTACATGTTCTATGGCTAAGATTTTTCTTCTTTTTTTGTTCCTCATAGAACGATATATTACACAAATGTGCAGGTACAGTTCCAAATACTCATAAATCATAAGTGGGATTTAGCAAAATCTTCAAACAGAAAAAAAAGGAAATCTATTTAAGAATATGAGCCATAAATTAAAATAGACATTTCATTAAAACATTCTAGGCAATAAAATTTTATTTGAGCATATTCTATGCCTCTTAATTTTATTTCGGAGTTTTCCTCTGTACCGAGAGTGAAATATAACACAAAGTTTCCAAAAAACAACTTTACACACCAACTATTAAATACCTATTAAATTCAAGTTGATATAGTCCTAGGCACCCATAAATCATCATAACTGGCATTCAGCAAAATCCTAAGAAAAGCACCCTGGGTAGATAGAAGGCTGTATCATCCTCATCTGTCAACGACAGGAATTGTCCAAATGCAACCCTGCTCCTCCCCCTTAATCGGACATCGTCTGCTATCACTTGCTTTGGTATTTTCCTCCATTGTTTCCAGGCCCATTGTTGGTACTTCCGCTTCACTTCGATGATTGGGGTGTATTAATATTTATACCTTCCATGGAAGACATGCATTATTTATCGTGATAAGCACAGAACTCGTTTACTCGAAAAGTTTCTTCTTTTTTTTTCCACCTTGTTTTTGTGTCTCTCTTATAAACAATTGGTTTAGTTTAGATGGATTAAATTGAAATAACCTCTTAATAATTTTCTAGCTTCTCCTTCAGTTGCATCGGAACAATTAAGCGAATCTAATTTATTATTCAAATTAGTATGGAAAAAATGAAGGAGTCAGCCGGATCGACAAAGAAAGTTAGTGCTCAAGAGTAATTAAATTTAGTAGGGAATATTAATAAATAAATATATTTCGTTAATTATTGCACGTATGAAGATAAGTATATCCTGAAATATCAGTTATTGCATTTGATTTTTGCATGGATATTTAAGTATCAAAATGTTGTTTACTATCATTAGTAAGATTTAAATCAAGGTTTTAAATTACATCCTATAGAACAGGGGTTTCCAACTTACATGAGGCCGGGGGCCACAACTTTGTCAAAATCTTATATAGGACTGTTTTATGTTTGAAGGAAAATTAAATATTACTGTCAGAATTTTATCAAGTTGTTCAAAACAAAAGTTTTGAATTACAAATGATAATAAATATTTTCGTGGATGCAAAAACCCGAGAAATAAATTTTTTTGCACGGTAGGTATGTTAAATTCCACAGAAATAAAGAAATAAGTTTTTTTTTTTCTTTTTTTTTAACGAAAGAAAAGTATTTTAAAAGCATATAGATTTTTTACGAAAATTGTCCTAAAAAAAATGACAACTAGCATATTTTAGTTCGCGGGTGGGATATGGCTTTCGGGCCGCCAGTTGGTACCCACTGCTATAGAACTCAATTTTTATATATATATATATATATACAGGTATCTTTTAAACCGAAATTAATTGTTTTTTTAATAAACTTTCAATTAAAATTTAACTTCATAAATTGATAAATATTCTGCATTATATTATGTCATAAGCCGACCGGGCTGTGTAGGGGTTAGGGAACTGCCCTTGCATTAGAAAGGTTCTGGGTTCGAATCCCGGGAAAGGCATGGATGTTCTTTCCTTCTCTGTACTATCTGTCCTTATTGTGGGAGCAACGTTAGCCCACCTAATACGGTGCCCCTGAAAGAGAGGCCAACAAAATTGTCCAGTAAATTGACAAAAAATGTTAACACAGGTGGGCATTAGAAAAAAAAATATTATGTCATAATTAAAGATTAAATCAAAGTTTTAATTTTCACCCTAAAAAACTTAATTCCCTTTTTCTAATAGTTAATATAGAGAGTGAATTCATATTATTTTTTTACATATATTTTTAATTTCATAAATTGATGACTTCAAAATAAATAGAATGATAATAAAAATCTGGTCGTCGTAAAATAAATAAATGGTGAAAAAAATTCCGGTAAAACCATCGTACTGTATGGTAAGCACATTTTTAATAAAAAAAATAATTCTGGTAAAAAAAAAAATAGGTATTTAAACCATTCATTTGGTAAATTTTCCGTGGTAGCCAAATTCTTTACGGCTACGGTTTATCGGAAATTTTGACGCACAAAATTATGGTTTTTATTACTACACAATTTATAAAAAACACAAAACTGAAATGTAAATTTAACAGGATAAATGGTTTTTATGCCATGCTCTAAGGTATCATGATAAAATGACCAATTTTTCTACATTTACCAAATTTTATCGCATATTGCAAAACCATATTTTATTATTAGTTGTACCAAAATCATTACAAAAAAGAGCTTCGGTAAAAATTAGTGAGCTTTTTGTTTTTTTGGCTCCCATAGAGACATAAATACGGTAGATTTTACCATATTCTGCTAGTTTGATCATATTTTTTTCTCAGTGCAAAATAATAGCTTTAATAGAAAAAAACTAGTTAGCTTTAAATAACTACAGTTCATTTAGTACTACTACTACTTTCATTAAATTTTTAACAGTCCCGCAGTGGACTGATCGTTAAGACACGGTTCCCAGCAGATCACCGAAGTCAAGCATCACTAGCTACGGTCAGTGTGCGGGTGGGTGACCACTTGGATCAGTCTGCGTAGGGACCGAGGGTGTGCGGTATTGGTCCTCGTTAAACTGTGCTACCGCAAAGTGCTCGACTTCGCGCGCAGGTCGTCGGGCTACCGAAGCGGGGGTGCCATCCCTTCCGCAGAGGATCAAAATTGTGATGGCATGTCTTCGGATCATCCTCCGGGATGTTTCCCAGACCGCCGCCAATAGCCCATTGTGCAGCTCTAGTGCGACGTAAAGTAAGAACAACAACAATTTTTAACTTTTGCCTTTTTAGGTACACTATGCAATACACACTGTTAGAAATTTCTCGGAAAAAAATGATCCAATAACAATTTATTTAATTGTTATTTTATCATATTCAAACAAAACCGTCAAATAACCATAAACAAGATGGTATTCAAACTGTTAGCTGTGAGAAAAACCTTTTACTAGCTGCTTTCACCTGATACGGTTAGACAACCAGAATTTCGTCGTATCTGTTAGGCCCACAACTATTAAAGCCATCTAGTTCCTTACAGCAAGGTACATATTATAGACGAGAGAGCTAATCTGAAAATTTCACAACCGGGAACGGGGGTTCGATTCCTAGCTTTTTATACGGGGGTTCGATTCCTAGTTTTTGACAACACAATATTTCCTCCATTCTCTTCAGCGCTAGGTCTAACAGAATACTATACTCTCATTCACGTTTAGATAGCGGTACCGTAAAGCTGCTTAAAACAAAAAAAGTTTAATATTTCTTGCTAGTAATAAAAATAAAAAAAACGTACAACTTTGTATTCATGGTTTTTACAAGCTGTGAATGGTTTCAAACCCGTAAAGGTAAAATTTTTTCTTTTTCGTAAACTTTACGGCTTATGATATAAAAGAGACTACTGCTGGTTATTTTACTGTAATTTTAAAGTGAAAATTTCATTCCATTTTTATAATGATACATTCGATAAAATAATAAACGGAAAATCATGAATAACCTTTGATATTTCGTTTACTATTTCAAAGATCTCAAATATGCAGGTAATTGATGTAATTATATTTCATCAATAAATTTTATAATCGAGACATATGTATACCCCACGATTTTTATGAAGGATGTTTAACGCAATATAACTTAACTCCAACCATAATTATGTCAAATCGTGATTGAAATTTTTTTAGAAAAAAGCAATTATATTTTGTGAAAAATTTATTTAATTTGTTTTATCGTCTTTTGGAACACTCTGCATTTCATTGAGAAAAAAAATAAATGCAAAATAAAAACAATTTAGGCTTAACTTTTAATGTTTTTGAGCTAACATATGCCTTATTATTTGCTTATATAAAAAGCAATCATTATATTTAGATGAAGTTACTTTTAGTTTGAAACCTTAGTAAATAAATTTGCAGAAAAAGCTTCAACCTACCTTTTTAACCTGTTTTATTTTAAATAAACAAAAATCTTCAAAAACATTCGATATGGTACGTAAAAATAAGCTAAGAAGAACAGAAATACAGCGTTTCACTTATTTAACAAAGGTAATTTCAATATTTCCTGTATATAAACCATGGTACGATAGGTTTATAATTGGGTATGTGATAGATTCGAAACAAACACAATTATCTGTAACGAACAAATGATGGATGATGCATAGAGTCAAAGTATCAAAATATGGGGAAAAAATTGTCTTTAATGAGGCAGAAATAAATATAGAAGCGGAATAAATGATATGGGAGGAAGTTTTTTGCTGTTAGGAAGAGTTCAGGATATTGAAACAGCTGTTTCATCTCAAAAATTTTTGACGAATAGTTATTTACGCCAATACAATTATTAGCTAAAACGGAAGTAGATGTAGAAAAAGACCTTTTATCGGTACATTCCAGTTGCATTTTTTATAATACATAATATGAAACGCCTACTTTGTAAATATTAAAATATCGGGTGAAAATTATAGTTTTTTTCGTGTATTTTTAAGATGTTTTTTTGTCACATTGATTAAAATACACTGGTATCAAAAATTTTGAATTTTAAATTTAAGTATTATATGTATGCAATGATTATAGCTTCATTGAATGAGACATACATTGAAAAATTATTTATATTAATTTTAAATGCTGCCTGGAAAATTGACAAGAAAATTGCCACAAGAAGGACATTTCATTTTTGTCAGTATCAGTAGTTTACAAACTTACATTTAAACTTAATTTCGCCGCATATTTATTATATTACAATAAATATATATTAGCTACAGCATAGATTTTATATTATAGTAGTAGTTTATATTATACTGTGTATTCAACTTATCATTATCAGATTATATTAATTATAATTTATATTTGTTACGCTGTGAATGGAAAATAGTTATTGTCTAGATTTATTAAAGTCTCGCGGTATATTTTTATAGCGCTGATCTGCTTAACAAATACTATTGCAGATTAATAATATTATGCGTTTATTATAACAAATTTTCTGTATAATATTAGTTATAAATATATTTGTTACACTATTATAAAGGTATTTTAAATTTATTATGCATTTATTATCTGCAGGATTCATATCATTAGTTTAATTCCAATATTAACAATTAATATCATTAATTCCCTAATATGATTAATATCATTAAAATCCAATTATATTGTTTTTATAATGAAATCTAAACATACTTTTAGTGAGCAGCTTTGCATTTCTTTTTATTTTTATTAATTAATTTTCATAATTTGTTGCCCTTTTTTTTCATTTGATAACATTCTGCAAAAAGAAAAAATTGAAATTCGAAGACAATCGCATAATGCGTAGCAAGAAAAGAGTGAAATTTTCGTATTCAAATTTCCAAAATAGCTTTTTAATGTGAAAAATTATATATATATATATATATATATATATATATATATATATATATATATATATATATATATATATATATATATATATATATATATATATATATATATATATATATATATATAGTGGCATTGTTAAGAATGCATTATAATCATATTTTTAAAGAGAACCTAATCACATTTATTTTACCGTGTGCAATAATAATAAATATAAAATAAAATGCATATCTTTTTCAGAAAGAAAATAGGATTAAAATCAATGAAGTCAAAATTAATTTAACAATTTATGTGATAAGGAAGATAAGGAAAAAAAATAGTGTAAATTTTGCAAAATTTCGGAAACTGATTACATTGTTTAGAATGCATTAGAATAAAAAATTGATTTTAATAATGCATTCTAAAAGTACTTTTAGAGAACTGAATTGCATTTCTTTTCGCTAGCGCAATAACGTTAACGAAGAAAAATAAAATGAATCTTTTTCAGAAAGAAAGTAAGATATAACATCAGTGAAGTTAACAAATTAAGTTAATAGATTTCAACGGTAAGGATAACAAATGGCACAAATTGTAAATTTTACAAAATTTCGAAAATAGATTACATTGTTTCGAATGTATTATCATAAAAAATTACGTTTAATAATGTATTCTAAACATATTTGTGAACCCCATCACATTTCTTATCACGCATGCAATAATGTACGCACTTAATAGCAAGATAGCTGTATCGTTATCAGAATAAAAGTAGGGCTTAAAATCAGTGAAGTTAACAAATCCATCCACGTTTTTATTTATTTATTTTTTTCAAGAAAAAAAAGGTCTTTGTTTCGCCATTCTATTTACAATGCAAAATGCGAAAAATGCCACATTAATATTTATATGCGCTACTATTCATTCCTTTTTGAAGTCCGATATCTTTCTTCCCCCTGTTTTTTTATAGCATGATTTTTTCCCATTTTGTATCACCCCTTCCCCCAACGCGGGGGTGGTGAAGAACTTATTATACCCCGTTCGAAGACGCTCGTCTGTAAAAAGGAGATAGGGCAGCATTTGCATGTATTCATTTCTCTCTACTCAATCGTCTGCTTTTTATTCCACAACCAAACGATTTCTTTTTTCATTCTTCTTTTTAAGTGTTGGCTTTGCACGCATCGTTAGAGACGCTTGTATCGGAAGCCAGCCTGGATGTGGATAGGGCGGAGGCTGATTTTGGTACATGGAAGAATGTTTCTGTTTTGGAATGTTCGCTTTTAATATAGACCACTCACCCGTGCATGTGTCCTCTGAAAATAATGAATTGTTTCGAAAAGAATTAGCGATGGGTTTTTGGATCGTGTTCGAGTGTTTTGGAATTTCGAAGTAGACGCGTTGCGTGAATCGATGCACATTTTTTTATTTTATTTGCAAACAATATTACCCGACTTAAAATTATATCATCTAACTAATGAATCAAAATTATTTTTGAATTTTTTATTTTTATTCAGCCAGTTGGCTGTGTAAGTAAAGTTGAGCTGTATTATTTTAGCACTTTAATATCAAATCCAACAAAAAATCGCAAATATGCAAAATGCAAATGCAAAATTAATATGCAAAAGAACTACAATTGATTGCGAAGGCAAAATAGACAGTTTTTTATTCCAACATTTGGAAAAGTATTATATAATGAATAAATAAAGGAAAAAATATTGTTACCTTTACTCATTAATATAATTTAAAAATTTAAAAATATTATGCATAAAAATAAATTTTCTGTCCCGTAACTTTTCGGGGCATAGGTGATTGCTGACTAGCCTGTATCTTGCTAGTCGCATATTTACAATATCTGACATACCATCTAACGTTAGAAAAAAGTGGCAAGCGTTTAGAAAGTATTTCAGAATAAAATTACATAACATTTCACAGGTATTTACTGCAGACTGTTAGAAACGACATTATATAAAAAATGCATATGTTGCAAGAATTATTTTAATATCGTAACATATATATTTTTTTAAATTACCAAAATTAAATTTGTTCTATATCTATTAGGGGAACCGGAAAGTAATATCGTTTCGGTGTATTTTATATTGGTTATCGCAATATTTTTTTTTAATCAACAATGCATTCTTCCTTGTTAGCAACAACCTTTCAATGCCGGACCAAAAATGAATCGCAAAAAAAAAGAAAAAAACAATTATTAGACTAACGAAAATTTAATGCGCCGAAATTGTATATTACTTTCCGGTCCCCCTAACATATAAACTTTCCTTTATGAAAAATAAATAATACAAATACGAGCACATTTCACATGTTAAAATACCTAATCTTTTAACATAATAATATATTATTTTGATATATTATTTCAATATAAGATCTCTAAAAGCATAACTTTTTTATAGTCATTTTTTATATTTAATTTTATGCATGTTCTTATTCTAACAGCGGTACATTTCTAAATCACAACTAGCAGAGATTACGTTATTAGTCACATAAAAGCAGAGAATTCACTATTTTATTAAAAAAAAAAATTTCAGCACTCGCAAAAACATTCTGTTACAATATTTGGAAGCATTTCTAACACGTAGATACCAGAATAAATATTTTTCTTGCAAAATAAAAAAGAATTGAAACTTTTTAATGTATGCAGCTAAAATAAGAGATACACCCAATAAATTCGCAAGATATTGAAGAATGTTTAAACAAAGTCTTATCACTTAAACTGGTTGGTAAGATGAATTAATTTCTTAAAAATTATTTTATTGATTTTCAAATTTGAACTAGATAATAGTTGCACGTATTTGTAATTTCAGTTTGAAGATATTATTAATTTTAATGCTTCCATCAATGAATTATTCATCACATGAATCATAATCACAATGAAATTTAAATTAAATAGTTTTCAGTGCATTTTAAAAATAAAAGTTTACCAAAAACTTACAGTATTCCTTACTAATCGATATTCATTTAATTTCACTATAACACATAATGCAGCTAATCGTTTTACACTATGTTTGATACATGAAAGAGTTTCTGAAATGTCTAAATGATACAAATTTTAAAGATGCTTGAAAATTCCAGAAAATATAAAATGTATTGCTTGTACAATTGCTTTTTTTTTAAAGATAATATGAAAAATATTGAAAACTACTGTTTTAAAGGCAGTGCTTTCAGAAGTTATTTTTCAATTATTATAAAAACTATCAGAAATAAACTATTTTTTTTCTTCTTAAAAATGGCTGAAAATAATATATGTTAAGTAAGTTCAAAACTAGGCAATAAAAGGAAATCTGTTTTTTTTTTTCTTTAGCCATACAGACATTTTTCTTCAGAAAATTAAATATGAATTTAATGTTAAAATATATATATATATATATATAATTGCAAGGATTTTTTTCCGAAAAAATATACTTGGTGAAAGATTGGTGAAAAATACAGATTTTTTAAAAAGTGATCATATGTTTATATCGAATGAGAGTTTTATTTTGCGCTTCGAAAAAAAACCTGGTTTAAAATAATCGAAATATGGTGAAATTTAACATATTTCTGGCTCAATGGAAACATTAAAATCTCGGTAATTTATATCTAAGCTATTTGGTACTGATTTTGTTAAAAATATAAATAAATTTAATTTCATAATATATGATAAAATCTTGTAAAAGTGATAAAATTCAGTAATTTTATCAGGGTACTTTAAGGCATGGCTTGAAAAAACCATTTATTCCTTTAAATTTACTATTCAGTCTTGTATATTTCTCTGAATGTGTGGTAATAAAAACTACAGTTTTGAAAGCTGGAATATTTGGTAACCATTACCATATGAATGTAAAAATTTCAAAACGATTGATTTAAATACTGTATATATCGTAATATCGTTTGGTAAAAAAAAATTTGTACTTTTTATGAATTTTTTTAAATTTTATGCAGATAATTTGTGTCTAGCAGTTATATTTAATTCAATTTCATTTCAAATTCGGATATGCAGTATTAATATTCTCTCAAATTAAAATCTGAAGCTCAAAGCAGTGCATAAATATATAGAAAAAATAAACAGAATCTAAAGTGGAGCTTTAGCTTACTTAGCGTTTTATATGGCAGCGAAGCTGGAGCATCGAAGTTCTATTTACTTCGTGTCCTCGACTGCCACAAATAATGCCCAAATGTATAAAACCATTCACTCTAAAACGTAACATTATAACTACTATGATATCTAGTTCAATTTGTACAAAAAATAAATTTTAAAAAAATAAAATGAAACATCAAAGCAAGATGGGTATACCTCAAATGGATTTTTTTTTAAAAACTTCTTTTGATGTATTACATGATATATCCTCTTTCTGATGACTAGAATTTTTTTTTTTTTAATTTAAAATTTCAAGTTGATAAAAGTTGTCTTTAGTAAAGTAAAAATGAATGTCTGAAAAAACAGATTTTTGATAAAAAAAAAAAGTATTACATAAAGTTCCGATCGTTAAAAGTTTATAAAATATAAAAATAAAAAATCCAATAAAAGTTAAAATACAGTAAATTTTAAAGTGCAAATAGGATATTATTATATTTTATATGAAATATTACTGTACCTTATTCTACAAATTTCCTTTTAAATTTAAATGCATGTTTTCCTTTCCGGTAAAATTGCAGTTGTACTGATAACTAAACTCTACTTTGAAATAGTAAGTAAAACAATTCTTGTTTTCAAACTATTGATTTTTTTGTTATGAAAATGATTTTGCTAAACGGAAAATTCAGAGCTTGAGAGAAAAAAATTATGAAATATTAAAGAACCATTTAAAATACAATGACTATTTCATAAAATTTTGAAGCAACAAACTTTATTACCAAAGAAGCTTTAAAATTAGCACGAAATTATGAAAAACCTAAAAAGAGTATTTATTAACATCTTTAATATTATGCATAATTTAGTTTATCAAATATAAATTCCATGTAAAGTTAAATAATTAAGTAAGCAGTTAAATAATTAAGTAAGTTAAATAATTAAGTAATAATAAGTAAGCAGCCACTAACGAAGACGACATTTCACCTGGAATGTGTCAGAAATAGCTTAATTATTTAATTAAAAAATAGTAACAAAAAGCTTTAATATACCTTATTCTAGTTATATGCTTAAATTTTAAAAAGCAAATTTCTTAAATAAAATGGTTAAACGCATCAAATACACAAAGTTCTCTTAATAAGCAAGAAAGTAGAAAAAATACATTCGTGCTTAAATTTAAAATTGTTTTTATTTTATACAAATAAGTTTCTTGCTTTTACTTTTGTGGAAAAAAACAGTTAATATACATACTCAAGTAAGACAAAACGAGCTCTTAAAATGCTAAATAAAATCTCATAGCGAAATTTCTTTAATGAATAATTTGAAATTTTTAAGTACACTAAGATGAAGGCATTAAAAATTTACATTTTTGATGCACATTTTATGATTAAAAGAAAATATAGGAGGGATGTTTTAGATATAAACATAAAAATTTACATAAAATTGTAAATAAAATGTCACCAGTTCTTTGCAAGATTATATTAATTATATTACATTCACAAAAAAGTGTTAAAGCTGATTTTTCAAGATAAAATTAGCTTTAAAAATGCTTATTTAAACTTTCAAACTTATGTTCTGAGGTTATTTTTATACATAAATAACTAAACTTTTAACTTTATAAAAAATTAAATACAATAGAGGTTACCAAATCTTTTGAACCGTCAAGAGTCTTACGAATGACGTTTTTTCGGAACTGCTATATTGTTGAAACTTAAGTGCAAACAATATGTGAAGCTATAGAATTAGACATGAAAATATACTTTCTCTTGAATGCATTTCAATTTTTAACCCTCAAAACATGGGAAGTGCAAAAGAAAATTTTTTTGACACTTTAATAGCTTTTGATATAATGATTTTATTTTCACAGACTAACATCCAAACTTATTGATCAAAAGTTTGAACTTGGAGATCTTAAATTAGAGTAGATGATATTTTAAATTATTGGATCATATACGCAATTTGCCTTTTATGATTAAATATACTTTTTAACGACAAAATCTTTCGCTACCATGGTCGCGAAAAATACGCCAGGAATCAAATTTGACCCATTAATGTCAATTTTACTTTCTTTTTCTTTACCATGTTCAGTTCTTCCGCATTATAAAAAAATGCAGAAAAAGTGTTTTTGGAAGTAGAATTGAAATGTGCGAAAAATTGAAAATTATGATACATAAGGATTTTCTTCCTTTTTTAAACTCTGAGCTTAGGAGTCTATAGGAGTCTACATACTCAAAGTCTACTACATAGTCTTTCAGTCTACATGCTCAAATATCTTTTAAAATCGATTTTAGAGAAAAAGAAAAAATTATTTAGGTCCCTCAAAATTGGCATGAGTTTTATTTTCTGAAAGGAGGAGAGGATCAAGAACGTTAAAATTGGCTCTCTTAAAAAGCATACATGTGAAATAAAGTTTAGTTTTCAAGTCCAAAAATCAAAGTTTAGAATGCAAAGTAACAGTAAAAAAATAAGTATAAAGTTTCCAAAATTTATGATAAAATTATATTTTTTATCGACTAATCTGTAGATTGATTTTCAATTTTCAATCTCTTATTTCAGTTTGGTTATTTACGTACACCAAGTCAAAAAGTATGGTCAAAATTGCTAAAAAGGGTCAAAATTATAAAATTTGTTGTGCTTCTGACTCTATGGGAGCACCAAAAAACTGGGTAATTTTTATCCAAGCTCTTTGGTAAAGATTTTGGTAAAATTAAAAATAAAATATGGCTTTATGATAGGCAATAAAATTTGGTAAAGGTAGCAAACTTAAGCAATTTTAACATGGTATTTTAAAACTTGGTATAATAATATGGCTAGATTTACTGTTCAGTTTTGTATTTGTTACTAAATATCAAAAATTTAGCATTTAGAACTATAATTTTAAAAATAAAAATTTCCGGTATACCATTACCATAAAAATGGAAAAATTATTACTAAATGAAAAATTTAGATACCGTATATTTTGTTTGATTAACCATAATGACGTTATTGTTTTAATCAGAAATGCTATTACCACGCGGAACTGTCATTTTACTAGAATTTTTTTTCCTTACTGATTTACGATTAATTTACGATTTTCATATCGATTTCGGTGGACCTACATTTTACATTTTATTTAATTTTCACTGTTACTCTAAGAATAAAAATTTCAGCCTATACTGACAAAACTAAATATTTTTTTTGCTTAAAAAATTATTTATTTAAATATTTTATTTATTCAAAAAAGAAAAAAGGTGATGATAAATCTTATTAATGAAAATTGGTAAGCAGGGAAACAAATAAGGGATTTCAATTTTTAATGTTTTTTTTTTTGAAAGAAAGATGGAAATTTTTTAACCTATTTTTTTATTTTTCTGCATTAAATAGGATCACGCAAAAATTAAATTTTTAATCAACGTAAAAACTTTTTCTCAAATTAATAATGAATTTTTATAAAATGCTATATTAAAAATTTATTTACTATTTTATATTTAAAATTATAAATTAATAAAAAGAAAAGAGTTAAATAACATAATAACTTCCAGATTTTTAAGCAACAATAAATGGTCAAGTTTGCTATTTTAAGCTTTACAGTACCATTGTTTAAAACTATTCATCTTAATTAATCGAGTATTTTAAAGCAAGTTTAAAGAGCTGATATAACAGAGGAAAATAAATACTTTGTTTTATTTTTATTACATAAAATTATGCAAAAGTGTTCGTTAAATTTAAATTTGGATCTCAATCCATTGTAACTGAATCTTCGTCTTCGTGCAAAATATAAGGAAACTTTAAATTAAGATCTTCTTACAGAAATATAATTATATATAGTTAACTAAATTTTCAATTTATATATTATTGCTGTAAAAAGTTACGTTATAGAAAGTGCTTTACTGTTATTTCATTAAAAATAAAATTTTCTGATTAGTTCTATTTTATTAAAAGTAAAATTATGTAAAATTGATTCATTTTAGTACATTTTACTTTTGAATAAAATGTTTTACACCACAAAAGTATTTTTAGCAATAATTTATAAGTCAACCATTTGACGCGGAATTTTTATTTAATATATTTTTCAAACTTTTTTTCCTTATTTTGCATTGATTCAGGTCAAAATAAGTAAAAAATATTACGTTTAGCAATTTAATAATTTATGGTAATGAAACACAACATGAAACCCCGGTATCTTTTTCTGCGTTAATGGTATAATCTCCTAAACACAGCTTACTTCCGAAGAATTTTTAAATTTAAGTAAATTGCACTTATTTCTGGTTGTTTAGATCGATGAGAAACAGTTATTCATCGTTGAAATTTCTTTACTTTACAAAATCAATTAATAATACATTTTTGAATATGAATGGAAATTTTTTTCCTTCTACTTTTTGGATTTTATATTTTTGTACAAATATAATTCTGGTTACATAACGGATTTTTTAGAAACTATTAGACTATTTTTTATATTTAAAAATACGAAAATACATTTTTTCATGTAATTAGAGCTTAAGAAAAAAGTATAGGGGCATCGGTGCCCCATCTGCGTCAAAGGGTTATATGAAACTTGAGCACCTATTTATATCTCATTGAAAATATGACAAATTATATGAAAATGTCTTAAGAGTAATTAAAAAAAACAATAACGACAATATATAATAACTTGTATTAAAAAAGGAGAAATAAAAATTAAATAAACTATGATGAGAGAAAATATTACATATTCTTAAATTCTAATATTTTCTTATAAGAACAATAATTATTTTACATACTTCTTATTTATATTTTCCAAAAAAAAAAATTAAAATAATATAAATAATTAATAAAAATTATCTAACTTATATCCTTAAACTCCGCTATTTTCATTCAAAAAATAATATAAACTTTATTTCATAACTATTATTTCAAAAAATATAGTGCAACTAATAAGTATAATGTATCTGAGTAACGTAAATAGCGGAGTTCAAGATAGCGTAAAAACTTCTCTAATCATTTAATTGAATTTTTATTATAAATTCTTAATAAAAATTATTGTTTATATTTTAATATTAATGTACAGGCATTAAATTTAAGTTAACTTCAAGACAGTCGCATTTTCAATAAAACATAAATTACAGTCAATGTTCAGGTTTCATATAACTTATTGCTGTAAATATTTCTGTGATATTTGGAACAATGGTTAAAAACATATGAAAAATATTTAATATTATCAATTGTTAATATTATCTGCCTTTCCAACAAAATTAATCAATATAAATTACCTCTTAGAATGGCTTGCTGTGCGTTGAAAGAAATTTCATCAGTTTTCCAGTCATGTATAGATGAAATTGTCATCAGTCATTTTCAGCGATACCGCAATAAATTATTTTCAGCAAACAAATGTAATCCTTACTCGAGTTTAAAACTTTTAAACACTCTTACGTGATTTCACTTCGATTCAACGAAACTCCCACACACAGCCTCCTTTTTTTCCGCATCTTTCTCCCAAGAGATCGGATCATCTCCATCCAGAGAAGCTCGAGATCGGAACTAAGAGAGGGGAGAGCAAACGATAGTCCAACAAAAGAGGAAAAAGAAAAAAGACTTCTCCTCAAGGCTTAGACAAATGCTGCTGCCGGATCCGCCGAAATCTTCTCGGCATCTGCCTAAGAAATGCCGGACAGTGGGAGCTTCACGTCCCACACTGGTCGCTAACCGCTCTCTGATTGGTCGGTTTGCGTTCGAAGCGCTCGAAGGGGGGGTGGAGAGGTAAAAATCTAGTGCTATTTTATCCTTTTTTTCTTGTTAAAGGGAGGGATGGCTGGACGCATAGGGAAAAAGAAAAGGGAATTTTGTAAGTTGGATTTTATCTTATTAGGGATTATTTTTGAAGATTAATGACTTTGCGAAAGGATTGCTTAATAAAAGTTACTATCATCATTAAACTCTTTAAGTTATTTTACAAAGAATAAAAGAGATTTTGTTTTCACCTTTTTTTTTTTTAAACCCAGAATCGAGTTTTATGGTTGATTTTTCACACACTTTAATTAAAAATCTATGAAATAATTTACATTACGTGATTATAGAGTAAGCCATCGATCATTAAAGCTTTTGTAGCAGCGATTTTTTTTCTAGTGGATAACAACCTAAGCTACTTATTTTTTTAAATTTATTTCTTCGTTGAATTCTAAAACTAAAAATTAAAATATTAGATTTACTCTTTTACTTAATGACTTAAAATAAATAAAAATTGCAAATTTAATGCAAAAAAAAGGAAAAAAAACTACTTCTTGTGTTTTGCGAAATGTTTCAAGCGTCCTATGGTGGCTTTAGGTACAATTTTACCAGAGCTGATATTTAAGTTGGAAATATTTGAATTCGAATATATCGCTGGTTAGTTGAAAGTTTTGGAGGTCAAAAAATACTTCGATTTTTAAAAAATAATTTTAACAATCAATGATAATTATGTGTTGTATAACTAGAATGGACGTTATGATAATAATTGAAATTATAATTTATCACAAACATGATTTATTAAATTTTGAAATATTGAATAATTATTAAAAAAAATTAGATAACTAATTCATGAATATTCACGTAAGACTTAGTTTATGAATATTTACTAAGAAAATTCTTATTAAATCATGAATATTCACTAAAGAAATTAGTACAAGTTCACCGAAACTCACTAATGAAATTATTTTAGAAGTAATAGCTCATGAATACTTCCTGAACATTAGCTATGAAATTAACTATTGTAAAACAGTTCGGATTTAATTACCATAAAATAATTTATTTAGAAGAAAACAAAACATATTTACGTAGCAAGTATTGATGATTGGTGAAAAATAGCGAGCATGGAGTGGAGCCCTCTAGTTTCATATAGGTACAACCCCCGCTATAGTGAGCCTTCAAGGGACCAAAATTTTGGTTCAATATAATCGGGAATTCAGAATATCCATACTGCAAACAATTTTAACTAATTTTTCCGAACTGCTTCCCTTTATTACACATTATTTAAATAAAAAGAAATACAAAAATATTTATAAAACAATACGTAGGAAAAAAATTTGTAAACTTTTATTTTTTACTACGCTTCGTCTTGCGTACAAAAAATTTAGGGAGGCTTTTTTTTAGAGATAGGAAACTGAGATAGAAGAAGCAAACAAAAAAAAAACTTCTGGCAACATGCCACTCAGTAGATAGTTTTAAAAATCGGTATATGTATTTTACGTAGATATTTCAAAATTGCCAAAAAATAAAGAAAAAAAGTTCATAAAGAAGAGAAAAAGAGATTCAAAGAGAAAAAAGTTCATAATATCCAATTTCTTCTCTTCTTTTGGTTTACTATATCCACAAAAAATAAGATTACATGAGCAATGCAAGGCACGGGAACGAACATTTCGTTCACTATATCCGGGAGTTCACTATATACCATGTTCACTATAACGGGATTTGACTGAATATATGTAAACTTTATTCTTCAATTGTTAGGATACAAAATATAATTTTAACTAAAATTACCTGTACTCCCAATCGTAAATAAAATTTAAAAACATTTAATTTTAAATTAGCAATTATTTAGTTTTAATATCTATACTTTAATCATAGACTACGGTGAAAATTCTAATCGAATTAGAGTTGAAATCAAATACTGACATAAAAAGTTTGAATAAAGAAATTGAATTTCAAAAAAGTCAGATACTTTAAATTTAATTTCTTAGGAACTATTAGTCCGATTTTGCTCAACTTTTGTATTTTGCCATAGAGAATTACTATCTTTAAAATGATAAAAATTTTTATATCTTAAAATTCAAAAATTTTTTCGTCCATTCTTACATAAAATTATAAAAAAATAATAAATATTTACTAATATTTATTCTTTGCCTGGAATTACCTTTGTATTAAATGAATTTTATAATTGAGTGCAAAAATTTTTCAATTTGCTCAAAGTTCTTAAGATATAGTAAAATACGCAAAAAGTAAAATTAACATAAAGGGTTCCAAACTTTGAACAGCTCTCCTGATCAAACTATTGGGACCATATTTCCTAAATTGCGTCTACCCCCTTTATTTTTGGGAGTCAGAAATCTGAATCCATCTAAAAAGTTGTTTGTTTATTCAGAAAAAGTACGTTTTTGTGTCTGATTTCGTAACTTAAAATATTGCCGGCACTTATTAATTGGTATATTAGTGGTCACCACCTCGAAAAATTAAGAATGAGTCCTAGAACGGGGAGATCCGACTATTACACTAAACTTTATTCATAGTGGTCTGTTGTTTTTTTTTTTTTTGTGCATTGTTTTTTTGACTTACTACAACACTTTCAGTTAACAAAAATATTGTCAAAATTTTGAAAGCCGTTTTATCTTCAATTCCGAGATGAAAGTACTATTTTTCCTTATTTTTACTGTATTTTGTATATCCTCCATATTAAGTATAAAACAGAGATTTGTCGTACTTCGTTTATAATATTTCGAATGAATAATAGAATATTTTATTTTATGATCAGGTCAGCGTGCGAGTCGGGAGTAAAATTCAAATCGATCAGCAATCACTGGGATTCGAACTAGATTACCTTTCAATTATTTACCTTTTATGTATAATTCTGGCAAAAAAATAAATAAAATGACCATAAAATTTAAAATTTTTGCAGTTATATTCTCTGATTTCAATTCCAGTGCCAGTGTTATTTAAAAAAATTATAAGTAATTTCGCTCAAACTTTAATTATGTTTACAAATTTATTTTATCTTTAAACATTTATTTGTTTGCTTTTTTTAATATTTGATTGAGGAAGTGTTAAAAAAATAAGTGTTTTTAATTTCTCTGGCTACGATAGCCTAATTGGGAGGACTTTGGGCTCATGTTCATGAGTTAGAATCCCGCCGGCAGATGAAACCCCGTGTATTAAATGTTGACTGGTGCACGTTAAATCGTCGGGTTAACAAAGTCCATCAAGTTCCCATAAAAAATCAATATTTCTGGTAGTATTTGAATTGGAGATTTATAGTTCTTTGGTTCCTGTCAAAATTACGATGCGTGGATGAAGGGAGTGTGAATATGCCCTCTCTGTAAAACGGGCTGTGATTTGTGTGAAGCCAAAGTCGCATTCCTGGTCATAGATGGCGTTACTAAAAGGCAAGAAACACACACTTTGTTTAAAGTTTCGCTTGAATTCCTATAGCAGGTTGGCAAGTGTTATTAGTAACAACTTCAAAAAAAAAAAAAAAAAAAAAAAAACTTTAATTTCCCTTAAGAGAAAAGCATTAAGTTAAATAAAATGAAAAATTTGTGTTACATATTTAGATTCGTTGTTTAAGCAAATCATTACAAGATGTCTCGAATAAATGATAAAAATATAAAATTGAACTCAAACATGTAGCGAAAAGCATTAATGCATTAACAAACTCATCAGTTTTATGCAATGTCATTAAGTTAAAACTCTGTTTTTTTAATATTTATTATTTCAGTGCTGCTTAGCCGTCGTGAAAAATATACCAATTAATTTTTATAAAAAAGATTTCCTTTCTTCACGGAGAAACAAATTCTGGTAAAATTACATTCTTATATGGTAAAGGGATTTTTGTTAAAAAAAAGAAAAAAACATTATTCTGGTTTACAAAACTAGAATATGTGGTATTTAAACCATTTATTTGACAATTTTTCCGTTCATTATAATTTTTCCGTTCCTGCAATTTTTGCCGAAGCACTATAGTAATGATTTTGGCAAAACTAACAAGATAATGTGATTTTGTA
Source organism: Parasteatoda tepidariorum (assembly GCF_982258835.1). Taxonomy (NCBI): domain Eukaryota; kingdom Metazoa; phylum Arthropoda; class Arachnida; order Araneae; family Theridiidae; genus Parasteatoda; species Parasteatoda tepidariorum. Next base: position 57,410,890 of record NC_141763.1, on the reverse strand, counting down.
ATAAAAGAATATATTCATAATATTTTGCAAATGTATTAAAATTTATGAATTTTATTATGATGCCTGAAAGTATGGCATAAAAACCATTTATTCGGCTAAATTTACTTTTCAGTTTTGTATTTTTAACACAATACGTGGTAATAAGAACAATAGTTTTGAAAACCAAAATTTCCAGTTAACCGTTACCATATGAATGGAAAAATTAAAAAATAAATGACTTAAATACTGTATATTTGGTTCCATTAGCCAGAAATAAAGTTTTTATTTTATAACAGAAATGTCAATACCATAGAGTATGGTAATTTTACCAGATTTTTTTTCCGCATAAATTTCTATTTATAGAATTTTCCAGCATAATTTCTCAGTTTATTTCTAACACCCAAAATAATGCGCACCAAAACACATTTTCGAAGTAAATAAATAGATCTCCATTTTTCAAAATAAAAACTGCCATGGTATGACGTCCACAAAACACTCTAACCAGTTGAATCATGGGTATTATCAGTCCCCAGGGTGTGTATCTGATTCAGCAATTTGTAGCAGGGTCAGTCGGTGGTCCTTTGTCCGCCTCCACCAGACCGTGCTTCCTGAGAATCTATTTAAGAATGGTCATCCTTCCAACACTAAATTTACTTTCTTTTGTTTTTGCCCTTCTCACACATTACAGATTTAATGCAAGAAAACTCGTCAGCGAGTCGACGACCTTTTCCGCAGAAATGCCGGATGAAATTGAAATATTCCGTGTGGAGTTATTTTAATAAATTTACTTTTTGCGTTCCTCTTCATCGTTAATCTTCATTATATGTAGTTTTTTTTAAATGATTATCCTATGCTGGAGATTTTTATCTGATTAGGTAACTCATCATAATAGTTGAAATGTATTAATAACGATAAATTGCTTTTAGAAGCATTTGGGAGAAGCTTTCATATTCAAATTAAATATGGTTAATAGTATTATGTGGGCATTAATTTTTTTTTAATGTTTATATAAAGATATTATGTAGTCAAATACAAAGAAAGTTTGAAACTAGATGTATTTACAGAGAAAATAGAGCGCATAAATTTCTTCAAAATATTGAAAATATTGAGTGTCATTCGAAGACTTTAAGAATGATTGTAAGATTTTTATTGCTATTCATATGATCGTTGATCTGCATTCTAGTTTTTAAATAATAATCTAACATTTATTCAAGATACCATGCAACCTTACGGCAAACGTTTTATTTTCTTTGTCATTTGGTTGGTATAGAAAGGTTGACGATTTTATTCTTTTCTTAACTTTAAAAACATAAAATCTCATTTCTTTGTTTTATATAGAATCTTGTTTTTGCATTTTTTCGTTTTAGCTATGTCCAGGATATCTAATGCCAGATTTTGTGTGTGTTGAAACTTTATAGGCCTTTCTTCATTTTTAAAGTGTTGATATATAGAAGCCTGTTTAAATAAACCTTACTTGAGAAAGAGACATAAAATCTAAAATAAACCATGAGAAGGTGAATTTATCTTCAATTTGCTTTCTAATCTTGATTTGCGAATGAGGATTCATTTTTGATTTCAGATAGTTTGTCTAGCTTTATTTTGTAAAGGTAGATGCAATCCCGATATAAAAGGATAGTTTATGCAAGCTTTACGTGAACCATATACGGCGCAAACTAGCAAAGTTTGTTTTTTAATGCCCACCTGGGGAATGACCTTCGTCATACAGGCGTCTGAAGCGCAGATTTGTTGGCCACTCTTTCAAGGACACCATATTAGGTGGGCCATCGTTGCTCCCACAGCAAGGACAGCAACTACAGAGAAGGAAAGAACTTTGCCCGGGAATCGAACCCAGAACCTTTTTAATACAGGGCCAGTTTCCTGACCTCTACAAAGGCCGGTATAATATATATATATATATAAATAGAATTTCTACCCTTATCTTTTACTAAAGATATTTAATAAAAAGGAATGAAGTTTTAATGCTTTTATTAATACAAAAGTATTTAATTTTTGTATTACATATATATATATATATATAAGTTCAAAATGAAGAATAAAACAAAGAAAAATTATAGACATATGAAAAAAAGGGGGTGGGAAATAATAAGTAAAAAAATAACAAACAACATTTTATTAAAAAAAAAAAAAAAAAAAATATATATATATATATATATATCTAATGATTTTTTAGTAAATTAGTATTGAGAGCAACATGATTGAAGAGTCCAGTTGTGCATAATCTTCTTTTATTAAGTTGCGATGGCGAAATAGCAGTTTAACCCCTCTCCATAGCGGGAGAGGGGGAACAGATATCCCGTCTAAGCTGACGGATTTTATTATAGCAAGATAATCAACAAAAAGCCACGCAAAATCTTGCGGTCTGCATTTTATAGGATGATTAAAAAGAGTAAAAAGTCCAGCCATATGGTTTTTTCTGTATTCTTACGCCTCATCAAATTTATTTATTACTCAAAGCAAATCGTTTAATCTTTCCTTATATGGAAGTGAAAGATCTTAAAATAACTTCTCTTTTGAAGTATTAATCTAATTATTATTCATTGGCATGTTTTTAGCCTTGAAGTCCCAAAATAGAATTTCTACCCTTATCTTTTACTAAAGATATTTAATAAAAAGGAATGAAGTTTTAATGCTTTTATTAATACAAAAGTATTTAATTTTTGTATTACATCCCCCCCAAAAAAAATTTTGGTAAGCCAAAAAAAAAAATAATAAAATTAAGAATACTATGAATATATACTTTATGATGGTATGACTGTCCTCTTTCCTACTATAAATAACCTTCTTCCACTATGTGAAAAAAATTATTTACAGCAACAACAATAAAAACATAATAATACAATTTATCTATTTAGTGAACTAAACAGAAAGAAAAATTTAAACATTTTATCTCATCAATCTATCAAATCTTTTATCTATCAAATCATTTTTCTAAAATAACTTTTCAAAAATTTTCACACAAAAATATACAAAATTTTTATGTAAAACGACCTGGACAACAAGTGTCATTTAATCAGAATTTAAGATTCTGTATGGTTAATGGGGTTTTTTACTTGATGAAATTCTGTATTCCCCTTTAAAATGGAGGAAAACAGAATTTCATGAAGCACTGTGTAATTGAGAGATCCATACTGGATAAAACAAAAATAGTTTAGAAAGTTTTTTCTCAGTGTTGAGAAAGAAAAAAAGTTCAAGTTACTTCGCCCTCACTCCTAACTGATGCTGAGGTAAACATCTCCACAAAACGCGATTCGGATCTCTCAAAAATATAGGGATTACTTCTTCCCTTGAAGAAAGTAAAAAATTTTCTGTTGGCGACTATTCATGATTTAATTTCAACATTTGTGGGTTGTGATATTTCCTAAGCTTCGAAACATGTACTATTTCAAAATTTTGTTTACTTAAATTATTCTTTTTATTTATTTTATAATTAACTTCGGAAATTTTTTGAAGAATTTTATACGGTCCACTGAAAGGAGGTGACAACTTCCTCGTATTAGGATAAGTAAATTCTTCAAACAGAACTAATTCATCATTTTTAAAGTCTATATCTAAAAATCTAGAATCATAATAAATTTTATTTCTTTCATGATATTCTCTAGTTCTTTGAATTGCTATTTTTTTAGCTTCTTCAACAGGTGGATAGACTTTTTCATTTAAGGGATTTTCGTAGGGGAGTCTACCATGCATGAGGTATGCAGGTGGAAACTTTGTTACAGAATGGGGAGTTAAGTTATAAGTATTAACTATATCTTTCAACAAAACAGGCCAGGGAGTTTTAGTAGGTTTTTCATTAATTTTACATTTTAAACGGGTAATTATTGTTTGACCAAGGCGTTCAACCTTGCCATTAGACTGCGGATGATGTGCAGTTGTCAATAATTGTTGAATTTTATTATGTTTCAAAAACTTTTTAAAATGAGAAGAAGTAAAAGCAGCGTTTCGATCACTTAACAAGGATTTAGGGATTTGATTTTGAAAAATTTGACGCAAAAAATTTGTATAAGTTTCTGAGCTAATGGATTTTGATGCAAAAGCCCACATGTAGCGTGTAAGGTGGTCAATAATTAAAGTTAAATATTTTTTTGTTGAATTATAGTAATTCAATCCACCAACACTATCTATTGCTAGTAAGTCAAAAGACTGATTAACAGGGGGTAAAGATTGTAATAATCCAAATCTTTTCTGTCGCGGTTTTTTATTTAATTGGCACGTATGACAATGTTTACAAAATTTTGTTATATCTGAAGTTATGTTGTTCCAATAAAAAACAGGGGTTATTAAGTTAATCATTTTCTGAACTCCTGGGTGATTAAATTTATCATGAGCACTTTGCAGAAGTTTTAATCTTAACGAAAATGGAACAACTATTTTAGTAAAATTTTTCTTACGTACACACAAAACATTATTGATATCAACAAATTTACCTTGTAAGTTATCTTTCCTTTGAGCTTCCACTATTTCACTCAAGTTCAATAAATGTGAAACATGAACATTATTATTTTTACTATTACTTTGGACAATTGAATGTGTTGCATCTCTCGAAAGCCAATCTGCTTCAAAATTAGCAGAGCCTTTTGTGTATTTAATATCATATTCATACATACTTAATAATAATGACCATCTAAATAATCTTCCTTTTAAATTTTTAACATTTTTTAGCCAAACTAAAGCAGCATGGTCAGTATGTATGGTGAATTTTTGTCCAAAGAGGTAATGATGGAATTTATTTAGAGAATCGACAATAGCAAGACATTCAAGTTCTGTAATTGCATAGTTTTTTTCATAGTCCCTTAATGAACGAGAATGAAAAGCTACAGGATGCAATACACCACATTCATCTGTCTGTTTTAGCACACATCCAATTCCAACTAATGATGCATCAACAAAAAGATGACATTCATGATTAGGGTTAATAATTTTCAAAATTGGTTTACAAATAATAGCATTTTTTAAAAGTTCAAAAGATTGTTGACATTTTTCTGACCACACCCATTTTACATCTTTCTTTAACAAGTTATTTAAAGGATGTCGAATACTCGCATAATTATCAATAAATTTATTGTAAACATTTATTGATCCGAGAAATCTTTGTAATGATTTTACATTCTTAGGGGGCAATAATTTTTTAATCACTTCAATATTATGGTTATCGGGTGACACAATTCCATTTTTAATTTCATATCCTAAAAATTCTATTTGTTTTTGCAAAAATGAACATTTTGAAAGTTTTAATTTTAAGTTTTCCTGTTTACAAATATCAAAAATCTTTTTAAGATGGGTTAAATGTTCATCATAAGAATTAGAAAATATAATAATATCATCAAAGTAGTTTGTAGCAAATTTAATTTTATGTTTATTTAAAATTCTACGAACTGTACGTTGAAAAATGCTCGGGGCATTCTTCCAGTCAAAAGGTAATCTTAAGTATTCAAATAGACCATTGTGAGTAGCGAATGCTAATTTCTCAGTGTCATCAGGATGAATACGAACATGATGATATCCCTGTGATAAATCTATTTTAGAATAATAACTACTATTAGACAATTTTTCTATTAAAGTTTGTATTAAAGGTAGAGGTTCAGAATCTGTTTTTGTAATTTGATTTAGTTTTCGATAGTCAATACATAAACGACTCTTTTTATTTTCATCTTTTTTAAAAACTAAAGTTACTGGGGCAGCATAAGGGGATGAACTTTCTTTTATAATGTTATTTTTTAACAATTCCTCTATTTGTAAATCAATTTCTTGTTGTTGTTTTGGGGATGTTTTGTACGGCCTTAGAGATATAGGTAAATCTGAGGTTAACCTGACTCTTTGCGGTTCCATTCGAATTTCTCCTACGTCGTGTTTGTGTTTCGCAAAAATATCATCATAACTTTTTAAAATTTCTTTTAAGTCCACATTTTCTATCTCGCTTTCATTTTTTATTTTTTCGTCGATATTAACCTGATAATGTATGCATCCATTACCTAGATCTATCTTCGAATCATTTGAAATTTTTGGACATTTTTTCTTTTTCCTATTTGTCCTTTTCCTTTTATTTTTGTTACCCTTTACATTACTTTTTTCAATGTTTACTTTTACTGAAACATCTTCAACTTTTATTTTTTCAACATTTTTACCCTTAACATTTTGCTGTCTAATGTGCAAAGATAAGTTGTCATTGTTAGAATTAGCAGAGGTGATCAATCTCTTACCAAATTGAGTAACAACTGGCCCGACACAATCAATAAACAAACAAAACTCTTTGCAAGTCTGCAACCCAAGTAAAGCATATGGTAAATCAGTATCAATTACAAAAAACTTAACTGACTTAACAATTTTGCCTAATTTAAGGGGAAACTCACAAATTTTGTTAAGTGTTAGTTGTCCTTTTGTTTGGGTAACCTTTAATTCCTTACATTTTTTAATAGGAATATTCAATTTTAACACCAAATCTTTTGGTATTACATTTAATGTTGACCCGGTATCAACATTCAATAATATCTCTTTTACTTTTTCATTTTTATTTTGTTTTGGACGTCCCTTTACGTATTCATTTTTCACTTTATGTCCATTTAGGTATTCATTTTCAACTTTATATCCATTTTCCACTTTATATCCATTTAGGTACCTATTTTCTACGATATATCCATTTACGTACTCGTTTTCAACTATATATCCGGATATGAGTAATTGCTATTGATTACTTGTCATATTTTGAACGTTCACATCAACCACATTACTAGGGTTGTTTACACACGTGGAGCTCATGTGAAATTGATTCAAAAGTCCTTTCTTTGAGCAATATTTACATTGATTCAATGGGTTCTCTTGTGTAGTATGATGTATTTTGGGTTTTGTCACATTCGGGGTTACATTTTTATTTTTAGGACAAGCCGGGGCTTTATGTCCTGGTGCATTACACTTAAAGCACTTAATGTCATATTTCGGGTTTTCTAACTTCCTAACATATGGTCCCTTATTAGCTTGAAATTTATTTTTATCTAAGTCACTTTTAATTTTTTCATAAAGTTTAAGTTTTTGTTTAAATTCAAAAAGATTACTGGCTCCATAAAGAACTGTTTTATTATTTGTTTGGTCTGGTATTCCTTGAATTATATAAGTGATTAGAGCTAAGTCATCAATATCACTTTGAGTAGCTATTTCTCTCATTTTTAGGAAATATTCTTGAAGAGTTTCATTATACCTTTGTTTTCTTTTTTGCAACATTGCATGTACTTCTGCACTATTGCAACTGAGTCCAAATTCTTCAAGCAAAAGATTTTTTAGTTTTTCATACGAATTTAACTGAGTTTCACTTCTAATTAAAGTTAATGCGTTACCTTTCATGCATCTTTTTGCAAATAAAAACTTTTGCATATCAGACAATTTAAATAAATTAGCATGAGTTTCAAAATTTTCAAACCAAGAATTTATGTTATCATAGCGATTTCCATTAAACATAGGGGTAACTGCTTCAATATCTGAAAAACTAACTACTAATTTTGTTTCATTTTCTCTATTTATATTATTACTAGAACTTTGACTATAGGATACCATATCTTCATCAACACTAATTTTTGTACATATAGAATTTAAATTAACTTGTGTAAATTGATTTACACAAGTTTTAGTTGGTAAATGTGGTTCAAAATCAGTTTGAGTGTGTTTACTCTCAAACTGAGTAGTTTCCTCCTCATCTTCGGAGGGATTTTCCTTTACGATCGAATTTTTTAAGTGATTAAAATCACATAAGCAATTTAAAATATGCTTGGCAATTTCCTCCTTATTTCCTTCACTGGAAATATTTAGAATGTCTGAAATTTTGATTAAATCCGAAAAATTAAAAGTATCACAAATTTCTTTTAGTTTGTTTGCAAATTCATTAGTGTTAGTTTCAAAAGAAAATTCTGAAAAATTAAGAATTTTGTTACGGTTTAATCTGGACAAATCATTTGGAAACAAAAGTTTAAATAATAACTTAATTTTGTTTGCCTTCGTTACTTTAATTGACGTTTGAACCACATCTATTTCTTTTAAAAACATTTTAAAAGCAGTATAAATGCACTATATCATAATAATTAAACTATATATCATAAAAATAAAAAAAAACAATATAAACACAAGAATGCACTTCATATTATTATGAAGGAGAAAGGAAAAAAAAAATGCAGATATGCACGGGATTTATCTTTGTAATAAAAAAAAAAAAAAATAAGCACTTTTATCACACTTCAAAGGAGGGGAAAAAAAAAAAAATCTTTTTCCTATAAAGGAATTTTCCATAGGAGCAAAAGCTCCTCTAATTTTTCGAATAAAAAACGCGCACATATAACAAACGCGCACATACTTCTTCTGTTTTGATTTCGCAAAACTTTTTTTTTTTTTTTTTTTTTTATCACTCGATGCCGACTCACAACACAATTTTTTCTTTCTTTTTTTCACAACATCTTAATTAGGACTTTCGCACACTTGATTAGGACTTTTTAAAACACTAATCGCACACTTCATTGTTTCTGAGGGCACTAACAGGCATTGTAAACACAAACGTTTTCATGGCTGTCACAGTCTCAGGCAAAATCGAAGCATTCTGGTACCGTAAATTCACCGATGAAGCAATTTTTCTCCCGGGTGGGTGAGGAATCCTTCAGGACCTTCAGGGCGGCGTTAGGCGATCTCTTCCGGTTGAATGAAGCTTTTTCTCTTCAAACAAAGAGGGTGAAACAGGGATTTCCAAGGCGACGAAGTAGCATTCAGTTTAGGTATAGTTCGCAATAGCATTGCACAAAAATTTTCTTTTAAGGGGTTTCCTGCACAAAGCAAACATCCTGCGAGGCTTCTAATGATTTTTTAGTAAATTAGTATTGAGAGCAACATGATTGAAGAGTCCAGTTGTGCATAATCTTCTTTTATTAAGTTGCGATGGCGAAATAGCAGTTTAACCCCTCTCCATAGCGGGAGAGGGGGAACAGATATCCCGTCTAAGCTGACGGATTTTATTATAGCAAGATAATCAACAAAAAGCCACGCAAAATCTTGCGGTCTGCATTTTATAGGATGATTAAAAAGAGTAAAAAGTCCAGCCATATGGTTTTTTCTGTATTCTTACGCCTCATCAAATTTATTTATTACTCAAAGCAAATCGTTTAATCTTTCCTTATATGGAAGTGAAAGATCTTAAAATAACTTCTCTTTTGAAGTATTAATCTAATTATTATTCATTGGCATGTTTTTAGCCTTGAAGTCCCAAAATAGAATTTCTACCCTTATCTTTTACTAAAGATATTTAATAAAAAGGAATGAAGTTTTAATGCTTTTATTAATACAAAAGTATTTAATTTTTGTATTACATATATATATATATATATAAGTTCAAAATGAAGAAAAAAAACAAAGAAAAATTACAGACATATGAAAAAAAGGGGGTGGGAAATAATAAGTAATAAAATAACAAACAACATTTTATTTAAAAAAAAAAAAAAAAAAAAAAAAAAAAGTGAAATGTTAATTAAAAAAACCGGAAAAAAAGCCGGAAAAAAAAAGATATAATCTTTTCTTCAGCCCACACGATTATATCCGCAAAACAGAGTGCTTTCTGATATTGTATCACTTATTGTTTTTCTTAACTTTCTTAGTGTTTTCTTGTATTTATTTATTTATATATATATATATATATATATATATATATATATATATATATATATATATATATATATATATATATATATATATATATAAACTGCTGTTTGTAGAAAATGCAACACCATGAAGGAATCATCAGAATCAAATGAAATTCGCAGCAAATGTCAATTATAGGATATTATGCAAATTAATAAAGTTTCAGAGCCATCGCGCGTGCGTGGCGCGCGCAGCGCCCTCTGAATTGATGCTGAAAGCGTATAAATAAAGTGCTGTAGCGGGACGTTGAAAATAGTCTATGATTATTTGTTAGTGGCAAACGTTTAGTGAGACCTGAGTATGCCTCCACGACGGAAGAATAAGAAATTCAAGCAACTTACGGAGTTTGAACGAGGGAGGATAATCGGCCTTCGAGAAGGAGGATTTTCCTATCGCGCAATAGCAGCTCGTATGCAGCGGAACAGTGATGCGAGTTTGGAAGCAGTGGACCGACGAGCACCGAACAACTCGAAAAACAGGCACTGGACGACAGAAGGTGACGTCAGAGCGCGATGATCGACACCTGCTCCGCATGGCGGTGAATGATCGCACAGCTTCCTCCAGGCAGCTGGCAGCACATTGGTCTACTCCTACAGGTGTACAATTGTCGGCTTCGTCAATTCGTCGTCGTCTGCTGCGCCGTGGATTGCGTGCAAGGGTGCCATTATACAGGATTCCCCTCACGGCGGATCATCGACGGCTGCGTCGGCAGTGGGCTCTTGAGCACAGAGACTGGCGAGCTGATTGGCACCAAGTTGTCTTTTCAGATGAATCACGCTTCAATTTGTGGACCCATGATGGCCGTGTTCGTGTTAGACGTTATGCCGGTCAACGCTGCCTTCCTGAGTGTATTATTGAACGACATAGTGGTCGAACACCCGGAGTTATGGTCTGGGGTGCGATTTTGTATCGTGGACGATCCAATTTGATACGAATTGAGGGTAATCTCAATAGCAACAGATACGTCCGTGAAGTGCTACAGCCCGAAGTCGTTCCTTTCCTTCAAGGCATCCCTGGAGCTATCTTTCAGCAGGATAATGCACGCCCACATGTTGCGCGGACTGTTAGAGACTTCTGTTCAGCACAACGCATGCAACTTCTTCCTTGGCCTGCTTATTCGCCGGATATGTCGCCTATTGAGCACGTGTGGGATATGGTTGGTCGGCGTCTCACTCGTGATCCGCGTCCTGCAGTTTCCAAAGACGAACTTTGGTTGCGCATGCAAGCGATATGGAATTCTCTTCCTCAAGCAGATATTCAACATCTGTTTGACTCCATGCCACGTCGTATAGCAGCACTTATTGCAGCGCGTGGTGGCTGCACCAAATACTGATTTCGGACGCTTAATTTGTTTCTTTTGTTTTGAAAATTTCATCATTTATTTGTATCAGTACAAGTCGTTTCTGCATTAAATTTCATTTGATTCTGATGATTCTTTCATGGTGTTGCATTTTCTACAAACAGCAGTTTATATATATATATATATATATAATTTTCTAAAAAGATTTCTACAATCCATTCAAGAAAAGTGTCTAGACAAATATATCAAACCAGGAAAACGATTGTACATAACTATAAATGGAATGGTGCAAAAAAAATTTAATGTAAACTATGCAAATTTAACTGAGATTAGTGTGCTTTTTAAAAATTAAATAGCGATCATTTAATTTTTATTGTGATCCATACGATCATCAAACTTTAGAATAACAAGAAGTTTTTAATAAATTTCTTACATCAAAGATTTACACGCGCTAAGATTAAGTATCAGAATAGCAGAAGGGAGTTTTCAGGGAGGTTTTTTTAAAATGTTGGTACAACAATTGGAGGATTATTTTAAAAGATACAGCTTTAATATTAAAATAACTTAAGTCAAGCTAAGCAATGCTCGAAACTATTACTTTATTGTTCCATTTCAGAAAAAAAAAACAAATATACCAATAAAAAAATATCTAACTAGGTAAATGATAGGATATGAATTTAGTTGTGATCTTGAAAAAAAATTGTAAATTATGTCAAATAAGCATTCATTAAACTGTAAAATTTTTAACTACGATCTTAAAAATTTTGATATATACTATTAATTATACAATTTGCACATTTAATTTAAATGTTTATCCTGTGATAAAAATTTTTTATTTTATTAGAAAAATAAGATCTTATTTAAACTTTTGAAAAAGAGATGAAACACTAAATTTTCTTGACTTAAATCCATAACCATATACTTAATGATTAATATATAGCTATTTTTTGATACATTATTATTAAATGCTTGGTTTGTATAATATAATTAATTTCTCCAACAGTCTTTCCATGCAGGTTTTGCAAATTTAGTTCTACAGTTAAAATAAATTTATTCAAACTTTTCTCAATATTATGTAGATTTTTGATCTTAATTTAATGATTTATTACCTAAACAAGGGATGATCTCCGCTAATATCAATATTTAATAGACTCAATCGAGGCGAATAAAAATGAAGTTATAAATTATAACTCTACGTTTTTAATAGGGCTCTTTGCGTTAATACTACGTTTAATTCAGTTAAAAATAAATTATAAATTTTGTACTATTTTAAATATTAAATAACATATATAATACAATATTTTTTTAAATATTTCGAGTCATCGAATACAAATATTTATAATAATAATATATAAATTTCATATAATTATTAAAATCGAGGTAAATCTTATTAAGTAACATATTGAGTTCATGTCCGATATTTATCATTTTCTAAAATATCTGATATTATTTAATAATTTATTCAATTTATAGAAACAAAAATAAAATTATTATAACAACTCGGTGTTTTTGATCGAATTCTTTATTTACTTAATTTCTAACTAGGTGGAACTAGTTAAAAATAAAAACAGGTTTCATACAATTTCATAAAAATATAAACAATAACTTGATAAATAATGCAAATAAAAACAAAGTGTAGCTTCCAACTCCCTGTACTTTAATAGTATTCTAGACATACGTTGTTGTTAACAAGCTGCAACCAGTTACAAACAAAATATATGTTCCATGCAATTTCAAAACCAAACTTTAAAATCGATATAGTTTTAGGAGTTTATGTCGAATATTTTTTTTTGGCAAAATATCTCATATTAATAACTGATGTTTGATTCATAAAAATATAAATAAAAATTGGATAAATAATGCAAATAAAAACAAAGTGTAGCTTCCAACTCCCTGTGCTTTAATAGTATTCTATACATACGTTGTTGTTAACAAGCTGCAACCAGTTACAAACAAAATATATGTTCCATGCAATTTCAAAACCAAACTTTAAAATCGATATAGTTTTAGGAGTTTATGTCGAATATTTTTTTTGGCAAAGTATCTCATATTAATAACTGATGTTTGATTCATAGAAATATAAATAAAAATTGGATAAATAATGCAAATAAAAACAAAGTGTAGCTTTCAACTCCCTGTACTTTAATAGTATTCTATACATACGTTGTTGTTAACAAGTTGCAACCAGTTATAAACAAAATATAAGTTTCATGCAATTTCAAAACCAAACTTTAAAATCGATATAGCTTTAAAGGCATTGAGTTTATGTCTAATACTTTTCTCTTTGCCAAAATATCTCATATTAATAACGGTTATTTGCTTCAGAAAAAATTAAAGTAATAAAGTGTGATTAATAATGTAAATTAAAGTCTAGCCTCAACTTCCACTTATTTTAATGTGATTCCTTACATACAATATTGCTAATAATTTGTAACCAGTTAGAAACAGAATAAAAGTTTAATTCAATATTTCAAATCTCAACTTTAAAATCAATATAACTCTGAAACTAGTAAGTTAAAGTCCGGTACTTTTTTTTTCTTTACCAGAATATCTGATATTTTATTACACTGAAAAGATAACCAATTGTTAACAGAACAAAATACCGGATGCTACTATGCAGCGAGGTACGGAGATAAAAAAAAATAATAAAAAGTAAATGAAAGTAGAAGATAGAAGATTCGTCCGAGGAAAGTGCTATTTTTTCCAACTTCCTCGTTCCAATAGGTGGTCTTTTTATTCCTTCAACTGCTATAACGAGCAGGATATAATTTTAGAAGAGAGATATAGAAAAAAAAGGCCGACTCATTATAAAATTGTTACGGTCATACAATCATGACCACAAAAGCGAATAATTAAGCCTATGTCTGGACGAAAAACGCATCGCCACCCGCATAGGGTATAACAGAGTCGAATGAATTAATGGCCATCATGAATTTACATATTGTTTTTGCTTCTCAGGTATGCTATTAGAGAATATGGGTAGGATAAGCCTAATTTACATTTATGTGGAAGGCTATTAAGGCTGTTGTTTGCTAGCATTAATGCATAGGAAAAATATAGATGCATATCTTGTAGAAAATTGTAAAAAAAAGTTTTTAAATTATACTTTGTATATTTTAAGAGCAGGAAAATAACAATAAAACTTTAACATTTGAAAGCGATTTTGAAAATTCTATATTGATGGAATCGTTTGCTGAAATTATTTATTATCGTTTGCTGCTTATTTTGTTTTTATATTTCAAAACTTTATTTTTTCTTAAATGAAATAAGGGTATTATGATTGTTGTTTGCTTGTGTTCTAAAATAATTTTGGATTTATATTTTCATTTTTGCTTCTCGGGTATGCTATTAGAGAATATGGGTAGGATAAGCCTAATTTACATTTATGTGGAAGGCTATTAAGGCTGTTGTTTGCTAGCATTAATGCATAGGAAAAATATAGATGCATATTTTCTATAAAATTGTAAAAAAAAAGTTTTTAAATTATACTTTGTATATTTTAAGAGCAAGAAAATAACATTTATGTGGAAGGCTATTAAGGCTGTTGTTTGCTAGCATTAATGCATAGGAAAAATATAGATGCATATTTTCTAGAAAATTGTAAAAAAAAAGTTTTTAAATTATACTTTGTATATTTTAAGAGCAAGAAAATAACAATAAAACTTTAACATTTGAAAGCGATTTTGAAAACTCTATATTGATGGAATCGCTTGCTGAAATTATTTATTATCGTTTGCAGCTTATTTTGTTTTTATATTTTAAAGCTTTATTTTTTCTTAAATGAAATAAGGGTATTATGATTGTTGTTTGCTTGTGTTCTGAAATAATTCTGGATTCATATTTTCATTTGAAAAAATTATTTCAAAATATATCTTGAGTAAATCAACTGTAAAATTTTAAAATTTAAAAGCGATTTTGAAAATTGAGTAATTATGGAATCAATTGGTAAAACGATAATATGGTTTTTTTAGATTTTAAAGTTTTATCTTTTTAAATAAAATAAGGCTAACAAGACAGTTGTTTGCTAGGAATAAAATAGAGGAAAAATTTGGATTCCTATTTTTTTTAAATGTTTCAGAACATGCTTTCAAAAGTTGAACATATGACATATTGCGAATACAATAAGTACCATTTCATTACTTAAAAAGTGTTGTACATTATTTTTCAACTATGAATTATTCTTTTTGTACAGTTTTTATTTTTTAATAAAATAAGATTGCTAATGGTAGTATGCCAGTGTTAAAGTGAAAGATTATCTAGTTCGATTGTTCGATTTATATAAAAACAGATTATTTAGTTCGATTTATCTAAAAACATGTGTTAAAAAATGGTTTCAAATTGAGAATATTTCCTACGTTATTCAAAATATATTGTTTAAAATGAGAAAGTGAGTTTTAAAAGGGGACATTTATAGACTCGTTTGCAAAAATAATTATAAATGTAAAAAAATTAGACTATTAAAATTGCTACTTTCTCCTCATAAAACATAATGTGATTTTGAATTCACATTCTTTGTGATGCTTGTATTAATAATTATTTTCATATGATGAACGATTTGCGTAAATATTAATTAATGGGATAAATATTAGTGACAAAATAGCAAACAAATATTGCAAACAATATGTATTAAAAATAATAGGCATAAACAATAACTAATCAGATAAATATTAGTGATAAAATAACAAGCAAAAACTGGGAACAAATCGTACAGATAAATAATATTCACAATCAATTAAAAATGGGATAAATATTAGGAAGGAAATAACAAACAAAAATTGGGAACAATATGCATAAATAAATAACAGGCATAAATAATATTATATTAAAAAAACAGGACTTTTTTTAGGATTATTCTGATTTCATCTTAAAGCACAACATGACTGTGAATATTTTTTGCGAATAGTGTGTGTTAAGAATTTGAAAACTATAACTGCCTAACTAATATGTTCTTTCATAAAATTCTGAAAATGAAGTAATTAAAGAACGTCTATGAGGATAGGGCGTTCGCCTTCCAATGAGGTGAACCGGGTTCAAATCCCAGTGATGACTGGTCGATACGAATTCCGAATCTGGCTTGCATCAAAAATAGTGCTGACGTAAAATATCATCAGTTGCAAACGGATCATGGGTTAGAGTCCCCTCAACATCAAGCTAACAATGGAAGGTTTTCGTGTTTTCTTCCCTATATTACGTATACGAGTTGTTTTCACCAAAAAGTCTTCCACGAGACAAATTTCTCCTAATACTGTATTTAGGTGTATTCTTATCTTCTGGATTTGGTTCAAAATTATAAGGCTACGGAGTTGAACATTGCTAATCGTGAACACAAAAATTGGGTTGGCTGTACAACTCCGATGGTAATAAAAATAAAATAAAATGGAGTCTATTTCTCAAAGTATATAAAGAGATTAATGGAAGAACTTTTGACGAGAAACTTTAAAAAATTTTTGTTTCAAAATGCATGAAGTTATTAGGAAGCTTCAAAAATTTTTTTTTGAATGATATTATTAATTAAAAAATAGAGACCTAAAACTAATTTCCTTATTTAAGTGACTAGTGAAATTTATTCATACTATATTCTCCTAGTATAGTACTTAAATCTGATTGGAAAATGTAATTTATTATGTGAATCAGTGAAGCACTTTGATTGAACTTTGTCTTTTACAAAAAATAAAACTGTAAAAAAGGTTTTAAAATTACAAACTCTAGATTTTAAGTAAAATTTCAACTCTTACAGAATTTCAAAGCACTTCAACGTTATATTTTTAAGTATTAAGTAATTTTTAACTATCTTTTAAGTTTCAAAAAATTTAAATCTTTTTTAAGTATGTAAGGCTTTTTTTTTGTTTTAGAAATTCTGTGATATAAATACTAACTTACGAAAAAATGCGATATTAATAAAATAACAGCCCTAATCAATGACTTAAATGTATAATTTATTCAAAGGTAAAAATAAAGAATATCTAGAGACATTAAAATTTTCGTTGATATAAATTTCCTTCTTACTAAAGCAGGTAAGTAGTATAAGGTTATTTAAATTTATTTAGCAAATAGACTATTTAATTAAATCTTACGCTTTCGAAAGATCTTGTTTGAGAATTCTAAAACATGACTTCAGAGCATTTGATAATTTACTTAATGCAAAAATTAAATTAACCCTTATCTAAACTTTGAAAATTATTAATTTGCATTTAAACATTGCCTACAATTTCAAACCAATTTCTTCCATATATTGAAACTGCTATTTACTTAGGATAAAATTAAACACTTGATGACTTTAATTGAAAATTTTATTCATAGGATTATTGAGAAAACAAAATTGTAATTTTATAACTAAAAGAAGTTGGCGCCAAAGCTACAGTTCTAAATGTGCAATTCAATAATATATAACGCACAGAAAATTAAAATTATAAAAGCATCTATAAAAATGTATCGGATATAAGATGCAATAAAAGTTTGCAAAAAGTAATATTGTTCCCAAAAAATAGTCCTCAGTGGTGCGGAATCGAGGGTTTAAGTCCTGTTTCTGTTGTGAAAGGAAAAGGAGAAATTTTCATGGTTTTCCGTACTTAACGACGATGCTGGTTAAGTTACTAGATGTTCACGGATCTCACCATAAATGAAAATTTACCTCAATTTTTGTCTTCTGAGTTAAATTCAAAATTTCATAAGGGAAATAACAAACATCAAAGATTTTTTTTAATTGAAGGATTTTTAATTTCACTTAAAAAGTACTTCAAGAAGATAAGTTGTTTTTTGTCAAAAATTATTTCTTAAATTCAATTCAAAAATATAAGAAAAATTACAATAAAGAAACGACCGTTAACACGTCATGGGTAACAATAAAATACTATAGGTACAAATACAAAATACAATAAAATACAATAGGTATAAATTAATTAAATTGGCTTGGGGAAGAGAAACACTTAGTACACAAAGAACTTTACCAGAATACGGTGTAGTTTACCATGTTTCTGGCTATATGGGAACACGAATGCTTTGGTAATGATTTTATTACAATTAACAATAAAAATATGATTTTATAATGAGTGTTAAAATTTGATAAATGTGTTAAAATTTGGCTTTGCAATCAGGATACCTTAATGCATAGCATAAAAACCATTTATTCGGTTAAATTCACTTTTCAGTTCTGTATTCTTTACTGAATATATGTTAATTAAGAACTGTAACTAAGAAAACGAGAATTTCCGGTAAGCAGTTACCTTATGAACGGAAAAATTACTTAATTAAGAGTTAAATACCATATATTTTGGTTTTACTGACCAAAATTATGTTGTTTTGTTACTAGAAATGCTATTGTTACTATATAGTATGGAAATTTTATCAGAATTTTTTTCCTGTGTATATCAAAGAATTTTGATGTTTAAGTAAAAAGTATGTAGGTGCAAAAGTATAGTTCTTTTTGGGACAAAATTATCATAGGATCTTGTTATTAGTCGATTCGTTTTTGTATGATTGAGAATTATTATACACTGTTAAAAATTTCAGATCATAGTACAGTATAAAGTACCGGAACTTTGGGTGCACCATCCGTATACTGTTGGAATTTTTATTTTAAGATTGTGGTAAAATAGCCAGCAGCTGCCTGTCCGTCCAATTAACCGTAAAGTTTACGGTAAAGAGCGTTTTTTACCTTTACGGTTTTGAAAACGTTTAAAACTAGTATGGTTGAAAAAACTGTGATTCCAAAACTATACGATTCTTTTAACCACTTAAGCAGCATGGTTTCAAAACCGCGAAAGAGAAATTTAACTTGAAATTAACTAAGTGGTATTATTAGATGGGCATAGTTGGTGCGATATAATTCTGGTTGGTTAACCGTATTAGGTGAATGCAGTTAATAAACGGTTTTTCTTACAATAAATGTTTGAGTACCACTTTGGTTATTTGACTGGGTTTTTTTAATAATGGTAAAATAACAATTGAAAAAATTGTTATTTAACCTTTATTCTGAGAAATTTCTAACAGTGTAAAGTCTTTTTATCATAAAATCCATTTCACCGTAAAATAATGTACCGTAATTTTTACAGTAAAGTTTATTTAATTTGATTTATTTACTCATTTTACGAAAGTAATTATTATGAAATTGATTTATCAGGTTTTTTTTTGTTCGGTAACTTGTTTCTGTAAAAATGGATTTTACGGTAAAAGTACCGGCACTCAACTTTTTACCGTAATTTCTTACTGGAAAAAAAATGCCTAATGTAAAGGAATTTTATATAAAGTTTTTCAAAAACATTGTTAAATTAATTTATAAGAAATCGCTCTTATCTTGCATTTTATAACTGAAAATTTGCGAAAAGTATTTTTGTATTTCTTTCTCGAAAACTAGCCTAGACCTTATGCAGAATTAAAAATGAATTTATTTGCGCAAATAACGGATTTGTTATGCTTTATGTAAATGAATAAGGGATTCTAATAACTCAAGTAATCTATGCGGTATTAAACTGATAAATTTAATAGGCGTAATTAAAATATAATATTCACTGAAATTCATATTCATATAATATATACTGAAATTCAGCGGTTTCTTTTTTATTGGATCAATCAAAAACTTATTTTTATAGAAGAAAAAACTCTACTCCACCGTGGATTTACAAAAGTATAGAATTTAGCAAGAAATAAAAGTTATTTATTTATGTTTACATTAATAATTACAAGTTTAGCATTTTTTCTAATATGAGTAATGCACCAATCTTTAAAATCATCCAATTTACTTGCTTATTACAGAAATAAGAGCAGAAAAAATGCTGAAATTAGTCATAAACTTTTCCTTAAAAGAAAACAAAACGAATCTAAAGTGGTTCTGAAAAAGTATGGAATTTAAAAGCAAACTAACGCTGCTTATCTGTTATTGTTCAGTTTAAAAGGCAAAAGTTTTACATTTTACTAATAGACCAATCGTTAGAATAATCTAATTTTGTCTCTTTTTGCTTTTTTAGGGCATAGAAAGTATTATTCCTATATTTTTTTTCTTAAAAAAAAAAAAAAAAGCCTATTCCAGAATTATTTTGCAAAAGTAAAGAATTTAGCTGCAAACAAACACCATTCTCAGCTTATCTATTCATGTTTACACAAATAAGCACGTGTTCTATATTTTCCCGATATAAGTAAAAGACCAATCCTTAGAACCATCCAATTTACTCGCTTATTGCAATTTTATTCTCTAGTTACACCGATTTCCAACTACTTTATTTATCATCAAGCATACTTTTATCGATTTTATCGAACCAGTATCGGAGAACAATCCTTCCCTACACACATTTGAAATCAATAAACACGAAACTTCCTTTCAAATTGTTTTGGAAAAAGACACGACCCCTTGTTATCTTTCACAGATATCTACAGTTGTCACAGGAGCAAAAATCTCTTCGCCAAGATTCCGAAAAAGGGAAGTCAATATCCGAAATCCTGTTTATCCAGGGGAAACCCCCAAAATTCCGAAAACAGGGAAAAGGGGGACGAATTCGAAAACCGAAATCACACGCCAAGTGCAGCCAAGGGGATTCGAGATTATTTATCCTACCACTATTTCCATTAATCTTCTTTGTCCTCAAGCTCGCCAAGACTACGCTAGTTCACCCCTTCTGTTTTGATTTACGGCTTGGCGAAGGAGATGTATGAGAGAAAGACCTCTGAGTTTACATAATTATGATTATCCTTAAGGGGGGGAAATAATGGATTATTTTTTCTTCCCTCGACACTTTTCTTCTAACCTTGCCGACATATTTAAGAGGGGAAAGGGAAAATTGGAGATTGTTGAGAGATACGAATCCCTAAACCATTTTTTCCCTCTTCATTTTTCCTTGAAGATGTATCATTTCAGAAGGCGGGTGCATTGGGACACGAAATTAATTTAGGGAAGAATTAGTCACTGGTGAGGAATATTAAATGAGGCACTTAAAAAGAAAAATAGCGCCCCATTTTGAGAGCTAAATACTGGTGAGTTGCGAGCAGTACAAAGAAGAATGCAGGAGTTTGGGTTTTCAGTTTGCTTAAGAATATAATTTCAGCGCCACAATAAGATTTATTTACAATACTCGACATTAAATTATTTTTTTTTTACGTTTTACTTATTTGGCGGTATTTGAGGTAGTGAGACAATGAAAGAAACAATATTTTCAGATTTATAAAAAATTTTAAATTTTCTAAAGACAATGTTATTTTTGTGTGCTGTATATTTTCATTCAGCCGACCGGCTTGTGTAGGGGTTAGGGAACTGCCCTTGCATCAGAAACGTTCTGGGGTCAAATCCCGAGCAAGTCATGGATGTTCTTTCCTTCGCTGTACTATCTGTCCCTACTGTGGGAGCAACGTTGGCACGCCTAATATGATGCCCCTGAAAGAGTGGCCAACAAATCTGCCCTTCAGATGCCTGTATGACGTAGGTCATTCCCCAGGCGGGCATTGGAGAAAAAAAATAAATTCCTTAAACCCTTTTGTTTGAAGTTGTGTCGTGCATTGATTACTTTGATAATTTAACTCGTTAATTGCCAGTCGAGTACAGGCAGTTATGCTGTATCATTAAAAGTGGTAATCGAAAAATATGAAATCGAAGTTAAATGTTCTTATTTTAACTACCTTTTTACTTTTTGAAATTCACAGTAACTATATTTTAATAAACAATGTGTCGGGAGAAAAAATCATATTTTCTGCAAATATAGTTAGAAGATAATATACATCTTGCTACCCCCTGTATTGTATTATTAACACAAACTAAGAAGTGTTTTGTCTCTCACTGGCGTGGGATAGGCAGTGAAATTGCTAAAGATTTAAGCACAATTATAAAGCTTATAGGTGTTTATTAGTAGAGATAGTAAGTAGTTAATTCCGACACAAAAAAGTACTTTCTTGATACTTCCTAACCGAATAATTAATTCTAAAATATTAAAAAGAAAGAGGGACAGGTATATAGGTTAAAATCTTTAACCAAGCTTTTTATCTGGATTTTTACGAGTTTAAATTTTTTACCTGTTTACTTGAACAATCGATACTTTGGACTCATTAATGCTCGTTTTATTTCCTACTTTTTTTCGATGTTTTTTTTAAAACACAAATTGAGATAATTTTCTTTAAAAAAAATTAGCTGTATGAGCTGTTTACTCTTGAGTTCAATTTTGTACATTAAGTTTTGTTTTAATATCTTATAACCGTCGTTAAACAGCCAACCCAGTTTGAAGTTTACGACTACTAATATTCAATTCCGTAGTATTGTAATTTTGAACACATTCCAGAAAACAAGGGAAACATGGAAATTCTTTTTTCGTGGAAGATTTCTTGCTGTAACTTCGGCCTATGTAACGCGCATTTGAGTTGCACGGAGGGGAAAACCACAAAAACCACCCACGTTT
Source organism: Parasteatoda tepidariorum (assembly GCF_982258835.1). NCBI lineage: Eukaryota > Metazoa > Arthropoda > Arachnida > Araneae > Theridiidae > Parasteatoda > Parasteatoda tepidariorum. The sequence goes on along the minus strand of NC_141763.1, from coordinate 57,388,558 downwards.
AGCCTAACGACTAGGGAACTCTAACCCATAATCCATCTACCACTGTGAATATTTTTACGTCAGCCCTATGATTGATGCGAGCCGAGTGCGGAATTTGCATCGATCCTAATCCATTGTTGGGATTCGAACCCTGGTCACCTATTTTGGATGCAAGTACCTACACTATCCCCTGCTCCACCACGGCTCCACTTCAAGTTTTTTTCAGAACTAATTGAAAAACATATTTAGTTAAAAAATAAATTAATTCAATATGTACAAGAACTTCAATCAAAAGTTTTTTTCGGTTTGCCTGTGTCGCTATTGTGCCACTTTCTGTAGCTTTTATTTTTTTTTATATGAATAGGCTTAAGCCCCAATTGAGTTTGTGTTTACATCAAAATATTGTAGATTGTTTACATGAGTGGTTCATACGCTGTTAATTCATCTTATAATCAAAATGACATTTAAAATAATCTACAGCACAAACCTCACTCAACTGATCTATACATGGAGCTTCAAGGAAGAAGAAGAAAAAAAACTGCATGAATTTGAAAATTAAGTCTTCCTTAATTGTATATTTCGGAAACAATTTCAATATTGGTAAAAAAAAAATGCATACAAAATATATAAATATTCCCTTTCTTTTATCTCTTCTAAAAAACAGTAATAAAAACAGTAAAAAAACAGAAAAAGAATGTTTCAAATTTGTTGGAGGAAAATATTTTTCACTTTCAAGGTATTTATAAGGTTTTGAAACAAATAAGTAAAAAAAAAATTCACGAAAAAGATTTTCTAATTTAAAAATAAAATTTGGCTTTGAATTAAAAAAAAATTGCTGAGATATGTTCAATAATCCTCATTTTTTTCAGTTTTTTAAAGACAACAGTTTTCAACTATTTAAAAATATGTCAACCTTTTAACACTAGATTGCCCAAGGAAGTCATTTTGACTTCTTTTTAATTTCAATGATGTATATAATGACAACAATGAAAAACAATGATGTATATAATGACAAAATTTCTTAGAAATTTTTGACCTTTTGTACAACATATAATTCTGTAATTGTTGATATTTACTAATAACTTGTTATTTAACTGTAAATAATATAATAAATAATAAAAAATTAATTTTAAGCAAAATTCTTTACTCATTAGTTATTCTTTCACAATCTTGTCATTTTGACAGCGTTTAGTCAATATAGGTATATACTGAGTTTCAGTCTTTCCAACGTTAATGATAAAAATAATCACTCCTTTTTCTTTTCTTTAAGTGTTTACTATTTTGGAAAATAAATAATAACTAGTAATGTTTGGTTACTTCTCCTTTCATTCATCATTTTACAGACAACTGCTAAAAAGAAACCGTTTAAAAATTTGTCTACTATTAGGAAATGGAAATTAATAAACCACTTTTCTTTTCAGTGTTTATGAAAATAAATAATAAAGACTCCCGAAAGCAGTTTCTCCGAATGATATCAAAATGCAATCTTTCATTAATTTAAATATTTTTCTTATTAAATGAAACATAAAAATAAGCTTCCGTCGAGCCGGAGTCGAACCAGCGACCTATGGATTACTATCAGATCTCTTCTACAGTCCACCGCTCTGCCAACTGAGCTATCGACGGACACTTACCATCAAGGCGTAGAAAGAAAAGTTAAACTGCCGAGAAAGTAAAAACTGGGTCACGTTCAATTCACCGAAAAAAAATTTTCCTGTTCATATAGGTTTTAGAATTAAAAAAAATTGACAAGTAATGTTTGGTTTCTTCTCCTTTCATTCATCATTTTACAGACAACTGTTGAAAAGAAACCGTTTCAAAATTTGTCTGCTATTAAAAAATGGAAATTAATAAACCACTTTTCTTTTCAGTGTTTATGAAAATAAATAATAAAGACTCCCGAAAGCCGTTTCTCCGAATGATATCAAAATGCATTCTTGCATTAATTTAAATATTTTTCTTATTAAAAGAAACATAAAAATAACCTTCCGTCGAGCCGGAGTCGAACCAGCGACCTATGGATTACTATCAGATCTCTTCTACAGTCCACCGCTCTGCCAACTGAGCTATCGACGGACACTTACCATCAAGGCGTAGAAAGAAAAGTTAAACTGCCGAGAAAGTAAAAACTGGGTCACGTTCAATTCACCGAAAAAAAATTTTCCTGTTCATATAGGTTTTAGAATTAAAAAAAATTGACAAGTAATGTTTGGTTTCTTCTCCTTTCATTCATCATTTTACAGACAACTGTTGAAAAGAAACCGTTTCAAAATTTGTCTGCTATTAAAAAATGGAAATTAATAAACCACTTTTCTTTTCAGTGTTTATGAAAATAAATAATAAAGACTCCCGAAAGCCGTTTCTCCGAATGATATCAAAATGCATTCTTGCATTAATTTAAATATTTTTCTTATTAAAAGAAACATAAAAATAAGCTTCCGTCGAGCCGGAGTCGAACCAGCGACCTATGGATTACTATCAGATCTCTTCTACAGTCCACCGCTCTGCCAACTGAGCTATCGACGGACACTTACCATCAAGGCGTAGAAAGAAAAGTTAAACTGCCGAGAAAGTAAAAACTGGGTCACGTTCAATTCACCGAAAAAAAATTTTCCTGTTCATATAGGTTTTAGAATTAAAAAAAATTGACAAGTAATGTTTGGTTTCTTCTCCTTTCATTCATCATTTTACAGACAACTGTTGAAAAGAAACCGTTTCAAAATTTGTCTGCTATTAAAAAATGGAAATTAATAAACCACTTTTCTTTTCAGTGTTTATGAAAATAAATAATAAAGACTCCCGAAAGCCGTTTCTCCGAATGATATCAAAATGCATTCTTGCATTAATTTAAATATTTTTCTTATTAAAAGAAACATAAAAATAAGCTTCCGTCGAGCCGGAGTCGAACCAGCGACCTATGGATTACTATCAGATCTCTTCTACAGTCCACCGCTCTGCCAACTGAGCTATCGACGGACACTTACCATCAAGGCGTAGAAAGAAAAGTTAAACTGCCGAGAAAGTAAAAACTGGGTCACGTTCAATTCACCGAAAAAAAATTTTCCTGTTCATATAGGTTTTAGAATTAAAAAAAATTGACAAGTAATGTTTGGTTTCTTCTCCTTTCATTCATCATTTTACAGACAACTGTTGAAAAGAAACCGTTTCAAAATTTGTCTGCTATTAAAAAATGGAAATTAATAAACCACTTTTCTTTTCAGTGTTTATGAAAATAAATAATAAAGACTCCCGAAAGCCGTTTCTCCGAATGATATCAAAATGCATTCTTGCATTAATTTAAATATTTTTCTTATTAAAAGAAACATAAAAATAAGCTTCCGTCGAGCCGGAGTCGAACCAGCGACCTATGGATTACTATCAGATCTCTTCTACAGTCCACCGCTCTGCCAACTGAGCTATCGACGGACACTTACCATCAAGGCGTAGAAAGAAAAGTTAAACTGCCGAGAAAGTAAAAACTGGGTCACGTTCAATTCACCGAAAAAAATTTTTCCTGTTCATATAGGTTTTAGAATTAAAAAAAATTGACAAGTAATGTTTGGTTTCTTCTCCTTTCATTCATCATTTTACAGACAACTGTTGAAAAGAAACCGTTTCAAAATTTGTCTGCTATTAAAAAATGGAAATTAATAAACCACTTTTCTTTTCAGTGTTTATGAAAATAAATAATAAAGACTCCCGAAAGCCGTTTCTCCGAATGATATCAAAATGCATTCTTGCATTAATTTAAATATTTTTCTTATTAAAAGAAACATAAAAATAAGCTTCCGTCGAGCCGGAGTCGAACCAGCGACCTATGGATTACTATCAGATCTCTTCTACAGTCCACCGCTCTGCCAACTGAGCTATCGACGGACACTTACCATCAAGGCGTAGAAAGAAAAGTTAAAACTGCCGTGAACGTAAAAACTGGGTCACGTTCAATTCACCGAAAAAAAATTTTCCTGTTCATATAGGTTTTAGATGAAACAGATTGACAAGTAATGTTTGGTTACTTCTCCTTTCATTCATCATTTTACGGACAACTGTTGAAAAGAAACCGTTTAAAAATTTGTCTGCTATTAAAATATGGAAATTAATCACCCAATTTTCATTTCTTTTCAGTTCTCATTATGTTTGAAAATAAATAAGCAAGATTAATTTAATTGTGAACTTTTTTTTTGAGATTTGAGACAAAAACTGTATACAGTTTTCTTTATTTTAATCATGTTTAAAATAATATTGCAGCAAAATAATGATAATTGCAAAATTTTTTTGATTGGTACAGTATTATAATTAAACTGAAGAAGATTTACATTATAATAAAATTAAAAAATTCCAATCAATGTGGAAAAGAAACTTGCTCAAATTTTCTTCTGTAAGGCACTGTATATTCTTTGTGAAAACATGTTGTGTAGCTTAGCATAATGTATAGCTTTTTCTATGGCGAAAAGCTTAATTGCATTTTCTTAATCGAAAAAGTCTCGTTTAAAACGTTTACATATTACTGGTAATATGATTTTACAGTGTTTGTAATGCGTGATCTTTTATCAGGGAAATAGCAGCAATGGAATATTTTGAAAAATTTTGTGACAGCAGCTCTCTCAAAAAAAGTAATTAATGATTGTCAAATTTTACTATCATTACGATCATTAAAACTATAGCAGCTTTTTAAAAAGTGACTTAAAAATGCGTTTTCGTCACAATCTGGTATGCAATTAAATGTTTATGGAAATTTAATTTTGATAAAACCCAATACTTTTTTTTTACTTTTGAAATTCAAATGTTATGTACTTTTTTTTGACTAAGATTGTTGGTTTAGTACAAGGATGGGTAAACTTTTTTGGTGTAGGGCCAAAAATGGAGAAAAAACAATGTTTGGTGGGCCAAATAAAACTTAATTTAAAATAAAACTAAATTTAAAAAAAAGAAAGCGATATACAAGTTTTAATTTAAATATTTAGTGAGATGAATGAAATTGCGATTTCATTTTTAAAAGTTCCTTATATTAAGGTTCGAAATGAGATGTGCTTATTTTAAGGAACAAGGCTGAATGCTTTTCTGTTAGTCCACTTCTGAAATGATTTTTTCTAAGGTTCATAGTTGAAAACTCTTGTCCACATATATAAGATTAAGCAAACATAGCGCTGATTTTCTGGGCATGAAGTATTAAATTTTGGAAACTAGCTTTTGGTAATGATTTGAAAAAGTTTGGCATATTTAGAGGCAACTGCTTCAGATGATTGTTAGATTGTTCGCTCGTTGGTTCTTAAAATGCGCAGTTTGCCAATTGTGAAGTACAATTTACGTACATTAGATTCCTCGAGAAAGACAAACGCTAGTTAGAGCCAATCTAAGGCTATTCTATGACGAACTTCTGCTTTCAACATTTTACCAATTGAAGCTGTCTGTGCTAACTATTTCCATCAATTTATGTTTTGCTGAACAAAAATAGAGAAAGTAAAAATGTCATCAGTACTTTGTTAAAAAAGGAAAAACAAAAATAATTTTAATTTTGCCACTGATCGGCAAATTAAAATTCTATCCGCGGGCCGGATGAAACTTTCCGGCGGGCCACAATTGGCCCGCCGGGCCGTAGTTTGCCCATCCCTAGTTTAGTACATAGTACCTTCAAATAATTATTGAATGGTAAAGAAAATTTTGATGTACCTACGTAGAATAATTTTTACATTGCAAATATATTATGGCAATTTTTATAATATTAGATACTTTCCTGGTTTTACATCTTAAAAATATTTCTTTGGGTGCTTCTGTGTTTTGTTTCTAGTGTTTTGTTAAGTAAAATTTTAGATACCAAAAGACAAAAGTTACGTAAGTATTTCTCAATTTAATTTCAGTAAATAAAAAGTGAAAGAAAATTTATGGAAGAAAGTCATTTGAATATTTTTAAATTACTTTCTTTATTGTCTCAATCATTACTAAAATTAACACTTTAAAAATTCAATTTTATTTTAGTTTTGTATAAACCCTTAAGTAAAGCTGCAATTTTATTTTTTTTAAATAAATGATATATAGCTATATTTTAAGGGAATTTTTTTTCCTTCTTAAAGTCAAAATTTCCTTTCAATTCAAAAGTAAATTTAACTTTAGGCTTGTATAGTGTGGTTTTTATTAAATAGTTTCAGAATAAAAATATATGATAATTGTGAATTTACAAATGACTAGAGTAAAATGAAAGATGACTAAATGAAATAAAAATATGATTAGAGTTTGATAAAATTGGCTTATTTCTAAAAAAATAGGAATACATTCTAAGTTGAAAAGAAGCACTTGAAAATGATCAATGATATAAAATTCATCAGAAAACTCATTGTGTAAAGAAAAGAAAAATCATCAACTAAATTTTAGCTACTCGAGTAATATTATATCTTAATTAAATTTGAAATATCCATATAAAAAATCAGCTGAACATAAGATCTACTTTGGAGTAAGAAGGAGGAAAATGGAAGGTAGCAGTATTCGGTAATATCATTTTATTTAATATTTCTGTATTGATAAGTAAATAATACATGGAATGACATTATAAAACTATTGTTATATGTTTTACTGCTTCAAAACAATACAGAAAATTTAGTAAACTTATATCACTAAATTATTCCACTACCATCCAAATCTTCCTCTTGCTTACTCCAAAAATAAATTACGCATGATACTAACAGAAAATATAAAATCTAATATTACACAGCATCAAAGCCAACGCAAAATAATATATACGACGACACTAGATAATATTAGTTTGTATAGCATCTAACGTTATATAATACTTAGAAAACAGCGACCTTTTTTTGTATCTTTCTAATATTTAAAAGTTGTACAAGATAACGTTAGATTTCTGTGGTTTTCTTTGTTAAATAATATTTGGTGCCACTTGGGACTACCAGAAAGATGGAAAAAGGTATTGGAAAAGAATGAAAAATATATGGTTCAAAAAATATTAATTCACTATAAGAAAATTGCCATTAATTTTCATTTTCATTTTCATTAAAAAATATTACTTCTCGAAAAACCCAATTGGCAAAAAAGATGAATTACGGTAAACTTATAAATTTGGTCCTATTCAATTACTGATTTTACGCGGGCATTTCTCTTTGTTTATTTGGAATTACAAATGGGTTCCCAGTTCAAATTATTACTTTAGAAAGTTTGGTTTTCATATACACTCAACATTTTTCAATCATTTTAATCAAAAACTAATTATAAAACACTTACTTAAGTGAGGAATTTTTTTAAAAATAAATAAGCGAAAATCATGATAAAAGTTTGCTAAATGATTTTAAACTGTACGATCCCGTTCTTATCTTTTATTCTTTCTTTATGTTATTTGTTTAATAAAAAGCGAAAGTTTTTCCGTCGAGCTTTTGTCGAACTAAATACCTGAAATTCAGCTTATCAAAAATCATTTTCTTATTTGGAATTATAAGAATAGTCCTTAAACTGCGTTTTTTATTTATCTACACTAAACTAAACTCAGTGGCGTGACAGCCCATCGAGGACCAAGGCCTACTGTGCCCATCTCAGTTTTCTTGACCTTGGGCCCTGGGGTGCAGGAGCAGATGTTCCGGTCAGGTGATCAGCCGAACGTGGGACCCCCAGTGTTTAGCTCCCAAGCATGCTTGGTACTCATTTATCGACCCACTGAAGAGATGAAAGGCTGAGTCAACCTTGCCCGGCCCGAGGATCGAACGCAGGACCTGTGGCACGTGAGCGCGAAGCGCTACCTCTCAGCCATCGGGAGTCAGAAAATGGTTTTAAAAAACTTCCATTTGTACAATCATTCTTTCAAAGGAATATTAAAGTTTTTATTTCCTTATTTAAAAGTATTATTTTTAAGTAAAACAAGGGATAAAGTTGTTGTTTTTTCGAGGGGGGGGGGCTGAGGATATTGCTATTTTTTAAGTGTAATATGGTGTCGTTCTCTTAAAAAAATTCTTTCATACTTTACATCTGTATGTTTAAATAAAGTATATCCCAAGAAATCATGAGAATCAATAAATATATAAGACTTCTAAACAACCCTATTTTCTCAGCATACCTGCATTATAAGCTGAATAAATCGCACCTTTTATCACTAAAGTTACTTAAATCTATCCTTAATGAACACATCGATTTTTATTTTGCAATAATACCATCATCCAATCCAAAGCCAAAAAATTAAATTACAAAATAATTAGATTTTGTCTCGAACTGCTGTCTTGGCGCATAAATCGTTCATCGTTATCGAACTGACGCCAAAAATTCCATCTTCTCTCCGAGCATATATCTTGAAGAGAATTAAGAAAACATACGTTAGCTATTTAACTAAATCAAAACCATGTCTCAGCTGGAAATGACACAATTAATCACAAGAAGCCGCCTTAATTTCTCAAAATATCGATACTGGTGTATATCGGAAAAATCTTTTGAAGGCAAGAATCGATTTCGAATTAATTCATCGCCAGGAAAAAGTTTTGATGAATGTGCTCAACTCCAACAAGTTCTTTCGATCTTTCCTTTTGTTATACAAAGAAGAACAATGGATGAAGAGTGAGGTGACCACAGCCCAGTATGTCATCCATCACTTGATTCGCAGATTGGAAAGTGACAAGACGAATGAAAAGTGGTGCTGTGTTCTAGTTCTAATACGAACTAGTTAGTATAAATTGCTAAAGTAGGAAATTAACAGTGGTAATAAATGGAATACTTTTTTGAGAGTAAACATAGCGTGATATGAATAATAGCGAGGAACTAAAGCGAAACGCTTAGCAACGGAAAAACTTCATCCGTTTTAAAAATTAATAAAGTTGACTTGTTTCAAGCGTTGAAAACCATGGCGTTCAAACAAGATGCTCAAACCACCAGACGGGAATAAGGAAAATAAAACAGATTTGTAAAAAGAAAACGCAAACTTGAAAATGAAATAAAGTTAAGAAAAGGAAATCTCGGTAGCCGAGTGATAACGATGGTGACAGAATGAGGCAAATCAGGCAGTATGCATTCATAAGTGGTATGGAGGGGTATGAGGAACTCATGTCGTTAACTAGAGAATTGCCATTCATACGAATAAAATAGATACCAGAGCATCAAGATCAGCTAATGTAACATCACTGACTGCTGTCAGTGTGCGGGTGGATGACCTCTTGAACCAGTCTGCATAGGGTCCGAGGGTGTGCTGTATTGGTCTTCATTAAACTGTTCTGCAGTAAAGCGCTCGACTTCGTGCTCAGGTCATCGGCCTACCGAAGCGGGGGTGCCATCCCCTCTACAGAGGATCAAAATTGTGATGGCATGTCTTCAGATCATCCTCAGGGATGTTTCAGAAACCGTCACCAATAGCCCACTGGGCAGTTCTAGTGCGACGTAAATGAACTACAACAACAACAACAATATTTAGATAAGATTATGTGTGAAATCGTCCGCTGCAAAATTTATATCTTCTGTTTAATAAAAATGAATAAGTATTTTATGTATTTGGAGATTTCAATTTTCCCCCTCGTCCTTTCTATCTTGCATTGTAACTCGTATAACACAAGGCACTACTTTTATTTAATGAGAAAAAAAATAGGGCTACAACCTAACGAAATTTTTGGAGCCTTAAGCTAATGACATTAATGTAATACAGAATATTAAAATTAAACTTAGTTACTCGTGGATGATTAATTTCGATGACGGAAAGCTATAATTAAGTGAGCCAAATTAAATTTGAAACATTGTTTTTACTATTATAGAAATTACCATTAAAATTTCAAAAAGTGGTCACCGGAGTAGCTAAATAAATTTAAGAAACTATTAACTCTCTGAAGGTTAAATTCAGATTTTTTCAAAATTCTCAACAATATTAAAAAAAAAAAAAAAAAAAAAAAAAAAAAAAAAAAAAAAAAAACAGTTTTTTTCTATGCTATTTAACAATAAAGTAATTCATATTGAGGTAATGTATGTCAAGGGTTTACAGTATTTAAAAAAAAAATTTTTTTTAAGTATTCAATATCAATTTTGACGTAATTGAATTTGCAATTGATGACGTAATATCAATTTTGACTCAATATGAATTTTTAAAACGCATTACTTGATCAAATGTCCTAACTAAATTTTTAAAAAAAATTTATTACTTCAATATATGAGTACTTTAAAATCATGCATTATTTGTATAATACAATTTATACTTTTTTTAATCAACAACTACAAAACTTTTAAGTCTGATTTCAATCACAAAATAGCATGTTTAAAACACACATACATTAAGGATTTATTTGTTGTTAATTTGCTTTGTATAAACAACATGAGCAACATAATCCGGTACATATTGTTTATTCAAATAACACACACGAGGTAATTTTTTTTAAATACCATAAGTTCTAATTTATTAAATCCCATATTCTCATATATACAGACTAATGAAATCATATTTTTGGCGTTGTTCGTCGAAGTAAACCAACAACGAAAATAAAAAAACTAAAAACTAAAACATAAAAATGCGATGGCCCGCTTTTCCGCCGTTAGTAATCATATTTCATACAGTTCACATGTCTAACTGCGACCGCCGACAAGAAAAAACGCTACATTACATATTAGTCGAATATTGACTACTACAGAAAAAAAACATATCCTCCAGAACTTTCCCCGCAATTTCCGTTTAATGCTAACATCGTCTTGTACTCTTTAAATTGTATTTGCCTCCCCAAAACTGATGACGACGTTTTTATTGCCCCTGGTGTACATCAAAAACAAGGACAAAAAAATCCCTCCAAAACTATAAACGAGAAGGAAAAAAAGCAAAGAACCTTATAAATCTGCAGGCCAATCATCTCTCTTAAAACCTAATCACGTGAACAGTTCTCAACCTTTAGAATGAAGGGAAAAAATTATATGAGGTTTGTAGGAAATTAGGAAACCCTTGGTTGCAAATTTAATTTCGAAACAGACGTTGAACGTATATGTCGTTGGCGGAAAACGGGACTAGAGTAATTGCGTCATATTTTTTGGTTTGCCCGTGATTGGCTAGTTTAGACTTCAATAAATTTAGCTTTCATAAGCGCTATTATAGATCATAATGCCAAACGGACTAGCATTTAACATCAATTTTGAAAAGTAATGATACAATTCACATGCAAGTTTTCCTTAGGGTAATTTTAATCTTGTTTATATGTTTACCATAACTAAGGTTAATAGCGATGGAAAACTCTATGACGGCTTTTTTCTGGAAATAGAAAATGCAAAACTGGAAGATTTGCATAAAAATCCTAAAAAAATTTCATGTTTGATTTAAACATTCCTTTGCTTTGATGAAGTTTTGACATTATTACAATTGTTTCTTGTTTGACATTTTTTTCACCATGTTTGGCAATTACAGAAAGAAGAATGAAGCTCTTGTTCATATGTGTCATGAACATTAATAAACTAACAATAATTTATGGTAAATATATAAAAGTGTTCTCTACATATGCTAGTATACTACATATAATAGTAATACACATAAGAGTAACTACGTAATTATACACGTAACAGTTACATGTAGAGAAATTGATCTGAGGTGTTATTTAACTGCATATTTAAATGTATTAAAAATGTATTAAATGTATTAAAAAATAATTAATCATTGCTTAAGAAAGTTAGAAATAAAAATTGAAATATAGTGATTGAATTTTCCAGACATATCTCAGTAAGTACGTAATTTTTGTTGTTAATTGTTTCATTTTGAATGAATTTTTTTTGCCAAGTATTATTTCTAAAGTAAAAAAATCAATTGGAAAATGAAAATAAAATAAAAATGTTAAAATCTAATTCATGTTGAAATTAGCAATTTTGATGTACATTTTTCAGGAAATACTGACTCAAATTTTAAAATCTTTTTATTTGTTCTATTTGATATAAAATTTATTCAAACTTCACAATTTGTTTTATATTTGTCAAAATGCGCACTATAATAAAATGAACAAAATAAAATCTATACACCTTTAGAAATCAATTCATTGTTTCCTGTTCTGATTAAGCCAAAATAAACAAATTAAAAAATTTCATTCAAAATAAATACATTACAAAATAAAAAAATGATAAAGAAAATCATCAATTAAAAAGCTTAAAAAACCAAAAAATAAATAACTAAAATTCAAATTTGTATCCGAGTTAAAATTAAAATGGACTGATTTAATGCTATTTTTCTTAGAAAATATTGATTATATTTCTAAGAACTAATTATTTGCTTTAGATTTATAATCTGGAGCAAATATCAATGTATTTATCTGAATGTTATTTTTATGAGTAGTCTCTTTCCGACACAAAACATTTAAGTTTTACAGATCTCGAAAAAAAAAAAGCTAAAATTTGCAACATAACGAGAGAAGCAAAACAAGTTTTTGAAAATCGATAGAAAATTTTCAGAAAGAAAAAATTATATTTCATTTGGCTATTTTGACTTGGACTAGAATAGAACTACAGACTATCCTATTTCCATTTTCAACTCTAGTTTCCGCAAATTAGTGTATCACTTAGCCTAATTAAATTAATAAAAAAAACACTACTTAAGTATAAAAGCAAAAATTGCACAATGTTTTCCTTTCATTTTCCAACGGGAAAAATTAGAAAATGCATGCCTAATCTGGCTTTTCGAACAACAACTTATTTCCCAGAAACACCTCGTCAGGGAGAGGAGAGGAGGATGTTGTTAAAAACGGATATTGCCATCCCGAAAACAACAAAATATACGAGAATCGGAAACGGAGAAAGTGCCCCGGGATTTTCAGTGAGGTTAGAACTTGGAACAATTAAAAGGTTTTGGAAAAATATATCATCTAACGCGGAAATGAAGGTACTGAGGTTTTAGACGCAAAATCCAACACGGGTTTCTAGTATCAAATAAACAAGCCAAGACTTTCTAATTAGCCTGCATGTGATTGATTTTGAGTAGAAAGAGGGACTTATCTTTCGGTCGGCATCATTTTGGTAGGGGAAAAAAAAGGGAAAAATCTTTCGCTTGCGGGTGGAGAGTGTAGCGCTATGATATTGTGTTTCAGTATTTTAATTAAACTTGGGGACTTATGTCAATTAAAATACTGAAGAGTTTCGCGTGTGCTGTGTTATTTTCTAGAGAGATTGGGGTTAGATTTGAAGCAGAAAATTTATCCATTATTATTCTTCCGAGAGACATTAATTGTCAGAAATTTTGGGTGTTCCGGTTTCTTTGTTTTTTGTTCTTTGGAACAGCTCATTTATATTAAATCTTCGCTGCATTTAAGGCAGTAATAATTCCATCTAAATATTCCAATTAAAATATGTGATTCTTTCGAGTGAATTGGAATGTGAAACTCAATCCTACGGTAATCGTTAACTAAGAAATATCACCTCATTATTTCCCCAAAACTTCATGGAATTATTTAATCGATGGAAAATCGGAGGAACATTTTAAACGAGAAGAGTTGTTCAACTTTTTCAATTGGTCTTTAGAAAGTAGGGTTAAATAATCCGGTAAACATGAAAAGGAAATTTGGTTAACATTAAAAGGAAAAATAAATCAAGATTTGATCACTTGCAATTTTTTTTTCAATTTCAAATTTGCATCATTTGCATTCAATTTCTTGCATTTGAATCAGGGTTGGGTTTTTGACGTCAAAAAGTGGTTTTTAACATGACAAGGGTATAATACTGGTTTAAACCGTCAAAAACCCGTCGAAAACGTCAAAAACTGAAGTTTGCCAAGAAAATATATAAACTTCAAAACTACCAACAGTTGCCATGCATTATATGGAAATTTAATTATACTATAGGTAATCAGCAGGTTTTAAAATATTTTTTTTTTAAAATTAAGGTAAAATAACAGATTTAAAATCTCAGAAATTTATATTCAAATGCATGTGCAGAAAAATTTTGCACAAAAATTGTTTAAATATTTATATTTTGAAAAAAAAAATTTCTTTTTGATATTTAAGAAAATTAAAAGTTTATTACCATGCATTTTTGACATATAAGAAACATATAACTAATATTTATATTTATAAGGAGCTTACAAGTTATGTTGTATAAATACAAACTTGATACAAGTGTATAAAATTTTTTTTTAATGTTAGACTGAATATCTTTATTATCCAGTATGTTAATTTGAATTTAAAAGTAGTTATATTTATGAATAATGATAAATATAATTCATATTGTTTATTATATTTATTTATAATTATTACACTTATCATTTTAAAACAATTTTTATCTCTTAATTTTTTTTTCTCCACTTGTATTAAGAATACAAATAATGTATATCTTGAAAGTAAGAAGTAATTATTCAACAGCTGAATATTTAGATATTCAACAAAACTATATAGTATTCAGCAAAATGAAATTCACAAGTATTTGGATAAACTAAATTTTCAGCATAGTAAATGAATAGGCTGAATATACTGTAAATCGACACTAACTGCTCTGTGTATTTAACAGAAAGTTAACACTTAAATTTGCATTGTCTTATGTGAACTATGAATTAAAAAAATTGAAGATTTAAAATTCAGAATTACTGATTTTTCTGAAAAACTAACAACCAATCACAAAAGTCAAACTAAACAGAAGAACATTACAGTCACTGATCCGTGAAATATTTAAACAAATTATTATGGAAATTTTTTAATTATCCTAATTAAATACATAATTTTAAAAATTAGAACATGCATCACACTACATAATCAAAATGAAAATGATGGAAGTAGAAATTTAATTCAAAATTCAATAGTCTAGTTCATTTGCTCTTCGCAGCATACGATAGCACATAACTAGTTTTGAACATTTTTCCACCACCAAACAAAGTATGTTGAAAGCAGTTCACTAATCCCCCTCCCCCCAGTTTACTTTAGAAGAGCTAAAAATAGACAAAAATTCTCTGATTGTGAATGTTGCATGTGCCCAACCTGTTTAAAAGATTTTTCTTTAAAAGATGTCTAACGTACAAAACTGCTAATGTTTATCTTTAAAAATGTCTAATTTTTAGTATAATCTATATTATACACTAAATTTGGTTTTAAATAAATTTCTTAATAATATCACTGCAGATTTTCAATAACACATGAAAATGAAAACATAATATTACAAAAGATGTGAGCTTTCAAAAGTACAAGATTTTGGTTACTATTCAAAATATAAGTGTTTCTTTAAAATTTAAAATTTATTTTTTCTAGAACATATTTAGAAACACTATCCTTTATAAAAAATATATAAATTTTATGTATTAATTAAATTTCACATATGAATATAGGTTTTTGACATTTTCGACATTTTTGACAGTGAGGTTTTTGACGTGACCATGGTTTAAACCGTCAAAAACTGTCACATGTCAAAAACCTGCCAACCCTGATTTGAATACTGTTTCACTATTGGAAATTATTTTTCTACTCATTTATTTATTTATTTAAATTTTAGAGCCATTTTTCTCAGGTTTGGATAATTTTTTTTTAAAGATTTTTTTACGCTGGAATATTTTTAAAAAAAACTTAAATATCAGAATCTGCCAAAGTTAGCTTTAAAAAAAACTATCAATCGGTTAGTAAGACCTGGATCGTTTTAGCAGGGGGAAACTTTTTCTAGTGGATGATATTCTGTTTCCGTGTTTTAATTAAACTTAGGAATTCAATAAAAATACTGAAGAGTTGCACAAGTGCTGTGTTATTTTTTCTCTCGAAAGATTGAGGTTAGATTTAAAACAGATATTTTATCCATTAATATTCTTACGAAAGATATTAATTGCTCAATATTTTGGGCTTTCCTGTTTCTTTGTTTTCTTGCTGTTTAGAAATTTAATCTTTGCAGTATTTAAGGCAGTAATAATTCTTCCTAAATATTCCAATTAAAATATGTCATTCTTTTGAGTGATTTAGAATGCGAATCACAATCCTATGGTTCTTATTAATTATCTAGAGAGAACTAACAACTCATTGCTCCCCCGAAACTTCAATGAATTATTTAACCGATGATGAATCAGAGATATATTTTAAACGAGATGATTCGTTTAATTCTGTGGAGAGTAGAGTTAAATAAACATAGTTATCACATAAAGCATTGAAAAGGTAAAGATTTGATCACTTGTATTCAGTGTCTTTTTTCAGAATTCTGCTTTTATATCGGTAATTATTTTTCATTTTAGTTATTTATTTATTATATTTCCGACATTTGATTTGTTTTTACATTTCACTCACTGAAAAATCAGAAATATATTGTAAACAGGAATTATTCAGCTTTTTCGGAAATAGTTAATTAGCCTTGGTCAGTAAAAATATTCCGAAAAGAGTAAGCCTTTATGACATGAATTTAGTATATTTAGTCATTTAATTGGTTTATTTAATTACATTTTAGACGCAGGTTGAAATTTCTAAAATTTAAACAACTTTTGTTTGCTTTTAAGCGAATAGTCGAAAATAATATTGGTATATCAGAAGAAATTAAAATTTACGTAAAAAGAGAAATAAAATAAAACATTAAAAATTGAATTATCTTTTTAATTTAATTTCTCTTTTTATATTTTAATTACAAGTGAGTCTCAAGAAATAAATATTACCACTGCCGAAATAAAAAACAATATCATAATATGTTTAAAAGAAAAAGATGAAATAAGAGACAAAAAGCTATCCATTGATACTAGAAACACTATAAAAACTTTTTTGACAAAATAAAAATAATACTGAAGTATTAGAGGCCAGTAAAGTTTACTTAAAAAAAAGGAAACAAAATAAAATGAGAAAAATTGAATTATCCTTCTTATTTAATTTCTCCTTTTATTTTTGAATTTCAAATTATTCTCAAAAAATAAGAATCACCATTGACAAAAAAAAAAAAAAAAAAAAAAAAAAATTTTTTATATGTTTTAAAAAAAAAGCTGATATGAGAAAGAAATTACAAACAAGCAATATAAAAATTTTTTTTACAGTCAATCAACAATTAAAATTTTTATTTTCGTTGTTTTTTATTAAAGAATTATAATTAAAATAAATATTCTAAA
The DNA here is from genome assembly GCF_982258835.1 of Parasteatoda tepidariorum. Taxonomy (NCBI): domain Eukaryota; kingdom Metazoa; phylum Arthropoda; class Arachnida; order Araneae; family Theridiidae; genus Parasteatoda; species Parasteatoda tepidariorum. Next base: position 57,371,616 of record NC_141763.1, on the reverse strand, counting down.
TATAAATATAATTTACAATATAAATATTATATAATATGACGGTATTTATCCCTAAATGTATAATGAATATCAACAATTAATGAATCATGATATTATCAATAATTAATGAATTAAATTTAGTTAATGAATTAATACTTAAAAAAACTGTATACAATCAAGTTTCATCCACTACAAGTTTGTATATATATATATATATATATATATATATATATATATATATATATATATATATATATATATATATATATATATATATATATATATATATATATATATATATATATATATATATATATATATATATATATATATATATATATATATATATATATATATATATATAGGGAGAGTGTGAACTAATAGTACGAATTGAAAAAAAAAGAAAGTAATATATCTATTGATGCCAAAAAATACTGAAAAAACTTTCAACGCAAACAAAATTGATGAAAAATTACAAAGATATGTGGTGTGCAAGGTCAATAAAATAACAAACATCGAAGTATTATTTTATATGAATGAAAATTGCAAGTTGTTAGGACAACGTACCTTTAATTGCAATCCTGGTGTTCGATATATTTTGATAGTGAAGAAATAATAAATGTACAAATATTTTTCCTCATTAATAATGCATTAAATAACTGGAATCAACCATGTTTATAGCTGTACATCAACTTGTAAATAACTGTAGATATTAATTGTTACAGTGTTGTCAATTTGCTTTGTATTTATTCATACAGAATGGAATCAGAAGACTAAATACACAGATGCACATTTTTTGATCAAATAAAATCTCATTTCCCATTAAGTAAAACAATTAAATAAATTTTCATCAATACTGAAAAAGCGGTTGAGTAGTAATAATCAAAAAATTATATTTGTTTGTACTTACGAATATTACCGGAGATGTTCAACAATGTAGTATTCCATTGAGTTATGAAGTAAGGTTTTCCTCCAGTACTTTTCTGAATGGGTATGCTGTAATTATTGTGAGCAATATTTCCATTGAAAAACCAGTGAGCTGATCCCCAGTAATACTGATATTGATCTGAAAAAAAAAATTTTTTTTTAGTCATTTTTAAATTGTTACTATATTATTGTTATATAAACGTTAACTGTTGCCAATTATATGCTAAATCACTACATAAGCTACTGCAGCCTGTTTGCATTTCTCTGTTTAGGTTTACCAAATAGTGCCTCTTATGGCTAAATTCGGCAAATATAATGAGCATTTGTTAATTGCATAATTTTCTGACAATGTTATTGTAAACTGTTCTATTCCCGTTAATCGGAATGTCAGAGATTCTAATTTCAAAAACTGAATCTTTCGTAGGATTAGTGCACTCAGGATTTGCGTAATGATTGCTTGGTATATAAAGGGTTTTCCGTAATCACTGCTCTTAATCTATGTACATTTCATTAAAAATTTTTTTAGCAATAATAATAAAATGAAGAGTAGGTCTGACTGTGTGAGTCTTTCTCATTCTAGAGATTTTTTCGTAAGTGTTCAAAAATGTGGGGCAATTTTAGCTCGCTATCCTAAAATTAGTTAAAAAATTTCAACTGTATCGCTCTTGATAGACGGTTGAAGAAGAGAAATTTTCTCATTGACTTAGGGCTCAGCAATATAAATTAAAATTCAGACGATTCTTTTTTTTCTCTTTTTTTTTCAAATTTATTCATCGGTGAAGTTTGCTAGCTTATAGCTGCTATTAATAAAAAAGCAATTTTTTACACGCTCTTTGATATTTAATTATTTTCTTAGTCGTTATGTCAAATAAATTTAATGGGCAACGGGAAGTTTTCGGAAGCCATGTGAGAGTACTTTTTTTCATAGTTATGCTTTTACAACATGTTTACATAAAAATAAATAGTTTTTTTATTTTATTTTATAACCGTCGTTGAACAGCCGACCCAATTTCTGGGTTTACGACTACTAATATTCAACTCCGTAGCCTTGTAATTTTGAACCCAATCCAGAAGACAAGGGAACTCCTGGATCTAGTATTGGGAGAAATTTGCCTTCGCGGAGGAGATTTTGATGGAACTAATCCGCATTACATGGAGAGGAAGACCACGAGAACCTCCCACGGTTAGCCTGACTGCAAGGGCACTCTAACCCACGATCCGTCTACCACTGAGGATATTTCACATCAGCTCTGTGGTCGGTGCAAGTCGGATGCGGAATTCGTATCAACCAGCCATCGCCGGGATCGAACCCCGGTTCACCTCATTGTAAGGCGAAGGCTCTATCCCCTGAGCCATCGCGGCTCAAAATAAATAGTTTAAAACCAACGGAAATTGACTAAAAAAAAGTTCCGTACTAAAAACTAAAATAAATGAAAAATCATTTAGAAGAAACGTAAAGTATCGCCAGACTATTAACGACTATGATGCTAACTTTTTATTTTGATTATAAATAGTCTTTTTATTTTGAATCGTTGAACAGCCGACCCAATTTTGAATTAACGATAACCAATATTCATCTTCGTAGTCTTGTAATTTTGAACCCAATCAGGAAGACAAGGAAACTCTTGGATCAAGTATTAGGAGAAATTTACCTTCTTGGAGGACTTTTTGATGGAACTAACAAGTATTTGCGTTACATGGTGAGGAAAACCACGCAAACTTCCCGCGGTTAGCCTGATGGCAAATGGGCTGTAACCCATGATCCGTCTACCACTGAGGATAGTTTATGTCAGCATTGTGGTGAGAAGGAACCAGGTGCGGAATTCTTATAGACCAGTCATCGCTGGGATTCGAACCCGGTTCACCTCATTCTTGAGCCACCATGACTCTATAAGTAGTCATTGAAATGAAAAAAAAAACTAAACTAAGAACCAAGAAAACGGGAAGAGAGTGCTTATTTTTTTAGAGGAACAGTAAAATATCGCCATAATATTATTGACACCAATCATGATTAATTAATTTGTCAATTGAAACACAATAATAAGCTAATTATTGAAAGGAAAAATTAATAGAAAATGTTTCTAATTTGTACAAGAGAAGCTTAAAAAATTTCCGGATTGTAATTATTGGCAATTTAAGAGCCCTGAGTTAGCAATACCAAAAGTAGCTTCCAATAAAGATATGAATAAAAATAGCAAGTAAGCACGTATACCTATAGATCAAATTAATTAAGTTGCCGATGCTTAATTAATTTTGGTAATTGGTACTAATTGAAAATAAAACTATGAACTAAAAAGTAAAATTAATGGGAAATAGGTACCAAGTTAATTAGAACCGTAAAGAATCACAATGCTGTTTTTGACACTAATTAATTAATTTCGGTTACTTAATTAATTTCGGTTACAGAATCTAATGGTGTCTTGGTAATTGGTAAAGTTTTAATAGGTACCAAATACACTAAAATAGGTACAAATAGTATATTTGGTACCAACATAAAGTGCGTCATAACTGTGAAAGTTTAAAATTGATACTGGGAAAAAATGTTTCTCACGTGTTTCCAAAAATTATAAGTTGAGAAGAAAATCGCTTGATTGTGGAAAAATTTCTTATCATGAGTTGGTCTCGGTCAACAGCATCATGCCAAGCAAATTACAGTTTGAGTATTGTTTTAAATAAGTATTTTTCTTTTCGTTTTGAAATGCAATGTTTTAGTGCATATTTAAAATCTGAAAATGTATTTAAAATGTTCGAATTTTCAAAATATGTTATACATTTTAAAACCTGAAAATTCTTTGAAAAATGTATGCAATTTAATTTTTAGATTTCGTACATTTATTTTTGTGGTAATGATGAATAATTATGACGTTTAATTAAAGTATAAACTTCTTTACTCAAAAAAATTAAAAAGTTGCTTTTAACTATACTATTATCAACTACATCGCAATTAGTTTAATTTTTAAAAGTTTATTTTTTAACATTTTTCAAAGATTTATGAGGATTTATTAATTTTTTGAATGCTCATTCAATAATGTTGTTGTCGTCGGCCATTAGGAGGAGAACGATTGTTCTTGTTTTGCAGTGGCGCCATCTATGGCCAAGAATTTGACTTCTGCACACACCCATGCGTCACACTCGTTTATAGGGCGGACTTATTCATACATCCATTTATTTATCCACTGATCATAATTTTGACCTGAACCAGAGAACGATCAATCTCCAATTCAGTACCCCCCGAGGTATTTTTTTATTAAATCCATTGATCAGCTGACCCATTTTTTTGGGTTTACAGCTACTAATATACTCCGTAACCTTATAATTTTGAACCCAATTCAGAAGACAAAGGAACTAAAGGATCTAGTATTGGAAGAAATGTGCCTTCGTGGAAGACTTGTTGATTAAACTAACCCGCATTTGCATTGCATGGAGAGGGACCAAAAAAACCTCCCACGGTTAGCCTGACAGCAAGAGGACTCTAACCGCAGACGTATAGACTTTTTTGGGATCTTGGAAGAGTTTGTGATCCATGAGATTTAACGTGCACCAGTCACCATTTACTACATGGTGAGTCTTCTGCCAGCCGGATTCGAACTCCAGTTCTCAGAAACATGAGTCCAGCGCCCAGTCAACCAGGCTATCCCGGACATTCAATAATTATAACGGCATATCATTCAATAACTATATGCAGATATTGCCCTCAAAACCAATTAACGCCAGAACACATTTTCAACTATCAAGCCATTCTGACTGCACTTTTTGAACACGGCTTACCACCAGAGGACAATCAGGGGTGGATCCAGAAATTTTTCCTGGGAGGGGGATCGTGGACTCAGATTCCCCCTCCCCACAGTTAATATTTTTATAAAAAAATTTTAAATATTTTTTTTTGAAAAAAAAAAAGAAAGAACTGGGGTTTTTAATGCTAGTCTTCTTTATATTTTTTTTTTTTTATAATGTACAATAGAATAATACATAAATAATTCAAGTATTCAAAGTCTTTAAATAATAAATGTAATGCGTTTTTTAGAAACTTGGGCAAATCTGTCAACTCTGTGCTCTTCAACATTATTAATGTTTACAATGAAACTATGACGAATTTCGTTTTAATCTTTTGGATTATGATTCTTGAAACAGTGCAGAACATAATTAGATGGAAAATAATCGATTTTTCCGACATATCCAGGTGTATATGCTCCTTAAATAATTTTTGAAATATTTTATTTCCTTTTGAAAACTATTAAAAAAAATTTTTTTTTAATTTTTTTTTCAATTTGGGGGGGGGTCATGACCCCTATGACCCCCCCTGCTGGATCCGCCACTGAGTACAACTTGTGGACGGTTGACCGTATAAAGCTAAGCACAGATGGCGCTAGGGGTTAAAATTCGTACTAAGATTTCCGGGTTACTACTTTCGATTGATTATTACGAAGCTTGAAAAAGGGCGCCATCAAATAATATAATACTTGTAGTATTTATAATAAAGCGCACTCTTTCAATTTAAATTTCAATGAACCAAACAACATATGAATTTGAAAGATCCCGCAAGCATGCTATGTCCGGTATGATGCTATTAAAAAATTAACTTATGGTGATATTTTACACAAATATAGCCAAATAAGGGATAACTCTAAAAACATGGCAAAGCTTACACTTTATTTATGATGTGATTTAAATTTTCTTCAATTTGTTTTAAACTCATAACTAGTTAGAATTTACAAATCGCAGGAAACTCTCTTATGAATGCTGAAAAAAAATGCGTGAATTTAACCATAAATCACATTAACAACCTTGAATGTTAAGCCTGTTCACACCTCGCCTCGTAAGCATTAACATACGCGGAGAGATACGCCGGAAATATTTTAAATTTCTTCCAGTTTAAAGAAGTTTGTTATTGTTTACATTCAGTCAACCATCCATACAATCTTCACGTTCTTCATCAACTCGCAAAACTCATTTCTCCAAACTTTTGGAAATATTTGGTACTGCCATAGACAAGACTGCAACAACTACAGTAGATTGCAAAAAATTTATTAAATATTTTAAACAATGTGTTCTGGTCGCACTTAAAATTAATAAACAATAAAAATAAAAGCGCTGTTTTTTTTTGGTACGAAATTAGTTAGAATATATCATCACAATCTATTTCAAGGCAACCAAATATGTATTTATAATGGGATTAATGTTTCGAACAAGCAGAGCAATGGAAGAAAAAAAAACGTTTTCTTAAAATAACCAAATGAATGTGTTGATATATTTTGTGCGTTATTACTCAGCGGTTGGCAACAGGAGGTTATGACGTTTACGGCGGACGTTTCGCAGCTGCTTGGGAAAGATGAACAAGATAAGCGTCGTTTGAACTGAAATTTGTGAGAGACAACGGTGGAAAAAAGAACCCGCTGCGACAGAACTAAATTTCTTTAACTGTAACCAATGAATTATGATAATCTTTTGCGCCCCCTACTGGGTTGCTCTGGCAGCAGGAAACAATATATGGAAATAACTTTCAAAAACATAATTCTAATGGTAATTGGCTGGAAATAAATCGCATTTTTTTGTACTATTTTCCGTCAACGTACTGACGGTACTATATTTTAATCCAAAATTGCTATTTTAATTCAATTTTGTTAAAGTTTAATTTGATTTTTATGCATTCGAAGTCTTCCTATGTTAAAAGAGGTCGAAATTTTGCAACCAAATCAAAGAGTTATTAATTCTTTTACAAACAGTGATTTAAAGAAGAAAGTTATTTAAAATTATATTAGAAAAAAAAATTGGGGGAGGGGGGGAGGGGGCAATACTTTCATAATATATATCATATTTTTCGATTAAAGAACTTTCATTACATACAACGTTTAATAAAGTATAGAAACATTTTATTCTAATTATTAAAAAAAAAGAAGTTTATTTTGCTAAATTACGCAAAATAAAACACCAACTGATTTTTCCAAGAAAAAAATTTAGTCTTAATTAGAACGTAGACAACAATACTATGCACTTTTTTTAACTTTAAGTTTTAAAGTTTATTTTAAAGAACTTCCATTCCATGCAGTCTTTGCTAAGCATAGTAACATTTTACTACAATTATAAGAACAATTTAATGAAAATTAATGCTTCAAACGGATTTTTTTTTGTTTCTCCAAACCACAGAAAAATAAAAGTCCACAAGATTTTGTTAAGAAAGAATAGGTACACAATTAAAATGCAGACGACAATGCTTGCGCATTATTGTTTTAATCACAAATTTTTAACTTTTAGATTAAAGAACTTTCATTATATGCAACGTTTGGTAAGTATAGAAATATTTTCTCAAATTATTTGAAAAAGAAATAATTTTAAAGAACTTCCATTTCTTGCAATCTTTGCTAAGTATTGTAACATTTTACTGTAATTATAAGAACAATTTAAAGAAAATTAATGCTTCGAACGGAATTTTTTTTTTGTTTCTCCAAACTACAGAAAAATTAAAGTGCAAAAGATTTTGATTAAGAAAGAATAGGTACACAATCAAAATGCAGACGACAATGTTTACGCAATATTTTTTTAATTACAAATTTTTTACTTTTAAATTAAAGCACTTTCATTATATGCAACGTTTGAAAAGTATAGAAGCATTTTCTCAAATTATTTAAAAAAAATATTTTAAAGAACTTCCATTCCATGCAATCTTTGCTAAGTATAGTAACATTTTACTGTAATTATAAGAACAATTTAAAGAAAATTAATGCTTCAAATAGATTTTTTTTTGTTTCTCCAAACCGCAGAAAAATAAAAGTGTAAAAGATTTTGTTAAGAAAGAATAGAGGCACAATCAGAACCAGTATCAGCTTGCGAGTTGAATAGTGGAGGCTTCAATCTTCCTGAAACAATCTCTAGAAACCGAAGAGAAATTGGAAGAAACGTACAGCTGTTCCGACCTAGATGACTTTTTCACAACTCTACGGTCAGCAGCTTTTTCCCGAAAGTATCACACTCCAACGAAACACACACACTACCATTCCTAGATTTCTGTTTCTTTCTTTTACCTTTTCTGCCTCGCCCCTATTTTCCCTCTCCTGTTTCAATGGTTTCATGGCACGGTTAACTTGCACCTTTTTTTTTTCTTATTTCTTGTTTTACTTTTAAGGTTTTGCTTTGTATGTGTGTGTGTGATTTTTTTTTTTCGTTTCTATAATACCAATCGCTTCCTGTTAGGTGGTTTTTTCCGACCTGCAGATACAAATGAAAAAAAAAAAAGAAACTAGAAAAATAAATTTAGCTTCCAGACTACAGTTTCTTGAAAAGAAGGACGATTTGGTGGTAGTTTAAAAATGAAGTTTCGAGAGTGCCGGAGTTTTTCATCTGTTTTTTTCACCCCTCTCTTTTTCTCGAAGAAGAGTTTTTCCTAGAAAATTACAATTTCGCGTGTATTTAGGATTGAGGCGTTGAAAACATGTTTTTTTTTCTTCTCCAGAGGTGTTGGAGTGAAAAGTTTCGGGATTTGCTGTCGGTGTTACAAATTTAGTTGATTAATTTTTTTATGACGGAAAACAATTCTTCCTTTTTGGTATTTTTATAATTAATAGATTATTAATGCATTTTTTAATTATCTGACTATTTTTTATGAAAATAAAACATCGTAAGCACGCGTGTTTTAACTTTCCTAATTATATTTTGATAGAATATTATAACTTGGCATTGTACATTTAGAATAAGAATAGCACAATAATAGACATATTAACACAAATGGGATAGTGATAATTTTTCCCATTGGAAAATAATTTCTTTTATTCGGTATTTTCAATGCAACACATTTAACATGTTTTTTTTTCTTAAATTTAATTTTTTTTAATTGTAATATCTCTACAAAGTACGTGTTTCAATTTCCCGATTGAAGAAAAAGGAATAAATTTTAAATTTAAAGATGCATTGTGGTGGGCTTAAATTGCAAGTGTATGTTTAAAACCATATAATGAAATAATTCTTCTATCATCAAGCTTCCAGTATTTTTATATTTGGAAAGAGAGGTACTGTTAAATATATGCGGATTTTTTAAGGTTGATATCATTGTCCACTTAACTTGTAATAATTTCTTTTTTAAATTGACAAAGGAGTAAAAGATACTGAAAATGAGCTGAAAATAAAATAGCATTGACGACGACTGGATGAAAATAAGGTGAATAATGATGTTGATTACAATACATGATTAGTGTCTCCCCTTAGGAAAATTTGCCATAGAGAGACCTGTGGTAATCAATGGCAACCTATGGTTACCATAGTAAATTGTATGACAATATACCTTACGCCTATGGTGGCCATAGAGATCAATATAGCACAACGCCATAAACCTATGGCAACCATAGAAATTTGTGTGGCAGGATACCATAGGTCTATAATAACCATTAAGAATTGTATGGCATTTATATGACAAGACACCGCAAACCTATAGTAACCATGGATATCTGTATAGCATTTATATGGAAAGACAATCCTTTATGGAAATGTACCACACACATATGGTAAATGTATTGGAACACACTTTACTTTCATGGTAATCTTATGGTAAAATGCCAAACAGTTATGGGAAAGTAACATATACACATGGCAAACCATTGAAACACACCATATCTACTTATTCATATGGTAAATGCAACATACATGTATGGTAATCACATTGCAATGTTTCATAAATGTACGGAGAACATACCATGGAGTGGTAGATTTGTTACGTCATTGTTGTTGATCATTGTTGATCATCATCATTGTTGATCAACTTTGTAGCTACTCCAGAGGTTGTCATTTCCTTCAAATATCAATGGAAAAACTGAAATGTATATTCTAAACAGCCGACACTATAGCCTCATCATTAGCTCTTTTAAATCACTTAAACTCTAAAAATTTCCGTATTTAATAAATAAATAGTAGCACATTTTCAATTAGAAACAACTGAATAACGCTGTGACAAAATAATCTTCTATTTTGACATACATTATCTCAAATACTAATGATCGCATCAATAATATTTGATGTCAGAATGTTCCTTAAATATTTCTTTAGAAGTGAGCAAAAACATTTTTAAGAAAAATTTACTGTTTCATCTAATGTATTTTGAGTTATGAAAAATAAAAACAAGCTTGTTTAAAACTTTTTTGAAACAGTGGTGGTGGCAACGTCGACGGCAGTAATTGTTTTTGAATACAGAGAGATAATATTATACACGCAAACGCAGAGCTATAAGCGATTAGCAGAGAGCTCGCCGCACTTAACTATACTCAATACTCAATACTTATACACATTTTTATCGTTAAGCATATTTTAGTTTTTTAGTTTTCCAATCTCTATTATGTACGACTAGCATATTTTGTACACATTCACTATAATGCACTCAGATAAAAATCTTACAACTGAATTATAAGAAGCAGAAAACAATTACTACTATAAGATATTTCTCAACATTACAGGAGTGGTAAAACAAGAGGGAATTAAGAAAAGTTATTATCACCCTTTTCCAAACGAAAAAGTAACCCTACTTCGACGAAAGCAAACTTAGAGCAACTCTAAGGTCTTCAAACGTGAAATTAGCGTCAGTAGAAATTAGATTTATAAGATTTGGCAACACATAAAGTGGAGCATTCTTTGTTGCCGAACGATAGAAAAAAAAATTGGAACAAAAAAAATGAAATAAAAGGAAGCAGCGAAAAGAAAATTTCCCTACCTAAAAATCAACTCAATATACGGACTAATGGCATCGGGGTTAATATATTCAGGATTTCACGCGATGCATAACGTAAAAAAAACGGATGGGAAAATGTAATTTAATTACACAACTTACTTCGCGTAAAATGTTCGCTCGAATGCTACCATTTTCTCCTTCAAAATTTTTTTCCATTATCGTCTGCTCATGAATTGTTCGCTTTGGCGACAGTTAAAAATGGCGAGTTAAAACCTTGAACCACAATGTCAATTAAAGAGCAGCGAGGAACAGACAGTTTAATTAGTGTTTCAAGCTAGTTCTTTGGAAAAGAAAAGTGTTTTATTATTAGATCGCTAGCCATTATGCTAGGGACTTCATTAAAAGGCTTGGCGCGGTCATGCGTTGTCCCACCTATTATATTTATAAGGATCTCCGAAGAATCAGTCCGCCAAACGAAAATGGGATCTTAAGAAATAAGCAAACGATAGCTGGGGGTTAATGTTGGCAAATAAATTTTAATAAAAAGGGCTTGAAAAGGAGATACAAAAAGAGCAAATCTGATTATTATTTTTAATACTTTTTACCACTTTTTTTTCAGCGAAAAAGATGAAAGATCTTTATTTGATAATATTGTAAATAGGATTACATTAAATTAGATTTTTAAAAATATCAAGCTCTCAAAAGGAGAGCTTTAATTTCATTCTGAAGGAACGCTCTTGAATTTAAATTCAATTATTGGGCTCATAAAATGATTTTGATTGCTTAATTTAACAACCAATTTGGGATAATAGGATGGAGGAAAAGTTTTTCTGGGCATAAATATGCTAACAAAATGCAGTAGAATGTACGAATTGCCCTAAATTAAAACTATTTTTTTTTATTAGAATTTCTAAAAACATTTCAGATTAATTGCAAAATTGATTTATTAAGGAGCAAAGACAGAAACAGTTTCAAAAATTGTATCTCATTAAATAAATAAATCACACTAAGAAACTAAAAGCTAATTTTCTTTTATAGATTATTTATTAATCTTTATTTTGAGTATATTTCAGGTTTTTATATTTAAATTTTGATCTAAATCATAATCTTAATTGTTAATCATCAAAGTAAGTAAATATTATTAAATTTAAATTTTGACAATGAATAATCATCAAGTTAACAAAATTTTAAATTCAAGTTTTGACAAAAAATAATCATCTCAATTTTACACTCTTAGTAGTTTTTGAACAAACTGAAATAATCAGTATTTAAAGAAGATAAAAAAGGACCTTAATTAAAGAGTATTAACGCATTTTTTAGAAATGAGCACAGTGTTTAGACTATCCCATCAAATCTTTCTTTCGTCGATGAAGAATGCATGCTTGCATTTTTTCCCCTTTCGGTGTCAGAATTTGAAACCAAAAACTAAAAAATTTCTTTTATAAAAAAGAAAATACATTAAATAATTAATATTGGTAGAAAAAATTTAAAAATAAAAACGTTGGTAAAACAAATATTTACATCAATAACGAAACCAAGTCCGGTACCAAGTTCTAAGTAAAAAAAAAAAATTATCATCTGAGTAACCTCTTTTGTCCAGTGAACCAGGCTGAACTAGATCAGTCTTCCACTATCATTCAATCATTTTCCGTTTGCACTATTCCTATTGGATGATGCGTATTCCAGTCCCAATAGAAAAGTATTCCTATTGGTTGAATCTGTAACTGATTGATCATTGATGGATTTCCAGTGAACAAGATGGTGGAGTGACGTCAGCTTAGACATCTCTTCTGAAACAGTCAGCTAGTTAGGTATAGTTCTTAGAAAAAAAAATCTTTTCTGGTCTCCAGGTAAATTTTGATATTGATCTTAAAATTTTGATATTGAAATTTTCAAGTCAAGCAGAGTTCCAATTTTCCAAAACGCATTTTGTGAACATTAAAAGAGATGAAAAATGAGTTGATTCAAATAAAATATAAAATAAAGATGCTTCAAGAAAACGGATTTATTGTAGCTGGAAATCGGTCGTCTTATGTTAGAGCTAGGCCTCCTGTTTTGTGCTCACAAAAAGCGAGAATCTTTAACTTAATTTTAGAATTAATTTTTGCAGGTAAAAAAAATATTGCATGCAGATTTTAATTCATTTGCTTCCTTGGCAAATTCTAAAAATATCTAATGAGAATGTGGAATAAATATAAATTTTGGCTGCAAAAAAATACAATAACAGTCCTTCTTTCAGTTAGAAAAAGGATTTTACTTTCCATATGTTAAACTACAGATCCTGGAGTTTCCTTATTAGTTCATTAACTACTCAATATTTTTAAATGATTTTTGTTTCATTTATTCTTAATTTCTATAATTTTTAGGTTGTAAGAATCTCTAAGATTTAATATTGCAAAAACTTTACATTTAAAAAAATACTAACGATCTTAGAGTATAAAATTTGGTAAATATAGGTCAAAAGAGCATATTTCAATGAATAAAATGAAACTAAAATCATTCAAAAATATTGATTTGTTAACTGAATAATTTGAGCTGTAATAGGCCAGTGGTTAAGACACTGAACTGTCGTTTTAAAGGACTTGGTTAAGATCCTCAATGACGGCTTAAAGCTCATCTAGCTCCAGATCAATGAGACACAGGGTCAGTCTGTACACAATAATCACCATATTTACATAATCATGCCGTTTATCATGAAGTTGTAATACCTTAACTTCCATGACACCACTAAACCACTATAGTTTGTCTATGGTAAGAACTCCCCCCTCCACAATGTCTGAGGCCGTCTGCTACTATGGAAACAAGTATAGCGCATTTCAGGGAGGGTAGCTTCGCTTCACTCTAGGGCTAACACAGTAGACAGAAGAAAAAGTTTCCCTTTCTCTCGCCAACCCGAGAATAAGCCTGTCCAAAACAGTGACCTCACACCCCTACTTGAAATAGTTATACCTCGTTACCATAGTCACCGAAACGGGACCAGATTAGGGGAGTTCTTACTTTAGACAAACTATAGATGTTGAGGGACAGATATACTTCACTGAATAATAATAAAATAATAATAATAATAATAATAATAACAAAATAAAATAATAAAAAATAATAATAATAAAATATAATAATAAAATAATAATAATAAAATAATAGTAATAATAATAATAATAATAGTAATAATCATAAAATAAAAAATCCGGACTTATATTTCTCCGTAAATTATCGCGGAATAAGTAATATTATTTTTTTATCATTATAGCTGTAGCAGAAGAGCCTTACTTCACTGAATAATTATGAAATAGTAATAATAATAATAAAATAAAATAATAATAACAAAATAATAATAAAGTAATACTAATAATTATACTAATAATCATAAAATAAAAAATCCGGACTTATATTTCTCCGTAAATTATCGCGGAATAAGTAATATTATTTTTTTATCATTATAGCTGTCGCAGAAGAGCTTTACTTCACTGAATAATTATGAAATAATAATAATCATATTAAAATAAAATAATAATAAAATAATAACAATAAAATAATAATAAAGTAATACTAATAATTATTCTAATAATCATAAAATAAAAAATCCGGACTTATATTTCTCCGTAAATTATCGCGGAATAAGTAATATTATTTTTTTATCATTATAGCTGTAGCAGAAGAGCTTTACTTCACTGAATAATTATGAAATAATAATAATCATATTAAAATAAAATAATAATAAAATAATAACAATAAAATAATAATAAAGTAATACTAATAATTATTCTAATAATCATAAAATAAAAAATCTGGACTTATATTTCTCCGTAAATTATCGCGGAATAAGTAATATTATTTTTTTATCATATGAAAGGGATCCTAAAGTCCCTTATTGGGGAAAAAATAACCTTTCGAACAATTTTATTCAAATTATATGTTATTTTTATTCCTAGTTGCAACGTACTTTTAAACAGATACTCATCAAATTTTAAAAGTTTCTTCAGGAGAACCCAAACTAATCAATTTGAAATTTATATATCTTAACTTTAAAATGTAAAATAAAACTCCTTGCTATACTTGTGAACAGTTTGGCTCCGAACAAGCAGCTTTAATCGTTGAAAGTGAATCGCGGTCGTATTTTCACGCCAAATAGGCCGCCACCTCTCAAGTAATGACCGCTTCTAACTTTGGGACGTGCTGCTTTGGCTCCTCGTAAAATACGCCTTAAAACTTGCTTTATGTGTCCCTTGCTTTAAGGGTTAGAAGCCTTCTAGAAATCAATTAGAACAGGAGGTCCAGAACATCTCAACTCCACCGTGTTTTAGAATAATTAAACTTATTGTCGTGGAAAAGGGGCAAAATCTAATATGCTACACCGTCATGCTAAAATTGAAGCCAATTATGACATCTTCGAAGTTCTTTCATGAAATAAAGAACTTTGAAGTGTCCAAAAGTTGGGTGATAAAACTGAAATGCATTAGGTTAAGGACAATAATTTAATCAATGAAATTTCAGTGTTAATTAGCGAAATGCAAAAAAGTAATTAAATCTGTTTACATTAACAGAAATCTGAGAAAACATAAACTTTGATATATTTTTTATTACTTCAGAATAGATCTCTAAGGAATCTAGTCAATTCGCTGAACACTTGTAATAGATTTTTCTAAAAAAATAATTATAATAATTACCTTTGATGTAATCAAATAAAAACATTTAAATTAAAAAAAAACTATTAAAACTCTTCCCGTCTAGAAAATTGTCAACGAGTGATTTCTTTTATTAAAATGTTTAAGATACAAATTGACTGCATTGTAAAATATCCCGGATCAAGTTATGGTAGAAAGTACTGGCATTCAAGGTGCCAGTACTTTTTACCGCAAATTCCATTTTTACCGGAATATGTTACAAAATGAAAAATCGGATTTACCGTAATTTTTATAGTAATAATTTCTTTAAAATAATTGAATCACTCTAATTAAATGAAAATTAATGCAAATATTACGGTATAGTATTTTACTGTAAAAATAGAATGTACGAATGACGCACCCAAAGTGCC
Source organism: Parasteatoda tepidariorum (assembly GCF_982258835.1). Taxonomy (NCBI): domain Eukaryota; kingdom Metazoa; phylum Arthropoda; class Arachnida; order Araneae; family Theridiidae; genus Parasteatoda; species Parasteatoda tepidariorum. Next base: position 57,356,029 of record NC_141763.1, on the reverse strand, counting down.
GCTACTATATACAGTAATCCAGAATTTTTACAGTGTATAAGCAAGTTCAAATAATAAAAAAAATAATTGAAAAACATATTGTTTTAAATCTTATTAATTTAAAAATAAATCTTTCTTTCATTAAAATAATTTATTACAATATATGACTTCTTAAAACTATAATACCTACTTAATATGATAAAAATATAGGATATATTTAGTAATAGCAGTTTTTAGTTTTCATTTCTCTAGAACTAATTAATAATGTTAGACTTTACGACCTATTTGGTTCAAATTTTTTATTCTTCCATTTAGAGTTAAGTAGTTCAAAATTTTGAAAAAAATCTGTGTATCTTACAATTTAAATATTTTATTTGAGTATTATTAAAACAAGCAAAATAAAATAATATGCTTTTATAAAAAATTTTGTTTTACGTAAAATTTTGTTTGAATCAACAAGTTTTATAATTCTGAGACAAAAATATTTGATTGTTTTAAATAATTTCAAAGATGTGGGGAAATATTAAAAAACTAAATAAGAAACTTTATATCGCTTTTTTGACTTAAGTAATGGAATCGCATTTTCCAGATTGTGGTTACCCCCTTCTCAACATTTTGAAAGTCAAAAATCCCATATCCATTTAAAAAAAGTCACATTTTATTCCTGTTGTTATGAGAAAGCATATTGCTGACTCTGACTTTTATAAACTAAAATATCATTTGCACGAATATTTTACCATATATAAGGTTATAATAAGTAAGACAAGGCTCGAATCTCAAAAAGTAAAAATCCTATCATCATAGATTTAAAGTTATCAAGGTGTTTTCTTTTTTATTTTTCTCATTGTTCCCACCAAAGACAGCCTTTTTTTAGACTTGTAATTCTTCCTTAACATACGAAACACGGAATAAAACACTACACTAAACCAATGACCTCATCAGAAGCCGAGACAGGTGATTTCTTCACGCACTGACGTGATCAGACAAGTTTTGACCTCCTGGGTTCATTTAATAAGATGTGCTTAGCTGTCATTAAAAAATTGGAAGAATTATTTTTTAATAAGAGATAATCATGTTTCATTACAAGATCTTAAAATGAAGAATTAATGATATCCTTCTGATAACAACTCTTAATGGTTTTGCGTGCTGATTTTATTTCATTTATTAAGTTAAATGTCTTCACTTTTCTTAAAAAATGATGTAATTATTATATTAATATGTGTAATATGTTAATCAAATAATCTGCATGTCAGCAAGTATTTTTTATGAAGTTTTAATCTTTGGGATGATTCATCTTAATAGCAATTAAAATTTAATTTATTCGAAACGCATGCACGTTTACATTGGTTAAATTATCTATGTTTGAAATGTTAGTAAAAAGCCATCTGAGGTATTATTGTTATTTTAATAATTATAAAGAATGTACATAAGAATATAAGAATCTAAATATGAACTAGTGAATCAAAGTTTGTCTGAATATATATTTAAAACTTGTTTATCTCTTCTTCATGCATTCCATATCAGACAATAGTAAAAATATATAGCATTTATCATTATTAATATAGTATTTATCACAATTATTTAAAATATATATTATTTATCAATTAAAATAGATACAATTAGTTTTTCAATTAAAATAGAGATATTCAATTAAAATGGAGACTATTAATAAATTAAATTGAAATATGAAAACAATTTTCGCAACCACGGATGAAATATATAGGTTATCGAGGCAAGTGAATTAAATTTGCATACATATTACAAGATTAAATTTACTAAAAGAATTGAAAGCGTACAAGGTGATATTAACACTAATTTATGCACAGTGCTCCACAAAAAAGTAAATAAATAAATAAAAAATGGATAACTTTGAATAATTTATGATCTAATGATCGGATCTTCACGTTCTAGGACTCAAACTTAATGGTTCAAGGAAATGACCTGAAATATGCTAATTAATTTTAAGTTACAAAATTAAACACAAAAAATGCATTTTCTTTGAATAAATATGCCTTTTTTTAAATAGATTTCGATTTCTGACCTCCAAAATAAAGAGTGTAGCCGCAATCTGGGAAATATGGTCCCCATAGTTTGGTCAGAAGTATCAGTTTCTCTTAAATCTATAAAATGTTCACCATTGAAACGGAGTCTCTTCAAGAAAATTTTAATGTTCTTTACTGAGAATATAAAATACAACTTAATTTATATTACCAAATAAAAGAAATTTATACGTAGATAATTTATTAAAAAAATATGTGTTAACATACAGTTATAAACAGCCTACAATCATTAATTGCTAAGTCAAGTCCCTTAACCCAAACCCAATATTGCTGATTTTTGAAAAACTTTGTTTCATATCTTTTGGGAAAGCGCAGAAGTACTAGGCAATGAAACAAAAAATTTATTTAATCATATTTTAAATGATAATTTAAGAAACTGATTTTTTCAAATAGTTTTAACAAAAAATCATTTTAGTGGGTACTATATTAAACCCCTCAAACTTTGAAACCCACTCATGTTCCAAGGTAAAAAGAATGTACTTCGGTCGTCTGTACATACCTTTAAAATTTTTACAAATAGTTCAGGTATATCTTAGAAAACCTGAATTTGCAATTTTATTTGCATTTAGTTTTCTAGTAATATACTTTAATGCCATAATTCTCGTAAACAACTAATCAAGTTTTTTAGCAACATCCTTGGGTAACAGAAAGAGAATTGTATTTAAACTTGAACATTGAAACAGGCACAGACGCAATACGAAATAACATGAGTCACATCTACTTCTAAATTTAAGAATTTCGCATATTTTTCTTTGAATTTTAACATATTAACATGTATTTCTAAAATATTAATATGTATAAATTTCTCCCTCTCTTTGATACCCATTATTTTCATAAAATAAAAAAGTTTTATGTAACTTTTCACATTTTATACTCAAATTACTCCTAAATAATGTAAAGAAGATTTTAAAAAAAAAATGTAATTCTTACGTAAAATAATTATTTTATAAAAATTTACTTATTAAAATTTACTTATTAATTTATTTATAATTTTACTAATTAAGTTCTATAATAATAAACCAACATCAAGGTTTTCCATATGATGTCTTTGGCTCTATGTTATCATTCGCCTTAATTAGGAGTAATGAACTGAATTACAAAAAGCATAAAACAGAAAATAGATAGCAAAAAAATAGGGGAAAAAAAACAATCTTAAATTAATGAAATGCTTGATTTTATTTGTTTTAAATGAGAAGAAATATTAGCAGTCATAACTTAAAATATTTCTTATGAATGTTCTGTAAACAATATCCACTTTACGGTGTGTGATGCATTATTTTTATAAATTACAAGCATCTATATTACTTACAAAGATATGTCAAATATAATTAATCATGTCTCAACATTAAAAACATTCTGAAGACAGAAAAGAAAGAAAGAAAGACCGCGAAGTATTTTGATCTTCTTCCGGTATTAGAGTAGGCAGGTGTGAAAAATCACGTTCCAGCTCGCAGAATAGAACGTTTTGGCGAAGACAGATTTAGAGTTTGTTATTGAATATCTACGTTGTTTTTTCGCCAACAGCTGTCTTTGCTGTCAAAAGAACCCGTTCTGTTTTTACTCATATGCCAAATGGATATAGACGTACCATGGATTAACGTGATATGTAAATCTCCTACGCTTAGAACCACCTGCACTTTCTTTAATGAGAAGGATATCACTAAACGCTCTTTTTTTCCGCCATCCAAGTTCATTCCCCTCTTTCAATTTTTGAAAATAAATTTGTACGTAACAAATTGCTCCTTTAAGACGCATTTATTCAAAAATCACAAAAAATTTATTAAAAAAAATGGCGATAAAAATTTATTATTTACGCTGTTCACATAATAATTTACAACTACATTTTAGTTTTAATGATGCTTAAATTTTAAAACTTCTAAACGTACTAATTTTTGTCTTAATTATGTTACGCAAATTACTTTGAGAATCATGATAGCACCATGTTATGGGGGCGGGGGTTGCAAATTAGCAGGTCCTTTATTTTAGTGTGAATGATGCTTTGTAATAACACCGGGAGAAAAATTAACGAAAATGGGCTATCTATGCCTTTTATATTTACTTAGTTTTTTATCAGGTTTTATTAATTTTAAAAATTGATGTCAGAACAAAGTAGTTATCTTTTATGAAAGATTAAAGAATAATTAGTGTCCCCCAACACTAAAATTTATAAATAGAATCATTTGAGAGGGTAAATATGCGGTTTACTTCATTATGGTGCTTATTTGCTGTCCCTGGCCAAATTATTAGTCGCACTATAAGATTCTATGTAAAATCATAATTATCAGGTGATAATATATACAGCTTTATTGTTTTTACAAGACTGAAACCGGTTTGCACTTGTTTACGTTCGTCTATCAATGGGTTAATATTGTAATGCAATATATTGAAAATAAATACGAATAGGAAGTTTATAAAAATATCCTGTATAAAAACCCATTACATGTATGTTTAAATATAAAAGTCTTGTCTATAAAATCGTGCAAAACATGTAATTATTAAATAACTACAGTGAGCCTAATATTTTCATCTAATTATTACAATATAATAATATAATACAGTAGGGAACCGATTATCCGGAATGATCGGGACCATCGCTATTCCGGATAACTGATTTTTCCGGTTTTCTGAATCGCTACAAAAAGCCGTTTTTTTTAATTGTTAAACACAACTGAAAAAAAAAATATTTAGAAATCTTAAAGAGAAGAAAAAACGATGAAGTAATACACTAATGATTATTTCCGAAATGATGGTAAGGTAAACATCTTTCAAAAAAGAACGAAAAATCCTGAAATCTTATGAGGAAAAAAAAAAATTTTTTTTTAAATGGCGGGAAAATGTATTGAATTTCGTTCCGGTTTTTTGGTTTTCCGGTTTCCTGATTTCCGGATAACGGGTTCCGTACTACCTGATATAATAAATATTCTATATTTATATGATATATCATCCAATTTGTCCAATCGACGAATTTATGTTATATCTCGCCTTATTTAACCAATTGATACACGAACGTAAACAAGTTCAAACCGGTTTAGACCACGTAAAAATAATAAAGCTGTATAGTATCACCTAATATTTAAGATTTTGCATGGAATCTTATAGTGAGTTTAATAATTACCCTTTAGTTACTTTTTGATCATATTTGAAAAAAAGTAGGGGAGAGTGGGGTCAATTGTAACAGGGTACGATTGTAACAGAGCAAAAATTTCGAGTGTCGAGTTCTAGATTTGGTTCCCAGGTGGCGCACAAGGTGCATTTAATAAATCTACTTGTACACCGCTGCTGGCAACCATTTTTATGTACTTTTGAAAGAGTAACATCACAAAAGATATTTTCACGCTACGTAAGTACTTTTTTTTGGTATTGGAATATTATATTGCAACAATGTAATTTTGTTTAAACAAATAAAAATTACTAACCGAATATGTAAGTGGGCACCTAAATTAACATTTCAAATTGAAAAGATTAGTGTTGTTAATTAACTAGCATTGTTTTTAACAAATGAAGCTGAAATGGCGTCTTGAGGACGATTGTAACAATAAGTAAAGGGACGATTGTAACAGCTGAAAATAAAATTCATAATTACAATTGCAATTGTTTAACCCCTTAAGTCCCATTTCTCATGTTTACAAACCATTACTTAACTCTTTAAGAGCCACCAATAGTTTCCTATATCATTTATATTATGTTGCATGTGCATTATTGTCACCTTTTACAGCATAAATAAAAAATTTTAACCCCTTAAAGTTAAAAGTTTAACCCTTTAGGTCTCTGCTCATTATTATATTTACTCCTAATCACTACTATTTTGATCAATAAAAAAATATATCACAACTATGATAATATGAATAATTAACAATGTTTTAGTTGAATTTATGAACTGTTACAATTGATCCCGTAAGTGGGGGCAATTGTAACAAGTGCACGACTGTGAAAAATTTTTAATAACTAATATAATAAAATTTAAAATAAGGTATTTATTTTTTTTCTAGTAGAGGATAGTCTACTTTACGCGTCTGTCAATTAATACTAATAATATATTGGATTTTTTGTTAGTTAAAAATAGTTAAGTAAAAAATGTTACAATTGACCCCACTCTCCCCTACAGTAGGGAACCGATTATCCGGAACGATCGGGACCATCGATATATCGGATAACTGATTTTTCCGGTTTTTTGAATAGCTACAAAATGCCATTTTTTTATAGTTAAACCCAACGAAAAAAAAAATTAAAAATAATCTTAAAAAGAAGAACGAAAAATCCTAAATTCTTATGAGGAAAAAAAAAATTTTTTTTTTAAAAAATGGCGGGAAAACTAATCGAATTTCATTCCGGTTTTTTGGTTTTCCGGTTTTCTCATTTCCGGATAACGGGTTCTGTACTGTAGTTTTGATTTTAAAATATTTCAGAAGTTACGAGCTTGTTTACTGATTGCATTGCACAAGAATCATTGAACATATTTAATCGTTTTTGCCGACTGATATATTTTGCTTACGATACAATTTGTCTATGTTTCAAATCGTTTCCGAATGTGGAGAGATGATAACTATTATAACACATTAAGAAATGGTATAATATTACTTTCCTCAGAAATATTCATTTTGCTTTAAACTTGTACTTTTATTTATTTTATTTTTGACTTTTTTTCTAGAACCTACACTCCTAAAATGTAAATTTATCAATGAGAACTATTTCTCTTTTTTTAATTTTCGAAAGTACAGTGTGCAAAAAAAAAGATATCACCCTGAATAACTTTCGTTCCAATGACAGGATTTTCACTCACTAAATTTCAATCTGGGGGTGACTTCAAATATGCTAATTATTTAGTGCTAACTATTAATTAAGTTGCAAAATAGGTCGAAAAAGGGCACTTTCTATGAATAAACATATATTTCGTATTGCATATTTGGATTCTTAATATAGAGGGTAGCCGTGATCTGGGAAATATGGTCCCCATAGTTTGGTCAGGAGAGCGATTCAAATTTTGGACCCCTTAATGTTAATTTCACTTAATGTGCTTTTAGTCATATTTTTAACTTAATTAAGCATTTCAAAAAACATTGCACCCGCTCATAAAGCCCAATTACCCAAAAATAATTTACGAAAAATAATTTTTAATAACTATTCACATGAGCTATAAAAATGGATTATTATTTGCAAAGAGCACCATATTTCATTTAGCGATGAAGCATTCGAAAAACAGCCTTGAAATATACAGCCTTAATTGTTTGTCCATTCAAAAGCCCATACAATACTTTACAGTAAGATTAATTTTATAGTTAAAAATTATAGCTTCGCGTCCAGTATAAGGCAATTATACTGTAGTTTTTTATTTTGCCTGGCAAAAGAGCTTCGAAAAATACTAATAAGTCAACTTTCAATAAAAAAGTTTCTTACAGTTCATCAATCTGCACGCAATCCTTGACTTTCTAGCTTTAAACACGTATGGTCATGACGAGTTTTTTTTTCATCATTAAATCATAAAGTTGGAATAATAGAGTATTTTCTTTTGTTTTTAACTAAAATCATAACTAGTTTTAGAAAGCGTAGAGCAGTCTTTTCTTAAATCAATGATTTCTTTTCATGTTATGGTTTTGTTACGTAGCTGTGTTATTCGCTGTGTTTATGAATAGCAGGTGGCTCTTTTCTTATGAATTAATCATATTTTTGGTGTATTTCATATTGCATGAATGTTTAAGAAAGCACGCATAAGCGTGGGGGTGTAGCTCAGTGGTAGAGCGTTCGCTTTGCATGTGAAAGGCCTGGGGTTCGATCCCCCACACCTCCATGATATTTTATTTTAATTACCTTTTAAAATCCTTTTCCAAATTTTAATGTTAGGAAATGTTCTATTATTTGAAAAACAAACCATAGCTTCAAACGAGTATAAAGATATACTTCATTTAATTGGTTCATCAGCTTCTGTTCTTTTGTTTGATTAACTTGTATAATAAAATCAATTTTGTATTATCTTGTATACATGAAACATTTAATTATGCATTAAAACCAATTTTATAAACGCAAAACATTTATGTAAATAATTTTACGAAAGTGTATAAGAATATTTATATAATAGGTTTTTAAGCTCGTTCATACTTATCAAATCAAATATATAAAATTCTCTTACGTGGCTCCCAAACTTTGGCTGTATTTCTTTTCCGCCGGTGGCAACGTTTGCTTTGTATTGTTTACGTTACCATTTCTCTTACACGGCGAATCGACCAATGATTGCCACTAAAATGTCACATGCCAAATCTAGTTGAGGTGGCTCAACATATAGCGCTCTTGAGAACGGAAACTGAAATAACCAGAGAGTATCAGCTGCGGCAATCTCATACTATTAAGCTAGGCAGAAGTGAGTAGTCTTTGTCGATCGATCTCTATTTTAGTATTTTGTCGAAAGCGCTTTTTTTCACGAATTTATATATTACGAATTTATTTGACGATTTTTGATTTATATCACGAATTATACAATAGCACATTTCTAATAGGCTTAGCGAATTAGATGTCATTTATTTGAATTCAAATTTATTTTAATGACTTAGTATTTACTAAAAAAAAAGTATTTACTAAAAAATTTTTAAAAAAAAAGTTTTTATATGGATTTGAATGATTGTTTTGAATTATTTAAATTTTGAGCATTTGCAATGTACCTAAGTTAGAAGCGAGCGAAGCTCGCTTGGTTTGCGAAGCAAACTATATAAGATTGCGTAGCAATTTTCGGGGATTGGCGAGCGTTAGCGGGCAGGGGGCGCAGCCCACTAGTTAGATATAATCATACAAAAATATTTATATAAATATTAAAAATATTTATAGAAAAAAGTTACTGAAGAGTAAAATTCTGCTCATGAAAATTCACTTTCACCATTTATTAAAATTTCTTAAAAAAGAAAACATAAAAATAAAATAAAAACTTCGAGGAAAAACGAAAAGTGAGAAATTTTATTTTAAAATATATTTCTGTAATAAATTTGAAACGTTAAAAAATCATCAGAGACTAAAGTTTACGTAAAAAGTCAAATAATTCTTAGTTTATTTTTATAAAGAAAAGCAAAATGTTTGATTTCATTTTTTTAAGTGGTAGCAACACGCTTTTCAAAAAACTTAAATCTTAAGCTAAATTAAATCGGTGACAAATGTAAATTATGAATCTTAAAATTAATTCTTTTAATGATGTTAATCAGTCAGAAAGTTATTTTTTTAAGGGAAAAAAATACAACCCAGTTTCAATTATTTATTTTCATTTTTCAAAAAACAAATAATTAAAATTCAAATAAAAACGAAATATCTTTTATTTTAGAAAAAGTAACTTCATTTTGATTTTCTGTTTTTTATATTGAGAGGATATAATTTGCGTGAAAGTTTTTGCTTACTTTTTAAATATTGAACATAAAAAAAATTTCCACTGTTTAATTTCTTTCGGAATTTTTTTTAAATCACTTAAGCGTACATGAAAATATTTTTTTTAATGGATTTTAATTGAATTTTACAAAAATATGTGGATAATTTATTTAAAAAGCATGCGACAAACAAATACCTGAAAAATGATTTCGAATTTTTTCTTTCGTATTATTTATTTGTATAACGACGAAAGTAACAGTTTAAAACTTTTAGAGCTATTTTGTTGCCGGAAGAATAATTTAAGAAATGGCGCGTTTATGAATCTTTCAATAAAGGTGGATAATTCATTTTTTTTTATTCTACTTTTTTATCCAATTTTACAAAACTAGCATTAAATATATAGTAGCAACATGGTAGTACAACAACTTTCAAAAGTAAGTTTCTTTTAACTTGAACTTCGTTAAGTTTAAAGTTAGTAACATTACTTGCTCTTGGAGCATAGGAACTTTCCAACTCATTCTATTTGAAGTCAGATATTTTTACTCTCTCCATATCCTTCCTGTTGTTTTCAATTCGTTTACAATCGTCCTGCGTCAAGAATTTTTAGGCCTTCCTCTTTTCCTATTGCCATGAGGGTACCAATTAAAAAATAAAAACTTGTTTTATTTTCATTTTTTCAGGTTCACGTAGAACATGACCTATCCATTGCCATTTATATATTTTTAATTTCCAGATCAATCGGTTTCCGTTTTACTTTTCTACGGATTTCTGCATTACACATATTTTGGAATCACTTTTTACTCAAGATTCTTCTCAAACAGTTGTTAAAAAATACATTTTTATTTCAGTGTCATGTCTCAGATCCATATAGTAGGACAGATTTAACATTCTAATTTTAGTTGAATTTGTCATATTTTATTTTTTCAGAATTTATTAGGAACTAGCCGCCTAAGGTGGCCATCTGTCCGCCACGCTAAAGGTTTCCACAAATAAAGTTTTTTAAAACATAGCAGGAAATCTGAAGATTAGTGGACAATTAAAGTGTTTCTGTCCTGCAATTTTGTCTTCATATCCAGTTCTGCTGCAGATGTGTTATAGCTCTTGAGGATGTTTGAAGATGTAACTTTGCTATGGTAACCTAACCTATAATATAACTATCAGGTGGAGACTTGTTTTTTTTTCTTAAAAAAAGGCCTCAGAAATTGTAAAAGCATACAAAAGTTGCTTTAAATACATGAAAAGAACACGAAAACGAAATAATTTTTTATGGTATCTATTTCTCTATAATTTTTTTATGGTATCAATTTCTATGTCTATATCGCTACAAAAATTAACGTCGGGTAGACTATATTTGAGGGTGCCCCTTGATTCTCGCCAAGTTGTGATCGCGGTTGATCGCCAAGCTGGGCGATGTTGAAACCCAATCGTGATTCTCAACGGTTTAGATTTTAGCGTTATTAATGTTCAACGGTATGCGTAATTTCAGAGGTCCATTAGTTCTTCGTTAGATACCGGCTGGTAAGGTTACTTTTACTTCTGGTCAATAAGATCGAAGGTATGTGGGCAGTCATAAAAAGGGACTTTATAAAAAAATGTCATCACCAGATCGGTACCACAAACGCCATTTTCGATTCATATTTCGCCGAATTTATGTGACGATGGAGGTACACAGATTCTATTCACGATAAATTTAGACAATATCTAACTGTTATTAGATAATTCTGTGCACCTAAATCTGAGTATATTCAAGCTTAATGAAGAAGTGAGTTGTTGTTTTTTTCCTTTTCTTTCTGCACCTACTCCATTAATCTTTGCTTCGATTCAAAATCCTTTTTATTGGATTTATTAATTTTGCTTATATTGGGTTCATTGCAAGCTTTATCCGATGTTTTGTTGAAATTTCCAATGTTTTTTGAAATATCATTATGTTTTGGCCGTTATTTCTGTTACCACGGTGTTCCGCGCAAGCAGGAATAGCGCCAAACATAAGTCACCAATTTCGCCAAGGGGCATCCTCAAGTATAATTTTACCTTATCGTCTTCGCTTAAGAAAAAAAAAAGAGCGTGGAAAGAAGAAGAAAAACTTAATATAACAATTATGAACAGCGATAAATATATCAAAGCGTAGCGTTCTATTTACGTATCTAATATGTTGCCACATTTTTAGTACAAAAGTTAAAGTTTTATCCACTTTGATAAATGTAAACTAATGCGAATCTTACAATTAAATTACTAATTCCTTCGTATATCATTGGTTTAAGTTGTCGAAAATTAATATTTCAATTGTAAGGTTCGCATTAGCATACATTTATAAGAGTGGAGAAAAGTATATGCATTTTTTAATAGTTTCTTGAATATGGCTCTTTGAAGACGAAAAAGCATAGATTTTCTTACAAAATGACTGATAACTAAGAAACTAATCCAAATTTTTGAAAAAGAAAAAAAATACTTCTTCATTATGTCAAAACACAATTATGTGCCGAGTTTCGTGCCTGGGCGAGGCTTCTGGGGCGATATATTGTGATTACAGACACACACACACACAGCCGCGTTTATTATTATGTATAGATGTATAGATAACGGAACTGCTTAAAGCTATGTTGAATCTATTTACTATATCTTCACTAGTCACTCTTTCGTTGGTTGCCAATTTTACTTCCATGAAAAGTAAAAAAAGTTAATATAAATTTTATTTTTATTTTGAAACTTTACTTTATAATTAAATGTTAGAGCAATGTAAACATTTTTTTTTTTGCATTAAGATTATTCTCTATAGTGTTATTCAGTGGCAGTTCCGCAAACATGTAAAGTACCTATATGGAAATTGTACTGAGCTAAAGTTAGATGTAAAAATCTACACTTTTGGACAAAATATGCCTTTTTACTACATTGCCAACAAGATCTTTTTCTCACCTATTTAGCATTAATCTAGGATGATGCAAATTTGATGAAGGCTCATTAAGGGATCAAATTGAGTAAGGGACCATTGATTGAAATATTCAAAAGCACTAATTTATTACAGAAAAGGAGAATAGTAACAAAATAAATTTTTACAAATACTATTAAAAATCCTTTATAAATATTAAAAAAAAATTTTTATACTACTTGATTTTTACACTAAAATTGAATATTTATTAATTTGTGTTGAACAGCAGCTCTACTAATTCTCCTGGGTATTTTAAAACAACGATTATATTACCATGAAATTATGTGTTGTGAAAATACTTAAAATATTGGATTATACAACATCGTTAATTTAAAATAAACTGTTCGAAAACATATTCTTTCAACAAAGTAAAACAAAAGACGATATACAAAAGAAAATCTCCTCTAATTTCCAGACAAATATAAAATAAATCACTGTAAAAACTCTAACATCTTTATTTTCCAATAATATACTTTAAGATGCTTCTTAAATCTTTTAACAATATAAATACAACGAGATACGTAATAAAGGTATTTTCAATGGAAAAGTTTTTCAAAAGTTAAAAAAAAGCCGCTTTTTCTTTAGAAAATGACCTAAAAGAACAAAGAATCAAACCCCACAATTTTACATGTATTGCTTACAGTATCTTTTCCCCGGTAGGCAATATACGTGAGCAAACAACGTTAACGTACATCTTCAGAGCAAACGTAAAAAAATAAAATAAAAACATCGATTACTTCCCCTTTTTTTCCAGTTCTTTACTTTCAACAGCGGACAATACATAACCACATTCTAAGTCTTTAGAGGGTCCCATTTACTCTATAAAGTTAAAAAAAAAATAGGTACCTCGACAAAACAAGGTATTAAAAGAATTCAATTCCCTTATCTTTTCTATGTCTTTCCCTTTTTTATTTTTTAGTTAGAAAGCACTTCGGCAGGAATGCCAACGATTTCGGATAGACCTTTCGATGCAACGACTTGTGCTGTAACTTCACGAACCAATTATCGGTCAACCGAAAGATGGTAAAAAGTGGATACAGCATTTGTAAAAAAAAAAATGTTTTTTTATTTCTGAAATAGATCAAACGAAGTAAATACAGATTTAATGGTGTACTTAAAATTGAATTAAAGGAGAAAAATTCAATAATAATAAACTAGGGGTATAATTTGTTATCTATTCTTAAGTATGATTTATTAACACCAGTTTATCTATGATGTAGTCATCTGATGAATAATACGTAAATAAGAATACTTTTATTTATATTAAATGGCGGATAAAAATTAATACTTATGTAAAATTTCATACTATTACTTATGTGAATTAGATTCTATAATCTATTCTACATCTTTTCCTTTTATTTTTAGTTTCAAAGTACTTCAGCAAGAATGCCAACTATTTCGGATAGACCTTTCGATGCAAAGACTTGTACTGTAACTTCACGAACCAATTATTGGTCAAACGAAAGATGGTAAAATGTGGATACAGCATTTGTAAAAAAAAAAATTATTTTTATTTCTAAAATGGATCAAACGAAGTAAATACAGATTTAATGGTGTACTTAAAATTGAAGTAATGGAGAAAAAATTTAATAAGGATAAACTAGTTGTGGAATAATCTGTTATCTATTCTTAAATATGACTTATTAACACTAGCTTATTGATGACTTTGATGTAGTCATCCTATGAATAATACGTAAATAAGAATACGTTTATTTTATATTAAATGGTGGACAAAAATCATTACTCATATATAATTTCTTATACATAATTTCTTATCGTTACTTATGTGAATTAGATTCAATTATCTATTCTACATCTTTTCCTTTTATTTTTAGTTTAAAAGTACTTCACCAAGAATGTCGTTGATTTCGGATAGACTTTTTGATGCAACGACTAGGGCTTTAATTTTACGAACTAATTAGCGGAAAACCTGAAAATTGTAAAGAGTGGAAACAACATTTAAAAAAAATTAATTTTACTTATAAAATAGATCAAACGAAGCAAATACAGATTTAATTCTGTACTTAAAAGTTAAGAAATAAAGAAAGATTCAATAACAATAATCGGTAAAATCCTAGTACAGCTCACCTCTTGGTGACTTTTTGAAATCTCGCCGAGTTAGCTATCATTAATGGGATCAACGTTGCTTTTTACAAATTAAAGAAAATTTAAATTATTACAAATTTATTAAATTATTTTTTAATGGAATAAAAAGTAACTTTAACATTTTCAACCGGTACACCACAAAAAATAACGGTATTAAATGAAATAACGGTTAAAAATGCAGCAATAACGATGATTTTAACAGCAAGTGATCAGAATAAAATGAAAATAAAAATAACGATCATAATAAATATAATAATAATAATAATAAATAACGTTCAAAATAATCTCCCCGAAATATCTTTCGGAAACCTAGTTTGGCGAGATTTCAAACACTTGCTTAGCGAGATTTAAAAAAATCGCAGTTACGTCTTACGTCTGCTTTCTAGTTGTTATCAGTTATTAAATATCTATATTATATAAAACGCTAATACGTATGTATGTATGTATCAATGAAACCGATGATATTTCTTTTCTCGCGCGGGCAACAGTTTTCATTTTTAATTGATTGGATTCGGCGCGCAAGAGCACGTAGTGAGCAACCAGATAACAATAACCAGAGTGAGCATTATCAGGTTGTTCAATTCAGATTCATGCACTAAAAACATGACAATATTTAATTTAAACTCAATTAGGAAATTATTAATTAATTGAAGTGAGAATGCTTTAAAAGGCCGCTGTTGAATTGATATTTTTCTACTGGGAGCTACCTAAACGTCTAAAAAACGCTTAAGTGTTTGTATTGAATGCATTGAATTTTTTTATATTTCGCGTTTATTTATGCATTGAATTTTCACGCTTTAAAATGCAGAATATTAGTGAAGCAATATTTGATAATTTATTTTGCAAATATGTTTCTTATTTAGCTAATGTTTTGATTTTTTCACCATGTACAATCTAAATAGCTAATATACTTTTTTAAAAGCCAATAAGAACATTGGTAGAATTCTTCTACATAAGTACAATACTATGTCTTTGATGATAAAATACTATGTCTTTGATGATAATATATTATGTCTTTGTGCTAGAACATTGTGTTCATTGGCGAGCGAGCGCAGCGAGCCATGGTTCACGGCGTGAACCACATAGGATTGCGTAGCAATTCTCGGGGGTTGGCGAGCGTTAGCGAGCAGGGGGCGGAGCCTCCTAGTTATTTATTAAAACTAGTTTATCAATCTCTTTGATATAGTCATTTAATGAATAGTACGTAAATAAGATTTATTCTATTAAATAATGGATAAAAATTAGTGCTTATATATAATTATCTACTGTTACTTATACGAATCGGATTTAATTATTTATTCTACAACTTTAACTTTTATTTTTACAGTTACAGTTGCAGATGCAACCAATAGTTATACATTGCTATTGAGACAGGAATACGAATCACCCAATAGAAACAAGGCCAACAACTAGTTGCCATTCAGAACCAAAAATTTACGACAATTGATAGATTTATTCCCGTCAATGATATAATTTAGCCTCTGGGATATACATCTCTATTTCACTCAAACTATTTGCTATATCTAGAGAATTCAGGAGCATAGCATTAGCTTAAAAATAGGGATATTAAGTTACATGAGATTTACTACATTTAATATCTAGTTCAGGATATAATACACATATATAATTCATACAAACTAAAATTACTTCCTTTATCTAAGGTGTTCTTTAATATTGAGGCTTGAAAATGTGTAATTAATGTACCCCTGCAAGAAATTTCCATGAAAAATACTGATAATTAAACTGTGTTTTATGAAAATACTTTTTTGTCGATATAAAATGGGTTTTAAAGTGAAAGGTCCAAAGTAATATATTGGCAATCAGCATTTTCAAATTGTTCAGAATAGCGGTTAATAGGAGCACTTTAATAAGAGATAAGTATGAAGATTATTTCCAATTGGGCAATTAGGTGTCCTTTTGTATTGTCATGTAACCTTGAGAATACACTGGAATCTTTTTATGGAATTTATCTGGAAATAATACTAACGAAATGTTTGGCATAAAAAATGACATTATTAGAAAAAAGATGGCTGTTGATTTATTGCCGAAAGAGCTACGATTGTAATGAATTTGTATAAGGAATGAAACGAAAGAAAGGGAAAATTAAAAGGAAATTCTTAGAGTGTAAAAGGAGTGAAGCGAAAAAGCTAAAAACTTGGTTTATTGTAACTGAAACTTATTGAGCAGAGAGCAGAAATGTAGACATGACGCTTCTAAGAGTTAGATTGTTTATATTTTATATTTTAGCTATTTTGCATACGCTGCATGAAACATACCTGTTGCGAAAAATGCATATTATTTCTAAAGGCCCGTTACAAAACATGTCTGGTACGAGGCGAACTAAAGTAGATGAGCCTCTCCCAACTCGCACTTCGCAAGCATGGGGAATACTAGCCTATAACTTACCAATCTCTGATCGAGAGAATTAAACGTTTTAAATGGCAATGTTCGCTCGAAAAACAGACAATGGCTTAACTTACTAGTTCATGTGACTATAATCTTGTTTTATAACTAAACTATCAAGTAAATAATTACAATCAAGGGGAAAGTAAGCTGCAGGTATGGTTTGTAAGACAATCGCTGAACTTACGACTTCATGGACCAGTATCCTCTTGATCTCGATTCTTACTTTTAAGTAAATAATGACAACCAAGGTGTTTGAAGTAAGTAAGCTACAGGTGTGAATTTTTAGACAATTGTTGAACTTTCTTTTGGACAGGCATCATCCTTTTCCCAAACCGAACTACCGAGCAAGCAATCACAATCAAGTAGATCTGAGGAAGTATGCTTCAGATGTGAATTTTATGACAATTGCTGAACTTACGACTTCTTGAACTGATATCATATTGTTCTCAAACTAAACTACTATGTAAATAATTACAATCAAGGTGGTCTGAGGAAGTAAACAGCAGGTGTAAATTTTAAGACAATCGCTGAACTAATGATTTCTTTGATTGGTATCATCCTATTCCTGTGCCAAGCTAGCAAGTAAGCAATTATAATTTAGAGGATTTGAAAAAGTTAGAAAAGCTTCAGGTGTGAATTGTAAGATAAGATCAGTATGTATCTAAATTTTTGCAAGATTTTAGCAAGTATGTGGCGTAACTACTATAACGATTATTAAACAACAATTCACTACTATATAACACATGCTAGCTTGATTCAATATCGAGGTACCTTTTGATAGATGAAGGTTGGCATTGTCTAATTGTCTTTCCCACAAGTACCTTCATATCAGTCAGTAGCTTTCTCGGAGACTAGCAATATAAAACATTAATACTAATAACAGTATTAGTATAAAAAATAAAAATTTAGTTTCAAAAGCAATTTACAGCCTTTTTACAATTCTAATCTTCGAATTTCTTTAAGACTAAACAAAAAATAAACTGCTTTAAAAAAATTTTCGAGAACTAATATTAAACGAAAACTTTAATTCAATCCTGTTTTCGTTCCAAATTAAGATATCCTGTTTAGCAGCAAAACAAATAAAAATTCAACCAGTCTGGTGAAGTTCAATATACATTAAATGTTAATAAAGCCCGCTGTGGCGCTGTTCTGTAGACTTTGTAACTTTAGAAGTTCGTCTCTCAGGAGACCATTCCCATTTTGGTCCTGGTGTAATAAATGCATCGGCGCGGGGGCCGTTCTTGCATCCAGTTCATCTATTGTATGTATTACAGTCAACTTCACAGTGGGAGACAGGAAATATAAAAGAAATACAAAAGGAACAACAAAAAAAGTCCAAAGAGTATTTTTCGCGCCGGAACATTTTAAAATCAAATCACGTTTATTTGAATTTTTGTGTGTTGGGCTGCATTTTTTAAAAGGCGTGGAGCCCAAAGTGCTTTCTGAATACGATTGTGCTAAGAGTGAGGACTTGAAATTTTCTTCGAAACCTTTCAAGTCAACCACTTACTCCCTTTTATTTTTATCCGGTTCGAGAATTTTCTTTCTTTCGTTTTCTTTTCTTTACCCGGTTTGAAGTTTTAAGCTTTTAAAAATGGAAGAGTCTGGAGTGGCAAGAGAGGGGAGGGGAGGAGAAATCCCGGGGTAGAGAAAGGAATCTTCTGTTCCTCTGGAAAATTCGGTGAGTAAAGAAATATAAGCATAGAACCACACATCCGTGATTTTTGGAATTGAGTTACTCCCTTTTATATAAAGTTTTAAAATATTGTCCAAAACTATTTATTAATTAAAAAATCGGAATAGTTTTAAAGACAGTGTCTCTTTTACGCGCAAAACACATTTCAATATATCGAATCTAGTTATTAACGAGCATTTTAGGATATGTATGTTTGAGTTATTAATTTTTTCTCCCTTCATTGCATATATTTCTGTTATTGTTTTTAAATTTCACCGTTTATTTTTTCTTCAATTACATAACTGTAAATTGTTTCTTTAAAAAGCATGGTTAACGCAAGCATAATTATTATTTGGTATTTTCATATCGATTATTTTAATTGGGTATAATATTAAAAAAACACAACTACTTCCACTTAGTAGGAATAGCATTTACCATGACGCAATGCTAAATTCTATACCACTATCCACATACATGCCACTATCCACATAAATCAATTATTAATCAAAAATCGAATATCAATTACTTTTCTTTATAATGCAATAAAATCTGGCGAGCAGCTATTTAAACGATCAAACACTTCGTTTGTTTATTTGTGGCTTGAAGTTAGGCTCGCAGAAAATGCCGTGCATGGGTTAAATTTAGTAGGAATAACACAACCTGTGACGTAGGCTATAGTATACCCAATTGTATAATTTTATCCCTTGATAGAATTCTAGTTTAGTTTTTTTTTAAAGATTATTATATTTAATTTTATACCGTTTGCAAGATGAATATGGATATATCTTTCGAAAACTAATAAATTTTTCCTTTTTTTAATAAATATTTCTTTATTATTTTCATTCTTCAGATAAGATAAAAGTTTCAACACAGCTGTAAAAATAGCTATTTCGAAATGTAATTATATTACATTATTAATAACATTTTCTTAAATGTACTGGACGTTTTGTAAATACTGAGGCTTAATCCTAATGAACATTTCGAGGTGGATTTGGCGACATTGACGATGTTTGGGAAAGCAATGAAATTTCCAATCTGTAGTTGTAGATTTAACAAGATTAACTAAGTTATTGCTTTTCAGCCATTTTAAATTTGCATTTCTAAACTCGTGGTGTGATTTTATTGTTAAGCCTAATTTGCTAATTCATATTTTCTTTTCTAATTTTGCTATTTGTATAATTTTTCAATATCTGTAATTCATGAATGCTTATGAATTTCACGTTATGATTATTCATCTATTATTTATATGCTCTTTTTCACGACATGTTTATTCATTTTCCATTTTCAGATCACGATTTTCTATGCTTTTGCCTACGCCTATTTCTAGCGACTATCGTTAAAACGTGTCATTTCGGCATTGTCAACAGGTGGGTGACAAGCGTCAAGGCATCATTTTGGCATGATGACATTTTTTAAAATCGCGTAGTAAAATCTCATGACACTGGAAATGTGTAACTTATACTATGCTTTTACCAATACTGCTTCTAATTAACATTTCATTAGGAGTCACGAATTAATATTTGAATGAAAAAAAGCGAAACCGCTATAGGTATGTCGGAAGTGATTGCCAAAATATCAGAACGACTGTTATAGCCCCATAAAATCGAATAGTTTTTTTAATACATTTCACGTCCTTATACTCTTTTCTGTAATCAAACTAAATTTGTTCTTCTAATCAAGCAATGCATCAAATTTTAAAAAGAAATTTCCTTATTTAAGAAATCACTATGTGTTTTCTTATGAATCCGTTTCTTTCTTTATTTTTGGCAAGTATTTAAAAAAAATATATTAACGGTGGTAATTATAGAACACCCTGTATACCCATTAACAGAAGCCAGAAAAAAGTATTTTATTTTTTTAAACATTATTCAATTTTGCTTTTGTACTACACAAATATTTATTTTGTTTACGATACAACTGTCATCAAATATTTTGGTATTATAGTATCTTATAAACAATGTTATTATTATGGTATTACTAATTTTACCAACTAATAGCAGGGTAGTCTAAATCAGTCCTCCAGTTTCAAAAGACGGTAATTTACAAGTATGCGGCGTAGGAGGACGGGTGATACATGGAACGATTTACAATTTTACCAATTGTCTGCAACACCTAAAATTTCAATATATAGACCAGTCCTAGTGATTTTATAATCGTTGTTGAACAGCCGACCCAATTTAGGGTTTATGGCTACTAATGTTCAACTCCGTAGCCATGTAATTTTGAACCCAATGTAGAAGGCAAAAGAATTCATGAATCAAGTATTGGGTAAAATTTGTCTTCGTGGAGGACTTTTTGATCAAACTGGCCCGCATTTGCATTACATGGAAAGGAAAACCGCGAAAACCTTCCACTGTTATCCCGATGGCAAGGGGACTCTAATCCATCATCCGTCAACCACTGAGGATATTTTACGTCAGCACTGTGGTCGGAGCGAGCCGGGTGCGGAATTCGAATCGACCAGTTATCGCTGGAATCGAACCCAGAACACCTCTTTAGGAGGCCAGCACTCTATCCCCTAAGCCAATACAGCTTCAGTCATAATTAGTAACCAGTTCCATCATTGGTTTCAATAGCATGTTTGCTCAAATCACTGTCAAAGCATCAATTATGTGTTTCTGCATTGAGTTCCTGCACTCTGAAAAACTTCAGATAAAGTTACAGTAAAAAGTTCCGGCTCTCAGGCTGCCGGTACTTTTTACCGGAACACATTTCTATACCGTGATTTTCACAATATTAATTACAGTAAAAACACTGAAGCACTGTAATTAAAAAATTATTACTATTAATAAACAGCCTTTTGAAATGTGAAGAATCATTCAGGCTATCTCTGTATTGTCACGAAAAGTTTGAGTGATTATAAACAATTGGGCCATTTAAATTGTTTTTTTTTTCTTTTTTTACTTAGCATTAATGTTTAACAAGCGTCTATTCTTACTAATTGTACGATGATTTATAGTATTTGATTTCACTTTTATTCTCGAATTCTTTTATTTCAAGAAAAGGAAAACTGACAACAATTTTCCATCAGGGACAGTTGTAGATGGTCTGATATTGCAATTTTTATGTATCTAAACACCACTTTTATAAAGCTTGAGAGGGTGGATACCAATGTAGCTTTATAAAAACTGGCTTACAAAAATAGCAGTAGTGGCAATTTTCCTAGCATAATAAGCACGCCAATCTAAATAAATTGTTCGTATTATATTCAATTTTGACAGATCAATAAAAAATGCTTTTATTGAATTATGAAAAGGTAAAATTGCTATTAAAGTATTGTACCATCATTTTTTTTTTTTTGGTTTGGAAGAAAAAAAACTATTATTTTTAAACATACAATATATTGTTGATGCACAATCATATCCGATGCAATCATTTACCGATGCGATAATATTATGTAGTTTAGTTACATCGATAATACTTATGCCAAAAAAAGTTATTAAAGTTGAACTATATTTCGTTTTGTAGATCAATGCAAGTCAACAAAGTAGAATAAAGTATTAATACAAAGCTTAAAAAAAATAACCCGCTCCGGAAATCGGGAAATAAGTATCGAAAATATTTCCCAAACAATTCTTGCATTTTCTTACAAGTGAATCTGGCAACCTCTTATCTATGATTTGTAGCTTTCCCACTTGAAAGAGGAAAATTTAATATCGTTCGATTTTTATCCCGTTTCCTCGTTTTTTTTCCTGATAGGCACCAAGTCGAGATTTTTATGATATCTGTCACAACTACCAGCATATAACATTCTCTTTCATATTGGCAGAAACAAAGGCACTTATCGAGCTTAAAAGAAACATCGTTTATATCCAGAAAACAGGAAAAAAAATATCTTTCATAAAAAAAAAAAAACTTTTTTTAAAACTTCCTATCTGCTTTTTATTTTTTTATCTTTCCAGGAAAGAACTTTTAAGTTCTGGCGTTATAAAAAATGAATTGAATCTATTTGAAACTTTTTTTAAATGCCCGTATGTGAATTGAATTCCATTATAATATATATCTTGTACCTTTTTCCTGTCAAAAAGAAATGTTTTATAGAATTATCAGTTATAAATCATTGAAATAATTAATGTTTTTCTGATTATATATATATTTTTTTAATTGCTGCCAAATCCTTTTTTTTAAATAAATGTTGTTTTCATTTGCTTAAAGCCTATGTTGCTTGGCAGTAGAGTATCATTGTCATGTTCATAAGTAAACAAAATTTTTCCAACTTATATATTTCTACTTTACATATATATATATATATATATATATATATATATATATATATATATATATATATATATATATATATATATATATATATATATATATATATATATATATATATATATATATATATATATATATATATATATATATATATATATATATATATATATATATATATATATATGCAAATAGAACTGTTTTATAGAATGAACAGTTATCAATCACTAAATTTATAAATATTTTTCTGATTACATTAATTCTACCAAACTCTTATATGAATATTGTTTTTTATTTACTTAATGCATACAGGTTGTAAAATACGTATCATTGAAAAGTGAAACTAGACACCTTCAATATTTTTTTAAAAACAATCCATTGATACCAAACTCGATCTTTTACTCCCCACCTCTCCCACGGTGGGGTGAAGACAACTCTGAAATCGTTCAAATGAAACCTTATTTTTTATTGCAGATTCGAATTCACCAGAAAAAATTGCCTTTTTTGACTTGTTGGCTAATACATTTTGCTTCACGCATGACATTGTAACCGAGAAAAATTAAATTGGGTACAAGTTGTTTATAATTGACGAATCTCGAGACCCTCAGATTAAGAAGATAAAAACCGACAACCTGAAAATATTTTTCGTAAAAAATACCAAAACGTTTTTGGTTTTACTTATTTTTATTTTCTATCTGATGGGCCTCGAGTTACACTATTTAAAACAGTTAGTATCTTTGTTTTTTCTTCTTTTGCAGCGCCATCTGTGAAGCGAAATTCGTAAAAATACAATTCAAAAACGTTTTTTTTTTCCTTCTTTTTTTGAGAATCGGAAATTTGGGAAACAATACAGCTTCATATTTAAGATTTCATAGTTCTCCCTTCCCCGCAACCAGGCGTTGGGACCAAGTTTGGTATCACTGGATAGTTTTAAAAATTTACTCTGGTAATTTTGACCGCACTTTTTTCTCAATGTGGTATCATAATTGGTAAACCAAAGTAAACCAAAGGAAGTGTTGAAATATATACAGCCTGCTAAGCTAGATATCATTATTAAAATAAACTACAAAATATTTATGATTAATATCGAACCGTAAATAATAAAATTTATAACCTAAAATTTGTTCTAATATAAGTATTATAGGGTTGAAGGTAGCAAAACTTGAAGGAAAAAAAAAACAGAATAAAAATTTGTTTTAATATTTTGCAATATTCTAGTTATGAACTTTTTGATTAATTGTTTCAAAGTTTATTATCTTTAAATGGATGATTTAAAATGATTTATCAAAATTTTAACGTTTAGTTTAAAATATTTCTTTCTGATATTTTCATTTTACCACTAGAAATTAGTTTTGATCCATCTGCATATTTTGCTGATGGGAAACAAGAAGAAATAAAAATTTAAATCAATATTAAAACAATACATGTAAAATAAATGCTTGTATTGGCAATTAATAATCATGCGTAAAATATTTTAATTAAATTTTTTTATTCTCAAAAGGAAATTAAATGTCATATTTTGTTCTCAAATTCAAAGCTAAGGACGAAACATAAAATTATAAATGTAAAAAAGCGAATCTAAAATAATTCTGTCTCGATGTGGACAGATCGTAAAGACCGAAGAATACCGAAGTCAAGCATCGCTGGCTGCGTTCAGTAAGCTGGTTGTTGTCCACTTTAATCAGCCTGCGTAGGGACCGAGAGGGTGCAGAATCGGGGTCCTCTTTTAATTGTTCTACCGTAAACAGCTCAACTTCACGCTCATGTCGTCGGACTACCGTATCGGAGAAACCATCTTCTCTGCAGCGGATCAAAATTGTGATGGTATGTCTGCAGATCATCCGCAGGGAAAGTCCCAGACCATCGCCTATAGTCTGTTGTGCAGCTCTAGTGTGACGTAAATAAAATACCTACATAACTATCTAAAATAAATCAGGACTGTCAGAAATCAAATTTTTTATCAAATTAAACAGAAAAGGGAATTCCACTAAAATTTAATCTTCTACCGAGACAGTTATTATATTTTTTCTAAACAGAAAGAAAAATTTTGCAGATATTTTCCAGAATTTACGGAAGCATACGAGATATTTACTGAACTTTTGCTAGTTTGGCCATTCTTAAGAATTCTACCCGGAGGACCAATAAATTACTATGACCACCACCCTATTCAATGTGGAACCATCATTTGCCCTAAATAGTGCAAGGATTCTTTTTGGCATAAACTGGGTGTTGGTCAGTGACGTTGATTACCGGGTGAACTGCACTTTCTTATTCCTTTAGATTTGATTTTATAACCGTCATTGAACAGCCCACGAGAATTCTTGGACCAAGCATTGGGACAAATTTTTCGTCGTCAAGGATTTTTTGATGGAACTAACCCGCATTTACGTTACATGGGAAGGAAAACCACGAAAACCTCCCATGGTTTGATTGATGACAAGGGGACTCTACCACACAAACCACAAAAACTCCTCAGTTAGCCCAACGGAAAGGGTATTCTAACCCATGATCCGTCTATCTCTGAGGGTATTTTTTGTCAGTACTGTGGTCATTGCGAACCTAGTGAGCAATTTGCATCGAACAGCAACAGCTGGGATTTGAACCAGGGTGCCTCTTTAGAGGCAAGCTCTAATTCCCTCCCCCAAATTCACAAATTGACTGACATGTGGCTGTTTTGGCCTACTAAGCCGGTAAAATTTCTGTTTTGCCCTTCTAACCATTGTTCATTCTGTAACTATATGTTCAAGTAGCTTACAGACGTCAGGGATTGTTCTATGAGGATCATGGGACCTAATGTGTCCCATGAAAACATTGTTCCTGGGCGAGAAACCATCAAAACCTGGCCGAGCCTATTGTTATAGATGGGGGGTGATCATAATGTAATGGCTCTTCGGTGTATATATATATATATATATATATATATATATATATATATATATATATATATATATATATATATATATATATATATATATATATATATATATATATATATATATATATATATATATATATATATATATATATATATATATATATATATATATATATATATATATATATATATATATATATATATATATATATAACGTCGTTGCCGAGTGGAAGGATTAAAACAGGTCATAGGTCGGGAAGGAGGGTACAAAATTTATTTATTAATTATTAGACAAGAGCAGTCATGAGAATGAGTAAAAGTGCACATGAAAAGTTGCGCTCCTTGGTTATATGTTAGGGAAAATCTTGCAAAGTAAAATCCGTAAAATGTCTTAATTTAGGGAAAGAGGGAAATCTTAGTAGTTGCTATTGGTTTATGAGATAGATCGAACGTTGCCCACACAAGAGCAAAGGGAAAAATGTCCTGCTCTTAATTAAATGCATACTTCAGCCAAAAATAGATTTAAGAACAGGATGTGGCTTTTAAAAGTGTGAGAAAGTATTTCGTTTAGAATAATTAATTAGGATGAGGTTTTATAGCAATGAAACTAACATAAAAAGATTAATTGAAGCTTTTTATGTTACATATATATATATATATATATATATATATATATATATATATATATATATATATATATATATATATATATATATATATATATATATATATATATATATATATATATATATATATATATATATATATATATATATATATATATATATATATATATATATATAATATCAAGCA
Source organism: Parasteatoda tepidariorum (assembly GCF_982258835.1). Lineage (NCBI taxonomy): Eukaryota > Metazoa > Arthropoda > Arachnida > Araneae > Theridiidae > Parasteatoda > Parasteatoda tepidariorum. The sequence goes on along the minus strand of NC_141763.1, from coordinate 57,329,636 downwards.
AGTGCAAGTAAATCAATTTTTATTTTCATGAATAAGGTGACAAAATTTTTAAGTTACATAAAAAAAAATTTTTCTATATTTATTTGAGAAAAAAAAATTGCATCTGTCCCCGTTAAATTTACACTTTTTCAAGCGGGAAGAAAAATTTGGCTGATATTTTCCTGAATTCCGGATGAAAGCGAGATATTCAACGAAAATTGAAAACCCTTGTCACATTTACCGTCTTTACGATATCTATATGTACCAGAAAGCAGTTGAAATTTTATCGCTTATAAAATGCAACGCCCACCCCACACCTTTACATACCTTCTCGTAGCCTAAAGTGTTTTACCCTGAACATACTTCGACGCTCGATTTTACTCTATTTATATTTTATTTCTCCGAAATTCACATTTTACGGCCAAAATCATGCATTTTGCTTCCAGCTATCTGGGTAAGTTTTAACGACAAACTAGAAGTTTTTATTTTTCAAATATATTACTATTTTTTTCCCTTTCGATTTTTATTTATTTATTTTTTTTATACTTATTCATTCCTAGCAATATCGATCTTGAAGGTGGTAGGTAAAGTGTTGAGAGGGGGTGTTCTGAAAAGAGGAAAAAAAAAGTTCGGAAAATGTATTTGGTTCGATTTTATCGCTATGTTCCCGCACATTTTATGACAAAAAGGGAAGGAAGGTATAAGGAAAAATTCACGCCAAACTTTCTTAAGTACAATATTCTGTTAGAAGACCTAACCCGTGTTATCTGTCAAAAAGATTTGTTGAGTTCGATTTTTTTTCTTCGAAATAGGGGTTGAAAAATGTAAATAGTAGGAAACCCCATATTTTTTGACGATTTCTCTTGTTTAAAAATTTTTTGCTGAGTTTTATATTGGGAGTATCTTTTTTTTTTTGACTAATTTTTTTTTTGTCGAACCGATTTCGTGTATTGGTTCCATGTTCTTACGCTGGTCTGGGTTTTTCGTTTCTTCCCTTCCCCATCTTGACTTCTTTTTTTTTTTCTTTTTTTTTTTTGAGCTGATCGTTTGCCTTTCAGGATAAAAAGTAACAGGAAAAAGAAAGGAGTTATAGAACACTTTGATATATGATCACGGAAATACTTTTTAAAGTGAACATATACAACTGTCACGATACTATATCCAGGTTTATTTTAGCTTTATTGAGTTTTCAAAAATCGTGATCGTTAGGTCAGAATCTATTGTTTCGTAACAAATGATAGAATTTCCGGTATTTAATTTCTCCTCGTAAAGTGGTTTTATTTGGATTTAGTTTATTCAAATCACAAAAATGATTTGAATTAAACATAGATTATTTCACTTAGTTGATTTGAATCACAGGCCAAATAAACTGACCTGCATTGCTTTGGTCTTGAAAATAGGCTGAATAAATTGAGCACTTGTTAGCTCGTAGCGAGGTAGGTTTGAATGCTTATAGGAATGGGAAAGGGCCAATTTTTAACTAACCAGAATGTATACTTTAACCGATTCAGAGTTATGAACAAAGTATAAACGGTTTCATGACTTAGTTCATAAAGTGTCACAAAAGTACATTCTCGTTGCCCATGAACTTGTTCGAAAGAGAGCGTTTTTGGAAGAGTTCATTTTTCACTTATAGTTCATTTTCCAAAAGGGGGTGCAATGCTAAATTGGTTTTTTGTCTTCAAATTCTTTTGCTCTTGTCACATGTAACACAAATGCAGATTAGCTTTACGCAAACAGTTATTTTGTTCGCTCTTATTACTGACTAAAGAGTTCTCCACTTTTCTGTGTTAAATTGCGACAAATTTCATAATTTCTTTTAAAGTAATAAAAGATATTCCTTCTACCTATTAAAGATAGGCTGGTAAAATCAACTCTTTTCTTTCAGCTGCGTTTAATACATGGATACGGATGTGAACGTTATGGTCTCACGCACTTGAAGATTACGTAATTTTATAACACACACATACGCATATCCTTGACCAGTTTCTCAAAAGCATAAACTCAAACCTAATATTGTATACAAAGATAATATAAAGTTCAATTGATTTTAGAAGTTTAATCAATAGAGCTACATCTTTAAATTATGCGTCGAATAAAAATTAAACCACAAAAACAAAACCCGAAATAAGTACATTTCAAATTATTCTATGTTATTAAAACAGATAAATAACATTGCATGGAATAATGGAATTATGATGCCCATTTTATCAAAACGTGATATTTTAAATCAAACTGTTCTTCTGTATCATTTCTAACTAATAGTTCCGTATATTCTAGCAATTTTCCTGCATAACAACACTAAAAACAAAAAAATATTGCCCACGTGAAAATAACTCTGTTTTCGCAGAAAAAACGATCTTTTGATACTTTAAAAATTTGAATACTATTATATTACCTCAAGCACTTGAAATTATAAATACATTTTTATACAACTTATAATAATAATAGTAATAGATATAATAAAATTTCAAGATTCAAATACTGAATTAAATAAAGGAAAATAATTCGAATAAAAATAAGATACTGAAACATTTGCTTATTTTTAGGGAAAAATTTCGATCACTTTCTATTTTACAACTAAAATCATGAAGAAAGGTTGCTGAAAGAAAAGTTACTCTTTCATTATGATATGAATTTCGTACTTAGAGATGAAACCCAATTTTTTTAAAAAAAAAATATCTATATGTTTGTAGAACTTATATTGAATGCCTGATTTTCAACCATATCTTTACAAAGCAGTGACCATTCAAACTCTACACTTAACAAGTAACATGCATTTATTTCCAATGAATGCACCATACATGTCATCGTCAGATGGAGGTGGGCACACGGTATCGCTTGAGACCTCTAGTACACAGTTTCTAACTCCAAATCCAGCAATAACCTTCCCGAGAGGAAACTGAACATATAGAAACACCACCTTCTCGATTATGACGCACTTCAAGCAGGCCATTAAAACAGATTTCATGTCTTGCTTGTTCATAATCCACCTTCGGCACATTATCAAAGGCAAAGGAGGAAAAGGGTTTACAAAGCCCTTTCACAATATCATTGGTATTAAATGGGAACTACGTGGAGAATTTCCCTGACGCGACAGGCTGGTTGACAGGTGACGCTAATTACGTGATTCTGGCGACTGTGGAAACAGTCCTCTCCATTAATTTCAGGCACGGCTACGGCAGGCTGGAGATTAAGGCTAGCTCTCTCCCTTAGTAGACTTTAATGGCATGTTAACTCCAGGATTCTATTGTACCTGAATGTTTAATTGTTAAGGCAGAGGGTTTTCTATTCGTATTTTCGATTGACTGATTCAAATGGGAAGTGTTCGTTTACAAGTTGAACTGCCTTTCCAAATTGATTCCTAACATTGTAAAAAATTCCGGATTGAATTGTGGTAAAAAGTCATTTTTACCGGATACATTAGTCATTTTGACTTCCTGGATAATACACATTTTGAATTCAATTTGAAAACATTAAGTGATTCATAAACTAATACCAAAGAATATTTTATCGAAACTATTTAAAAAAAAAATTTTCATTAAGAAAACAGAATTTTTTCCATAAGTATGAGACATAGTCCCCAAGAAAAAAAATTAAACTAACTAGAAGAGTTGCATATCCCTTAGACCAGAATAATGTCTAATGTACAATACATAGTCTAGTTTTACAATAAACATTCACTTTATTAATTTTAAGCATAATAATAAATTAATCTTAGTTATGTTTTCAAATGCCAGTACAGTAGGATTTTTTTAAGTGTAAGTGATAGAAGAAAATTACTCTAAAGCTAAAAAATCTCATAAAAAAATTTCTAGCGCATGACTAGAAAATTTGAAAAGGTTATTAACATAGCAGATAGTAGTTACTGCATGCCAGGTGGCATAATTTACAGAGTAAATCTGCAACACTACATTTATAACTTCAAATTGGTCTGTGACTACAAAACAGTCAAAAAGAGATTACTATTATAAAAATCCAACTTAATCTTTACCAGTACAATCTAAACACGTAACAAAATTTTTAAACATATGGTTTTTAAAAAATATACACAAATATGTTATGTTTAAATTGAATTTTATACAATTGTACTAAGGAATTAAATAAATCACTTTACGGTTAAATCTGTAATCATGCAGCAGAAAACAAATTCTTTACTTTTTGTTTCTTGCGGTGCATTCGCAATTTAGCTTTTTTTATTTTTATCCGAAATTTATTTAAAGATTTTTAAATGGAGTTAGTTTGCTTTTTAAAAATAAATGTAAAATTCAAATGGAAAATAATCATCAGATGCAGTAATAATCTGCAGTGCCTGTTGGAGGATTTCTGCTTCTAGGTTGCTAATTTGCAATCCAGCTGTCTTTAACGACTCGCTCTTTTTTTTGTGGAGATATCCTGATCTCAATTATAATACAAGCTTTTATTTATTTTAAAATTACTTACCTGAACTGAAACAAGGAGACAAGAATCAAGTTTTTTTTATTTATTTTAGAAAATTCCAAACAGAAGAGTGGGTCATTATAAAACCACTGGATTGGAAGATTGCTACTTTGGTTTCATGTATCAACTACATATACTGAATGCAAAATTTATCCTTTAGTTAACTCAAATAATTACACTGATACAAGGTAAATATGGTTGAAAGTAAAAAACCCTCCCCTATACTTCATTGAATAAGTCTTATACGTATTAATCCATGCCAAATAAAGCAATTTTTTTATCCGAAAGGAATAAGATAACTAACACATTTATCAAGTAACGAAAACGCAATTTCACTATACTTCATTGTCGCTCGGGAGATTTTAAGAAACCGTCTCAAAACTAAACAAAGCTATACGACCATCGTAGATATACAGGGTGTTTATAAAGTCCCAAGCCCATTTTGATGTTTAATAACTCATAAAATATTAAAGATAGATTAAAATTAATAATATAAATGGTTAGATAGACTTAAAAAGTTTCACGACCCTTGTCAATGAACTTCCACGTGTGCCCCCTTCGACGCACGGAGAATATAAAGTTGATAGTCAATTTCACGCCAGGTAGTGGCAAGCATGTCGGCATCCACAGAGGCTATTGCGGTTGTAATTGTGGCTTTTAGGTCATCAATGTTTGACACGATCCTCCTGTAAACATTGTACTTTATAAATCCCCAAAGATAAAAGTCCAGCGGAGTTATATCAGGTGATCTGGGTGGCCAAGGAATTGGACCTCTTCGCCCAATCCATCTTCCTGGAAAATGGTCATTCAAAGAACTACGAACGATGATACCCCAATGAGGTGGTGCACCATCTTGTTACAAAAAGTCATGTGGCTGAAGCTCGTTGTGGAAATTCGAAGTTTTCCAACATGTCTAAGTACGCGACATGAGACCGTCTTTTCTGTAAAAAAGAAAGGCCCAATGACTCGGTCGTGCATTAGTTCACACTCACCTTCGGGGAATCCCTTTGTGTCTCACGGTATTCATGGCGGTTTTCAGATCCCTATATGAGGACATTATGGTGATTAACAATGCCAGAAACACCCATTTCGGACCCCTTTTGATGTTTAATAACTCATAACGCTTGCTGCTACCTGGCGTTAAATTGACTATCTGCTTGATACTCTCCGTGCGAAGAGGGCACACGTGGAAGTTCATTGTCATGGGTCTTGAAACTTTTTGAGTCTATCTAACCATTTATGTTGTTAATTTTAATCTATCTTGTTTATTTTATGAGTTATTAAATATCAAAATGGGTCCGGGATATTATAAACACCCTGTATATATTTATCATTTTATATATTTCATCTATAATCTTTTTCGAACTAATCCACGTTTAAAATATATATATATAAAAAAAAAAACAAAGATATATGAAGAATGGCCCTCTTACGTCCCTGCAACTTAGTCACAAGTTATGGCCATTAATGAGCTTCGTCTGGCAGAGTTAGCTACCTCAATTATTTATAGAGGGGATGTCTTTGGAACAATAACCGTAGATTCGCCATCGCCTCGCTTCTAATGGTCATAAGGCTCCGCGACGCTTGACCTCTTCCAGAGTGGATGGCCACAGTCATCACATCTTTGTGTCCACTGTTGTCCATCTATCAATTGCTATTTTCTACTTTGTCGAGTGGGAGATGTAGAAGAATTGTCCCATATGGGCGACCTCTAACCACAAAGCGCTTACACGCGAGGAAATATGGTCAATATTGAAGACAGGGATTTTAATAATGGAAAAAGACGGTATCTGGGAATATATTTTAATGAAGTTTATGGGCTATGGCTTCTAATGAAATCATAAATATAGATGGAAGGTTTGGACCGGACAAGAGATTATCTTGTTAAATAAATGGGGATGAAGTTGTTCGAAGATAATCTTGATGATGTGACATTTTCTAGACTGCCTTTCAACTAAATTCTGACAATTTCGAGGATTCAAATTCTGTCCTTTACCCAAGGAAACGATGCATAGTATAAGCAGGATAGGTTTAATTACATATGTTAAAAATATTCTTAGTAAATGGTTTTATTTCTTTGAATTTAATTTACTTTTGCTTATAATATTTATGTATAATTAATAAATAAATTTGAATTATATTTTCATACTGAAATTTTAAGGGAATAATTATGTTAATTTGTATTTTTAGTTTTTACTAGGAGATACTCAAAACTTATTACTTTTTTCGTCTTAATTTTATCCTTAGACATCTATGCGTCACTTATTACTTTTCAAATGGTTAATATTTTAACGTAAAATTATTTCTTCTGTTTTAAGAATTAGTGTTTTTACTCGCTATCTTTCAAAAGTAAGTTCTCAAGCAGGGTATCCTGTGTGTGCTAACACAAATGAATTTACCGAACAAAAATGATCAATCATCCATTTAATTAATCAAGAAAGGAACAATTAAAAATTGTGTAATTGTCTTTGGGCCTGATTATCCCCCGTATTCAGCTAGAAAGTGAGTTCACAAGTTTTCATACGTACTTCGAATCCAACTCAAACCACTTGCCAAGGATTTGATCCCACAAACCTGCTAAATTATATTTTATATTTCATAACCACCGTTGACAGTAGAACTCAATTTCGAGTTCGTGACAATCAATGTTTAACTCCATAGCCTTGTAATTTTGAACACAATCTAGAAGACTTTACACGGAGAGGAAAACCACAAAAATCTTCCATGGCTAGCTTGATCACAAGTGGACTCAAACCCATGATCTGTCTACCACAGATAATATTTTACGTCTGTATTGTGGTCAGTGCGAGCCGGGTGCGGAATTCGTTTTGACTAGCCGTCTATGGGATTCAAACCCCGGTCACCTTCACCTCATTGGGAGGCGAGAGCTGTATCACAGGAGCCACCAAGGATCTAACTTACTGAATTGCGGGAAAGCTGAATTTTGTGATTTATCCGCTACCTAAACACATCCTAAAAATTTTTTGTGAGATTCAAGTCAGGTGACCATGATGGCCAAATAAGATTTTATAAGGTATGCGATCTTACATTCTATATAGTTGCACATTACTCTGATGAGCTTTGCTATTGTCATCTATAAAAATGGGAATATATTAATAGTACATTCGTTCTGAAGATAATGGCTAAACTACTGGATCCAGGGTATTAAAAGAAGCATGCTGGTTCTTGTTTCACTTACCACAGTGAGAAAAAAGACAATTAATAATAAGAAAAAACCCACAAAAATCACAGACCCATCGGTAATGCTGCCTGCATGATCTCAAGAGAGGTGATTAATTTAGAAGTGAATAATGACAAATAACAACTTACTGTTTTTCCATCTCGTTGATAAAATCTCACATTTTGCTAGAAAAGTAATATTTTGTCCATATGTTGGATCATATGGGTCTTCTAGGGAGGCTTCCAGAGAAACATTTTCAAAAGACGGTCCATTAAGAGATATAATGAGAGAAAATTCCTCTGGATCATTTTGTATGTCACCTTCCGATCCCCTGAAACAAATAGTAATCATAATTGCATAAATTAATATTAAAAAAGCCACATGTATAATAGATATTTAATGCAAAAATTAAACAATCAAACTTGCCTCGTTTATTAATTACTTCATTAAATCTTTACACTAAAAGACGTTTAAAATCGATCTGTCTACTCTGTAAAAAATGGAAACTCAAATATTACAAAACTTTTAGTTTTTGACTAAACCATTTCCTGGTATAAGCTCCGAACAAAAATTTCGTCAGAGTGACGAAATATTTATCATCACTTCTTCCAGAAAAATGAAAGAAATATTTCCTCATTCTATACTTTTCCAAAAAGAAAAACCTCATAGTGCCTTATGTATCGAACTGTTAGAGTAATAATTTTACAGAGAGATAAATTACTCCCTTGCCCCAAACGGGATTCGAACCCGGGACCTTTTCGGCACGAGGACAACTCATTGACTAACTTGCAGACGGTCATCTTACTTCAACAATTTATTTTTGAACGTTTAATCTTCAATCTAGTTAACAATCTTCCACAATTCCCTGCTGTGAGGTTTGGATTTGAGAGAATATTTTTGCCGCCATTTGAAAGTTCGCATTTCGACCCAAATCACTTGATTTCATGACTAAATGATTCTCAAAATTAATGAAATACACCTCGAGGATTTCTGAAATTTTATTTCTGAGAGTGCACTAACTAAAAATCAGCAAAAAATTTCCCCCTTTGTTTTACTTTTACGATATCTAGCATAAAGAATTAAATATCCAAGAGTCTTTCAAATAAATTAAATTCACTTCAATTGACAAAAATATCATCATAAAACTGTATAAAGCCACATTTTTTTCAGTTACTGCAAAAAAGACATAAGACGTTTTGATATCTCATTCTAGATATGACTTAGGTTTATTCTTAATGGCTGTCGAGATGTTGGTTATTAATGTATCAAAACACATTTTAAAATATAGGTCAAGCTCAGGACATGAATCAACAGCTTATGTTTTAACATTATACATTTCCCTTTTGCATGGAACTTGTTTACGTAGAGGTGGCAAAAAAAGAATTCTCAATAAATCAACATATTAAACTGTCCAATTAAAGCTCTGATAATAATATAGATGAGTAAAAATCAGAAACTAGAGGACGAGAAAGCAGCAGCATTGTATCAATCCTTTTAAATTTAACCTTCCTTCATCCATTTAACTTTTATGCCAATTTTATTTTGATGCAATGTTTCCTGGTCATACACATCATGCGTGTTCTCTGTTAGGCTCTTTGCCATCCTCATACTGCTTGTTAAGTCTTCTTTTTTCCCTTTGAAATGATGCTTAAAAAAGTTTTTCTGCAATTTTCCATCAAAAAAGGAAACAGTTATTTATGTTCAGTTACACACACACACACCCTCAGCCACAGATATAAGCAAGTAGCCATGTTTTTTAAATTCGGCACATAATTTTGACAATATGGACGGCCTCGAAATTGAAAACTCTTCCTCAGAACTTCTACACTAAATCAATGCATAAATTACATGTGATCCCTAAAAAAAAAATTTTCTGCACTTTTCCGTCGAAAAGAAAACAGTTATTTATGTTCAGTTACACACACACCACCTAGCCACAGCTATAAGTAAGTAGCTGTGTTTTTTAAATTTGGCACATAATTTTGATGATGTGGACAACGCCGAAATCGATACCTTCACCTCAGAACTTCTACACTAAATCAATGTATCAATTACATGTGATCCCTAAAAAAAGTTTTTCTGCACTTTTAAATTAAAAAGGCAACAGTTAGTTATGCTCAGTTACACACACACCACCTAGACACAGATATAAACAAGTAGCCGTTTTCTTTTAAATTCGGCACATAATTTTGACGATGTGGACAACGCCGAAATTGATACCTTCCCCTCAGAACTTCTATACTAAATCAATGTATCAATTACACGTGATCCCTAAAAAAAGTTTTTCTGCACTTTTAAATCAAAAAGTAAACAGTTATTTATGTTCAGTAACACGTACACCACCTAGCCACAGATATAAGTAAGTAGCTGTGTTTTTTAAATTTGGCACATAATTTTGACGATGTGGACAACGCCGAAATTGATACCTTCCCCTCAGAACTTCTATACTAAATCAATGTATCAATTACACGTGATCCCTAAAAAACGTTTTTCTGCACTTTTAAATCAAAAAGTAAACAGTTATTTATGTTCAGTAACACGTACACCACCTAGCCACAGATATAAGTAAGTAGCTGTGTTTTTTAAATTTGGCACATAATTTTGATGATGTGGACAACGCCGAAATCGATACCTTCACCTCAGAACTTCTACACTAAATCAATGTATCAATTACACGTGATCCCTAAAAAAAGTTTTTCTGCGCTTTTAAATCAAAAAAGAAATAGTTATTTATGTTCAGTATATTATATGCACCACCTAGCCACAGATATAAGTAAGTAGCTGTGTTTTTTTTTAATTCGGCACATAATTTTGACGATGCGAACAGCGCCGAAATTGATACCTTCTCCTCAGAACTTCTACACTTAATCGATGTATCAATTGCATGTTCTCAATGAACTTTAGTCTATAGGAGAACAAATGTGCTTGCAGGATGAAAAAACAAGTATGAATGCTCAAGAGTGTTACATATATAACCATGGAAACCAAACTTAATTTGTTTACCCACAAAACAGTTAAAGTCAAAAGCTACATGAAAAGATGATTTAGAATCAAATAAGATATCTTTTATTAAGTTTATATGGCAAGACAAAATCTTTTATTAATGTATTTAATGAACTATGAATATATTGACAAGGGATCGATAAGTTATTTATACACATTATCAATTGCTATAATGAGAAATTTATTCTAAATGACGTATTTAATGATTTTTTTGATTAAAATCATCTAAAAATAACCAAGTTTCGAATTTCAGCAATCTCTAAAAACAACAATTAATGTGTCTTCAAGTGCCTGGAGAAAATAAAATCACTCTTTTCCAACTCTTCAAAAATAGATTCAGGCATTTCCAAGTCATTTAATTTACCATCAGCTCCCATTTTTATAAACGAGCTCTCCCGTCAGCAAAATAAGAAAACCTGGAGAAGATAAAGCTACGAAAACGCATCACTTAATACTTCCGTCCCGTTCAAAAGCTGTCCCAGGAAAAAAATTAAATCTTATACAATAGAACTCAAATAAGGTCTCCTCTTGTTAAGGCGACGTGGAACGTCAAAATCCTTGATTAATGTATTTCCAATTTTTCCCTTAAGATGGAAGGAAAAGGGAAAAAGAAGAAAAATTTTCCCTTTTTAAAATAGATAAATAAATAAATACGGAAATGAGACTCCCTTCTTTCTAAAAATAAATAATAAACCTTTGAGGTAGAAACTTATTTTCTTTGAGAATTCCCTATGGACTAGAGCATCTCTAGCCGTGTGATGCAAATGAATTTGGCCTATGTCAGAGTGGAGACGGTTTAATTTTCGGAAAATAAAGGAAAACAATGCTATTTATTAATTAGGATAAAGTAGTATTTTATTTTCCTGAGATCATAAGTCGGAATATTTTTTTACACCGAGAACGGAAATATTTGAGTTCTCGTAAATTGCTCGAGTTCCAAAAAGGAAAAGGAATCCGGCAATTTAATTAGTTCGTCGGTCCATTAATTTGAAAGATTGCATTAAATTAAAAGTTTTTGATCTTTGCTGTAATTTAAGGATAGATTATTTCCTGAGATAATTTGCGAGAAAATGAAAACATTTGTTAAGACAGAAAGATTATTGATTCTTCGGAAAGTCAAAAAAGATTAATGATTTTGTCATCATTTTGCATTTTTTTTTGGAAGATATATGCATTATACGCAATTTTTAAAAAAGCTCGATTTCTCCAAATTATCTAAAAGTTTGAGTGTAGGTGATTAAGTGATTAGGAAGTGCTTTCATTGCGCGAGCATATGTACAATTGCTAAAATAAATAAAATAAATCATTAATTTCATCTGTTTGAAACTAATTTAAAAATTAAAGGCTGTTTTATAATAAAAAAACAAAATTTCTGGATGTATTTGACGTCTTAAATGCTCGTAAGAGCAACTGAATAAAAAACATCAAATTATACCAAATTTCGACAAGTTTTAGGATAATTTCTTTGACCTTCCAGTGTCATAACGACGTAGCATTATTAAGGAGCAATGCGCTAAAGCATTGGCGCATTGCTCCTAAATAGCATTGGCCCAGTCACCTACTCAGAAGTCAAAATACATTTTTAATTTACGATGAAACTCAAATTTTCAATCAAGGAAAACCATTTGAAAAAAATCTTATGCTCATCGTTAGTTATTTCTAAAACAGCGAAATCTTCTCAGTTGCAATCTTCTTATTTCAAAAATGTTTAATATTAATTTTTACACATGTTACATTTTTTCTGAAAAAAACACCATTTAAAGTGTACGAAAACTTATTCCATAACAATTCAATGACGAGAATAACCAATTTAAAAGTTCGGTACTGCTTTTACCCTTTAATGCATTTCTGCTTATACTTTTACGTAAATGTTTTTGCATGTGCATTACGTTAAATTATGCAAAACAGAGGCATTCGGATTGTTGATGTTTTAACAATGATACTACAGTAAAATGTTAATTGTCTTTTGGAAATTTTCACAGAATATAGCTGTTTCAGAGTCTTACAAGATGTAAAAAAGGAACGTTTTGGGGACGATACAATTCCTTTTAAGACAGACAAACGATGGTTCAAAAAGTTGATTACCAATCTGCGTTTTGGTGACGATATACTATCTCTGTTGAAATTTTTAACGTAAATGGTTTTATATATTTTCTCATAACAGAGATGGATATAATTTCAACACTACCTACTGCGCTGAAATGTTCGGAACTCATACTTACGATGGAGATTAAGATTTAATGGCTGCTGGACAGATTTTAAACTATATTACTAAAATTCAATACATCGAGAACTTTGTCACTATCACGGATATCTCTTGAAAATAGTTAAAATTGAAATCAAGGTAGCAGACAAAGCCACGGGCAATGGCTAGTATCTCTTAAAATAGGCGGGGGATAATTCAAAAAGTTGATTACAATAAATATTTTGGTGACAATGCAATTTCATTTAAGATTGACAGACGATGGCTTAAAGAGTTGATTACAATAAGCGTTTTGGTGACAATACAATTTCTCCTAAGACAGACGATGGTTCAAAGAGTTGATTACAACAAGTGTTTTGGTGACAATGCAATTTCTCCTAAGACAGACAGACGATGGTTCAAAGAGTTGATTACAACAAGTGTTTTGGTGACAATACAATTTCTCCTAAGGCAGACAGACGATGGTTCAAAGAGTTGATTACAACAAGTGTTTTGGTGACTATACAATTTCTCCTAAGACAGACAGACGATGGTTCAAAGAGTTGATTACAACAAGTATTTTGGTGGCAATACAATTTTTCTTAAGACAGTCGATGGTTTAAAACGTTGATTACTTTTAGCTAGAGAATTTATTCATATCGATGATAGTATTTTTAGACCAATAATTTACTACAAGATCAGAAAATGGTAAATGGATCAATGCTCAGAAGATTATAATATGTTTCAGAAGACGCTCACCACTACGAATAAATAATTTCTAACCAAAAATGTATTTTGGGTTTATTTGTATACGCGGAAAAAACACATTTTTTTCCTTTTAATTTAACTTGAGCAGGAGTTTTAAATAGATTTAATAAAAATAACATCGTACAATAACGCAAAAATTAAAACATGTTTGAAATGTTTTATAAATTACAATAAATTCGCTATAAATTTTAATTTGAAAAAAATGCTGGAAAATATTTATACCTCTTTAATTATGCAAAAATAAATAGCAGGAAATCCGGGAGAGAAAAAAGAGGAAAAAAGAAGGCTCTAAAGATTTATCAGGATTTGCACCAGTCTTCTTCGTAGCAGAATATATAATATGAAAAAAGACAGAAAGAAAAATTCAAAAAGGGGTTTACTAAGGGTGTTTTCGTGGAAGAAATCTGCCTAATTATTTCCCAGGGAATTTATTTGAAAAATTATTCTGGTGGAGGAAAAAAAAAAGAAATTTCACTTTCGAACAGGCAATTACCTCAGAGTCTGAAAATAAACAGAGGGGAAATTAAAAGGGAAAGGTGGTAGTTCGGAAGGGAAAAATATAGATTTTAGTCTTTAATAGAGTAAAAATTTTCCAACTTTTAATTCTATCATTTCTTAGCTGATAAATTTAAAATGAATAGTAGGGAGTTTTTATTAATTTTAGCTGACGTTTGCGAAAATTAAATTCTTAGATTGTTCAAGAATTTTAAGTGGCTAAGTTTAAAAAAAAATACTTCTAACTAAGACTAATTAAGAAAAAATAAATTGATTATTAATAATATTAGCTTCTTATTGGAATGTATAATTATCGTAATAATATTACTTTTAAATAGGTTCATCAAATTTATTAAAACCAAATTTAATCTCAATTACCTTTAATTAATGGGATTAATTAAAACTTCATAAAAAGGTTTCTTTAATGGAAACATAAAAAAGAAACGATTTTCTATTTAATTGTCTCTATATGCCGCAACAATGAATTATAATTTTCAATACTTTTGAGATGGTTGCATCCTGATAATACCATTTAAATTAATTTAAGCTCCTTTATGGTGACTCAACCGTAATATTTGCTTCAATCTTACTTCAAGCTTATGACTAAAAACCATAGCATCATGTTTCTTAAATTTTAATGAACACACGATTTCCTGAACATTCTATAGTTCTTTTACAAATTTAGTACTCAAGACAGTTTAGCGTGCACCCAATGAAGTCGACAACTAATTTTCACGATTTTATGGTTTAATACACAATATGGTACTGATTATATGGTTAAAAACTGAACCGATTCTAATCAGGTTGATTCTGTATATTTAAGATAATTTTTATTATTTGCAAGTATCTTTGTAACTTTAAAATAATTGCACAAAATTTAGCTATTTTGATGCTATATGTAAACATCGGCAAAAGCGGAAAAATAAATATTTCGGTTTATAAAATCGAAATGTATGTTTTTACATCTATTTTCAATCTGTTATTCAAATAAATAAAAGTTATGTAAGTCTAATTAATATTTTAATACAATATATCCTGTAATACTTAACAAAATTTTTTGAAGAGAACAAAAATGACACAAGTTACATATTTCTTTAAAAAATTCAAAGAAAATTTGTAACTTTTTAATACACGCTCTTTTCTCTAGAGCAAACTCTGGTTACAAACTTTTTTATTACAGTTTCTGTTAATTCTTGATCTTGTTAAATCTTGAATGTTCTGTTCTGGCATATACTGGATAGAACAGATATCAGTGGGGCTCGGTAAAGTTATATTTCACTTTATATTTGAATAAGCTGTTAATATCAGACTGTATTACTTAAATTTTAAAAATGGAATCATACGAGTTATAAAAAAATATTTAAAATAATATTACTTGAAAATAACTATCTAATCTAAGATAAACAAAAAAAGAACTTTCTGCTGATCTCAGATAAGTAAATAAGCTGGAGTGTAGTTTTATCATATGCTACTACACTGAAGAGCCATTACATTATGACCACCCTCCATCTATAACAATGGGCTCGCCCAGGTTTTCATGATTTCTCGCCCAGGAACAATGTTTTCATCTGGCAAATTAGGACCCATAATCCTCATAGAACAATCCCTGGCATCTGTAAGCTACTTGAACATAGTTGCAGACCAGGTTCACCCATTCATGGCAACAGTTTTTCCTGCTGGGGATGGTGTTTACCAACAGGATAATGCACCATGTCATAAGGGTCGAATCGCCATGGATTGGCTCGATGAACATTCCAGTGACTCTCAAGTCATGTCTTGGCCCCCAAATTAACCTGACCTTAAATCCAATAGAGCGTTTGTGATCCAACTTGGAAAACCAAATTTGTGCTGCCACGCTACCCCCTCGCAATGTGAGGGAATTGCAGGATCAGTTGGTGAGCGCTTGGTACCAGATATCTCAGACTACCTATCTGCACCTTGTGGAATCAATGCCACGGTGGGTGCTAGCAGTTTTGAGGGCTAAAGGTGGTCCTACATGTTATTAGCAGGGTGGTTATAATGTAATGGCTCTTCGGTGTATATCTGCAACAGTAGTTATATTAGGCTATAATGCTTTGACGCAACATTTTTCTTGTTTTAATAATATTTATAATATTGTAGCTTTGATCATACAGCACAAAATATTGTAAAGTGTGTTATATTTTTAAGTATTTTATGACTTTTACTTCATAGTTACTCAAGCTTGTGTTTGCAAAGAGAAATCTGGGAATTAAAATTTTTACCATTTTTCGAGTATTTCGAGTGCTCTTAATGTAAGGCTTCGTATGGAAAAATTGTAAAATTTACTACCATTTTTGACCACTGCAAGAAGAAAAATGGTTATCTCAACACGAAATAGAATTTATCTCCAAACAAACGCCCTATTATTTTCTGACTAGCCTGTGTGCTCAAATTTTTCTTGAGCTCTGTACTGGATAACAGTAAAGGTTTCAACCGTTTTAGTACTGTATGAGCAAAATTCATAGGCGGAATTATTGACAAAAAAAATCGAGCTGCAATCCAAATTTTGATTTCTGTCCGACTTTTTAGAATGTTCAGTTTTCAACTATAGGTCTGTGCCTAATTACAACGGAAATAACAACTCTAACTTATAAGCTGGCTTACAAAATAAACGTCATTACATCATCTAACCAAATTTATTATCCGTTAGAGTTTCGAATACTTTTTGATTACATTGATTGCTCAAATTTCTGGTTGAAGATAATTGTTTTTTGAATTCTGAGCAAAAAATTCACCACCCATTTAAATTTCAAAACCTTTCGTATGTAAATACACTAGCAAACAGGAAAAAAATGGAAAAAAATTACAAGTAGATTAAAGAGTAACAAATTTAATTTTTATCAAACCTAAAACAAAAAACGAGCATTTCAAAAAAATTCAGATCAAATTATGGTAAAAAGTACCGGCACTAAGGGCGACGGTACTTTTTACTGTAAAATCTGCTTAACTGGAAGATGTTATGGAACAAAAAAATCTGATATACCATAATTTTTACAGTAATAATTACTGTAAAATCACTGAATTACACTAATTGAATAAATATTACTGTAAAATTTGGTGTATAATATTTTACGCGAAAACGGATTTTACTGATGATGTACCCAAAGTGTATAATACCGTAATTTAATCCAAATTTCGCAATGAAATCCTATCATCGCTGAAAATCACCCCCGCCAATCTTTAATAATTGTTGCCTAATTATTTTCTTCCTTTTAATCTACTAGAATAACGTACTTTTTTTAAAAAATATTTTATAATTTTGTAAAGATTTTGTTTTTAATAATCAAAACACTTAATTATTTCAGTTTAAACAACTCTTTCAGTGACAAGAGAAAATGAAATAAAACAATAATTACGCGAATTTACGGTTTCCCCCCTTCCATTTGTTCTTGAGGAAAGTTCTTTCACGACCAAGGGGCTGGGCGTGGGAGAAATCAAGAAGAAAGTTGTTTCTACCATTAAGAGATTTCTATTTTCAGACTGGTCTCGCGTCTGTTACGCCTAATCTCTTAAAAGAAAACGCCATTGTTGTTTGATCTAGTTATATAGGTATAAAGCTTTATTTAGCAGTTTACCTGAAATTTAGAACTAAGACTTTGAAAGAATATTTTTTGTGACATTTTAAACAAATGACGGAACTTTTGAAGCTTAAAGCTTCATGTGGTGCATTAAACTACGTAGATCATTGTTTAAAACATTTAATGGGTTTTAAAGTATTATTGATTTGGTGACGAAGGAAGTTGTGTTGTAAAATAGTTACAAAAAGTTTAATAACAAAAGTAGATTTAAAAGATATTTTATTTTAAATTTGGAATATAACTCGCATTATGAAATATAATTGCAAACTATTGCAATATTAAAATTTATTTATTTTGAAAAGCAGAATTTCGGATAAATCGTATGAACGGAAAAATTAGCAAATAAGTGGCTTTAAATACCGTATATTTTTTTATTCATTGTTGTTTCTAATGTCACTTGCCAATTCAGCAAGCGTATTTAAATCAGATTGCGTGTTTGTTGTTTTTCAAAAGTGCTATGACGTACGAATGACGGACTCATTCATACATACATTCATTCACCCACAGATCGTAATTTTGACCTGAACTAGAGAATGATCAATCTCTAATTCAGTACTCCCAGAGGTACGATTTGCTGCGGGAACATAGAGGATTTTGTGACCCGATAGATTTAACGTGCACCAGTCATCATTTATTACATCCGGCAGGAATCTATCTCACGACCTTTTGGGCATGAACCCAATGTCCTACCAACCAGGCTATCCCGGCCTTATATATTAGGTTCATTATCCGGAATCATGCTGTAGTTTTATTTTTAAACCTGAAATAATATTACCTTACTGAATGTTAATTTTTCCACATTTTTCCCCGAGCAGAGTTAATTAATTTTAAAGATTATAATTTCAAAAAAAGCATACATTTGGGCATTAAAATCTTTGGGAAAGTGTATTGAAGAAAAGCATATTTTGAATAAATATTCAGAAAAAAAAAGACATAAAGTTTTATAAATTCACTATGAAATCCGACTTTTCCTTTGTAATAAACTTTTTCAGTAATTAATTGGGATTCTATAATTTTTCAGACAGTCGATCAAGTTTGTACACAATGCAAATATAAAGGTAGTTATTTTAAATTTTGCCGAATCCTTGAAATATTTATGAAATTTACAAGGAAACTTTTTAAGCCAGATCTATCGCCTGTAGCTGAAATTCTTCTGCAGAGGAATTTTTCCCTCGAGATTCAATCCATTATTCTCAATTTAGGGAATTTATTTATCCTTGTAAAACTAACTTACTCGCCAAATTGATCTTTGCCTTTTGTCACTCCAGCAAGGGAGTTTGTTCACTTTTATCGTAAATTGCATCCTTTATGGCTAAATGATGAGTGTTCTATCACTTCCTCCTTGATTCGAAAACTTTAAAACCGGGGAACTTTGAAATTTTTTTTTATGTAATATGACACCAACAGTAGTAAACATGATTTAAAGAGTCTTGCATAATTTTTCCGAAGTATCATATCTCGAAAGCTTTAGAAGTTTTGCTTTGAAAATGATGAGCAGCTTTTTGAACCATTCTCGGCTGCTGATACAAATTTTAGCCAAATTCACGAAAAATTGTTTAAGTAAGTAATGTTTGTGAATTGTGATTGTGAGTGCATTGTCTAATATTTTGAGTGATATTTGATAATAAGAAAACGGTATGATTAGCAAAATGCTCACAAATCACTTAGAAGTTAACTATTAAATTAATCCTGCTGATCTATTCTGGTTTATTTGACTCGAAGCATTCTTACAACCCATTCTTTAAAAAAAAACCAGTTTAACGCTGAATCATAATACTGGTAGCTCGAGCCATAATACAAAGCAAATTTTTTGCAACCCTCATACTATGTATAACTGAATTATTCTTTTAAATTTGAATAACAGTATCATGTAATTATGGTTTAGAAGTTATTTAACTTAGCGGTATATAAAGGTTACCGCATATGTTAAAAGTAAAGTTGGTAGTTTGAACTATAATATAAAAAAACTTTTCAGCAGCCATAATACAATGTAAAATTGAACAATTATTCTGTTCAAGTTGAATCACAATATAATGTTATTAAGGTTCATAGCTATGATTATATGATTCATCTTAGCACCGCACTAGGAATTTAATCCATAATGTAGCTACCTTGAACCATATTACTTTGTAAATATGTGGTAATCTTTATGGTGCAAAACTGAACTATTGCTTTCTTCGAGTTAATTCACAGTATCATGCAATAAATGTTTAGATGATTTAACTAAGCACCACATAAGGATTACTATAAATTTTAACCATAATATATGGTGTTTAAAAAGGTTTAATAAATCTGACGGGTACAGTTACAATTAAAGAATTTAGAAATTTTCAAATTATGAGAAATGACTTATTTCAAAGAAGCTTGATAGTCACGGTAAAAGCTAAACTTAACTTCGAGTAAGAAAGATTTTAGAAGAAGAAAATGGCAGAGCAAAATCGAGATAAAGAACTGAGTAGCTTATACGTTTCTGAATTATCAAAGATTCAGCTATACTGAGTGCCTTGGGGGTTCTAGGGATTGAGTGTTTGCCTCCCAATGAGGTGCCCCGAGTTCAAACTTCAGCAATGGCTGGTCGTTGCGAATTCCATACCCAGCTCGCACCCACCACAGTGCTGACGTAAAATATACTCAGTGTCAGACGTATCATGGGTTACAATCTCCTTTTTCCGTGGGGCTAACCATGGTGTTTTTGTGGTTTACCTCTGCATGTAACGTTAATGCTGGTTAATTCTTCCACGAAGGCTAATTTGACCCAATGCTTGACCCAAGAGTTATCTTGCCTTCTGGATTGGGTTCAAAATTACAATGTTATGGAGTTGAACATTAGTAGAGGTAAGTTCAAAATTTGGTTGGATGTTCAACAACCATTATAAATAAAATAAAATCAGCTGAAAGAATCCTCAGTGACTCACGGGATAAAACATTCGCCTCCCAATGAGGTTGCACGGATTCGAATTCCAGTGGTTGTTGGTTGATAGTGGTTAGTCCCACTGACCACCAAACTAACTTAAAATATCCTCATTGGTAGATGGATCATGGTTTAGAATCGTCTTTAAGTCGGGCTAACTGTGGAGGTTTTCATGGTTTCCCACTCCATTGAACGCAAATGTGGGTTATTTCCATGAAAAAGTGTCCTTAACGAAGACTAATTTGTCCCAATGCCTGATCCAGGAGTTCATTTATCTTCTGGTTAGATTCAAAATTACAAGGATACAGAGTTGAACATTGATAGGTGCAACTAAAACTGAAATGACTGTTGAACGTCAGCTATAAAATTAAATAAAATCAATAGGAAGAAAAAATTTATTAGCTTTCTACTTTTTTGCGAACGTCGCATATTGCACGCGCTAAAAGTATTATCATGGTATCATTTATCCATTTATAATCTTCTTTTTTCTGCGAGAATTAAGTTTCAATGGAAAATTTCACAATTCTGCAACTGTAACCTTAATAGTGAGCAAGGATAATCATTATATCATTATTCTTGGGCTAATATCTTCTTTACGTTACCTTTATACGAAATTTAATGGTATTTTTGCCCAGGAGTCGTCATAGTTTAACAAATTTAAATTGTAATAACCGAGTTACAATAATTAAGCAACACATAACAAGCAGTAAACTTAAGCTTTTGTAACAACAGCGCAAGATACTACAACATTACATGCTCGATAGGTTGAGTAAAATTAGCACATTTTCTAAAAAAATGAGAATCTGACATTTATTGCCATGCAAATATTCAGCCCACAACTGAAGTAATAAGACTGAATTTAACATTTTAAATAATCCTTAGAAGACAACAATGGAATGTTGAAACATTTAACTCCTAGAGCAAACTTTAACACGCATACCTTTCCTAACCATTCTTCTGAATTAAATGAAGCAACATTTCCGATCCAAGAAATAAATGCTGAACTGTAACTCATTCCGGTATTTTTAAGGACACAAAAGGGGTATTTATTTCTGCATGCAACAATGAGGTCTTAAAATGACATTCGCTACCCTTCCAATTGTTGTATGGGGAAAAGGGTAATGGATAGTGGACAGCAAAACGCCCTCTTAGGCACGTTTCTGCATCATCAGCTATAGAGATGTCGGCATGATAAGGCACGTTGGATCTTTTCACACTCGCCTAAGATTCGCTAAATAGGGATCCAGGCAGAAGCCCTTTTCAGAGAGCTCAGCTTAGATTTCGAAATTTTAAGTAAGGCTTTTTGTTGATTCAGGATAAATAGCTATAATACTTAAAAAAAGGGACTTGTTTTTTTTACGTTTGTCCACTGCTGAAGCGTGTTAAACTATAATAATGTTTAAGTTTGTTACAACTTTAAATATTGCAATACACTGTTAAAATTTTTATTCTAAAATTATGGTAAAATAACTGACAACTGTCTGTCCATCCGATTAACCGTAAAGTTTACGGTAAAGAAATTTTTTTTCCTTTATGGTCTTGAAACCATTTACAAAAAGTATGGTTATTAAACGATGAATATAAAACTATACGGTTTTTTAACCATTTACAACTAGCATTTTTCAAGAACGTAAAAAAAAATAATTATCTAACTAGGCATAGGAGCTCGATTTTTCGTAAGGTAATGGTAATTAGAGAGTGCCGGACACTGGAAATTCTCCATGTGGTGAAGGAAATTGAAGAAATATTGTGTTGTCACCACTAGGACTCGAACTCCAGTTCTGCCGGTCATGAGATTGACAGATAAGCCCGCTCGGCTACGATATGTAAGCCGTTGCACAGAACTAAGTAGCTTCATTAGGTGGTTCTGATTGGTGAGATAAAATTCTGGTTGTTTAACCGTATTAGGTGAACGCAGTCAATAAACAGTTTTTCTCAAACTTAACAGTTTGATTACCATTTTATGTATGGTAATTTGACTGTTTTGATTAAATATGGTAAAATGACCATTCAATAAATTGTTATTTAACCATTTTTTCCGAGAAATTTCTAACTGTGTACACTAAATAAAATATGGTCAATACTAACAGATTATGGTATGATTTACTGTATTTTTAGCTCTATAGAAACACCAAAAAGCTCGGTACTTTTTACCGAAACGATTTGGTAATGATTTCAGTAAAATTTACACCAAAGTATAGTATTATAATATGTGATAAAATTGGTTAAATGTAGTAAAAATTGGTAGTTTCATCATGATACCTTAGAACAGTGTTTCCCAAACTTATGACTTTCGTGTACGGTTTCTAAATTTTTCGCAACGCTGTGTACCACTAATAAAAAGAACTGAAAATATGCTCATTTTTCTTTTTTGGTACAAAGTTTTGCTAATAAGTTTATTTGCATCAGTGAGAAGGATGATATTGTTTTTGCTGTGATAAAAAAACCTGCACAAAAGTTAAAAATCACAACTGGCTGTTGACACCAATAATTATTAACTGTTAACTTAGCAAAAAATAGCCAATACAAAAATACGCAATTGTAAATTTTCATGGCTAGCTTTGTTTTTAAATAAAAGTTTTTGAAATTTTCGTTTGTTGTAAGATATTATTCATAAGAACGCGTACCCCCACTAAACTGTTCCCCTACTCCTACCACACTTTGGAAAACACTGCCTAACTTTGGGAAACTTGGGCAGGTACGCGTACCACACTTTCACTGCCGTTGAACATGGCATAAAAACCATTTATCTGTGTGAATCTATTTTTTAGTTACGTATTTTTTACCAAATATGCGGTAATAAGAGTTATAGTTTTGATAACCAGAATTTCCGGTAAATCGTAACCATATGAACGGAAAAATAACCAGTTGAATAGTTTACAAATACTATATATATTTACAAAAATATTCATTTTCTACCCCAAGCATTGAAACTATAGAAAATTTTAACAAGTTTCTAATAATGATTAATGTATTTTTTTAGTAAAATATACAATAAAATATGATTTTATAATGTCTGATAAAATTTAGTAAATGTGGTAAAGTTTGGTTATTTTATCCTGTATGTAAAGTAATAATTAAATTTACTTTACAATTTAGTACTTTTTTACTAAATGTGTGTTAAGGAGAACTATAATTTTGAAAACGAGAATTTCTGGTAAACCTTTACCACATGGAAAAATTACAAAATAAATGGTTCAAAATCCGATATTTTGGTTTTATTAACCAGAATTGTGGTTTTTTTTGCTAGAAATGTCATTGTTATGAAGAGTAAATTTGCCAGAATTTTTTTCTCTGTGTGGTATAATGTGTGATAATCTAATTTTTTTCCAAAATTATTATTCTTTTAGTTATGTAAAAAGTGATATAAGTGTTAAATTGTTATGATATTCAGGAAATAGGCTAAAAAAGGAAATAAAAATAAAAGAAATATTTTTTTCTTTGTATCAAATAAAAAAAACCATAATTGTGAATTTTTGCTTAAGTTTTATAAAAATCGAAATTTAAGGGCTTGATGAAACATTCTTTCTTTCTTATTATAAATCAATTTAATATCAATCTAAAAAATTTATAGTTATTATATTATTCAGTTTATGATGATTTTATGTCTTTTAAAAAATACTTTCTTTAACAATCCCATTTCATAAAAATTTAAACTTTAACTATATTATGCCCAATGCCCTAAAATTCAGTTTTAAATGGGTATTTAAGTCAAAATCTAAATAAAATTTAATTCGTATCTCGTACAGCGGAATCACGTAATAATAAGCAAGTAAAATAAGTAATATAAAAAAAAATTAAAGTTAATTCCTACATAAATCACAAAAGAAAAATTTTATTTTAGTTTTTTGTTAAATAATTGCAATTAATATAAATATGCATATACATATGACAGAATCACAATATTAAGTGGTAAAATAGAAAGCGAATTTCCTTTCAATTTTCCTTTCTATATATGGTGATGGACTATTATTTTTGTTTGTTACTATTTATTCGCTTTATTTTTCTTCGTTTTATTCCTAAATTTATATCCTGCTAAATATATAAGATAAATTTTTTTTCCATATGAAACTAAAATTGATTAAATAAATTTCATTAATGAATTTATATTGGAAAAACTGTATTAACATTCAAGTGTCATCCACTAACAGTTTCAAAAAATTTATTTGAGCTTGAGAGAATGAATAAAAAAGTATTTTATTAACGATTGAAAACTTCAGCAAGATATATTAATTTATATAGAGAGAATGTGAGAATGTGAACTAATAGGAGGAATTGAAAAAAACGTAGTGAACTTAGAAAATAAAGTTCACAACGTTATGCTTCAATACTGGGATGTTAGAATATAATTCTAGTATTCAAGCGTTAAAGAAAAACGAAAAAATTCCAGATGCTTAAAAATATTCGACCATTTTTTAACTATGCTTATGAAATCTAATTTATATTTTTATAAAAAAAAATCATACAAAATCGTAAATAACCATCTAGAATGAAAACTAGCAAAATAAAAATAGCAGGAAAAGAGCAAGATATTGGAGAAAGAAAGTATTTTTCAAAAGTCAAACCGCCAGATAGTATCTAACATATAAAACAACTGTTGTTTAAAGAGAGAAAAAGAAGCAGACGCATCGGAAACAAATTACTAAAAACAAAACAAAATACTAGCGAAGTTGAAGGAAAAAAAAATCCGAAAATACACCGCGAGTAAATCTGTGCATTATACCTGAAGAAATAATGGCGACAAGTTGCCATGGTTACAAGGAAAGAAAATGGCGCTCCTTTTTCATTCTGTTGTCATTGAAATGGGCCTTAGAAATATGTTTATGTTGCCAAAAAATGAAATGAAATAAAAATCATCACGGAGCAGCGGAAAGGAAAAGTGCTTTAAAGATTGAACGAATAAAAACAATTCAAGTCGACGATAATTTTACTTTTTTCCGTTCAATGCATATGATAAACAGAATGATAAGGTAGAGAAGAAAAAAAAACTTAACTTTCTTGTAAGCAAAGGACATTACTTTCAAAAGGTCGTGAAAGTTTTTGTGGCGCAGAAAACAACAAGGGAAAAAAAGATTGCGGGAATAAATGCCAATGATATTGTATCAAATGTAATGGAACAATTCCACAGCAAAGTTTCCTGTAGCAATTTAACAATCTTTGATCGAAATTTTCTAGTGGAGAATTTGAGTGAGAAGATATTGGAATTATATAGATCGATGCGATGAACGAAACGAGGAAGTGATTACTTTTGATAAAAGCGGATTATGCACAATTTTAAGCATAAATTTGAGACATATTTCCGATACTTTATTTTTCGATCCCTAAAACTTTGAAAAGTGCTTGAAAAGCTATATTTTATAAGAGTTTTAATTGTATTGTTTGTCCATGGATTAGCTTTTAAATATTTTCAGTTACTTCTTTTCTTATCTTACAAAATAAATGTATCTTTACAGATAATCCATAATAAATGTAACTTTTTAGGAAAATTGTGTTTTTTTTTTATTTCATTGAAATGTTTTTGGTATTGTAACTCTAGGAACTTAAATTTTATTTCAAAACAAATGTAAACAAATTTAAATGTATCATCAATAAATCATATGAAACTTTCAGTTAAGTTTAACTTTAAGCCCCAAAATATTACATTTATTTACAATGGGTTTAATTCTTTTTCCTTTTGTTAAATAAGTTCTTAAACAGAGTTTTGATATACTGTGGGCAACTTAAAAATCAGGCTGCTCTGAATGACTTTTTATCTAATGATCGGATCTTTACATTCTCAATGGCTCAAGGGAGTTTCGTAAAAGAAAATTAAGTTCATTCAGAGAAAGAACATTTTTGTGTCTGATTTCGTAACCTAAAATATCGTCTGTTCTAATTAATTAGCATATTTGAGATCACCCCTTCGAACCTTAAGATTGAATCCTAGAACGTGAGGATCAAATCATTAGATCAAAAGTTATTTTGGGTGACCCGTTTTTTCTTTTTGGGCACTGTACCAAGAAGGAAATTATTTTTCAGTTGATGAATAATTGATCCTTGTTGGTTACAACTCGTGTATTTTAAGTTATTATCGATACGTAATTTTATAAATTAATATTATTCAAATCGATATAAGCATAAAGCTAGAAATAAATCTATTATTAAATAGTATTATTCAGATTGATAAAAAGAGAAAAAAAAGAAGGAAATTATATTTTAGTTGAAGAATATCTGTGTCTGTAATAACAACCGTTTTCTAAGCTATTATCGATACGGAATAAGGTAAGCTAATATTTTTTAAATCCATAGAAATTTCAAAGCTAGAGATTAGCCACTTAAAATATTGTAATGCAGATTAGAGTATGCTGGGTAAATATCTTATGTTATGCTATTTTAAATTTATTACCGATACAATGTTTTTGGACAGTGATGGGCAAAATATGAAAATTGCTTGTTATGAAATCATAGGTACCGTACTTTCCAATTTTCTGCTAAAAAAGTCCAGTTTATTGTAGTGTAATTAATACTTCTGATTGCATAATTTGGTTAACTCTTCCTACTAAAAATTTACTCGTCTACTAAAAATGTGGAATCATTAACTGTCAAGTCGAATTTGAAAAAAAAAGCATTTCAATGTAAGATGGAAAGGCCTAAAAACATAAACATAGTTTTGAATTTTTTAAAAAACTTATTGCAGTGTTAGGTGGTAATTATAAGAAAAATAGTAATTATAAGTAATAATTGAAGCAGCTGAAGTGATTGTAGTAAGTAACTGTAAAAACTGTTATATAGTAATTGTAGTAACTATAAATTTGAGTTAGTATAATTAAATAATAAAAGAAATATTATAAATAGGGCCGGGATTGCCTGGTTGGCAGGTCGCCATACTCATATCGTGACAACGGGAGTTTGAATCAAGACGGTCGAAGTCTCTCCTTGTAGTAAATGGTGACTGGTGCACGTTAAATTTGTTGGGTTACAAAGTCCACCAAGTCCCCCCCCCCCCAAAAAAAAAGTCATTACTTCTGAGGGTACTGAACTGGAGATTGATAGTTCTCTGGTTCAGGTCAAAATTACGATCTGTGGATGAATGGGTCCGCCCTATAAACGGATGTGACGGATGGGTGAGGAAGAAGTCAAATTCTGGGTCCTAGATGGCTCTATTGGAAAACAAGAACAATCGCACCCCTTGTCTTAATGATCTATGATAAAAACAACAATAATATAAATAAAGTACTGCATAATTCTTTATGATTTATGAAGTGCATAATCATTATGAATGAGTTCATAAATCATATCATATCATATGAATTTCAAAAGTGCATACTCATAAAGTACTGCACTTTTGAAACGTCTCTTTTGGAATTTTAGAATGTTTTTGAATTTTTCATGCTGCAATTAAAAAACAAAGAAAAATTCAGTGCGTTTTTATGCATATATATACATCAGTAAAAATTAATTAATAAATGAATGAATTATTAATTATTATATTAAATGTTTTTCAAAAAAGAAAAAAAAGGACATGATGCTATTGAAATTTCTATCATTTACCAATTTGAAACCTTCCTTTATTTTATTGAAAATATATTTCTGAATCTTGAAATATTTATTATGCTAAACGGAAATTGTCATAATCTAACTTAGAATGGCTGTTTAAAAGATAAATTCAGATTGGCTTGTCTTATGGCGTGATTTTTTTCCCATAAATGGTTCAAGTTATTCTACCTCGGAAGACTGCCTAAAATTATTTTAATTGATAATAGCTCCATTTATTTTATAACTTAAAAACTTAAAAAAAAACTGTAAAATTAATTTTGTGATTTGTTTATTCTAGACTTCTTTTCGGTAGTCACTAGTGATACACATTTTTTTTTTCATTTTCAGTAATTGAAATTGAAAAAATTTAAATGGTAAAACAAACACTGTTGAAACCTCTATTGAAACAAACACTACAAAACCAACACTACTGAAAGTATTTTTTAGGCAGTAATAAAACTGGAAGTACATCCATGTGATTTATTATTCGTAGTGATATCTCAATTATAAATGTCTTTATAAAATTTAACTAATTATAAACTTCAAACTCTTAAAATATCTTTAAAAAATATTAAAAACTCCATATTAAGTTTTAAAAGAAATCTCTAGCCCTTCTAAGATTACAGTTGCTAAAAAGACACTTGACCATAATATTCTTTCGGAATTTACTGCACCACAAAAGGTAAAACTAACACAAATACTTAATCTTACAGTCATTTTACTATTTTAAATGATGCTGCATAAACAGTAAATAAAATAAAATGTTTGTATATTTCGAAAGAGAAATCAACAAAATAATTTTAATTTGCTTATAAAATTAAAATAAAAATGTATTATAAATGCAATTACTGAAAGTTAAAAAATCTTGTTTCCAAATTGTTTCATAAACACTGTGCAACAGCATTTCAAATCTAAAGAAAATACATTCAGTGAAAATATATTTATTTGTCTGGAGTTCATTCAGAATTAGTTAAAATAAGGCTAGTACTTCTCCAAATTTTTCTTAATGCCTGAGGATAAAATGTAATATCAACTTTCATTAATTTTACCTTTGTAAATTCATCTTCAAATTCTCAACATGTCTCGTGCAAAAACACTTAAAACGACAATTTCAGCAAATTGCATTTCATGTATCAAGCTTTTCAATTTATTTTGTACGGAACACATTAAAAAAACAATTTAAAAAAGAGACATATTTCAAAAATTTTCTTGTTTTAGGGAAGTTATTGTTCATACTTTTTCCAGTAATTCCATAGAATAAAAAGGAACCTTTATGCCCCAGTAAAGTGCACGGTAAAAACTATGGATAAGTGTTATGAAAATATCACTTACCTATTTTATTTTAAAGGCATAAAATTAAAGCACGTAAAATCCTTTTAACTATCATTTTAAGTACCTATTTATTTTTATTTAATACTATGGGGCAATTAATTCTACTATTAAAAAGGTTTTTGAAAAATAATATTGAACCCAGTTAAATATTTTAAAAAGGAAACAGATTTCTCAAACAGCTATTTACTTTAGCTGTAAATGTTTCTTTATGAATTACTGCCATGCAAAATGTACAATATTAATTAATATCCTTATTAATATATTAGTTAATATATTAAATGTTATAAAATAAATACTATATAGAAAAGATTTTAGAAAAGATTTTTCTAAAAACTGTTTTTCTCATTGTTTATGCATCTAGCAGCTTTCATTTATTAAATTTAGCACATTTAGTTGTTAGCTTGTTTTTTTAGAAATTCAGAAATTGAAGCGTAGAAGGTCTACAAAGAAGTACAAATAAAGGATTTGCTGCAAAGCAGATATTGTTTAATTTTTTAAATTTGCTAAGCATCTTTTTTTTTGGACGAGCAAAACAGTGAAGTTAAGATTTTATCAAAGTAATCTGAATACTTTACAAAACTAATCAGTATAAACACCAAAACCCACAACAAATCTTACTGCTGTGAAACACAAAAAATGAGGTTATTTCTTTTTTCCTACAAATTATTGATAAACATTGGCTTTTATGAACACAAAAACTCAAATTTCTTAAACTTGTAATAATCGTAAATTATTTAGATTTCTATTATTATGATAGTTTGGTACACAAATAAAAGGTTTATTGCAGTGTAATCTGTTCCAAAATTTATTTTAATGTCAATAATTGACAAACGAAGATAAAAAAACATTTAAAATCTTCTACATTTATATAGCATTTTTTAAATACATATTTCTATTAAATATAGTATTTCTAAGCATTTCCAAAAAAAACTATTAAGCATAAAATAAAAAAAACCTTGTATTTGATTTAAAACATTTTATCATCAAAACTGTTAATCCCAATTTTTCTACATTTTAGCGAATTATTATTATTTTACCTTTATGGCTTATCATTGCTTCATAATTAAAATTTATTTTGCATCTTATTCTATTTTTGAATTTTTTATTAATTTAAGAAGACTGAATTTTTACAGTTTCTACATTTATAATTGAAATATTTTTTTCATATTTGTGAGTTATCATTGCCTCATAATTAAAACTTGTACTTCACTCTAATTTTAAATATTCGATGTATTAAAGAAAGCAGAACACAACTTTTCTTCATTTGTATTAATTTTTATTTTTATATTTATTTTTATATTCATGGCATATCATTGAGAATTAAAATTTCTATTAACACACATTGCATTGAAGTTGGGAACAAAAAAAGGCAATTTTGCATAAGATCACATTTTTTACATCAACATTTTGCGCCCTGAGCAGAAAGCATCGCATTTAATAAGAAAATAAATTATTTATCAGCAAATTTTATAATATTTTCTCATCAACGAACTCTTTCTTTTAAAACAAATCACAAAAAGCAGACTAAAAAAAAAAAACGTAAAAAGCAGAGTCGTATTATCCGAAATAGAATATGCGACGAGTACAATACAAATTTATGTGACGCCTATTGGGGAAAAAAACAGAGTAAAAAGGGATGGCCAAAAAAAAAAAGTTTTTTTTTCTTCGAAATTCTATTCTTTGTTCTTTTTGCTCTAAGACTCCTGAGCCTCCCATGCTTCTTTATCCCAGAAGAGTTGTCCAATTTGACGGCCACTATATATCTGCAGAGAGGCAGACCCTCTTCTTCAAGCCTTTCTGTCTTCTTTTTTATGGTTTCGTAAAGGGGCGGGGGTGGAAAGAACAATGGAATAAAGTATAGATAAAGATGGAACAGCCAGCTTGGAGGCGATTTCTCTTCGCCATTTCAAATTTCGGTTGCTTTCAGTTTTCATTTTAGTTTGGTAATTGCGTTCCTGAAATCTATCTCCTTCTTATTTCCAAAACTGTTTTGCTTAATTTATGGTTTTTCCTTCAGCGAAATTATTTATTTTTTATTAAAAAAAACTTATGTAGTCGAATTTTAATAAAAAGACGTTGATAGGAAGATCTCTAAGTATGGTTCAAAGCTATACTGTATCAAAAGAAAAGATGTAAAGCGTTTTGGAACGCAACGTTTTAGAAGTTTTCGAATCTCAGTGGTACAAAAAAAAACAGGCCGTGTAGTGAATCAATCGCTCAGAAAATCTTCACTGGATGAAAATCTCTTTTACCCCTAGGCTTCTTTAAGACATCGAAACAAATGGTAGTCCGAAGGTACTAAGTCCAGGCTATATTTAGATGTTCAACTCTATCCCAGTGTAATGTCTGTAACTTTTGATGTGTTACTGCGGCTTTATATGGCTTTTAACAAATGTTTTTTTATTTTTATGCCGAACTGTGCCCGTAATCTGCGCAAAATGTGAATAGGTTTGATATTTTCTGAATTAGTGCAACTGAATTAGGAACGTTGCACTCACTCATGATTCAAGTTACTAAAAATAAGAACTTACAAGAAGCTGAACACTTCAAAATTATTTTCTAGATTCTAGATATAGTTCTACTGTTGCGATGACAACGAGAATAAAAACGGTCTGCTGCTATTCAAAAAGTCTCCTTTATATTTGATCCATCTACGTAAAATGATGCATTTTTCAACCTGTTGTTGCTGTTGAGATTGTTCTTTTTTTCCAGTGGCGCCATCTATAGCCAAGAATTCAACTTCTGCCACTCCTATACGTTACAACCGAGGAACCATTCACACATCCATTCATTCATCCACAGATCGAAATTTTGACCAGAACCAGAGAACGATCAATCTCCAATTCAGTGCCCCAGAGGTATTGATTTTTTTGGGACTATAGAGGACTTTGTACCCTGACAGATTTAACGTGAACCAGTCAACATTCACTACGCGGGGAGCCTTCTGCTGGCTGGATTCGAACTCCCGTTCTCACAAATGGGAGTTCAGCTCCCTGCCAACCAGGCTATCCCGGCCATATTTTACAGCCTAAATTTGAAATATAAATTCTAAAAAATTAAATATATATGCAAGAGCATAAAAAACCTGAAAAGGACAATACATCTACATTTTGCAAAAACTTAAAATGACTTCAAATACTAGCTATATATTAACATTTGAATCCATGCTTTACGATTATTTTATTACAGGTGTGGTATTCACGTACTTTCTAAGCACTACGTTTAAAATCTTTAAATTAACATCACCTATTAATTCTCCTTTTAATACTTAAGAACAACTAAAATACGGCTATGTTTACTAAAGTGAAAGAGCAAGTGAGAATTTTTTTTTTCATCTTTTACTTTTCAAAGTTTACTCTTTGCGAAAAACCGCTGGAAAAGTGTTTTCACCACTTTATAACCCTCATAGCAGTAAAGCAAACTTTTTTTCTTTCGTGTATACAATTTCAAGTAAACACACTCGGCTTACTAAGGCGAATTTTGTAGTAAATTCAAATACAGTATTTTCTTTATGCTTTATCTTCGAAGAGATGCTGTGTTTGCTTTATAAAGTTTGAAAGGCTTTATTTAATAGTGAGTTGCATAAAGAAAAATATTTGAAAAGTTCAAACTTTTTTAAATCTATGTATGAGTAGACAAGAGCTATATTTCAAGGAATTAAGAAATATATATCAGACAGGAGTAAAAAAAAGCATTTTTGCGAAAATTATACAGATCTGTAATTTTTTTCATAAATTAATAAAATTATAAAAATAAATTAATCATTGCTTTAAATTATTATGAATTATAAACGTAACAACTTTTGTAACGTAATAATCCACATAAGATTATCATAGGTTGAAACATATATTAACATTGAATCGTTGTTGGTGAAAAATACATGCACACCAAATCCTTATAAGATAAAAATGTGTGATAGCAACGCATCAGTTTGGTAAATTACATAAGCTTCATCATTGGTTAGTAAATCTTTATAGGTAAAAAATATGTTCTAACTTTAAATCTTTATTGGTTAAATACGTTAATATTAAATCTTTCTTAGTTAATACCAATTAGTCTTATATCGTTATTAGCTGAAATGTGGTAAATGACTTTTTATTACTATTGATAAAAATATGTTTATTTTAAATCTTTAATGGATTTAAATATTAATATATGTATTAGTATATAATTATCATTAACATAGTAAGTTTATAAATATTTAAGACAGTAAATAATTTAGATGAATTTTATATAGTTCATCCATTAATGTCAGTCATTTTTATGTTAGACAAATTTAAAAAGATACACATTTCAATAATACAAAATTTCAATACATATAATTTAATTTAATTTAATTATAAAAATTTGTTATTTCAGAACAAATATAAATCATTTGTAATGCATAAACAATTGTAATGCATAATTTTTCAATTGAAGATAAGTTCACAGATCTATTTAAATGAGGATAAGTTTAAATGGTTCTAAGTTTAATTATTTTTAAGTTTAAGTATTTAATCAAATTCATTTAGCACTCGTATGTTTCCTCCTCCCCCCCCCCCAAAAAAAAAATTTTTTTTTTCATTTTTTTCTCTCCGTTTCTGTGGTCGAAAATGGAAATTTCAAATTATATTTAAAGTATACCTTTATAAAAATTTTTAACTTTCAATTTCAAAAATGTGAAATAAAAAACGCAAAAAATAAGTAAAAAATAAGCAATGTGTGTGAAATATGAAATTTTAAGTCTTCGGAATCTACATGAAAATTTCTATCTAATCCGGAATTCAATTACGAATCCAATTTTAAGATTGATTCAAAAGTTGAAGATCTACTTACTTTTCAATAAAAATGAAAAATTTCACGTAGATTACGAAAAAATTTAAAATTTCATACAGTTTTTTTACTAAATATTTTATGATTTAGGCCTTACATTTTTAAAGTAGAAAACTAAAATATGGTTAATATTTATGCTCTTATCTTAATTATATCTTAAAAATGTTAAAAATTCTAAAACAAAAACTAATTTTACGACTTAAAAATTAAAATGTTTCTCTCATTTCAGAAAAACTAAATATTTTTCATTTTAATTAAAATATTTTTTAATAAATATGTGACAGTATTGACAATATATGAAGCTTCGAATATTTTCAAACGAAAAAATTTGTTTTTGTTTTTGCTTCACACTCTACTCTAGATGGAATCAGAAAACTAACTTAAAAAGTAAAAAAGTTGAAAACCAGTCAAAAATTAACATCGGTAGCCAATATATATCTAAAAATCAATATAGTTAGAGAAAAAAGAAATGATTTTCCGCTTTTCCATATATTTTCAAAATTCTTTTTCCAAAAATTATATACTGAACATAAGATTCCCTCAATTTCAATTATAATCAAGTGTTTGTTTTAAATATATTACTATTCTCTATACCTTATCTAATGATATAACACAAATTAAATATATGAGATTTAGTTCTTGAAAATATTTAAATTGCATGCTATTATAAAATCATTTTATGAGTTTTAAGAGATTTTTCTCTTCTTACTACAATTAGTAATAAAATTATGGAAATTTAAAAATTTTTTACTTTTTTTAGTAAAAAAGAACACAGTCTAAATCTTTAAAATAATGAAGTTACTTTTAATTACAAAAGATTTTTTTACCGTTTTACTGCTAAAGTGTAAAGCTATGGGGATAAAAGTCGAATAAATATACTTAAAGAGTTGGGATACTGCTCCCAACTCCAACTCATTTATATTTAAAAAAAACTAATAAATAATCGAAATTAAGTTTCATACAAATCAGTTCACCATTGTACTTAGTTGTTTGACCCAGTCCAGTGGTCACCAAACCTTTGATCCTCAAGCACAATTTATTATTTAATTTTTTTGAAGGTAGTTGAAAGTTCCTCAACTAATTAAAAAGGGTTTTTAAATGTTTTCCTTCCAATTCAAAATTGACAAGTGCTCTTGTGATTTTTAAAAATTGCTGCTGTTCTTCAAAATTGTATGTTATTCAAATTGACTAGTTCTCAAATGAGCACACCGATTTTTTCAGTTTAATTTTTTTATGGAATGGCGACCATAGAGTGATGGGAAAGTCCAATAATAATGATTAATTAAAGTTTAACTTATTAATTACAATAAAAGTAGTAATATTCGATCATTGTGGCTTCACAACTTCATTAAGAAAAAAAGTATGGTCAAAACTACCAGAAAATGGTAAAATTCATAGTGTTTCTCGGTTAATGGAAGCACCGAAAAATTGGTAATTTTTATCAAAGCACTTTGGTAATGAATTTGGTAAAATTAATAATAATATGGTTTTATACACAACTTCACAACTTCATTAAGAAAAAAGTATAGTCAAAACTGCCAGAAAATGGTAAAATTCATAGTGTTTCTCGGTTAATGGAAGCACCGAAAAATTGGTAATTTTTATCAAAGCACTTTGGTAATGAATTTGGTAAAATTAATAATAATATGGTTTTATACACAACTTCACAACTTCATTAAGAAAAAAGTATAGTCAAAACTACCAGAAAATGGTAAAATTCATAGTGTTTCTCGGTTAATGGAAGCACCGAAAAATTGGTTATTTTTATCAAAGCACTTTGGTAAGGAATTTGGTAAAATTAATAATAATATGGTTTTATACACAACTTCACAACTTCATTAAGAAAAAAAGTATGGTCAAAACTACCAGGAAATGGTAAAATTCATAGTGTTTCTCGGTTAATGGAAGCACCGAAAAATTGGTAATTTTTATCAAAGCACTTTGGTAATGAATTTGGTAAAATTAATAATAATATGGTTTTATACACAACTTCACAACTTCATTAAGAAAAAAAGTATGGTCAAAACTACCAGGAAATGGTAAAATTCATAGTGTTTCTCGGTTAATGGAAGCACCGAAAAATTGGTAATTTTTATCAAAGCACTTTGGTTATGAATTTGGTAAAATTAATAATAATATGGTTTTACACACAACTTCATTAAGAAAAAAGTATGGTCAAAACTACCAGAAAATGGTAAAATTCATAGTGTTTCTCGGTTAATGGAAGCAACGAAAAATTGGTAATTTTTATCAAAGCGCTTTGGTAATAAATTTGGTAAAATTAATAATAATATGGTTTTATACACAACTTCACAACTTCATTAAGAAAAAAGTATGGTCAAAACTACCAGGAAATGGTAAAATTCATAGTGTTTCTCGGTTAATGGAAGCACCGAAAAATTGGTAATTTTTATCAAAGCACTTTGGTAATGAATTTGGTAAAATTAATAATAATAAGGTTTTATACACAACTTCATTAAGAAAAAAGCATGGTCAAAACTACCAGAAAATGGTAAAATTCATAGTGTTTCTCGGTTAATGGAAGCACCGAAAAATTGGTAATTTTTATCAAAGCACTTTGGTAATGAATTTGGTAAAATTAATAATAATATGGTTTTATACACAACTTCACAACTTCATTAAGAAAAAAGTATAGTCAAAACTACCAGAAAATGGTAAAATTCATAGTGTTTCTCGGTTAATGGAAGCACCGAAAAATTGGTTATTTTTATCAAAGCACTTTGGTAAGGAATTTGGTAAAATTAATAATAATATGGTTTTATACACAACTTCACAACTTCATTAAGAAAAAAAGTATGGTCAAAACTACCAGGAAATGGTAAAATTCATAGTGTTTCTCGGTTAATGGAAGCACCGAAAAATTGGTAATTTTTATCAAAGCACTTTGGTAATGAATTTGGTAAAATTCATAATAATATGGTTTTATACACAACTTCACAACTTCATTAAGAAAAAAAGTATGGTCAAAACTACCAGGAAATGGTAAAATTCATAGTGTTTCTCGGTTAATGGAAGCACCGAAAAATTGGTAATTTTTATCAAAGCACTTTGGTAATGAATTTGGTAAAATTAATAATAATATGGTTTTACACACAACTTCATTAAGAAAAAAGTATGGTCAAAACTACCAGAAAATGGTAAAATTCATAGTGTTTCTCGGTTAATGGAAGCAACGAAAAATTGGTAATTTTTATTAAAGCACTTTGGTAATGAATTTGGTAAAATTAATAATTATAAGGTTTTATACACAACTTCATTAAGAAAAAAGCATGGTCAAAACTACCAGAAAATGGTAAAATTCATAGTGTTTCTCGGTTAATGGAAGCACCGAAAAATTGGCAATTTTTATCAAAGCACTTTGGTAATGAATTTGGTAAAATTGATAATAATATGGTTTTATACACAACTTCATTAAGAAAAAAGTATGGTCAAAACTACCTGAAAATGGTAAAATTCATAGTGTTTCTCGGTTAATGGAAACACCAAAAAATTGGTAATTTTTATCAAAGCACTTTGGTAATGAATTTGGTAAAATTAATAATAATATGGTTTTATATAATGCGATAAAATTTGGTAAACGTGGTAACTTTTGGTAATTTTATCATGATAGCTCAGCTTTAGAGCATGCCATGAAATCCCTTTCTTCGGTCAAATTTACTTTTTAATTTTGTATGTTTTACTAAAAGTGTGGTAATCAAAACTATAATTTTGAAAACCAGAATTTTTGGTAAACCGTTTCCATATGAACGAAAAAATTATCGAATGAATGTTTAAATACCGTAAATTTCTATTTTATTAACCAGAATAATTTTTTTCAGAATTGTTATTACTCTACAGTACAGTAACGAATTTTTTTCAGTGGGAAATCAAGATGGTCGGCCGATACAGC
Source organism: Parasteatoda tepidariorum (assembly GCF_982258835.1). Taxonomy (NCBI): domain Eukaryota; kingdom Metazoa; phylum Arthropoda; class Arachnida; order Araneae; family Theridiidae; genus Parasteatoda; species Parasteatoda tepidariorum. Next base: position 57,291,509 of record NC_141763.1, on the reverse strand, counting down.
CCAAATAAAACCCTTTTTCATTAACAATTATTTCTAGGAAGTAAACGAACAGCATTAAGTATTTTGAAAGAGGTTGTAATTTTTTTATGTAACTGGAAAAAAAAACTTTTAAGGATCAACTTTGCGTCTAGTATAATTTTATCAAGCTGACTTTTCGCTTATCTAGAATGTCAAAACTATTAACTGAGGCACTATGCATAAAATCAGTTTAATTAATTGGTTTTGTGATGCTAAATACAAAACAAAATCTATCATCAATTGAAATTTCAACCACATTTGAATGCGTTAAATCTAGCAAACACAAAACTAAATGGATAATCCAATTCTGTTAAAATTATCGTACTGTACGATAATGACATTTCTGGCAACAAAAAAAACATCACAATTCTGGGTAATAAAACCAAATTACACGATACTTAAACCATTCCTTTAGTAATTGTTTATTTCATACGGCTACGGCTTAGCGGAAATTTTGGTTTTAAAATTATACTTCTTATTACCACACATATAGTAAAAATTACAAACTGAAATGTAAATTTCGCAGAATAAATAGTTTTTATGCTGTGCTCTAAGGTATCATGACAAAATTGCCAAATCTTACCGCAATTACCAAATTTTATCATATAATATAAAACGATATTTCATTGTTAATTTTATCAAAAATCGTCACCAAAGCACTTCAGTAAAAATTATCGAACTTCTTGGTTTTCCCGTAAAGTCGGAACCACGATAAATTTTATCATACTCTGGTAATTTTATAATCATGCTTCTTTTCATAGTACGTAAAAAAGAAAATGATTAAATAATGTTTAAAAAAATGAACAACTCTACCCAAACCGAAAATCATAGATAGATTGTTGTAATCATGATTGTAGTAAAAAATCCAATCTCCACCAAAACTTTCCCTCAAGAATTTCCAAAAGTGATGTATTCTATTTTTATTTATTTTTATTTTCCTTATTATTATTTCAGAGGGTGAGGAAAATGTAAACAACTTTTTTCTTCAGAGTCTATTTCAAAACAAAAAAGTTTATTAAGAATTTAATTTTGTTTTATTAATCACAGAAAAATAATAAGAAAACGGCTAGCTCTGTATAGTTTAAAGAATTAGTTAAGGTGCAGTTTTATTTATTAAGTTCCAGGAATTAACAAAAAGTTTACCTCGCTATTTTAATTATACTTGAAAGCGGAGAATACTCAAGATTTAGAACGAAAAAACCTGGAAAAGTGTTTCACCACTTTATAACACTAGGAGCAGGGAAACAAACATTTTCAACCCACATATGTCCGCATTTACAGTAAGAATTATCCCATGCGAACTTCGCTCTAAAGTTAGATTTCGTTCCCATTTGCACTAAGTTTTTAAAATAGCCTTGATTAGATTATAAAGCGCTGAAGCTTAATAGAGAAGAATATTTTAAAACTTATAACTTGGTGTTTTTTAAGAGCCTCAATTAAAGTTAATTTAAGGTGCAAATTTTGAGTTATAAAGAGTTTCGAAAATAAATTATAATTTTTTATCTTTTATAAATTATTTATTAATGAAAAGACTGATAATCTTGGTATAAAATCGCTGCTTTTAAAATTCATAAATAATAAAAGCACAGTGAAACTTTTGCGCTACGATTTTAAAAAAATATTCATTAGAAAATACTTTTTTTTAAAAAAAATTTCAAGTTTTCTAAAGTTGTAAGACTTGAATAAGTATAAAATTTCATTTTTTTAAATATACGATTTTAATACGTATTTTTAAACTTTTTAAAAATCTAACATTTCCTCACGAATCATAATTCAAAATTGGCTTTGTCTCGAATTTCAGGTAATTTTTCTTTCAAAAATACGATCAAAAAATTTTCAAAATCTAATTTCATTACTGTAAAATTACGCTTCTTAGTTGGAAAACTAATTAATGAAACATTAAGAGATTATTTTCACAATTATAATTCTTTTTCTGTTGTAAAAAGTTAAACTCTCTTCGTGGGGAGGCGACACTACCCCAAGGTATAAACGACACTGACATTTTTTTTCCTTTTAGACTTGTTTCAAATGTTGAATTTATTGAACTTAAATTGGTCAGAAAGGCTCGAAACTGAGTTCTGCTTCCGTTTATTTAATAAAAACTATTTGCTTAAGATGAAATAATTTATTTCTTATAATTTTTTTGATATCAGACTAATATTAATTAAATCGTGTTTTATTTTGAGGTGATGACTAAGAGATGAACTTATATCGATTGATTCCTTTAATTTAAAGCAGAAAAGTCTTTCTCTTGAACTATTTAATATGTATCTTGACACGTTAAAACCCAATCATAAATGATAAACAATAAGTTAACAATAAGTTAAACTTTTTCGTGTTATTTTCTACATTTAAGAAACATAAATCTAATATTTGCGCATTTATAATTTAGCGGAATTTATAGTTTATTATAAAAAAAAACTAAAAAAAAGTATGGTCAAAATTACGAAAAAATTGTTAAAATTACTGTTTTTCTGGCTCTATGGAAACACCTGAAAAGCTATGAAATTTGTATGAAGAGCTTTGATAATAATTTTGGTAAAAATAGCAATGAAATATGGTTTTATAATATGTTACTAAATGCAGAAAATGTTTTAAAGTTTGATAATTTTGTAATAATACCTTAGAGCACAGCATAAAAAATATTTAATCTGTTAAATTTGCATTTCAGTTTTGCATTTTTTATCTTATGTCTGGTAATAAGAAGTTTTAATATTAAAAACCAGAATTTCCGTTAAACTGTTACCATGCGAATGGAAAAATTTATCAAATATACTTTTTAAATATCGTATATTTTGGTTTTATTAACCAGAATTAGAATTTTTTTAGTCAAAAACTCCATTACCATATAGTAAGGTAATTTTGCCAGAAATGTTTTCTCCATGCACATGCAGACTTCTTAAATTTTCCTTAAATAGTTCACTTTAAATTATAACCATATTCATGCGAACTTTATGCATGAAATGAAAAACAAAAACAAATTGCAGTAGTAAATTAGCATTTTTGGGAAGTTTTCAACGCTAAAATATAAGATAAGAGCCTTAATCATTTTAAATCCACTATACAACAGATTATAACAATTTGATTTTATTCTTTAAAACTTCATATCAAAACAAAATTTAATCAACATGAAAACTTTAAAAAAAAATCTTTAATAAATTGTTATTTTAGAATATTTTCCCATTGTATAGTTTAGAAATCAAACATAAAACTCTTCTAATATAAATAACCGAAGCATTAAAAAACCATTCTTCACTGTCTTTTTAATACATCGTATTTCCAGAAACAAATAGAACCAGTGTCTCGCGTGTATCTTTTCTCATTTTAAATATTGATACATTCCTTTTTGATATTGAATTGTTAAAGAGGATTATCCGTTCTACAGAATGGCAGTTGGAGATGGATTTACCGGTAAACGTAGATATCATTCTTCTTAGTACCATGTGACTGTCAAGTTCCTTATACCCCAGTCCAGTGAGAGAGGAAATGGGGGAAAAAAAGAAAGAGTAAATCCTTATCATTTTTTTCGCGTCAACAGTGTTTTATACTTTATCTCCACATAAAAGGACAATCATTTCCCTACAATAATGTATCTTGTGTTCTTAAGAAACCATAGATATGCCCTCCTTGTTCTACGAGCATATAAAAGAGGAAAGCATGGTAATGTGTATTATCGGATATTGAAAAGGAAAAGGGATTTTCGGAAATAGGGAATGGGGACAACAGACATAACGGAGATTTATTTGAATTGAAAACATCGCAAAAAATGAATTTTAAAGTTGTAATAAGTGGTTTGAAAGAAACTGAAGACCACATCGTTAAAGGGAAAAAAATTTAGAAAATTGTATTATTTTAAAACTGTAGTAAAAGGTTTGAGCGTAACAGTGGAATAATAGATTTGAGCTCATTAGGGAAAAAATTTCCTCGGAATTAATTGTTAAATTTTAAAATTGTAGTAAAAGGCTTTAAAATAACTGCAGACTAATAGATTTAAGTGCATAATTGCTTTAGGGGGAAAAGGTTTCATTTCAAATATTTGCTCAGTTTTGAAATAAAGGTAAAAACACTGTAAAAAAATACCGGATCAAATTATGGCAGAAAGTAATAGGGTGCCGCTATGCTTTACTTTCCAATACTATACTACACTAAACTTTTTAAACTAAACTTTACTTTACTATACTGAACTTCTCTGATAGTAACACAGACACTGGAAATAATTCCGGCTCAAAAAGTAATGGCACTCAGAGTGCTGGTATTTTTCATCGAAAAATCCATTTTAATAATTTCTGTAAAAGCACTGAATCACTCTAATTAAATAAATACTACCGCAAAAATTAGGGTATAAATATTTTACGGTAAAAAGGAATTTTACGGATGATGATCTCAAAGAGGTAGTACTTTATACCGTAATTTCATCCTAAATGTTTCGCTGCGAGGCTAGAATTTTATTGTAAACTAATAAACACGTAATTGCATTAGAAAAGTGTTCCTTAAATTAATTGTTTAGTTCTAAAATTGTTGCAAATGATGTAATAAAATAACTAAAAACTAATATATTTGTTTAATAGAGGAAATATTGTAATGTCAGCGCAGGGGTTCAAATCCCCGTTCTATTAATCATGAGATTGACAGATTAGTCCTCTCGTCTATAATATATAGACTCGGCTATTATATATAGACTTGGCTGTAATATAACGGCAATTAGTAAACGGTTTTGTTCACAGTTAACAGTTTGAATACCATCTAATTTATGGTTATTTGACTGTTTTGCTGAAATATGGTAAGATAACAAATAAGTAAATTGTTGCTTAATCCTTTTTTTCCGAGAAATTTCTGACAGTGTGTATTGAAAGAATTTTTTTAGATTAATAATTTGATTTTCAAAGTGTATTAAAAGGTTAGGAATTTAATGAAGACCAATAGACTGCTAAGCTCATAACTGTACTTAACTAATTTCACTTTGAATTAACTTTGAATTAGTGATTCAGCATAAAACTTTTTATGTACCAAATATAATAGGTTTTATACCTTTAAATTCTGTTCAAGGAGAATAATTCATATAAACTATTCATTTCTTATTGAAACTATTTATATTTTTAATGGTCGAAAAAAAAGCAGCTAAATAGCTTTTAAGTTTTACATGTCTTATTCATCAGGCCTTTTTTTTAATTTGTATATTTATTTCAGATTTGCCTTTTGATCTTTTTAAACGCATTTTCCGAAACTCTTTTGCCAAGACATTTCACAGTTTAAGTGAAGCTTTGATATTTTACTATCGAAACTATCTTATTGTAAATAATAATTTTGATTTCAAAATGAGCCAACAGTTTAATTATTTAATTTAATAATAAATTTTTTTAGAATCTTCCGATTTGTCAACATTTTTTAACCAAATTACGATTTTTAACAGTGTTTTTTCGAAGATCTTTTATTAAAAAATCACAGTTTAAAGTTTAAGTGCCTTACACTTCTGGTAAAGCTATATTTTTATGCTTTATATACCATACCATATTGTCCTAAAGAATTATCTTGACTTTAGGACGGACAAGCAATTTAAATATTTTAAAAAATTATTAAACTTTGTTAAACATTGTCAAAATATTTCCAGCTGGAAAAAAATCAAAAAATCTATTTTCGAACATTTTTATATGCAAGGATAATGCAGCATTGAAGTTATTTTCAAATATTAAACAGTTGCACTGTCAGAAGTTTTGTTCTGAAATTACGGTAAAATAGCCTGCAGCAATCTGCCTGTTGGATTAACCATGAGGTTCATGGTTCGGAACATTTCTTAATCTTTACGGTTTTGAAGCCATACAGTACAGTTAAAAAACCGTAAGTACAAGACTATACGGTTTTGTAACCATTTAAAACTAGCATAGTTTCTTAACCATAAAATTAAAACTTAAACTTGCATTGAAGCTCTGTGGATGCTACGCCACGTAAGCAGTGAATGATAGTTTCCTGTTCTAATTGTCTGCGATCACCGATCAAAAAGTTCAGGATACTAGAAACATTTCACGCACAGAAGGAATGGAAGAAATATTGTCATATCAACTATCGGATTCAAACCCCTGTTCAGCCGGGTCATGAGACTGACCAATTAATCCTCCAAGCTAAAGTATCGACTCAGCTGCGAGGAAAGAAATGGCTTCATGAGGTGGACCCAGTAGGCGCTGAAAAGAGTTTGGTTGTTAAACTATATTAGGGTAAAAACAATAAATAAACGTTTTTTCCCTCACACTTATAATTAAACAGTAAACTAAACAGTAACTTATGATTAAACAGTAAACTAAACAGTAACTTATGGTTAAACAGTAAACAATTTTTCTAAGATCGTATATATATGTCAGGTCTTCTATTATAAATTGAAAAGGAAAAAAAAATATAAACCCTTTTATAATTTTCTACATCGTCAAGCCTTACTGTTTTCCCTATAAAGAGAAAAGGGCAATCATTTTTTCTAAAAAACAAAAATGCATTTTATGTTTGTTAAGAAACCATAGAAATGATTTCCAAAAAATAAAATAAAAATTATTCCAGTTTTGCATTGAGGGAAAATACCTGGAAGTGGAATATATTTATCGGATATTGGAATTGAAGAGAGAGTTTTAAGGATGAAAAACGGGGATAACATGTGTTCTGAAGATTACATTGCGTAGGAAAAGTCTCTACGAAGCCAAGTCTTAAGTCTGCAGGTTTTTGTTCTTTGAAAATAGTTCTATGAGAATAATATCCCTTCTAGAAAAAATAACGATATCAAGAACATTTTTCTTGTAGCCTTCTTTTCCTTTCAAACTTCGATTTCCGTTTTTTTTCTCTTTTTTATCAGCAAGATTGTCAGAGTGATGTTTAAAAAAAAAAAAAAAAAACTGAACTAAAATGTCAAATTACAAGTTTTTTGACATGGATTTAGAAAAATATTTTTATATTTTTTAATATGTTTTTTTCATATATATTTAAAGGTTATTTTAATTTTTAAATATTTATTACTAATTCAAATAACATTAAAAGGTCAAACGCCAGTATTTCAAAATATCAAAAACTTTTCAAATTTTTAATAATTTATATAAGGATTATCAAAGCAGTATAATGATTATCGCTGCAATTTAATGATTATAAAACCAAAATATGCGGTATTTAAGCCATTTATTCATTTTTTTTTCTTCATATGGAAATGGTTTACTGAAAATACTGGTTTCAAAAATTATAGTTCTTTTTACCACATATATAGTAAAAAATACAAAACTAAAATCTAAATTTAACCGGATAAATGATTCTTATGTACTCTAAGTTATCATGATAAAATTATCAAGTTTTAATACATTTACCCAATTTTATCCCATATTCTGAAACCCTATTTTATTGTTAATTTTATCAAAATCATCTTCAATTATCATTTCAAAAATCATTTCTAATCAAAATCATTTCTCATGAAGCCAGGAACACGGTAAATTTTATCACTTTCTGGTAATTTTAATCATACTCCTTTTCACAGCATAAAAAAAAGAAAATTATAAAATAAAGTAGAAACAATTAATAACTGTACTCAAGTCGAATATCATGGATACATTGTTGTAATCATGATTATAGTAAAAAAATCCAATCTCTACCAAAAATTTCCTTCAAGAATTTTCAAAAGTGATGTACTCTACTTTTATTTATTTATATTTTCCTTATTATTATTTCAGGGGGTGAGGGAAAAAAGTAAACAATTTTATTCTTCAGAGTCTATTTGAAAAGTGCACTTTTGTTTTATCGGTTACTGAAAAATTATAAGAAAGCGGCTTACTTTGTTTAGTTCAAAGAATTAGCTAAGGTTCAACCTTATTTATTAATGTCAAGGAATTAGCAAAAAGTTTACCTCCCTATTTTAATTATACTTGGATATAATTACCAAATTTTACCATATTTATCCAATTTTATTCCATATTCTAAAACCCTATTTTATTGTTAATTTTATCAAAATCGTTTCCAAAGCAGATTTATCGTCAGATTTAGATTTAAAAAAATTTCACTTTTAAATATTTATCTTTGAAACATGAGCGCATATCTTTTACTGAAATGAATTATAATTGCATATTTTTTGACACGAATTTTAAATATATATATATATTAAATGTCTCGATTACAAAACATCATGCAAAGTACCACATGAGTATATATTTATCTTCATTACATAAAAACAAAATCTAGAATAGTTCCTTAAACAATATCTTTTCTCTAATAAGGATTTGTAATAATTCATAATGAATAAAATTTCAAAACATGTATACATTTATAAGTAATAATATCATTGCACTAACCTCAAATTCTCTCAACAATAAAATGCAATAACGGCTTTCTTAACTGACATTATTGCAATGGCCAATATGTAATATATATATTATTCAAATCCCTTCAAACTAAACTAGTAGTATTCTCCAGATGAAATCAAAGTTCTTACATCATTAATATGCACTTAAATTCAGCTTTATAGAAACTTTGATCCCACCTTCTTTAATAACTATTCGTCAAAATGTGATAACGTCGTTTAAATGTTTAATTGTGAGTGATGTGTACACATTTTTTACTGCATTTTTGATAAAGATTCTTAAAATATACATTAAATGTGGCCATTATAAAACACCCGGTATAATAACACATAAGCATTTTTTTTTTCATTTCATGAAAACAAAATATATAGTAGCTCCTTAAACATAATCATTTCCATTAATTAATTTCCCTAATTTAAAGCAATGTCTAAATAAATGTACATTTATCAGTAACACTACTGCAAACTTCAAATTTTCCCAACAATGAATTACAATAACGGCTCTCTTCATTGACATTATTGCAACGGACAGTATGCAATATATGTATCATCCAATTCCATCCAAACTAAACTAGTTGCACACTCCAGATAAAACCAAAGCCTTTCCATCATTAGTATACAGGTAACTTCGGCTTTACGTTTCCCTCCCCAGCACACCCCTTTCCCAACAGCTCCCCCCTCCCGCGAAAGTGGCATTGATATCTTCAGGTCGTTAAGACAGCTAATTAATGCATCTTCTATTATCTTATCGGAACCAATCACCGCTCGCTGGAGACATTATCAGATAATGGCGCAATGGTGCCCCTCTCTCACCTAAGCGTCCCCTTTCGGCCCTGAAGACAGGATTACCGTAATTTACCGAGAGTTGTAGAAAATGGGAATAGTTTTCTCTTTACTCTAAAATCACTGCGCTATAACTTTGGGGAATGCTGCTTTTTTTTACTTCACAGCAGCCGAGATGATTATTTAGTTTTAATTCTGTTTTATTCGCCTGAAGTTAGTTCTCTCTTTTCGGATGAGATCTTTGTTTGAACTGCCATTCTCTTATTGTGTTGGTGGTTAATCATTTGAAATCCTAATTTAATTTAGATGCTGGGATGATCGTTTATTTTAACTTTAGTAGCCACATATTTATACATCCATAATAACTGGAAATGATTAGTCGTTGCAAAAATATTGCCTTATATTAGTTCATTGTTGTTATTATGATTGGTAGTGGTAAAATAATGGCAATTATATATTGTTGTCCTTATTATTATTTTTTTAAGAACAATTATCAGTAATGTTTTTATTGTTATTAAGACTTATCGTGAATAATAATAAACAATGCTAATTATATGGTTTTCTAATTATTCACATTTTAATACATCAGGAAAATATAGTGGAGCATTAAAAGGAAAACAACAGCCAAATTTTCAAATAATGAAAAAACTAATTGCATTTTTCATAGTTTTTATTTTTAAGATTATTTTACTAAAATATTGAAAAGTTACAACATATGTCCAGCACGGCGCACATCGCAGAACATGCTGTGACATACGCAATGCGTGCTGTGACACCACGTTTATAAATAAATGAAATTGGAACTTATTTAGCTGCAATAGTTTTGAATGCAAAGGGTTAGTGACAATGACAGTCTTGGAACAATTAGAAATAAATGCAAGCCTAGCAGACCAAGAATATGCTCAAAATAAAGATGATCACAAAATTTCGGTTGCTACACGGAAACACATGCGTAGCTGGACAAGAAAAAGCACTAGATTAGCCCCGGAGACTGCTGAAAATGATGAATTTGATGCTGATGCATTATAGTTAGTTGCAAATCTATATATGCTTATGTTATTGATCACAAAATTTTAACTTCAATTTACTCAAAACTATGTTTCGCTTACTTAATGTATCTCTAACTAGCATAATTTTTGACCTATTTACTTCAAAATATTGACACAATATTTACAATAAATATAGATTTCGTTGCAAGTAGAGAATTTGACTGGTTTTGAGGAATCCACTAAAATCCACTTATTTTATGTCAATTTTTGAATTTTTTTTTTTTAAAGCACCATTTTCTGAAAAATAATTTATTTCTTGAAAAGTCTACGAGCAGCAAAATTACATTCTTGTAGTTTACAAAAATCAAATTGGAATCAAATTTTGGTTTTCAACTTATTAGAGCCCCTAGTTACAAATAGTTTTAAAAAATAAGTCATAAAAATTGTCTTAATAAGTGCTAATTTTTGTAATTATAACATGGTGAAATGAAAATTAAAATATGTACTATAAAATAAAAATAATTTGTTAAGTTAACTTAATCACAATAATTGTAAAATTTCTGAAAAAAGTTTTTTTACAGGTATTTACTATGCTGTTATATCTTAATTGAATTAATCACTGGTATACTTTGGCACCTAATTGTTAATAATACTAATAACAATATTATATTGCTATTATTGTTATAATATTAACACTGCATCATTGTAACAATTACATAATTATAATGTTGCTTCACTTAAGTTCTATCAGCTGAAATCTTTGTTATCAATGCCATTATTATTGTGTCAGTAGGTAACTATTTGATAGAAATGTATTTGTGCTTTGGTTGTTACATTTTGTATTGAGTCATACAACCATAATAACAAAAAGTGAAAAGTTTTCCCATCAATAGTGCATAAAATAATGCATAATATATTGCTTTTTTAATCAGTAGTAAAATGATGACAATTTTTATAATAAGAACATTATTATTATTCTATAAGCACAATTGGTGTAACATTTATATATTTAATTTTATTGGTTAAAATAACAAAGAATTCTAATTATATGGTTTTATGATTGTTAACAATTTACTAAAATATTATTTTCCTACATAAATGTCCTTATAAACAATGGTTAACACTACTTGTGATATTATTAATTTTATTTCTATATTGCTTTTATAGTAAGCATAGTTAAAATTCCAACAATATATTAATATTACTACAACAACCCAACAGTATTAATAATATTGTTTACCAGAAATTCTTTCAAGTGCAATTTAATTTATGATGATGAGTAGGCATTTGTTATTCCAAATCAATTTGTTTACTAGAGGCGTAGTTGCAACAGTTTGCATCGATTTATACAGCCATAATAATTGTAAGTGATTAGTCATTTCAAAAATACTGTCTACTTAAATGCATTAATATATGTATGATACATTAATATTTGTGTGATTGTTAAAACATTCATTCTTAACAGCATTCTTAACAACATTCTTAAAAGGAAAACTGAAATAACTTTACAATACTAACATTATTATTACAGTTATTATTTTTAAAGTTATAATAAAGATTAGATTTAATTGATAAAAGGAATAATAATATAGTTTTGTTATTGATATGATTTTAAGGCAGTAGGATAATTTAAAGAAATTTAAGTAAGTAATATATAGATCTATTGTTCTTCTTATTATTACTTTTAATACAAACATTAATATTCTTATCATTAATTTCATTACTGAGCTGTCAATATTGTCCTACCATTACAATATTATTATTACAATAAAAATATTAAATATATTGTTATGCTATTGTAATCGTTTAATATGGCCATTATTATTATTGTTATTATCCTAGGTGATAAAATGTGTGATGAATATTAAAATGTGATAAAATTTGGTAATGTTTTCCTGTTTTATTAGAGAATAGCTTAAAAACCATTTATTTGCTTAAATTTAATTTTCAGTTTTGTTATTTTTTACTAAATGTGTGGTAATAAGAACTACAATTTTGAAAACCAGAATTTCCTGTAAACTGAGACCGTATGAATGGAAAAATTATCAAATTAATCGCTTAAGTACCGGTTTATTTTGGTTTTATTAACGAGAATTATATTTTTTTATTGCGAAAAATGTCATTAACATACAGTATGGTATTTCTCTTTCACCGGGTATTTAAAATTTTCATGGAAAATTTCTTTATGACCCCAAATGAATAATAAACTTTGAAATTGTTCTTTGTTTTATTAATAAAATCTTCTTAAAAATCTTATCAAAATTTTCTGTAGTTTCAATGCTTATAGTAAAAAATAATTATTTTTGAGCAGAACCATTTTTTTAATTTCTAATGACATTTTTGTTCAAACTGAAAATCAAATATAGCCTGAAAATAGAATAATACATTAGAAAAGAATTTTGTTTCCATGTCTACTTTCCACAGCTCCACCCCAACTGATTCAAAACATACTTTTGTTCCTTTTCCCACATAGCACGGTACAGTTATTTCGATAGCAAGCACCGCCCATACATATGGTCGAAAATTCATTTTCCTACCTGATCCCATCCATCAAAATCCTATTACTTTCCATTTTTCTCACTTTGCTGGAGGCAGAGTTTAGAGAACATGGGCAAGAAGAATTGTACGGATTTCTGTACCGTATTTCAAATTCAGGTACTTTTAGAATAAATGTAACGAAGGAGGTATCACAGGAATAAAAAGATATTTTGAATACCGTCTCGGCATCTATTTATTATTATCAACCAGTGAGTGATTTTTAGATAAATGATTTTTAGATTCTAAAATAATTATAGAACAATTTGTTTTAATATAATAATCCTATGTATTTTTGTATTTAAGAGATAGAATAATATTTTTCTCATATAAAAAGTTACAGTAACTTAAAAATAATTTAATAAACTAGTAAAAACTATATTCAAATTATAGTTTTAGTCATTTTTGAGGTTTAGATACAAAAAAAACCCATAAGAAAAATTCCTTATTTGAACAAAGTTTATAGTCGAGCATTTCACTTATACTTATTTAGTTAAAATTCAGCACGCATTCGTATTTCCAACAATTTAAATATATTCTTCCAGTAAGCATTTCGTATAAAAAAATCAAATTTCAGCAACTTCTAAGTAAATTTTAAGAGGAAATATTTAAAAAAAAATATTTGAAATCAAATTATGTAAAATATTTCTTTTCAGTACAAATGTATAGAGTTATAAATATACTAATGGAGCTTATTTATTCAAAATAGTCGATAGTAACTGTTAGATTAGAAAGACTAATAAAATAACACATATTGCATAAATTAGAAAACAAAATAATTTTTTTTATTGACAAGTAAATATCCCTTTCAAGTGAATGAATACTACACTATTTAGAAATAGACAACATTATAAATGTAAAATATTTGTTAACAAACAATTAAAAAGACATGGATAGTTTTAGGAAATGTGAAGTAAATAGTTAATGAAAAATTATAATGGCATGCAACACATTACGAACAAAATAAACGCCTATGTTAAATGCGTTAAAAAATGCAATTAATTATCATTTTGTTAAATTTTTTATACGAAATAAATTAAATGAATGTAAAAAAATTCTGATAAATAAATTAATTCGTAAATTTTTATATTTCCAATCAAAAATTTGAAATTTCAATCAAAAATATTTAGAAGTTTTAAAAAAAATTGCACTTTTTTTCGAATTTTCCATTACTATGCAGACTAATTTTGCACTGATCATGAAACACATTTTGAAAGACGTTTTCAAATCTTATGATGATTACGACCGTTTTATATTTTTTATTGGAGAAAACAACGCGCACTATATGCGAAGAAGATCTAAATATCTTCATATGTCATCAGCATAAAATTAATAAAGCTTACATTGTTATTTACCAGCAAATTATTTATTATTAAATTTATTTAAAAGATGCATTTAACGGCTATATTAAAATATCCCTTCTTTATATTATTCAGTGTTACTATTACGTTATTTTTATTATTATTCACAATTCAAGGCTAAAAAGTAATAATGTTGTTCATTTATTGTATTTTAATATCGGATAGTAAAATAATCCATAATAAGGTATATTGCATTATATTACCTTATTATGCAATATTTTATGATAAAGGTAATTAGCATAATCTTTTCCCAATTATTAAACGATGTGTCCCTCTTAATAAGTTGTATTATTTAAATATAAATTGGTAAATTCATAGTAATAAAAAATTTAAAAAGGAATTTCAAACAAAGCTTGAGGAGGAATGGTTTTTTATCTATCAGCACTGTGGTTGGAGCAAGCGGAATTCGGAATTTGTATCTACCAGACATCGAACTCGGGTTATCTCATAGGGAGGCGAGCGATCTATCTCCTGAGCCAGCATGACTCTAAGGAGAAATGTTAAGTGAATCCGCAACGTAATAATAACAGTGAATAATATTAAGAAATCTTATTTTATTATAAGTAGCAAATAAAAAAATGAAAAAACGACAATATAATATAATATTTACGGTGAATTATATTCAGAAAATTTGTTTTAATATGACTGGTAAAAAATAAGCAAAATCAGCAACGGAATAATAGAGGTAAATAATACTAAGAACTGTTACTTTAATTTATCGGATCTATAGACTCTAGAAGAAGTTGCAATTTAAAGCGAGCAAAATCATTTGGTTAAAATTTAGTCCAACAGAATTAAAAATCTAAATCTGTAGAACCAATTTTGTATGAAAACAATAAAATAATTTTTGAATATTTCAAATGAATAAATTTTAATTTTGATGTAACTATCTGCTAAAAGAAACAGAAATAAAGAAGTAATCCTAGGGGTAGTTGATCAAACCTAGCCCCATAATATAATATAACTTTTTTTATTGATTATAGACATGTTCAATAGATATATTTTAAACCAATAAGAAAGTAAATCGATGATATAGTCAAGCAATCTTGTGAGCCAGGTGAAAAAATTTGATTAAAAAACAAATTGAAGGACAAAAATTTGAATAGAGAACAGAATTAGAAAACGGGTATCAGTATTTTTGCTACAGATTTAGAAATTTTTTTAGTACTATCTAACACTTCGTGACAAACGGTTCAGAATAAAACAGATTATAATAAATTTTGCGGCTTTGAGATAATGTCTATATCACCTGCTGCATTGGAAATAAAAAAATAAAAATAAAAATTTCAACAAAAAAAAATTTAAATAAATTTTTGCAAGGAAAAATTCTTAAGACCCTTAAAACATGTCTTTATCTTTTTAAATTGTTTTCGTCGTCTTTTACTACAATCAGTCTTTTTTTACACTTCTCATATTATTTAAAAAAGTAAAATTAACGTGTTTTTTTTATAAAATTTCTTCAGGTATACTATAATGCTATTTATTCTTACGAAAAGGCAGATCAATCATGACGAAGCTATAAAGAATTTTGGATTTTTCTGCATCAAAATAACAAAATCTACCCGTTTAGAAACAAAAAAGATTCGATAAGTTTTAATAACACACATAATATATTTTAAAACATTTCTTGTGGATGTAAAAATCATTTCCAAACAATTATATTACTTAGTTCCTCACAAAACTGTAAAAATATTGACAAAAATTTAAAATGTCTGGTTGTAATGTTTTTTATGCTAAAATTTTTAAAAATAGAATAAGCTGTTTCGCAAACGAAACGCCATCCAGAAACCCTATTAACTAATAAAAAATAAGTAAACCCTAAAATTCGTTTTTTTCTAATATACATTTAAAAACTTTTCAACTTGAAAATTAAAAGAAAGTTTACATTAACTCACCTGTTCTAACTATCGAGTGCAACTTTCTGAAACATTTTATGTTTTCGTGAACTTCAACGGAACAAACCAACATGCATCACATTTTGAAAAAGAGTATTTAAAAACTTATTTTCTGAACTCAGGATACCTTGTCTTTTTCTTGCTTCGGGATTGAATTCGGAGTAGCGGAAAAAAACCAGCTGAGGATGAGGTACGCGCACTCCCGAAAACGGGAATATCGATGAGAAGCAAAAGGAAGGAAGTTGGCTCGATTTTTGAAGCATGCGCAGATGGTTTCAAATATTGTATGTGTGCGATAAGAGGGGTAAAATAAGGCAACTCTTTTAATAGTTGCAATTTATTTTATTAAAAAAAATGCAAGTGTAAAAGTACTACTTAGGCTAAATGCAGACTATTAATATTCCAGTTTGATTTATATTGTTTGCTTTATATAGCTAGTTTGGTTTATATAGTTTGCTTTATATACAGCTAGTTTGGTATAGTTTGGTTATGCTAGTTTGGGTTGAAGGAATCTTAACATCGGGCAACAGCATTTAAACCTTTAAGGTGCCAAACATTCTATTTTGAAAATATGTTCTTTTTTCGAAAAAAAAAAGAAAGAAGTCGTAACGCAATTCTTAGAATTTGAATTAGAATTCCTAGAAATTTGCATCCATTATATTATATATTGACGTTACAAGTACCTTTATTTCCATTTGTGATCATGAAATTGTTCTAGAACTTCTTTCATGAAAACATTTTTTTTCACATTAATTTAATAAAAAATTTTAAATCAATAAAAAATGTTCATTTGCTGCCTCTGTGCAGGCAATGGGTTTAAAAATTAGTGTTCATTTAAAGTGCTATGGTCTCCTAACATATTCCATTGCTATTGAAACCAATCGCTTTTATATTGAATATATGAGATCATTTCTTAAATTATTTTTTTTCTTCAGTTATTAGTTTAATTAGTTACATGGGGCTATCTTTAAAACTGTTTAATTTCAATTTATTTTAAATTTAAAACGGTAACCAGTATTAAAAATGATTAAAGAGATTAAAAAATATTTGATAGTGAAATAAACTATAAAATAAAATAGGGAATAAATAACCGGGTAGTCACTTGCAACTTGAGAAGAAATGAAGTGATTATGTCTAATCATGTAATTTAAATCTGATTAAATTGGATACTTGTAAGCGTCGTCACATGTGTGTGTCGAACCTGATTGGCTTATGAATCGGCAAATACCACGATTTAGGAAATTAGTGTATTAGACAGTTAGTGAATTGGAGAGTATACGAATTCGTGAATAATTCATGATGGTGGTTAATATTGATTGGGCGAAGTTATTTGAAATTAAGAAAAAAAAATCAAAATCAATAATCTTCAGTGGGGCAATTGATAACTATATTTATTTAAGCTTATACTTCTGTTTCTATAAAATATGAGTTTTATTTCCAAATTAATTTTTGAGTTTCATTTCTTGAGATTTCACACAGCATTTCTAATTAAAATTAAAAAAACAGTATAGTTGTAAACACAGAGTATTTTATTATTATTACCATCTGAATACCCATTCTCCGTACACGGTACAAGAAAATAAATAATAAATAAATCGGTACGGATCGACAGTAAGAAATCAAGCACAATATTAAAAGAAGTACACAGCTATAATTAGCAAAGTTTAAGTAATTTCAACTTTTTATTTTTACTATTACTCTTCCCAGTGACTTTACATTATGCATTATATATGAAAAGGGACGCACACAGAAAGACTCTTACTTTTAGAATTATTGATTAATTATGAAGTATTATTGATTAATTACATTCGTGTAATGGCATAATTATGCAGTATCTACTAAAACACCATACAGTTAGACCACCGATAGTGGCTGTTTGAAGACTGCCATGTTGGTCACAAAAGCCAGCTAGTATTTTATTATATTGAATCATATTTTTTAAAAAAAAATGTGTATATCACGAAACAAACCATTAAAAAAGTCATTATGCGATTAAACATTACTGCACTTTTCAACGGGGTAATAAATTTGCAAAAAGTGAGACATAGGGTCTAAAAGAAGGAAAAAAAAAACGAAACACCTGCATAACTAATAATCGAACTACTAATATTCAATATTAATGTTCGAGGGTCTGACATAAAATATTCTATTTAATTAGTGCAGACAATATAGTAAATTTCGAAATCTGACACAGAAACGTACTTTCTTTGAATAAAAATACTTTTTTTTCAACGGATTTGGATTCCTAACCCACAAAATATAAAAAAGCCACAATCTTAGAAACATGGTTCCCCTAGTTAGATAGGAGAGATTAAGAAATCGAATTTTTAAAAAGTCATTTATTTAAAATACGACAGATTATCAAATACGTTAAAATTTTGTATTTTGATACATAAAATTACATTTTTCCAAATTATATAAAAATCTTTATACCTTACAATCCAAAATGCTTTCGACTATTATTTAATAAAATAATAAAAAAAGCAAATAATTGTTAAAAGTTATTTTTCTGCATTGAATTATCTTTGGATAAATGAATTTTATAATTGCGGGCAAAATTTTTTTCGATTCATTTAAAAAGTTCTTAAGATATGGAAAAATACTCAAAAATAGAGGAGTTCAAACTTTAGACTACTCTTCTGATAAAAATATTAGAACCACATTTCCCAGATTTAGGCTACTCCCGATATTTTAAGGGTCATAATTCCGAATCTGTCGAAAAAACGGTATGTTTATAGTGTCTTTGTGTCTGATTTCGTAAATAAAATATCATTTGAACTGATTAATTAGCATATTTGAGGTCATCCCCTACTACCAAAGATTAAGTCCTTGTACGTGAAGATCCTATTATTCGATCAAAAATTATTCAGAATAATTCGTTTTTGTTAGGACTGATCATTATTTCTTTGGAATTATGTTTTTATCATTTAGTATTTTCAAGAATTAATGATTATCTTTTGATTTCTCTAAAATCAAGTGATAGGAAGTTTTTATTCCCAAAGCAATGGGCAAAGTTAAGATATTTTTGGTACTGCAAAAAGACAGAATCAAAATCAATCTGTTCTCATGATCAATGATTTCGATGTCCACTACATCGTCAAATTCCTTCCAAATTAAATTGATGAATATACCTTTTATCACATAGAAGCTGTTGTTATTTGGCAACTCTTTTATTTCAACTAAATTTTAATTCCATTTATTTTATACATGAATTTAGCTTTTTGATTATTTATTTTAAAATTTCAGAGATCGTAAGTTACAGTAAGCCCAAAGAAGTAAAAAAATTATCGAGATTAAAAACTAAAGGACCGTACAATACTATGAAAAAATTTGAAGACTTGTTAGTTTGCCTTTGGAATTCCTAGCATTTTCTTCTAGAGTGTCCTAAACTAGATTGACGATTTCCAAAAACTTATTTTCAGGTAATAAAATTGAGGGAAAACGGCTAAAAAAACAATTACTACAACAAATTGATATAACCGAGCAAAAGTTTTGTAAAAGATATCCTCACAAATAATTTTTTAATATTTAAAAATTATTTGTGAGATGGCGGAGCAAGTTACAAACCTGCAAATCAAGGAAAACAACCAAAATCAAATCACAATTTTTCAGAAATATTTTAACGCATAAAAATCCCATCACGATACCTTTGAAATATCCACCACTCTCTGCAATCATGTACCATATTCGAGGGTTCAGTAAAAAATACTAATTTTGTCAGAAAATAATTGAACAAAAATTATTAATTTGGGGAGGAAAAGTTTATGCCATGTCACGTGAATTTTCCGCAAGAATTGTTTCTTTAGTATACCTGCATTACATTTTTGAAAATCGTTAGTCTACGGTAGAACACCATGCAGTATGCACCCTGACTCAAATAAGTGAATTATATCTTAACCACACAATGCAAATCCTCATTAAGAAATCATTGTACCACGATTATGAACCTCAGTTATTTTTTGCCCTTTTTCTGTTCTATTAATATATGTTCTAATGATATGTGTTCTAATAATTTATTACTTAACCACACAATGCAAATCTTCATTATGCATTCACTTTCACTATTAGAATTTTCATTCTAAAATTACGGTAAAATAACCGGCAGCAGCCTGTCCATCTAATTTACCGTAAGGTTTAAGGTAAAGAATATTTCTTACTTTTACGGTTTTGAAATCGCTTACATCTAGTATGGTTAAAAAATTATAAATACAAACTACACGGTTTTTTAACCATTAGCAACTGGCATAGTTTCAAAACCGTAATAAAGAAATTAAACTGGACATTGGAGCAAGGGTTTTTGTTAGGTTAGGTCAGTGTTTCCCAAAGTGTGGTATGCGTACCTCCAGGGGTACGGGAACAGCTTAGCAGGGGTACACGTTCTTATGCGAAATATCTTGCAATAAACAAAAATTTTAAAAAAACTTTTATTTGAAATCAAAGCTGGCCATGAAAATTTATATTACGTATATTTCCATTGGCTATTTTCTGCAGAGTTAACTGTTGATTAGTGGGGACAACGGCCAGTTGTGATGAAAACAGGTGCAATTTCTTATAGTAAAAAATACACTAATTTTTTATTATTGGTACACAGCGTTACGAAAAATTTAGAAAGGGTACACAAGAGTCATAAGTTTGGAAAACACTGGGTTAGGTGATATGCAGCTTTACGGTGATGTCCTTTATGCGTGAATGATAGGATCGTATTTTAATAGTCCAGGGTCGTAAATTGGGGAGTGTAGGACACTAGACGCTCTTCATGTGTTGAAGGGAATGAAGGAATTTGTGGTGTCAACTCGAACCCCAGTTTTGTCAATAGATAAACAGATTAGCTCTCTTGGTTATAATTCCTAGTCAGCTGCCAGGAACTAAGTGGCTTCATTAAGTGGGCCTAGTTTGTCTGATAAAATTTTGGTTGTTTAACCGTATTAGGTGAAAGCAGTTAATTAACGGTTTTTCTCACAGTTAACAGTTTGAATACCGTCTTATTTATTTTCATTTGACTGTTTTGTTTGAAAGTGGTAAAGTAGCAATTAAATAAACTTTTAAACCATCTTTCCAAACTATCCATGGAAAGCCACTCTACCGCTCCTTTAATGGCATCTAGAGTACAACCATTATCCATGGACACGACAACAACAACCATTTTTCCAAAAATGTTCTAACAGCGGTTATCTCACGGGTAAGGACCTCAGATTTTTTCTTCTTTTTCTATTATAATATTGTTTGCTAGAAAGAATTAATACATAATTGCACAATGCAAATCTTCATTATCAATGCAAATCTTCATTTTTCCGTTATTCTGTTTTGTTTTTCTAACTACTAATTCATATCTTTCAATTCCAATAAGTGTTATACCCGATCGCGCATGAATTTTTTAACCACCAAATATTTACTTTTTATTTGAAATATTTGATAGTGATCTTATATATCATTAACAATCTATTTGTTTCTAATTTTAATAAAAAATCATTCCATCTGGAGATATCGATAAAATCTTATAATTTGCTTGATTTAGATTCTTGGAGTATTAAGAGGCAGAAAGTTTTTGACTTACTGATAAATTGCCGCTCAAACCGGTGAAAGCAAAATTCTATTCAGATGAAGGTAGGTTACAAGATGGTCAACTGAGTTAGAATTATCTATTCTATTATTATTTCTATCATTATAGAAATAATAAAAAAATATCTAATATTTAATTGAAGTTTTGATGATTGATAGTTTAAAATTCAGTTTAGTTAAAATGAAAACTTGCATAGATGTAGGCACGCTAAAAATAGTCTACCGACTTTTATAAATTTAAAATTTTTTATTTAAAAAAAATAATTATGCAAGATGTACTGCAAATAAACCAAATAACACTTCGAGTTTTGCTCTAAAAGGTAAAGTTTTAATCATATCAATGTCTGTAACAATTAATTGGATCCTGATATTTCGCAAGAACCATACAAAACAAAAAAATTAAGTCTGAAAATTGAGACATCAAGACATTGGATCCGATCCAAATTCATTTCCACAGTTCTATAAGAAACATAAAATATTCTCAGCTCAGCTACGCCCCAACTACTTTAATTCAACGCTAGTGTAAAAGAAACTAAATGGTGGAAGCAGTTTTATTTCTACTTCTTTCCGAATTTCCTTTTCTACATCTTGAATTTCTCAGATTCCAAACGAAGGCGTGATTTTCTGTCTTGGACAAACAAAATGTCTAGCCTGCATTCTAGACAGAAAGGAATTAGTGCGTGAAAGCTGTTTATTCTCAATAAAAAAAACTCTTTTTTCTACAGCGTTAAAACTTTTATTTAAGAAGTTTTTTTTTTTAAAGTGAGTGATTTCCTGAGTACTTATTTACCTTAATTTAGAATGTAGAGGATTTTAAAATTAATCAGTATAGCTTATTATTTGTTTAACATTGTAGACTTATTAATTTTTGACCAACTGGTGCTCTTGACATTAGCATTTTTACTGCTTTAAAATGTTAAAAAAATTTATACGTTGGTTTAGGCCTATCCCCCACCCTCAAATCTGAAAACTGTTGCAAGATAGGTTAATTCTTTCTTATCTAATTCTAAATAGTCTTCTATCATGTTCTAAATTGGTAGGTTTTTTCTGCGAAAAAAAAATATTCCAAGGATTTTTCCATGTGCAGTACCTTAATAGGTAGAAAATGCAGTTACGTAGGTTTTTTATGAGCACAACTATTTGTAACGACTTTTACGTTTGGAAACGTTACTGATGGATTCATAGACTAAATTGTATCCTCCTGATCACTACAAGCAAAATATTTCGTTACTTTACAGCTAAAAAGAAATTATCGTCAATCAAAATCTCGACCAATTTTCGAATAACTAAAGGTATTCAATTTCAACTGCACCTCCTTAATTGCTAAGGATCATACTAAATTCAATTTTTTCGAAAAACAATACAGGGTTATAAATAAAGGGTTTGCAATAAATAAAGTTTGCGCTTCAGAGGGCTCTGGAATACATTCTATTGGACCAAATGACCAAAGATTAGAACAAAAGATGTAAAGACCAAAATACCTAAAATTTCAACTATGAATAGTTTAAAAGACACGCTTGATTTTTTTAGCATAAAAATTCATTAATTGATGATGCCATAATACAAATGGCATATTTGCATTTATTGCTAATGAGGCATATATTTTACAAAAATCTCATAGTATAAAATGAATACGAAAAGGTCCAATTGAAACATGCCAAACCTACGCAAGATAATACAGAAATTCTAAGAGCATTGTTACGTTCTATTTTAATGATTTACTCTTTTAATGAACTAGATTGATGAAAGAATGTAAAAAAGTAATTTCTTTACAGAGGATCAAAAACAAAAACGACTATTGAACATATGCCCTTAATCGAGCACAGTTGTTCTAACCAAACATCCACAAGCAACGAGTTTAAAATTTTATCTTTTTTTATGGTTTTCATAAAAAAACAACATTTAAGTCTCGTGATTTCGGCTTTCGCCAATTTTCATAGAAGCAGCATTACTACCTGCATAACTATCATAACTCCGTAAGATAGCTTATAATTCACTTAGTATTCGTGTAATTACTTATGGGCATAAAAAAGTTTGTAACATAATTTAGTGTATTTAAGTATACTGCAAAATTAAATGTTATCAGATTTTGTACTCAATTAATTTTCCCTGAATAAATAATAAGAGCAGATCATTTGCAATTGATTGGTGCTCAATTTTTATCCAATTTGGACCACTAGGTTCGTTTAAAGCAGAAAATTTATGACCTGCTAACCATGCACTAAACTTTTTCGGTTAATATTTTGTTCTTTATTTTATAGCACGTGTTTGTTACCGATCCATATCAATTCTATAATCGTGTTATTTGAAATCTTACTCAAAAAGCAAGAGAATTTCCAAGCTAGCGAAATCCTAAAAGTGAATCTCAAAAAGCAAGAGAAATCCTAAAGTTCATATCATATCAATTCTACAATCGTGCTATTTGAAATCCTACTAAAAAAGCAAGAGAATTTCCAAGTTTAACATAGAGACAAATTCTATGTTCTCCGAGGAAATTTTAACGGAAACTGATCGACAATTATGATGCCTTTGCCGGAAAACCAGAAAAAATCCTAAAGTTCATATCATATCAATTCTATAATCGTGTTATTTGAAATCCTACTCAAAAAGCAAGAGAATTTTCAAGCAAGCGAAATCCAAAAAGTGAATCTCAAAAAGCAAGAGAAATCCTTAAGTTCATATCATAACAATTCTATAATCGTGTTATTTGAAATCTTACTCAAAAAAACAAGAGAATTTCCAAGTTTAGCATCGAGACAAATTCTATATTCGCCAATGAAACTTTAACGGAAACTGATCAGCAATTATGATGCCTTTGCCGGAGAACCAGAAAAAATCCTAAAGTTAACCATTTGTCATTCAGATCATAGCCAATATTTTGATTACTACTCAGGATAATTTATGATAGCGTTGGTTCAGGAGGATTTTAAACTCAACCTAGAATATAAGTAGAGTATGAGTTCATAATAATCTACAAACATAAAAATAACATTATGACAATTTTATTTGTACCTTTTACGAACATAAAGTTTTAAACCTTCTAGATTACGAAATTAAAAAAAAATATTAATGGAAATACTTTCCTATTTCACTAAAAAATAAAGAAATAAAACTAAGCTCAAAACAATTTTTCTGCACCAACTAACTCAATCAGAGATTTTCAAATTATTGAATTTTTTCACGATTTCTGTCAAAATGACTAATAACTTTTCCAAACTTTAGAATAACAAATTAAGCGAAACGTTGCTGGATCACGTACGGAAACTCAACTGTTTTTTTATTCTGTTTATTTCCTGGAATAAAAACTTAAAATGAGTGGGCCATTGACGCCCACCATAAACAGGTGGTTGATGTTGAGGATTATTTTTTCCTTCTCTTAACTTCCGTGTTATGCAGAGTCATGTAGTCACTTTTATGGCGTTACGAAAAGTTAGAAATTCTGATACGTGATATCTTCATTTGAGTTATAAATTTAAAAAAAGGTTGGATTTTTTTTTCTAATTTTATTTAACAGATTATTTCTTTACAATTGCAATATAAAATTACCCAAACATGAAGTGTTTTTGCTTTTATGGAAAGAAGGAACACTTTGTGACTCCAGTCTTCCTATAACTGCTGAGCACGTGTGTCCTGCATTACTGAATTTTAATTGTACAGTTGTAAAATACCGTAGAGCACGTGCACTAATGGCATTGGATGCTATTGTTTGAAATGGTATGTGGTATTTGCAAAATAAATAAACAACATAAGGCAGAATTTATCATTATTATTAGAACTAGAAATTTATTACTACTTATAATTGCAAGAATTAAGTACTTTTCTTAAATCAGAAATATCATTACCATACATTACAGTAATGTTATCGGAATTTTTTTTCTTACTGATTGATGAAATATTTAGAAACATCAAATCATTAAACATTATTAACTATTTTTTTTAGTATTTCTTAATTTTTCTAATTATTTCCTTAAATAATGATTTTTATACACTATTGTAAGAAATGATCTCTATTTAATGTAAAATTATTATTGTAAAAAATGAAGATCTTTTTTTTAATAAACTCAGACTTGATTTGATGTCAAAAGTAGCAAAAAATGAATTCAAGGCAAGTTCATTTTTCCGAAATTTTAATTTTCTCCACAAATATTGCAATTTTAAGCTCTTTTTTTGCTAATTATTTCCTTAAATAATAACTATTTATCCCCTATTGTAAAAAATGTATCTCTCACAAGATTTTTATTTTAATAATCACAGGCTTGACTTGGTGTCAAAAGTAACAAAAAATTTAATAAATAAAATAAAAAATAAGAGAAAAAAATTAGATATAGCCAGATATAAATTTAAACATTTATTTAGTCATTTTTTAAAATTTAAAGCACTCAAAAGAAGTAAGAGCTGTTTCCAATATATGTCCTAAGTTTCTATTGTGCTCTGTGTATTCTAATCAATTTTCCTATACTTATGTGGATATTGTTATGTGGAAATAGAGTTGATTATTTTTCAAAAACAGGTAAGGGTTCATTTTATTACAATTAATATATTAACAAAATGTTCTCACATAAAATTATAATAATTAAATATCACACGAGCAAAATGATTTTATATTTTTAAAAAAATATTTTGAGCTTTAGAAATGATGTTAAATTAAATTAAATCCTAGTTGCATAAAAATTATAAGGCTCCTAGTTATATAAAAAATTATAAGTCTTAAGGTTTTGCATTTTTTCATATTGTAAAATATTTCTATAGTGAATAATTAACACTTTTATACCAATTAATATTTTTCATCACACTTTGGACATGAAAAGAAATCCACTTGCCTCAAATATTAAGATATTTACAAGCCTTAAGATACCTGGCCAAAATGTTTTTAGAATTTAATTTGTTACCTTTCTTTTATCTATATATATATCCGCAGTTGAACAGCCGACCAAATGTTTGGGTTTATGACTACTGATGTTCAACTCCGTAGCCTTGTAATTTTAAACCAATCCAGAAGACAAGGAAACTCTTGGATCAGTACCCCCAGAGGTATTGATTTGTTATGGGAACATGGAAGACTTTGCGACTCGACAGATTTAACGTGCATCAGTCACCATTTACTACACGGGTAGTCGTCAGCCGGCGGGGATCGAGTCTACGAACTTTTGGACATGGTCCCAGTGCCCTACCAACCAGGCTATCCCGGCCGTAATTTGCTATTTTTATTATAACTTTACAGTACAGCTAAATAATCTGACGAACAAAAGTAAACCTAATAATATTTTTGCATGCATGATTGCCTTATAAAGGCATACAAACAGAAAAAAAATCTTTGAACATTATTTTTTAAATAATAAAATTGTACCAAATGTTGTCCAATATACTGGACCCTGGGCTTAAGGAGGATATAGTAACGTGATAAATATAATTATTAATAAGAGTTATCAACAGCAATTAAAAATAATAATTTTTAATAATTAATTATAATTAATAATAATAATAATCAATAAAAATAATAATTAATAATAAAATAATAATTAATAATAATAATAAATAATAATAGTAAATAATAATAAATAAATAACAATTATAATAATTAATTTTTGAATTGGAAACAGAAATTTTTAGCTCCTAAAGAATTTCCGGTACTGCCCTGATTTTCGGTACTACCTGATAAAGGAAAAAATTTAAAAGTATCTTTACATTTCCTGCATATTTTTCCTTTCAATTAGAGAGTTTCATTTTACTTTTTGATCAGATATTTTATTAAAAGAAAGGTGGGTCTAAATTACTCCTAAATACTTTAAGTACTAAAATATTGCATTTATGCACTGAGAAAAAAAGTGCGGTGAACTATACTCTGAATATGGAAAAGTTACCGTGCTTCTGACTCTATGGGAACGCTAATTAGCTCTCTAGTTTTTATTTAAGAGCTTTAGTAATGATTATAGCAAAACTAACAATAAAATAAGGTTCCTTAATCCAAGATAAAAGTAGTTAAATGAGATAAAAAAATTTAATTTTAACATGATACCTTAAATCATGGCATTAAAACTATTTATTCAGTTTAATTTAATATTCAGTTTTGTAATTTTTTTAATAAATGTGCAATAATAAAAACCATAATTTTGCGCAAATAATATGCTTAAATAATATGCGATAAAAGTTGTTAAATAAGGTAAAATTTTGTAATTTGATCATAGAGCATGGCATAAAAATAATTTTTTTCGATTAAATTTACCTTTAAGTTATGTATTTTTTTCTAAATGTCTCATGAACTATAAGTTTGAAAACAAGTATTTCTGATAAACCATTACCATATGAACAGAAAAATTACCAAATAAATGGTTTAAATAAGTTATACCCCCCCCAAATATTTTGATTATTTATAAGCAGAATTCTGTTTTTTTTATTCAGAAATGCTATTATTATACAGTACGGTATTCTTACCAGAATTTTTTAAAACGTGTTATGGTTGCAAAGTACTGATAATTTTGTTTCATTTTTTATAAGGGTTTGATTTCTTATCCTCGGTTCTAGAAGATTTCTGTAATGACGTGAGATAGAAAATGTAAATCAATGCGTATGTTAAAAATATTTAAGTTAGAGAAAAATATATGACAAGCTGGAGGAATACATAGAACAAAAGCGATGCATGGGTGTGAAATATGTTTAATGAAATAAGAGAAGGGAAAATAATCAAGTAGCAAAATAAAGATTGCTAACAACAAAATAAATGATTGCTTCCAAAGTTGTAAATTACATCCAGCCAAAACTGGATGCTTAATCATTGACAAAATAAAGTAAAAATTTAAATTTTTTACTATTATTTTGATGAAAGCCTTATTTTGATTCATTTAAACTAGGGCTTTTAAACTGTTATTATCTTTCGTTTGATTCTAAAATTCATTTCTCTAAGCAGTACAAAATATTAATGCTGTTAAGTTGATAAAATTTTCCATTGTTATTTTATTCCAAATACAAGAGTATTTTAACTAAACCACATTTTTCACGATATACAAATAGCATGAAGCAAAAGTAATGGAATCAGTAGCGTCTTCGAAGAATAGATTTCGAAATTCAACTTTTCCCTTGAAATCAAACACACTCTCTTTGAAATCTTTTTTAGATGACTTAATATAAGTTGGGCACTCGAAAAGTAACTATCAAAGTGGGAAATTACAGAGAAAATAGAAAACTGTTTCCAGTGTTTTTTTTTTTACAATTTTTAAAATAAAAGGTTTTGCCTTCTTTATTCAAATAAAACTAATAAACTAAAATTATATTTTGTTTAATTCCCAAACTCATTTCCAAAACCATAAAAAATATGAAATTATATTCTATTGCTATGTTATTCCAAATACAGGAACTTTTATATTCTAACGAAACCACACTTTTCATGATAAACTGATAGCATGAAACAAAAGTCATAGAATAAGTAGCTTCGGAGAATAGATTCAAAAACGTATTTTTTTCCTTTGAAATAGAAGTCACGCTTTTTACAATATTTTGATAATGAATTAGAATAAGTTAGGATTTTCAAGAAGCAATTAGTGCAGCGAAAAAAATGAAGAGAAAATAGTGTTTTCAACCAATTTTTTTGAGCTCTGCAAACTGAAAAAGTTAGGCTTTAACATACAAAATTAAAGTTATCAAATCGTTATATTTTGCTTTAATTCAAAGATTCATTCGCATTCGCCATATTAAATATTATTGCACAATTGTTAAAAATATCCCACTGCCATTTCATTCCAAATACAAGAACTTTTATATTCCAACTAAACCACACTTTTCACGATATACAGATAGCATAAAACAAAAGTCATAGAATCAGTAGCTTCGGAGAATAGATTCAAAAATTTTTTTTTTCCTTTGAAATCGAAGTTACGCTTTTTACAATATTTTGATAATGAATTAGAATAAGTTAGGATTTTCAAGAAGCAATTAGTGCAGCGAAAAAAATGAAGAGAAAATAGTGTTTTCAACCAATTTTTTTGAGCTCTGCAAACTGAAAAAGTTAGGCTTTAACATACAAAATTAAAGTTATCAAATCGTTATATTTTGCTTTAATTCAAAGATTCATTCGCATTCGCCATATTAAATATTATTGCACAATTGTTAAAAATATCCCACTGCCATTTCATTCCAAATACAAGAACTTTTATATTCCAACTAAACCACACTTTTCACGATATACAGATAGCATAAAACAAAAGTCATAGAATCAGTAGCTTCGGAGAATAGATTCAAAAATTTTTTTTTTCCTTTGAAATCGAAGTTACGCTTTTTACAATATTTTGATAATGAATTAGAATAAGTTAGGATTTTCAAGAAGCAATTAGTACAGCAAAAAAAATGATTTCTATCCATTTTTTTAAGCTTTGCAAACTGAAAAAGGTAGGCTTTTACCTTCAAAATTAAAGTTATTGAATCGTTATATTTCGCTTTAATTTCAAGATTCATTCGCCATATTAAATATTATTGCACAATTGTTAAAAATATTCCACTGCCATTTCATTCCAAATACAAGAACTTTTATATTCCAACTAAACCACATTTTTCACGATATACAGATAGCATAAAACAAAAGTGATGGAATCAGTAGCTTCGGAGAATAGATTTCGAAATTCAATTTTTCCCTTGAAATCAAACTCACGCTTTCTGAAATCTTTTTGAGATGACTTAGAATAAGTTGGGCACTCGAGAAACAACCAGCACAGCGAAAAAGAACAAAAGAAAAGGGAATAGATTACACCGCAAGAGCAAAAGCAAAAGAAAAAAAATGTAGATGGAATGGATGCAAAAAGAGGAACAAAATCCAGTGTTGCCATTTCTCATTTCTCTTTTCTTGGTATTAAATTAAACGCGCATAAAAAGGAAAATCGAATTTAATCGAAATACTTGTTTCCAACGAGAGAAAGGTAAATAACAAAAATCGTCTGCGAGGGAAAAATGAAGAGCAGCTGAATTCATGTAGGATATTATTTTTTATGCATATCCTAGATTGGATAGAAACGAATAACGCTAGAGGTGGAGTTCATATTTGCTATCAAGCAGTTTCAATCCTTACCTATATCGCGCGAGTACTTTTTTTTTGTACCTCTGATTTCATTTTTTTTCTAGGGAAAAATAATTTCTGTTTGATATCACAAGTAGAACACAAAGATTCTTATGTTTAAGCATGGAGAAACGAATGTGATTTATAATGAAAGAGATGTTTTCGTTGCAGCAGCCTCTCTGGAATGTTTAATAATGTTTTGGGAATATATTTCAAGCTGGATTAAAAATATTTCCATGAAGAAAATATGTCAACAATGTATGCCAGATTGAGTTTTAAAAACACTTGAAAAAGTACGATTTCTTTTTAAATTTAGACATCTTTTTTATTTGACATATGTACCAATAAAATATTTGAGTGCTTGGGGATTTTCAAAGAAGTTTGTATTTAAAATTGAGTAACGCAATTCATGTTTTGTTCAAATGCATTTAAATGTTATATTATTTTATTTCTGAATATGAAAATCTAATATTCGAAAGCTTTTTATTAAAATAATGCAAGACTTTAGAGAAACTATAGTCCTTTTCTTCTACAAGAAGAGAAAAGATTGAGCGAAATAAAATGTTTAAGACAGTTAACGAAAAGTTTAAGACGGTTAACGTTTGTTTACTACTGTAGAAAAGAAATAGCGGTAAATATAAACTAGTTCTTTTCACAAACTTTGTTTATTCTTTGTTATACATGTAAAATATTTTAAATCTCAAAAAAAATTCTTTTTCAATGCGATACTACACTGTTAGAAATTTCTTGGAAAAAAAGATTAAATGTTAAATAACAACTTATTTAATTGCTATTTTGCCATATTCAAGCAAAACAGAATATAGTTAAGCAACCAGATCCCTTAATACGATTAAACAACCAGAATTTAATCTCACCAACTAAACCCACATAATGAAGCCACTTAGTTCCTTGCAATTGAGTGCATATTATGACCACGAGGGTTTATGTCTCATTCTCATGACCATCAGAACGGAGGTTCAAGTCCAAGAGTTGATACTTCACTATTTCCCCCTTTCCCTTCATCAAAGGCAAGTTACCAGTATCCTCCACTACCCAATTTGTTACCCTGGACTATTAGAATGCGATACTCTCATTTAAGATGGCAGCCTTGTGAAGCTGCTTAACACAAAAAAATCTAGTATTTCCCATCTCTTACAATAGGTGAAACAACGAGATAAACTATTTAAAACACATTCCATAGATCATTTGATAAAACACAGCCAAACCAAAGTTCATTACCCAACGGAAAGCCTATCTCTAATTTCCAGTTAAATTTCTTTCTCACGGTTTTATGGTAATTTTACTGTAATTTTAGATTGAGAAAATTTTAGCAGTGCATATTAATTTTAAAGGAAATTAATGACCTTGTTAGTTTGATGAATGCATTTGAAGCTGTGAGTAAATTAGATAACATTAGCTGATAAATTTGCCTCAGATAAGATTAGAGCTGTCATTAAATTGGATATTTAAGTATAAAATACAGTGATGAAAATTGAAAGATGGTGAAGAAAACAGTTTTTTTATAAACCAGTTTGAAAAAGAAGAAGATTCTAGCCTCGTGCGAGGTGGCTGGACAATGTAAAAAAAAAAATAGTTAGGGAACATTAGTGGCAATCATAGAGGTGGTGTCAATAAATCAAAGGCTGCAGCCGCATAAAATAGATCAATCTCCAGCGATGGCTAGTCGATACAAATTCCGCATCCGGCTTGCCGCATGCGGGATCATCGGTTAGAATCCCCATACCGCCAGACTAACCGTGGGGGGTTTTCGTCGTTTTGCCATCCATGTAACGGAAATGCGGGTTACTTCCAACAAAAAGTCCACAATGAAGACAAATTACTCACATTACTTGATCCAGGAGTTCTCTTGTCTTTTAGATTGGGTTAGAAGTTACAAGGCTAAAAACTAAACTCAGTGGCGCGACAGCCCATAGAGGGTCAAGGCCTACTGTGCCCATCCTGACCTTGTGCTCTGGGGTGCAGAAGCAGATGTTCCGGTTAGGTGGTCAGCAGAACGCGGAACGCCCAGTGTTTAGTTCCCAAGCATGCTTGGTACTCATTTATCGACCCACTGAAGGGATGAAAGGCTGAGTCAACCTTGCCCGGCCCGAGGATCGAACCAGGGACCTATGGCACGATAGCGCGAAGTGCTACAGCTCAGCCACCTGGCGTCATTGCAAGGCTATGGAGTTGAACAATAGTAGTGGTAAACCCGAAAATTGGGTCAGCTGTTCAATGACGGTTATAAAATAAAGTAGGTCAATCTGAAGGAAATTTACTGAAACAGCCTTGACTTACAAAGGAGAAACTATGCAAAATAAATCATTACTAAAAAAATACATACAAATGCTTGTGTAAAAGAAACAGGTATAACATTTGCAAATATCAGTAAAAATTGAAGGCTTAAAAAAGTTAAGAAAGTATTCTTTGTGTTAAGAAAATTAATACTACAGAGTTCTCGGGACAAATACCTATATCATCTATTAACAATACATATTTAAACAGTCCGTAATTAAGATTGTAATAAATTCTTTTGGATTTTAGTAACTTTTTTTAGTCTATGTTTCTAAGTCTATGTTTGCATTACTAAAGAGAACTTTGATATTATACTATGCCATTATTTAGAAATTGTTATTTAGTAGCGCAATTCTTTTGATGTTTTCCTTTTCTGTGACGATCATTAGTTTTTTGTTAATTACTTTTATACAACGTAATTTTTTTTAAAAATGTATTACTCGTTTGCTTAACTAATAGCTTATTTTAACAAGTGGATGACTTTAAGATTGTCTATTTTTATGTTTAAAATCAAAGTTTTTAAATTCAAGGTCACTATTGTAACTGGTACTAAAACAGATTCTTGGCATAGAGAATAACTTAATTAAAAGATAAATGAAGAAAAAGGGAAATGAGCCAATTAATCAGCGAATTGACAAAGTCTTGAATTGAATAATTGATGAAAAGCCGAATTAGCGAATCAGCTATTCGCTGAATCAGCAAATTAGAGAATGAGCATTAAGTCAATTAAAAATTTAACGTATCAGTGGATGAGCAATTAAGTTTATAAATAAATAAAAAAATTCTAAACCTTTAGATTTTTTGTAAGGTGATAAATAAGCATAGCCTTTATGAAATTTTATTTCCAATCTTACACATTTCTTTAATTGAATTTGTAAGAGTAACGAATTAAATATAAATGAGAGAAGTAATTCTGAATTTACTTATCCATTGTTGTTCATTTTATCCAATGGTTAAGAAATAACTCGTTTAATTTTTAATTATTAACTAAGCTTAATTTTATTTTTAATACGAATTTCTATTCGGAATTGATTTAAGATTTGTTAATATTTTTTCACAGTAAAAAAATGTAGCTAAAAAACAGCAGTGAGTAAACTCGTTTGAAATAGATCAACCTAATCGGACCAATCTGTTCGGAATTGATTTAAGATTTGCTAATATTTCTTTACAGTAAAAAAATGTAGCTAAAAAAAACAGCAGTGAGTAAACTCGTTTGAAATAGATCAACCTAATCGGACCAATCTGTTCGGAATTGATTTAAGATTTGCGAATATTTCTTTACAGTAAAAAATATAGCTAAACAAAACAGCAGTGAGTAAACTAGTTTGAAATAGATCAACCTAATCGGACCAATCTGTTCGGAATTGATTTAAGATTTGCTAATATTTCTTTGCAGTAAAAAAATGCAGCTAAAAAACAGCAGTGAGTAAACTCGTTTGCAATAGATCAACCTAATCGGACCAATCTGTTCGGAATTGATTTAAGATTTGCGAATATTTCTTTACAGTAAAAAATATAGCTAAACAAAACAGCAGTGAGTAAACTAGTTTAAAATAGATCAACCTAATCGGACCTATCTGTTCGGAATAGATTTAAAATGTGCTAATATTTCTTTACAGTAAAAAATGTAGCTAAAAAATAACAGCAGTGAGTAAACTCGTTTGAAATAGATCAACCTAATCGGACCAATCTGTTCGGAATTGATTTAAGATTTGCTAATATTTCTTTGCAGTAAAAAAATGCAGCTAAAAAACAGCAGTGAGTAAACTCGTTCGCAATAGATCAACCTAATCGGACCAATCTGTTCGGAATTGATTTAAGATTTGCGAATATTTCTTTACAGTAAAAAATATAGCTAAACAAAACAGCAGTGAGTAAACTAGTTTAAAATAGATCAACCTAATCGGACCTATCTGCTCGGAATTGATTTAAAATGTGCTAATATTTCTTTACAGTGAAAAATGTAGCTAAAAAAAAGCAGCAGTGAGTAAACTTGTTTGAAATACATCAACCTAATCAGACCAATCTGTTCAGAACTGATTTAAGATTTGCTAACATTTCATTACAGTAAAAAATGTAACTAAAAAAACAGCAGTGAGTAAACTCGTTTGAAATAGCTCAACCAAAATCGAGCAGCAATTTTGCAACGCATAAATATACTTTGCTTAAAATGAAGACATAATCACTAACTTTCGCATAAAGTAAAACGACTTCGTCCTAAATTTCACTTCAGCAACTATAATACTTTTTCATTATTCGTCCGAAAACTCTTACTTTTTATCATCCCTAAAAGAGAAAAACGAAAGAACTCTGTAAGTAGTCCGTCGTAATCCTCTGATCTTACTCTTAACCGAGCATACCAAAAGGGAAAAAAATTGCTCAATCCCATTTTACTATGTTGACATCCCCTTCCCACTCTCGCAAAATGCCCGGGCATCCACTAATGTCCAAAGAATACCCGGCCACTAACCGAGTTAAGATGGCCCATAGCAGTGCTTAGTGGCCTGCTTAAATCCACACCACGCCGTCTCCAATGGTCACTCTACTGGGCATAGTTTACGGAAAGTCTACGCCTAATTTCACCCGGGCATTTCGAAGTCCAGAGCTCAGAGATTGTCCCGGGTAAGGGGGCACTTAAATCTTATCGGAAGAGCGAGAGATGTTTTAGTGCCCGGTCTTCAGCAGGGTTGCGTGGCTACTTATAGCCCGAATGGCTTTGCTTGGTGGTATTAAGTTTTCCTGGTTTTTCCCGGAAAATAAGAAAACTTTTTGATTGGGCTGTTTTCCTTTCAGTTGGAGAACATATCACCAGGCTATGATGTTTACTACCTTCCGTACTGTCACAAAATTCCGTACGCAAAAAGTAAATTAAATGCAGGGATATATTCCAAGTCCTCTTAATGGATTTGTTATTGTGCAGTTAAAAGAGACCCTTTATTATTTTCTAACGGTCACACACTTAAGTGTAAGAAATGAGCTGAAGGTGCATAATTGCTTCCAACTCTTAAGTGACGAAACACCACTATCCTATTAAAAAAATTTTATACACTTAATTTTAATTATTGTTTTTTTGTGCAGTAAGGAATAACCTGGTTTGTTTTATTTCATTAATGTGAAGGAATGGAATAAAAAAATATTGCATCCAAATCAGATATGTTAGTTTTTATTTTAAACTAAGTTGCCAACATTGAAAACCATGAATAATTTTGTTTATTTAATGTAGAAGATTGAAATAAAAATCATGCAACTAGTTCATATATGCCAGTTTTTCTTAATTTACTCAGCTCAGAAATATATCCTAGCTGATTTTGTTTTATTAATGGGGACAATTGAAATAAAAATCATACATCCAATTCAGATATGTTAGTTTCTTTTTCCAAATTACCCAACCAAGAAATATGTGCTATCTTACTTGATTTTATTAATAAAAATTATTAAGATGAAAATCATGCAGCCAGGAAATATATCCTGTCTGATTTTATTTTATTAATGGGAATTATTGGAATAAAAATCATACATCCAATTAATGTGCATTATTTTTTATGCACACGCTATTACTATTATTTTTATACATAACTATATATTGCTATTATTATAATATAGAACTATTATAACTATTACTTTATATTACTACGAATTGTTATTAGTATTTTCCTATTGAATTACGATATTCAAATTACCTTCAAAGGGTGCCAATTTCAAAACTATTTCGATCATTAATAAGTTTGTTAATGAAAAAAAAAATTTAAGAAAAATCATCTTCATTAAAAATTATCTTCAATATTTAACAAAAAAGCATTCATTAATAAACGATAGTATACTAATTACGATAGTATAGTTTTACGATAGTATATTTATTCTTAGCCCGAAAATTTAGCCGTAAAGATATGTATAAAAGTTAAAAGAATGAAAATAAAAATAAAAAAATCCTGTCTAACTATTTACTGCTTTCATAATCGTGATTGAAGTAATGATAAGTTTTCCAGATTACAGCGTGTTTTGAGAATCGAAATTCAAAGTCTTTTTTTTTTCAGAAATTTATATCATTCTTTAAAAAAAAATTTAAAAAAAGGTATGATAATATTATGATAGTTTCTAAAGATATTATACAATCGGCATTATTCAACAATTCCTTTCGTGACAACTATCGTGGAATTAATATATACAGGGCGTTTTGTTATAACCCTCCTTAAGGTGTATCGCTATAGAATCTTTATTAAAACAAAAAATATAAACAAGAGGGCAATTTAAGGATTTAAAATAATTAATGAAGCAAACAAAAAGAAACGCTATAAAGATGTAATAATCTTAAGAAAAATCAAATGATAACATCAAAAGTTGTTTGAGCATTTGATAAAGCAGAGAAGATTTGAAATATGTACAGTTATTTAAAACATCCTTGAATTCCGACAATCACACAGGTTTTGTATGTTTAATTCCGCCTTCCTCACTAGTGATTTGTTAAATTTTGATAGGTTTTTCGCAGTCTTCCTGCAGTTAAACTACGTATACATTTATGATTTAATTTTTAGCTAGGATTCTGAAAATATATATAAAAGAGTAGTCCTTACGGAGAACTATTATATAAGAAATATGAAAATTATTAAAATACATTAATAAAATGAAATGACATTTAAATTTTCACGACGTTGACTTATAGACCTAAAGGTAAAAAAATGCTAAATTTATTTATATTGATCATTTTTATGACATTGACATGCAAGTAAAAAATATGAAAATTATTAAACTATGACACCTTTTTATGACGTTAAGACTTAGACTTATAGGTACAAAGTATGAAAGATACCAAAATGAATCGTTTTTTAAGACGTTATTCTTAAAACTTACGGAATAGTAATATTAAAATAATTAAAATCACTTATTTTAATAACTTTAAATTTTAGACTTGTGGGTAAAAAAATAATGAAGTTATTAAAATAACTCATTTTCATAACGTTTACTTTAGACCTATAGGTAAAAAAAAACTAAAATTGCTCATTTTGTAATGTCGTCTTTTAGACATATAGGTAAAAAATATGAAAATTATGAAAATTCTTCATTTTCATGACGTTGACCTTTAGACTTGTAGAAAAATTATAAAAATGACTCATTTTTATGACGTTCTTATGAAAAATAAGAAAAAGTTTTTAAAATGACTCATTTTTATGACATTAAGTTTTAGACTTATAGTTTAAAAAATTAAAATGGCTCTTTTTTATGATAGACTCATAGATAAAAAAAGTAAAAGTTATTATTTACTTTCATTCTACGATTAACTGTCGCAGATTGTTTTGAACAAAAAGTTTATCAGCAATAAAAACAAACTTTCCCTTCAGCAATAAGAAAAAGAACTATTTTAAATTTAACAAGCACTCTCTTGTCACACAAAGTAGTACTTTTGAAAAGTCAAACACGGGCAGTCTTTTCTTAAAAAGTTCAAACGTCCACGTCACTTTCTACATTATCCAAAAAGGAGTTATAAGCTGAAAATTATGACAAGCCTGAAAACGCTTCCCGTCGGCCCTTTCGCGTAATGTCATAAAGACCTCCAGAGTGATGTGCAAATTTTATCCGCCTTTTACACTCGAGGAACCAATCATAATCTTAGAATAATATTTGATCGGATGGAAGGACTATTTTGAGAACACGACAAACTCGCGATGGGGACATTATTATCTTCTCTGGGAGTTGGAATTGTGTTTTCATCTTTCATAGCTGTAAACTGTTACATTATGTTAGATGTTCTTTAGGGTCCTAAGCAATGTGACGATTTGGCTTTTACATAAAGGGCTGCATGTAAATGATGGTATTAAAAAAATTTTAAGATCTTTTTTACCTCAAGAGAATATAAAGAAAAAATATTTTGCATTCATATTTTTCTTTAAATGCGTCTTAAAATTAGTCACGATTACTTGATCAAAGCTTAAAAACGAAGTAATAACTTTCGATTTAATGCTTGGATATTCAGGCACTACAACTCAATCTACACTGCACTGTTAGAAACTTCTCGAAAATAATGGTTTAACAACTGCTTATTGAATTGTTATTTTACCATAATTAAGGAAGATAGTCAAATATACCTAAAAAAATATGGCATTCAAACTGTTGACTGCGGGAAAGATAGTTAATCGTTACAACCAAAATTTTACCTGCATCAAATAGGCCCACCTAATGAAGCCACTTAGATCCTGACATCTGGGTACATACTAGAGCCGAGAGGTCTACTCTGTCAATATCATGACCGGCTTAATAGGGGTTCGAATCCCAGTGTTGACACCAGAATATTTCGTTCATTCCTTCAGCGCGTGGTTGAATTGGTGACTCTGTACTTTTAGAATACGAAACTCTCATTCTCGCATATATGATAGCACCAACACAGGAGGATAGCTTAACACAAAAAAATTTAGTATTTCCCATTTCTCAAGATAGATGGCAACCCCCGGTAAACTAATTATGCCACATTCCACAGTTCAACACAGCTCAACGTAAACCAAACTCCAAAGTCCATAGCATTGTCAAACGCTTAATTCCAATTTCGAATTAAACTTCATTTTAGCGGTTTTGAAACCAAGCTAGTTGTAAATGGTTACAAAAACGAATAGTTTTGCATTAACAAATTTTTAATCATGCTAGTTATAAACTGTTTCAAAACCGTAAGGTAAAGAAATGTTCCTAACCATAAACTTTATAGTTATTTGGAATGACTAACTGCTGTCGGGTTTTTTTTACCATAATTTTAGAATGTAAATTCTTACAGTAAAAGCCTAAACTTAAATCCACTAATTAATTATTGCAAGCGATATTTTAAGGTACTTTCTCTGAATAAGTAACTTATTTAGCGGATTTTACCCTCAAAAAAGTAGTAATATGGGATATATGCACCCAATACACTGTAAGAAATTCAAGATCAAATTACAGTATAAAGTGCCAGCACTTTGGGTGTATTTTTAGTAAAACCTATTTTTTCGTAAAATACATTTTTACCGTAAAATATTACACCGTACTTTTTACGTTAATTAATGTTTAATTAGAGTGATTTAGTAATTATTCTGTAGTTATTACTGTAAAATTTATGGTATAACAGAGACATGTATATATATATATATATATATATTCTGACGCTCTAATTACAAGTAAAATTATATTTTGATTATTAGAATTATATTTTACTGAAATATAAAATTAAAAAAAGTGAGTGGAAAAAAAATTTCATTCTTATTCAAAAATTTATCAATAATTAATTTTGTAAAAGTGTTTATAAATAATAGTTTCTGTTAGAAATTACTGCAAATCAGTGCAAATTTAAAAAATTATTGTTTGATTTGAAAGATTTTACCTTTCACATAGCAAAAAAACGGTGTCTCATGCTGCATTTTTTTACAATAAATTATTAAATGCTAAATATAATGTTTTTCACTTATTTTCACTTAAATTAATATAAAATAATCAAAAATAAAATTAAAAATATAAGCAATTAAAAATAAGCGTCCAAAGGTTAAGAAAATATGAAATTCCTAACAATAAATCATAGCCATAGTAACAACAATAACAGCACGAACTGAACTCATTACTAGCATTAATTTAGGAAAAATTAATACAAAAAGTAAAAAAAAAAGTAAGAAAAAGAAAAAAGAAATAAGCCTTTAAAAGTATAGCCAGGAAGAAAACATTTTCGATCAAAAAAGACCATTTTTACAAGCCACATGTGCAGCCAATATCATCACCAAACAAATTATTCATTTAAGTTGTTGTTTATCGTGCAAAACTTTTCTAATAATTGAGCCGAAAAGAAATATGCATAAAAGATGTACGAAGAACCATAAAAGTTTCCAGCCTTCGATAGATGAAGAAAGTCATAAAAATATTTGGGAAAGGCAACGCCTATATATTCTTTTCATCCCCTATAAAATTTAGACGGCGCCAGCTTTATTATGCATTTATAACCCTACGTATCGACTAATAGGATCACGCTCAGCTAAAAAAAAAAAAAGGGAAATTTTCAAAGCAAAAATTGCCCCACACTAGACATTTCTTTTTACCAAAACCCTTCACTCTAACAAGTGACCATCCCGAACTGGCCAAAGTAGAGGAAGAATCAAGACTTTTCCTTTCTATACCCGTATTTTTTTATTTTTAGATCTTTGTATGCAGATGTGTTACTTTGTATGCATAGAATTCGACCTCTGGATGGTTGAATAAGGAAGAAATGTTTTCAGTTTTTTTAGTTATTTTTCTGAGCACAATATGCTCGCATACAAATAAGAAATTTTACCACTTCCCGTACGTAAATCTGAGTCCAATAATGAAAACAAGCCGATTTATAACCGTCTGGGGTTTACCATGGGAAGTTTTTTAGATCATAAAATGTCGGAAAGCCGCTGTGAGCTGAAAAAAAATTTAGACATAGAATAAACATGAAGTGTGCCTATTGTGACAATATATAGCCTAATTTTCTTGTCCTACAAAGAAAAATCTACTCACAGTTGATGTTCATATCGTAACAGTTATCTAATTATATTTTTTTGTTCGCAGAGTTTAGAAATTAAATGAGAAATTAAATTTCTAAACATATAGTATTATAATTTTTTCTTCGCAAGTTGATTTCTGCACAATGGTTGAAATATTCCTTGTTAATCAGATGTAAATCAAATTAAGTTTCTGAACTTTTAATAGTTTTGATTCTTTTGCTAGTTGCTTTAATTTTTAATATTTAACAACAATTTTTTTAACACAACTAAATTTATTAAACAAGTTTCGATAATTTATGAAGAAGAACATATGATTATCTTATATAATTTCTTTACGACTACATTGCCGGTTCAAAACCTATTTAAGAAAGAAAAACTCTTTTAAAATATTTAAGAATACATTAGAAAACAGATAGTAACGTATATTGCATCCTTATTAATACATCTCTTGCAAGAAAACTGTCCTTACTACATATTTAGCAATAAATTTGAAACGAGATAGCAATCAAATATTCAGGTAGATAAGAGTTTTTTTAACTTATATAGGAGTTCATTTAAAACAAAAAACAGTTATTCCGAAAGGTAAACATACACTTTTAGAAATGTTCGGAACAAGTTGACCCCTAATATCAAACTTATTACAACCTTAACGGTTCCAAATTGATCCATATTTCCGGCTATATTAAAGCATACTAGTGGGCTGCACCCCCTACTCGCTGACGCTCGCCAACCCCCGAAAATTGCTACGCAATCTTATATGGTTTGCTTCGCAAACCATGCTCGCATTGCTCGCTACTAACTTAGGTGCATTGCAAATGCACAAAATTCTAAGAATTCAAAGCAATCATTCAAATCAATATAACAAATTTTTTTTTATTTTTAAATTACATCCTTTTAGTAAATACTAAGTCATTAAAATAAATTTGAATTCAAATAAATGACATGTAATTCATTAAACCTATTGGAAATGTGCTATAGTATAAAATCTTAAAGCGCAACAGCAGGACTGAAACTCATTTTTCAATGAATAACTAATAACAATAATAAAACAAATAAATTCGTGATATGAATCAAAAATTGTCAAATAAATTTTTAATATATAAATTCGTGAAAAAAAGCTCTTTCTACAAAATACTAAAATAGAGATCTATCGACAAAGACTACTCACTTCTGCCTAGCTTAATAGTATGAGATTGCCGCAGCTGATAGGGTGAATTTCGGAAGAGATCACATTTAGTGAGATTGCTCTCTCTGGTTATTTCAGTTTCCGTTTTTAAAAGCGCTATATGTTGACCCACCTCAGCTAGATTTGGCATGTGACATTTTTAGCTGCAATCATTGGTCGATTTTCCACCGTTGCCATTCGGGGAGTTGTAATGAGGTTTTTTTTTGTCGCCATGTAAGAGAAATATATATATAGATACTGTAGTTTATCTTTACCAGAAACTGGGTTTAAAGGCACATGATACAAAAAAGAGCATCATGCACCATGGAAGCATAGTTTATTTTAACACCTTATTAAAGGTGCAACAAATTTGCACCATAATAAGGCTCAATTATCGATATTACGGTACCACATACAACCAATTTTTCTGAGAGTACAAATACTAATAAAATCGATGCAAGGTAACAAACTATGTTACTTCAACTTGTTAGGCTAATAATTTATTTAAAGAAAAACTTAATAAACAGAGAAAAAAATTACTCCTCTCTGGCGCTACAATGCGCCAAATACCCCTAAAGTCGTAAAAGAGACGCACAAAATAAATTATTCCGTGTCCTAGGGAAGGCGAAATTTTTCCTCACAAAAAATAATTGCGCGTATACAAAAATGTAACCAAACTTAAAATATATCTGACCTCTTTTTCTTTTTTATAAATAGCTGAGAGAGAGAATTAGAACAATTTTGAGCATCACACAATATCGATGATTTTTCTTGATGCAGGTGCTTGATCAGTCCTCATTAAAAGTCGTCCTGATTTCTCAAACATAACTATTTTCTTGTTTAGAAATTCTTTGTTTTATCTATCAATAGATGGAATAACAATAAATATGCGTATTGATTAATGGATGAAGAGGTATAGAATTCAAGCTAAACTCTCTCCAAATGCCCTAGCTCCTTCCATAGGTTCAAAATTAGCTTCTGGTTATGATTTACATAGGCATTTACACCGAAGAGCCATTATATTATGACCACCCTGCTAATAACATGTAGGACCACCTTTAGCTCTCAAAATTGCTAGCACCTGCCGTGACATTGATTCCTCAAGGTGCTGATAGGTAGTCTGAGGTATATGGTACCAAGCGCTCACCAACTGGTCCTGCAATTCCCTCACATTGCGAGGGGGTAGCGTGGCAGCACTAATTTAGTTTTCCAAGTAGGACAACAAATTGGATCTATTGGATTAAGGTCAGGTGAATTTGGGGGCCAAGACATGACTTGAAAGTCACTGGAATGTTCTTCGAACCAATCCATGACAATTCGACCCTTATGACATGGTGCATTATCCTGTTAGTAAACACCATCCCCCGCAGGAAAAACTGTTGCCATGAATGGGTGAACCAGGTCTGCAACTGTGTTCAAGCTTACAGACGTCAGGGATTGTTCTATGAGGATTATGGGTCCTAATGTGCCCATGAAAACATTGTTCCTGGGCGAGAAACCATGAAAACCTGGGCGAGCCCAATGTTATAGATGGAGGGTGGTGATAATGTAATGGCTCTTCGGTGTGTA
Source organism: Parasteatoda tepidariorum (assembly GCF_982258835.1). NCBI lineage: Eukaryota > Metazoa > Arthropoda > Arachnida > Araneae > Theridiidae > Parasteatoda > Parasteatoda tepidariorum. Next base: position 57,247,518 of record NC_141763.1, on the reverse strand, counting down.
TTTTTATGAATGTTAAGGCTTATATAATGGTTAAGAATCATAATTGATTAAAAATTTTACCCTTATGGCTCATGAAGATCAAATAGTAATACATACGCATTGTTTTGTTTTTTTGAATAGGACCAGCTTTTAGTATAAAGAGATACAATTCTTAAGTCCTGGGTCCTAAGAAGTTATAGATTCCAAAGTATAAAGAAAAAAATTTTAAAGTAATAACGAAGCACTATTGACTTTAAAATTTATTAAGAACTTTTAATGCCTTGCTAGAAACATTATTAAGTTTCTTTGACCATTCCTTAAAAGTAATGTTTTAATTTAGATATTAAAACAATTCGTATGCAGTAATAAAATTGTTCGAATATGTAGAGAAAAGTTTGATAAGAAATAAAATTCATGAAATGAAATTTCCAGATAGAAATTATAATACTACGCAAAAATATTATTGTACGATTAAATAAGAAAAAAAAACAAAAAAGTATTTTCTTCCCACCATAAGCATTGTTAAAATTCTCATAAATATATCTAGCATACAAATTCAAATTCTGTATCTGATAACTTTTCCATTTAGTTTTGATAATAAATCTTCTCCTCGGTTGCATTTAAGACAAGTCTTGTAAGAATTTTGTTTCAATTAAGAAAAGTTAGCACAAACTCTTATTATCAGTCCACTTGAGAAGCAAAATTACGATATTTATACGTTAATAGAATCAATTATCTCGCAAATCTTTGTTGCAACTAACCTACTAAATTTCAGATTTTGACCTTTTGCTTGTCACATTTTGTGAATATTTTTGACAATTTCATGTCGTAGAGAAAAACGATTCCAAAAATTAATGAAACGCTAATTTAATAAGCTTTGTGTATAAAATACATAAAATATTTTGCTTGTATAAGTTGACAGCGGTATCGTATATTTATCTTTTCTAATGGGATTTTTTTATTGCAATTTTACAACAGCATCCCGCTTCTGAAAAGATTATTATTTATCATTCTTTTTGGGAACTTTGAAGCATTTACAGAAATAAATCTTTCTGAATTTATTTAGTTCAATATTATTCATATCTAAAATGGAAGAAACTCAATAAAAGTTTTTAAAAAATGGCTGAACTACTACTAAAAGTAAAATAATTTAGTGTTGTACTGCGTATAGTAATCTGGATAAATAATTCTAGTAGTAATTAATTTGAGATATTAATACAAATAATAATTTAATTTGGCCAACCAGATTGTTTAATGGTCAGGGAACTGGCCTTGCATTAAAAAGGTTCTGGGTTCGAATCCCGGGCAAGGCACGGATGGTCTTTCATTCTCAGTACCATCTGTCGTTACTGTGGCAGCAGCGTTGGCCCACCTAATATGGTGCCCCTGAAATAGTGGCCCACAAATCTGAAATGCCTGAACTGACGAAATGTTAACAGGGGTGGACAAAGGAAATGAAAAATTATATAGTTTCATTTGTCTAAAACTAAGTAAAAATTGTATTCAAGAAAAAAAAGCATTTGTCCTCACAGCAACGTTGCATCTTTTCATTAAAATGTTAATTATAAAAAAGAATTGAAGAAAATATTAATAATTTTAAAACGAATAAGCAAATTCGCGTTTCAACAAAAATCAACAAAATAAAAATTTAAACAGATCATGCTTATTTCTTCTTAAATTAAATACTCGTTTGTATTATTTTCTTTGCTTAAGCCAGTAAGAAAAATATTATTGGCGAGAAATGCAGTAAGCCAATTGTTCATTCGAATAATCAGTTTTGTTTTAAAAGACTAGGTAAATGTTTCCACATATTTACAAAAATTAATCCTATTATGTTGCAAAGGTGTAGAAATGATAACGAAAAGGGAATGTAAATGATGGAAAACAAATAGCAAAACAACGCATACGTAAAAGGGTTGTTAGCCAGTTCAACCACCTGTGCTGCATTTTAGACCAGGCCAAATAATTAGGTACTGTACAGAATAATTGTTTTAAAAAAAACGTTGTTAAATTCAAAGTATAAAAGCAGAGCATTATTCAGAGCAGTACATTGTTAGAGATTTCTTGTAAAAATGGTTAAATAACAAGTCATTTAATTGTTATTTTACCATATCCGACCAGAACAGTCAAATAACAATAAAAAAAAATGTAATTCAAACTGTGAAAAAAATCGTTTTTCGACAGTTCGCGTAATAAGATTGGACAACCAGATCCGTGCCAACTAGGCCTACAATGTGAAGCGACTTTGTTCCTTGCAGCTGGGTACTTATTATAGCTGGTTTGTCAATCTTATGACAAACTGTACAGGGGTTCGAATCCCAGCATTGATACCACATCACGCCTTCAACAAATGAAGATTTTCCGATGTCCTGATGTCCCCAATTGGTGACATTGGACTTTGAGAAAAGTAAACTCTCATTCACACATAAATGGTGGCAGCATAGATTTCCTTAACGCAAAAAGTCTAGTATTTCCTAATTCTCACCGCCAGAAAAACTAAAGTCTCATTCCAAGACTCATTTGGTTAAACAAACATTTGGTTCATGTGGCAAACTCAACCAAAACTTAACTTGAAAGGTCAACGAAAAGCTTAGCAAACTCTAAATTTTATGTCCAATTAAATTTTATACTTATGGTTTTTTAACCATGAAAGTTGTTAACGGTTTCAGAACCTTAAAGGTAAGGAATGTTCCTAACGAAAATCTTTATGGTTAATTAGATGGGCAGACTGCAGCTGGTTACTTCACCGTAATGCAAATTCTTACAGTGTATGAAACATTCCTAGAATCTATGAAAATTGGATAATTATTACTATCATAAATTTAATAGATTTACGCAGTATTATCAGTATTAAAGAAAAGTAATGACAACTTAATTTAAATGTAAATTTAAAATTATATTTTTATACATTAAATCTTATATTCGTAGCAATCATTACCTTTCGAAAAAACATTTCTTATATTTCAGGTAGTGCAAATGTATAATTTAATAACGTTATAATAGAAATCGATTTTGCACAAAAATATTTGTCATATCTGAATTTAGGTAAAGAAAAAATTAAAATTCGGTAAGAAAAAAAAAAAAGAAAAGGAAGGGAAAAAAAAACTTTATTTTTCTTTAAAAGTAAGTTTTCAAGCACAAGATCCAAACAAAATTAGATTTTTTCCTTCTCACATTTTTTAAATTTTATTTAATTTAACAAAAAAATTTTAAATTTAAGAATGTTGACATATCTAAGATATGAGATTTAAAATTCATATTATCATGGAAAAATTCTACTTCAAATTTATTATTCAATAACGAGAAAAACTTCAAATTTATTATTCATGAACGAGAAAAATTACAGTTCAATCGGGTAATAATTTTCTCGTTTGTATGAATTTTGTATTGTAGAAAGTATTTCATTGTAATTCCAGTAGCTAAAAATATTTTTTAATTCAGTAAAAAAAAGAAAATAAAAAAAATATAAAAAATAACAATGGTGAAAATAGTGAATCTCAAAGCAATTTATGTGTTAAGTATCAATGAGATCTAATTTTGCTTCTGCAAAAAAATATGCGACATAAAATTGTATAAAAGCTTTATAAGAGTATGTTTGGAAGTGAGTATTAAATTTCGGAAAAAAGCTGTACTCTAAAACAATAGACACAAGTGTTTCCGCAAAACTAAATAATTTCAAACTTAAAGGTGGCAGATTTAAAGCATATTAGAATCACACAAAAGACACAAAATATCTCAAATAAAAATAATGTAATTTAATGTAAGTAAAAATTTACAGTCTTCATATATTTTTTGATGCATACAGGAATCAAAATAAATTTATAATAGGTCTGCAATATCATTAATAGAAAATAAAATTTCCTTTCATTTTTGTTTGAATGAGCTTTTGTTGAGAATGCTTTGTGAATCAGGGGGAATATTATTGAAGAATTTTGGAGTTAAATAACTGAAGTTCTTTCATAATATATTTGTATGAAATATCAGAATTTGGCATATTTCATTTAGGTTTGCAAGAGTTATGTTTTCTCTTTTTTTTACATTAGTTTAAACTAATATATAAATACTGATTTTATGGAAAAAATATGGCTAATCGAAAAAATGTTTAAAGATTTAACATGATTAATATTTACTTTATGTTAGAAATTTTTTTAATCAAATTTCTCTTGAAGAACAGTGCAGAATAAGAAGCAGGGGGACAGTCAGATGCTACATCACTTGAACATGCTGGGTTCGCTGACTACCAACATTTTATTCTTTCGTTCTAGGTCAAAATGCACCAGCTGCTGGCAAATATAATAAACATAGACGATATAAATGAATTCTCAAAGAAATATCTTAATAAATAGTACGGTACTGTTAATAAATCATGCAAAACTGCATCAGCAAATCAACCCTAAATAAAAAGAGAAAGCATTCCTTCTCCGTTCTAATCTTAGAAGTGGCTGGGAGAGAGGTTTGTGTAAACCAGTTATAAGACAAACCACTGCTGCAGTGCTCCTATATTTCCTTTTTTTTCTTGGCAGATACTCAAATACCATGCTTACTCTTCAAGGACCGGTTTACATTACGTTTATTGAAGCTAGACTTCTTCCCCTAAATATTCTTCAGATGAGGCTCCTCCACAATTTTGAGACCAACGGCATGATTGTGGTAATCTAGTCAACATTACGCACAGACCACCTTTATTTCCCAAACAAGCTGGTCCCAATCGATCGTAAACGGGGTGGGTTTCAAGCTGACACTAAGGATCGAGTCCTAGACCACCACAATGACAGCTTCGTGAGTTTAACCACTGCGCCAATTACAAAGAAATGAAATTCGGGAAAGAGCAAAGAAATAAAGTTCACAGTTGAAATTCTTAAATTTCATACCTATAAGGACTATAATTGATGTAGTTTGTTTTACTTTTAGAAGAATTTGATTTTTAAAAAAAATTGGATATTTTTTTTAACAAAAAAGGAAGAGAAAATACTTTAGTTTTTCATTAAATGAATCCCCTTTACAACAAAGGAGAAAAATGATGCCAACTTTTAGAAACTATCCTGACAATTTCAGTGACATCTCCAATTCATAGCTTTCATTCCCAAAGAAGATGTTGGGAACACCCTCTGAAAAACGATCAAAGTAAACTGATATGAGGGGTCAAAACAAAAAAAAAGCGACAACGCTTTACTCTAACATCCAAGACTGAGTGTCGCATTTTATGACACCAATTACTTTGGCCAGTAAAAGTGACCAGCCAATTCTTATTAGCAATTAATAAGCGCAGAGGGAAGGGATGTGTCACGGCATCGTTCACTGTCCACCCGTCCGACGATGCGTTTTCATCGTTTTCTTCCTCCTTTCGATCCCCACACGTCAACTCAACAGATCTTTCCTCCGCATCTTGAGCAGATGCTGTTTTATGGCCAGAGAGGGAGCATATCAATATTGAAAAGTTTCATTTTTAGGTCATACGAATTGTCACGGTGCTTTAAATACTTTTTAAAATATTCTGGATAAAATTATAGTATGAAGTATCGGAAATATGGGTGCATCATCAGTAAAATCCATTTTTACGGTGAAATATTGTACCGAAATTTTTACAGTAATATTTATTTTAATTCGAGTGATTCAGTGATTTTATTATTACTGTAAAAATTACGTATTATTTTTACAGTAATATTTATTTTAACTGAAGTGATTCAGTGATGTTATTATTGCTGTAAAAATTACGGTATATCAGATTTTTTACTCAGAAGCATGTTCCTGTAAAAATGGATTTTACTATACCGTAATTTAATCCGGAATTTTTTACAGTGTAGCTATAAACTTTCATATAATAACATTATTTAGCTGAATATATCCATATTATGCAGAACACTATGGAAACTAATGTCAAAAAACAGGTACTCTTGTAATATATAGATTTGTCCAGCATTCAACAGAATAAATTGGCAATTTTATTTCATTCTTTAACCGACGTTAAACGTCCTATCAATGTTCAACACTGTCACTTTGTAACTCTGAACTCAACCCATAAGACAAGCGAACTCCTGCATCATGATACAAATCATGATGCGTAATTTTTAGATCAAGATGCATAATTTTAAAATCGCGCGATATTACAACCACAAAAACGAATCACGACATTAGATTTTAAGCTTGCGTAGCTACATAGGGTTTTAAAAGCTCGTAAATACAAATCGCGATATTGGTTTTTTAAATCTCATAATACAATGTACAATGAATCGCAATGTACAATATTTAAATGGCCTGAATAAGAATCGCAACGTTCAACTTTTAAATCAGGTAAATACGAAAATCGATGTTTGATAATAAAATCGCGATTTTAAAAATGCAAAAATACAAAACACGATATTAGATTTTTAAATTTCGTAAATATGAGCCATAATGTACGATATTTAAAAAGCGTAAATAAGAATTGCAATGCGTAACCTTTAAATCAGGTAAATACGAAAATCGATGATTGATATTAAAATCACGTGAATAAAAATCGAGATATTTGCAGAGTCTGGACTTGGGATTTCTAAAAGGCTTGTTTGAATTGTTTTTTGTTTACACAATAAATAAAAATTTACAAGATTAATTGAATGAGCAAATAAATATTTTCACCACAAATCCACCTCTATTTTTTTCCGCTTTTTTTGTTTGCTTTCACTCCAGAATACAAGAAGCAGCGACGTCTAAATTACGAAAATACGAGCTATCCCGCCGACGGATAAAAAATACGGAAAATCTTATTTTCTGTGCGTGAAATCGGAGAAAATAGCTAACATAAGTAAACATGCGGAAGGGTTAGCAGCTAGGACGTAGTTTGAATTTTCTGTTTTTCTTTGAAAATCGTAAATAAATATAATAATTTAACTTCAACGACTGAATCTTTTTTTTAAAAAAAACGGGATATGTATAAATAAATAAATAAAAAAACGAAACTTTTAGAGAATCTGAGTTTTTGATAAAAAGGCTGAAATTCGAGAGACAAAAGCGAAAAAAATCTCATCCCTGTATAAAGGTCAACCAGTTTTATCCCAAGGAAAAGATTTTTAAAGAAACTTCAGAGGGAGGAATGAGGACTTCAATAATTTTGCTCCGCGGAAAATTAAATTCCTCATAAAATATTTTAACTTGTGCAAAAAAAAATTTCAGCGGAAATTAGCGAGGAAAATGGAAAAATCTGTGAAAAAGCGGAAATCCGCGAATCCGCGGAAGAATCTCATCCCTGCCATACAACTGAGGATATTTTCGTCAGCACTGTAAGCGGGAGTAGAATTCGTATCGACCAAGCGTCGCTGGTATCGTCACTGAACCAAAGTTGCTTTAGTCGGAGGTGGCTATAGCCCGAGTCACCACAGCTCTAGCTAGACAATTCAGTCCAAAACATTATTACATTTATCCCATAATTTAATTAACTTCCGTGGATTACGCAAACATGGTGTTCCGCAATTACCTCTCTTAATATATATTTTTTTAAATTCTTTTCAAAACAGAAGTAAAAAATAAACATCAGAGGACAGAGTAAAAGGTAAACGCTATCTAAATCTAACTATTCATTACTGCGATAAACAAGTTTGAGATCATCAAAACCATCTTGATTGCCTCATGAAGCTCAAAGTGCTTCTATTTATAGCCTTTCGTCCGGCGATCAATCAGACTTTGATGCTTTTACTCTCAACTTTTCTAATGAAATTCCGTTAGAACTTTAATGCGTTTTTGTTTTTATCTTTGGATTAAATATTTAATATTTAAAGCAAATACGCGTAACAGAATGATCCTTATCCAACACCATTTATAATCATAGCATTAATGAAGTCTTATAGTCAAATTAATAAAAAAATTAAAAATATCTTATTCTACACTCTAATTTTACTTGAAGTAAACTCTACTGAATGCACCCAACGTACTTTATAGAGCAGATAAATACACCCCATTATGTTATGTAACTTAATGGGATCTTATGTACAGACCGGACTGTGTAGGGGTAAGGGAATCAGCCTTGCATCGGAAAGGTTCTGGGTTCGATACCCGGACAAGACATGGATGTTCTTTTATTCTCTGTACTATCTGTTCTTGCTGTGATAGCAATGCTGGTTCACTTAATATGGTGCCCTTGAGAGAGTGGCCAACAAATCTGCCCTGTAAAATACCTGAATTGACGAAATGTTAACACAGGTGTGTATTGGAAAAAATAAAAAAAATTTTAGGTTACTGACTCTATTGTTCCCTCCCTTCAGAGCTGAAATTCGAACAACTATGAAATTTCGATAAGAAAACTGGAAAAAAACATTTGGAAAGAAAGAAATTTCCTTAAAATTATATTCTGAATAGATTTAAATCTTAAATCTAACAATTTTAAATTTCACGAAAATTTTATTTAAATGGAATTAGCAATATAGTATGACAAGTAATATACATCTTAGAGATGGCAAAACTACTCTAAGAAATCAACAAATCAACTTCGCATTTATAGTGTATAAGTCTAATGAGTTCTGCTGGGAAATAAGCAAAAGAGGTCAATACACAAATAATTTCAATCCGAAAATATCTTCTTTAAATTTGTTAATTGATACTCTCGTTACTAAAGCAACTTTTTACATATCAGAAGTAAGATTTAACTTAACGCATTATTAAGGTTGCCACAAAAGTGAACCAGTTTATGGATCAAGGTAATGATATTAGTTCAGAGTTGCACTATTTATTCTGAGTTTTTAACAGACATTTTCGATGTTTATTTTTAGGCTTTCGTTTATCCCCGCATTAATTCAGTATGTGTTGCACGGTTAACATCGCAAGCAGCTGAGACAGGTTTTTAAAATTTGATTATAAAACCTTAAGAGTTCCTAAAACAAACATTGATAAGCCATTATTTCTTCTATTTTTATTGATTCCATTATAAATACTCAAACAATTTTTCAAAAATAAAATTAGGAGAAAATTATCTCCTAATTGAGAAGATAATTGGATGTCCCTAAGTGACGTCATCGTAGGTATATCATTGCCTTTGTCGATTCATATGCCAATCAGGTTCGATCTACTCGTGTGACGTCACTTACGGGTATCCTATTAAATCTTATTTATATCACATGATTAGGCATAATTACTTCACTTCTTCTCGAGTTGCAAGTACCCAACTGTCCAAGAGGTAAATTATTTACTGATTTCCTTGTACGATATTGATATTAAATCAGACGAAAATCAATCTCTTAAAAAAGTAAATATTTCCGCTTTGTAAGTAGTAGTATTTTCTTCCTAGATATTTTTATGTGACACTGAGACATGTTTTAAGATTAAAAATTATGATTCAAATATGCCATTTCTATTTAAAAATGGTACCATTACCCGTGGGGGGAAAATGTGGAAATCAAAATTGACTCGAAGCTAGATTAAGAATAAGATGGGGAAAGTTTTCTTAAAAATGAACAAGTTCTTAAGAATTATAAAATAATTATCTCCTATATTATCCATTCTAAGGTTTTACTTTTAGTACTCTGACATGTTTCCAAATGAGAAAATAGGAGGCAATTGTCTCTTAATTGTTAACACAATTGTTTATTAGATAAATCATTTACTAGTTATGCTTTACAATTTCGATATTAAACAACGCAAAAAACTAATTTGTTCATTTTTTAAGTTTTAATGCTATCTTTCTTAAGAATTTCTAAATGACATCCACACAAGTTCTAAGATTCAGAAATGTCATCCAAATATGCCATTTTTGTAAAAAGATGGCATCATTTTCCGAGAAATTTGGAATGAAAATATGAAAATTAAAATTGGCTCGAAGCTAGATTTAAAGTATGATGGCTAAAACTTTCTTGAAAATGAACATGATATCCCAAGCTAATGTCAAGCTTTTAAAAAGTGAGTTTAAAATCCGACTTTTCTTCATTAAATACTTTTTTTTTTAAATCCTCATCAACTTTTTCCTTGTTCTCTAGCACCGCTTTACTTCCTTTAGGCGTTTTAATGCGTAAAATATTTAGCAACTCAAAATATTAAAAACGAAAAACTGAAGAACTGAATTTAACATTAAATTCTGGCATTTCTCCTTCCACAATTTTTGTTCTCTCCATTTAAAAGTAGGGAAGTGTAATGATATTTTGATGAGGAAGATTTTTCCATTTTTTTTTCTAATGTATTTTTTATTCTGTTGCTTCTTTATATTTTTTTTTATCTCTTACTTGATAATATTTTTTTTTAAAAAATATTCTCTCTCTCTGTGCTTCGTTCTTCCGTGCCACTGCTTTCTTTATTTGTTTCAAGAGGATAGGAAAGAATGTGAAGTGGAATATAAAGTATAACTTGCAAACATATTTCAAAAACTCTAAATTTTTTTCACACTTCTTCTGGTTTAGTTAGAAGCGAACATATTTTCAAAGAGACCAACAAAAAAAAATGTAACTAATAGAATGTTTTATACTTGTTTAGTTCTTTTGTTCTGAGTGGCAGTGGCTAAAAAATAATTTTTCAGTGTATAACTACTGGTGAGCATATTGTTTGAAATAACAGAACGAAATTTCTATAAAAAATAGTATTATTATAAAGTATATGCTGCCAAGAATAATGTTAATAATGTTAGAATTCGCCAGCTCTCATAGATCACGCTCTTACAGTTACAGGATTTCAAACTTTTCAAATGGTAATTTATATATTATTATCATTATCATTATAAAGTATTATTATATAAAGTATTAAAAAGTATATTATTATTATTATTATATATATTATTATTATTATAAAGTATATGTTGCCAAGAATAATGTTACAATTAACCAGCTCTCACGAATTCAATTACAGTTACAGAATTTCAAACTTTTCAAATGGTAACACACACCTACACTGTAAATAAATAACTTTATCAAGATGTAACTCCTGGCGAACATATTGTTTGAAAGAACAGAACAAAATTTCTATGCATTAGTATTATTATAAAATATAGGCTGCTAAGACAAATGTTAGAATTAACCAGCTTTCACAGATTTATTTACAGTTGCAGAATTTCAAAATTTTCAAATGGTAACACCTTCACAGCAAATAATTACTGATCAAATTACGACAAAACGTAGTGGCACTCAGAGTACTGGTACTTTTCATCAGAAAATCCTTTTTTACCTAAACAAGTTGCATGATCAAATTCCTGATACACCGTAATTTTTACAGTAAAAATTGCCAAAAATCGCTAGATCATTACAGTGAAGTAAAGATTACTGTTAAAAATTACACTGTTAGAAATTTCTCGAAAAAAAACGGTTAAATAACAATTCAATAAATTGTTATTTTAACACTCCATCGGGCGCGTTGATCTGACAGATACAGACGTGTCAATATCTCTGCTTTTGTCCCCTGAAACATTTTCTTACGACCTTAACCTTATCAGTATCTGTCCATCTGGCCCCCTGCTACTTTGGAATGCAGTAGTGACCAGTTCGGTGTAGGAGTATTTCCTGTTTCCAAGCTTGTTTGGAATTTTGTATCTGTTAGATACACGCGCCCGATAACGTTTGTCTCGTGAAGCTACATGGAAGTATTGTGATTCCCTGAGCGTTTTAGATTTATCTTTTTCCTACGATGAGTGCTAAACGCTTTTTAGATTTGAAAAATCAGAAAGACCTAGAGCTAGTTCATAGTATTCTATTTAGTGATGGAAATGAGGAATTAAATGCTGAAGAATTTGATGAAAGTGATGCTGACGAAGAAGATATTTTAGAAACACGTGAAGCTGATTGTCATGGCAGTGAAAGTGTTTATAATGACTCAGAACTCGATGATGTTAATAATGATTATTTTTATGTAGGAAAGGACAATAATACTTAAATGGGCAAAACAGATCGGAAGAAAAAATTTGACTTAAATTTAGAATCGGATTCAATTATAATAATTGATTTGTCACTTTTATATTATGTATTATTTGTGCATAACTGTCCTTTTTATACTTTTTTAACAGTTTAACATGTTCAATTAAATGTTTTTTACAGCATTTAACTTTTGTAATAGCGTTTGTGATTATTAAATAAAAATTATTATTGAAAATATATAAAAAATATATAAAAATTAAAAATATATAAAAATTAAAAATATACATAAAAAACTAATAAAAGGTCCGGGTGTAAAATCCTGGCCCTAAAAAGAGTAAAAATAGGAGATTTAAAGTAATACATATTAACAGAAAACACACAAAACAGAGATGTATCTGACAGATACATCGCGCCCGATGCCGTAAGTTTCGAGACGCGCCCGACGGAGTGTTAACATATTCAAACAAAACAATCAAATAACCATAGATAAGATGGTATCCAAATTGCTAAATGTGATAAAATTGAAAATTGTAAAAAATTGTGTCTGCATGGAGCACAGCAATGCAAACTACAAACAGAAATAAAACTGCTCAAATTATGTATTTTGATTATTGTAGAATTGTAAAACGCAAACTAGTTAAAGGATTATTGCAAAATAACATCAAAACAAATATTTAAAATTCGTATTATTCAAAAAATTAACCAAACATTCGCAAAAAATAAATTAATAAATTTTTATGCGTGCTCAACAAATAAATGAATTTAAATTGATTTATAAGGATAAGAGCGTCGAAAATAAATCTTTGTAAACTTAAAGAAAATTAATTTAATAAGTTTAAAAAATAATGATGCACAAGTTTGATTTTTTTTTAAACAAAAAGAATTTTTTATAGAAGATGTAAACTGAAAAACTGATTTCACATTTATGTCTAGATATTAACCTCAGTTATTTTTATTATCATCAAAAGTGTATATTTTTAATTTAAATGTTATTAAAAAATGTTTTTCAAAGTATATGCGAAATAAAATACACCTATAGTTATAGACCTACACGCATTACTAATAGTTTTAGATATTTAGTTATTAAAAGGAATAAAATTTTTGTTTGAAGTAAATTAAGACACGTGTAACGTAATATTTTTAGGTGATTTACTGTTATTCAAATCATTGAAGATGCTAAAGATTTATATTTACTATTATTCAAAATATCATGCAAGAAGTAAATTTTCCACTAAAACTTATAAATATGCGCATAATCATGCATATTATCATATAAATAGGCGTATTTTAGTAAATATACGGTTAAAAACATTATTTTATCAAATATTAATATTTTTGAATTAACTAGTATACGAATAGGATTAAAGATCGTGCACGCAGTAAGTTACTGGAGACAACGTAAGAAAATATCTGTAAAATTTGCGAGAAAAACTGTGACAGTATAAAACCGCTTATTTCACAGAAAAATAATGCTGTTTAAAAGTGGGCACCTGTTTTCAAGCAAATAAGCACTGTTATTTTAACAAACAAAGTCAGTTTTAATTACAAAAAAAGTTATTTTAATAACAAGAAAAACCCTATAAAAAATAACTATGCCAGAATTGCAATCGGTAAAAGTCGAGAGCAGCATTCGATACCAGGCTGCGCGGGGAATTGAACCTGGGTCCCTTAAGCTACTGCAGCGTAAGTGCATGGAAAATTTTTTTTAACTTTTTTAATCTTAAAAGTCTGACTTAATTGAATAATATTTAAATGTAAAAAAGGTTAAAACAATATAGTCCACTCGTATAAAATTTCTAAAAATTTAACATACCAAAAAACTATATCTAACTAAATATAATAATCAGGTAGAGAATCAATTTGATAATAAAGTCGAATAGCAGTTTTATTTATGCAATGTTCAAAAACCCTGAAATAAGAGCAAGTGCGAAAAATGACAGTAAAATATTTTGAAAAAAGGTATAGTTATCGGACGGTAAATAAAACTGCATGACAGAATCTAAAATTTGAACTGATGGTTTTAATTCGTTTATGAATAGGATGAAATGCAGAAAAAATTCGTTTTGTTCACAAAAAAATCTTTAATTCGTCAAATATACAGAAAATTCAGTAAAAAAAAAGGTATTTTTTTACAGTGCATGTAACTCACTAAATTGTGTAAATTTAGAAAGAAAAGTAAAGAATTTTCAAGTGTGATAATTTGGTATAATAAAAACCTTTTTTTTTTTAAATTATTTTTCTACTCACTCGTCTACGTTAAGAATAATTTAAAATCCTTATTAAACTGTAACCTTAATAAACGCTAAGGAGAAATATTTTTTGAGTCTCCGATATTCGAAATAAAAAAAAATAAGTGTTTCTTGGAAGCACTTAGCCACATGGAATAATTTTTGTATGTTGTCAAAAAAAATGTCATTTACATAAATTTAAAAATTATTCAGTAAAAAAAAAACGAACAAAGTGATTCTATTGAGAAAAAATTTCAATCAACAAATTTTGATCAGAAGAAAAAATGTAGATATTTAGATCTTCTTCATTTAATAATAATTACATTACGTGATTTTCACGAACCATTGATAATGAACGAAACGGGATACGATAACTAGATTTATAAAGACGTAATAAATCATATGCAAATTTTATTCGAAGTAATTTGGTACGCATTCTATTTACTTGTTTTCAATATGTGTTTTTTTGCGGATGTAAGTTAACTAAATAGTAGCGCATTAACCCCTTCCTTCTCGCTCCCGTGAAAATGACGGGGTGAGGCTTCGCCCTCTATTTCTCGCTCCCGTGATATTGACGGGCTGGAGTATTCAGTAGTAACGCGCCAATAAGAATAAAACTAATTCATTTCTTTTGCCCGGAAAACATTTTATTTCTCATTTTACACACCAAATGACAGTACAAGGATATTTTTAAGGCGATTATAGATAGTTTATTTATTTTAAATTAGATGTCGGCAGTAATCCGTATACAAATACGTAATACAAATTCAAAATCCAAAAAAATAAGCACTTTTATGACAGTTTTCTTGAAAATTAACGGATCGTCAAGGGGTTAAACATGATATTAAAAAAAATGCTTCAATTGCATCAATACAAAAATAAAAACCAATGTCAGAAAAAACACAATTCCTGCACAGAATATAAGTTTCTTAAAGCAAATTCTAAACTGTAAAACTCGAAACTATCCAACTGTTAAAACTGGAGGAAATCAAAGCAAAGTGTATCACACGGTCTACAGGAATCGATTACAGCACACTCTTTACCCAAAAGCCACCAATCATCCATCGAAATGTTGGCGACCATCGAAATGGATGTTCTGTAATTTAACGCCATTTGCACTTCAGCAAGCAACTCACGGACATTTGCAACTCAACTCATCTCTCTCTTCTCATAAGGGAAACTTGGAAATACTCATATTTAATAAAGAATTAATCATGAAAGAGAATGAATTCGATAACGAGAGTTGAAATGGGCCGGGTAATTAATACCATAGTCATTAATAATATTCTAGAGAATAACGGATGTCTTATTAATGAGAAAGTTAATCGGGGAGGGTAATCGTTCATCATTGCGCTCTTTCCTTCTGCAAAATAATTAAGATATTAAAGTATATATAACTTTATTTCGATTTTAACAAATATTTGAATTGTTTAACGAAGCCTTAGTTTAATTTTTAAACAATAATGTATGTTTTTACTCATTCAAAAAACTCTAAAAAAGTTAATTAAGTGTTAATAATTAACAACGAATTAATATACTCCTGCTAAAAATAGAGCATTCATCAGTCTCAAACGATATAATTCAAACTTAATAATAATACAAATATTCTTATTAAGTAAGTAATTAATCACCAAGAGTAGGGAATTAATTCGAGATCGAAAGTTGAAATTGAATGAGTAACAATTACCATAGTCATTAATAATATAGAGAATAAGGGATGTCATAGTAACTAGAAATTAATCGAAGATATTAATCGAACATATTAATCGAAGATATTTATCGTTCATCATTGAGAGATCTTTCCTTCTACAAAATAATTAATACATTAAATTATATACTTCTTTGTTTTGATTTTAACAAATGTTTGAAGTGTTTTAGGAAGCCTTAATTTAATTTTTAAATAATAATATATGTTTTCACTTATTCAAAAAACTCTGAAAAAATTAATTTAAGTGTTAGTAATTAACAACGAATTAATATACTCCTGCTAAAAATGGATCATTCATCAGTCTAAAACGATATACTCGCACATAAAATATTCTAACTTAATAATAATACAAATATTTTCATTAAATAAGTAATTAATTACCAAGAGTAGGGAATGGATTCGAGATCAAAAGTTGAAATTGAACGAGTAACAATTACCATAGTCATTAATAATATCGAGAATAACGGATGTCATGGTAACTAGAAAATTATTCGAAGATATTAATCGAAGATAATTATCGGTCATCATTGAGAGATCTTTCCTTCTACAAAATAATTAATACATTAAATTAAATACTTCTTTGTTTTGATCTTAACAAATATTTGAAGTGTTTTACGAAGCCTTAATTTAATTTTGGTCAATAATATACGTTTTTACTTACTCAAAAAGCTCTATAAAAGTTTATTTAAGTGTTAATAATTAACAACGAATTAATATACTCCTACTAAAAATGGAGCATTCATCAGTTTAAAACGATATACATAAAATATTCGAACTTAATAATAATACAAATATTTTTATTAAATAAGTAATTAATTACCAAGAGTAGGGAGTGAATTTGAGATCGAAAGTTGAAATTGAACGAGTAACAATTACCATAGTCATTAATAATACAGAGAATAACGGATGTCATAGTAACTAGAAAATTAATCGAAGATATTAATCGAAGATAATTATCGTTCATCATTGAGAGATCTTTCCTTCTACAAAATAATTAATACATTAAATTATATACTTCTTTGTTTTGGTTTTAACAAATATTTGAAGTTTTTTACGCAGCCTCAGTTTAATTTTTAAGCAAAAATATATGTTTTTACTTATTCAAAAAACTCTAAAAAGGTTAATTTAAGTTGTTATAATTAACAACAAATTAATGTACTCCTACTAAAAATAGAGCAGTCATTAGTTTAAAACTATATACTCTCATATAAAATATTCAAACTTAATACTAATACAAATATTTCTTTTATTTAATAAGTAATTAATTACTTAGAGAAGAGGATGAATTCAAGATCAAAAGTTTAAATTGAACGGGTAACAATTACCATAGTCATTAATAATATTGTAGAGAATAACTGATATCTTATTAAGAGAAAATTAATCGAAGATATTAATTATTCATCATTGCAAGCTCTTTCCTTCTCCAGAATAATTAATACATTAAATTATATAGTTTTTTTATTTTGATTTTAGCAAATATTTGACCTGTTTTACGTAGCCTAATTCAATTTTTAAAAAATAACAACTATTTTTAATTTATCAAAAACTCTAAAATTGTTAATCTAATTGTTAATACTTATCAAAGGATTAATGTACGACTATTAACTAGAGCATTCAATACTGTAAACATTATACACTCGCACATTAAATATTCATGCTTAATAAATATACAAATATTTTTATTTAATAAGTACTTAATTTCCCAGAGAAGAAAACGAATTACATATTGGAAGTTGAAATTTACTAAGAAACTATTATTATCATTGTTAAAATATTCTATAGAATAACGGAAGTCTTATTAATAAGAAAGTTAATCGAGGATTGTAACCGCTTATAATTGCGCTATTTTCTTCTCCAAAATAATTAAGATATTTAAGTATGTATCACTTTATTTAGATTTCAGCAAATAGTCGGTCACTTGGCAATATCTTAGTTTTTATACACATTTAAACAAATATTTTTTTTAATTTAAGTAAATAACTTTATACTCGTTTATTTTATTCGTAATATTAAATAAAGTATTGACATATGTAGTACTTTTATTCCAAAACTTATTTATATTTAATTAATAAACTCTAATCTAATAAACTGATTTCCACGAAAAGGAAATATCTAATAACGAAAGTAAAAAGGTAAGTGGTATTTAATGCCACTGTCATTAATAATATTCCAGTTAATAACGGATACCTTATGAACGAAAAAAGTTATAAGGGTTTGTAATTATTATCCGATGGGTTCTGCTGTTTCCCAAAGTTATAAAGACAATTAACGATATATTACTTTTAATTTTATTTTAGCAATTGTTTTTGTTTGTGTTACGGTGCATAAAAGTATTTTAGAAAAAAAAAAATTAATTCCATTTTTACTCAGTCTAGTGATTATGTTAATTTACTTAATATTTAATAAGAACTTTAATTCGATTCACTGAAATATTTATCTTTAATAAATAATTAATGGTCATACAATAGATTGAATGTATAATTAATTTTAGAAATTGATTGCATTATTAACGAGAATGTCAATTAGGGATGGAAAATAATATTTTTTTATAATTCCACTCTCACATTTTGCAAAATAATTAAGATATTTAGGTATATTTTTCCATAATTAGATTTTATATATGTTTGAGACACGTAATTTGCAATAATATATTTTTCAATATGTATTAACAAGATTTTGACTTAACTTACCTATGCCCGTTAGTTATTAAAATACTTTATTTATAATATCAGTCCAGTGATTACACCCTCGTTATTTTCTATAATATATAATAAAAACTTTATATAATTCTACTCACTAAAAAAATTTTCGTTACCAAATAATTAACCATTAAGGAAAACGATAGATTTAATTGATAATTAATTTTACAGATTGAGTGTTTTATTAACGAAAAAGTTAACTGGGGTTGAAGTTAACTACATTAAAAAAACATGCATATAATTCAATAAATATTAATGCTTACACGTGAAACTAAATACTTTAAAAAATTTCAGAAATGAAAATAAAAATGTTAAAGTTTGAAAATAGCTTACTTCACACAATATGGAGTTTCCAAAAAACTTAGAATTTCGTTGTTTGTCTTCAGAGGAACACACCAACACTTTTGAGAGCTATGCCATATACAAAGCTCTAATCTAAGAAGAAATGTAAAGTTTTTTGCAACATAAATTCTTTTATATGCGTAAATGAAACAAATGCAATAAATTAATATTACTTAACCCTATACACATACACACAGATATGAGAGTTCTGAGAGTTATTTAATTCAGGTCTAAATATTTTTCTTTTTATCATTTCTGCAAAAGAAATCTGAGCCATAACCATTTTTTAATGTTTTCGTTACTGATAAACAGCATTTTAAGGAATAATCGATTGCGTTTTTCGTACATAGTAAACATTTGTTTTTGCTGATTAATATAATAAAATACTTTAAATCGAGTAAATCAGTCAAATCAAGTGAATTTTAAATACTCTAAATGAAGTAAATTTTATGAGCTAGTCCCTCATAAATAATGATGCAATATTTTAAAATATAATATAAAAAATTCTATGCGTAATATAATAAATCTCTGGTAAAATTACCATGTGGTATGGTAATGACATATCTGGTTAAAACACAATTCTAAAATTGAAACCAAATTATATGGCTTTTATTAACCATACATTTAGCATTTTTTCTATTCGTACAGTAACGGTGAATCGGACAGTAACGGTTAAACAGAAGTTCTGGTTTTTAAAGTTGTAGTTCTTATTACCACACATACTTAATAATTATAAAACTGAAAAGTAAATTTATCTAATATAGGACAATGTGTGTTTTGGAATATTTAATAATGATGTTAACGGATTCATGTACTTCACTTTCATACAAGATAACATTTCAGTTCGAACACACTTGAAAGTTTGAAACCTTTAACAGAATTCGGAATCGTTTTCAGACCGTTTTTATCTCTTTACGTTTGGGTCAGCTTTATATAGTTCTGCTATATGAATTTCCTGCATGTTATCATTTCCAATTTCATACATGCTTGTCGTGAGTGCACCAAAAAAGATCAAAGGAATTCAGAAAAGCTATATCTTACATAAAGAAAATAATTCTAATAACATTACTGTATAGTATGGTAAGGCCATTACAGGTAAAAACATAATTCTGGTTAATATAACCAAGATATACAATATTTAAATCATTCATATGGTAATTTTTCCGTTCTCATGGTAACGGTTTCAAAAGGATAGTTCTTATTTACACACATTTAGTAAAAAATACAAAACTGAAAATTAAATTTAACCGAATAAATAGATTTATGCCATGCTCTAGGGTATCATGCTGGAAGTACCACATTTTATTACATTTACCAAATTTTACCATACATTATCGAACTATATTTCCTTTTCAATTTTGCCAAAACCGCTACCTACTTTTTTTATGTTCCCATAGAGCCAGAAACGCTGTAAAAATTTCTATATTACGTTAATTTCAGCTATAGTTTTTTTCTCTGAGAACAGCTCCTTACAGTTCCAAAAAAAAAGAAAATCGGGAGTGTAATTTTCATCTATGCATCTGAAAACTCCCTCAAATCATAAAATTCGATTTTTTTAGATCCGCATATCACATGTCTCTAAACAAAACAACACTAAGTTTAGATAAACTACAAAAAAAGTTCTGGAATGTCTAAACCTTTCATGCACTAATTGATCTACGTCCAGAATAGTGACTAGATTCATTCATCTGCCAACCAACCCACATTATGTATCAAGAAAATTCAAAACTATAAAAAAGGAATTGATACACATATAAAACATCTCCGCTGTTATTTCCAAAGTCTCAGAGATCAAATTAAGGGATGGGCGTTGCTGGTTTGTTGCATTTGGAAGCTTTTGGAACTTGGAATAATAGAAATAAGTTTGGAACAGTTCCAGGTTGTTTGATATCTTATTTGTTTCTTGGATATGGTTTTCTTGAATTGTCTGACTGCAAGTGATTGGTTTTGATTTTAATCTTAAGGCTATGGGGCTGGAATAGAACTGGAAGCTGATGATTTAGGTATGGTTTTCTTGAGCTGTCTAGATGTAAGTGGTTGGTTTTGATGTTACTCACAGCAGAGGCGTAGCAAAAGTAGAAATATAACCTTCCTTGTAGGCATTAAAAAATCTCGGTAATTATAATTATCATTTTTAATAAAATAAAATTTATTGTTTACATAAGGCATTTATAATGTAGATATGCATGATTTTATACTGTGTTTTGCGTAAAAGTGGAAATTTTTTCCAAATTTGATTTGAAATAAATTTGATTTGTTATATACCAAATTTGAGTGCTTTTTTAAAAAACAAAATGAGAGTAAAATTTCAAATTTACAGTTTTGCTGTTGCAAAGTAGAAAATATGTACAGTTTATTATTAGTTTACTATATATTTTTAAATAACGAAACTTTATCATGTAAATTATTAAAAGGTGAAATATGTATAGTACTTAGTGCTAAGTATATTTTTTTTAAAGCAGCGCATCAAGAATGTTTTTCTACAAAACTAATAGTAATCTTTATTAGAAAGTAAGGTACAGAAGACTTGATCTTCATTTCTTCGTTGGTTTCAAGAAACTTTATAGATAAAACAAAAACAGTAAGCAATTGTTTATTGCAAAAATTTGTTTGAACTTGACTTTAAATAGAAACTTTTCATCAATAAATGCGATATTCTAGAAACTTTATAGATTAAATTAATATTGGTAGTAATGATTAATTTAAAAAATGTATTCAAACAAAAAAATATTCAAAAATGTATTTGAAACGTATTCCTTATATGATAAACATTTTGCCAATAAATGTTGCATTCTAGAAATTTTATGGAGTAAACAAATATTGTAAGTAATGTTTTGTTAAAAAAATTTATTCAAACTTTCTTTATAAGAAAAATATTTTACCAACAAATTTTGTATTCTAAAAACTTTATGGATTAAACACATACTGCAAGTAATGATTTATTAAAAAATTCACTCGAACTTGACTTTAAATATAAACCTTTTATCAAGAAATGTTGCATTCTAGAAACTGTATAGATTAAATTAATATTGGTTGTAAAGATTTATTAGAAAAATGTATTTAAACAAAAAAAAGTGTTCAAAAGTGTATTTGAAACATATTCCTTTATATGAAAAACATTTTGCCAATAAATGTGAAATTCTAGAAACTTTATAGAGTGAACAAATATTGTAAGTAATGTTTTGTTAAAAAAATGTATTCAAACTTTCTTTATAAGAAAAATATTTTGTCAACAGATGTTGTAGTTTAGAAACTTTATTGATTAAACACATACTGTAAGAAATGATTTATTAAAAAAAAAGGTATTCAAACAAACAAAGTGTTCAAAAATATATTCGAAACATATTCCTTATATGAAAAACATTTTGTCAATAAATGCTGAATTCTAGAAACTTTATTGAGTGAACAATCATTGTAAGTAATGTTTTGTTAAAAAATGTATTCAAAATTTCTTTATACGAAGAATATTTTGTCAACAAATGTTATATTCTGGAAACTTTATAGATTGTATAAGTAATGATTTATTTAAAAAATTCATTTGAACTTAAATTTAAATAAAAACCTTTTATCAATAAATGCTGCATTCTAGAAACTGAATAGATTATATTAATATTGGTAGTAACGATTTATTAAAAAAATACATTTAAACAACATGAAAAAAAGAGTTCAAAAATTTATTCGAAACAATGTTGTGTTCTAGAAGCTTTGTAGATTAAACACACACTCAAAAAATAAATAATAATAAATCATCTAGATTAATTTTATTATTAAATTATGCATCTAAGCATTAAACCTAAAACTGTAACACTTTATTAATTTTTTCTTCAACTTTTTATCCTAAAAAAGTGAATATATCCCAAAGGAAAACAGAATCATAAAAAAGCAGACCATGGGGTGCAAGAAATTATTCCATACGCGTAAACTTTAGAAAAAATGTAACAGAAATTTCTAAAGCGAGGAATAACACTCCTGAAGCACGAAAGGTTTTTCTATATAAGAAAAAAAGAAAAAAAAATCAAATGTTCGGAGCTATAAAATCAAGTATCTACCCTAGTTTTAAAACAAAAACATTAATTTCTGCGCTATCACGGAAGAAAGCACTTATTTTACATAATAAAAAGATAACCTTCTATTACTCAAACTACAAAAAAAAAGTTTAGAGAAAACAAAGTCAAGTGTTATTTTTGAAAAAAGATTAACAGTCCAAAAAGAGCGTTTCTCCAACGCCTAAATCCAAAACGAAAACCTTCAGTCTATATAAACACTAGATATGTATATATTTATTCTTTCAAAGTATTCGAGTTGAAATTGACTTCGGGCGCTGTTGTTTTTTTATTCTTCATATTTTTTGGCGAAAACATTGGCGTTGTTTCCAGTAAAAGAAAACTAAGCGGTTAGAAAAGGAAAAAAAAAGAATGGTTGTGTGATTTTAATGGAGGAATTTGAATTTTTAGTTTTTCTTAAACTGACATTTTTTTATTAAATCCTTTGTATAAATTTCAATGTTGTGATTAAGCTGTCTTACTGTTTAGATTGTTTCTTGACACAAAGGTGGAGTAATTAAATTAAAATCAGAAATTAAACCTCACTTGTTAGTTTTTATGCTCTGTAAACACTTTTTTGGGGTATTTATTTAACGCAAGCTATGAGAAAATTGTAAGAGAATAAAAATAACTTTTGCAGAGCTTTTAAAAAGCAGGATATTTTATTCTATACGCAAATATTGAAAACTGTCCGAAAGCAATAATATTTTAGACGCTAAGAAAACGTATGTATATAATTTTATTCAATTTTAGTTACAGTTTATATTAAATTTAGTTTGGGTACTTTTATTTTACACGTTTGCAAATTGAATTACCATACAGTGCGTGTCTAACTGTGCGAACCCTTTCATATACTCTTTCAAAAAATAATGATGAATTAAATACACTGCAAAAATATGTTCGAAAAAAAGCACATTTTCGAAAAAAAGCATATTTCGCTTGTGTGAAATTACAGAGAGTAAGACGCTTCGAACTGAATGTTTCTTAACCCCTTCCTTCTCGCTCCCATGAAAATGACGGGGTGAGGTTTCGCCCTCTATTTCTCGCTCCCATTTCAGTAGTAACGAGCCAATAAGAATAAAAGTAATTCATTTCTTTTGCCCGAAAAACATTTTATTTCTCATTTTACACGCCAGATGGCAGTACCAGGATATTTTTAGGGTAATTGTAGATTGTTAGTTTATATTAAACTAGATGTCAGCAGTAATCAAATGCGTGTATTTGGCAAAATAGGCACTTTTATGACCGTTTTCTTGAAAATTAACCGATAGTTAAGGGGTTAAACTCTCATGGAACTCAGTAATTTTACAGAAATAAAATAAGTGAAACTCTGTAAATTACATCCAGGCTTTTACATTAAGCTTCAGCACACTGTAAAAAATTCCGGATCAAATTCCGGTATTTAGTACCTGAACTTCGGGGCATCATCCGTAAAACTTAATTTACTATTAAATCCATTTTTACCGTAAAATATTATACCATTATTTTTATAATAGTATTTATTTAATTAGAGTGATTCAGTGATTTTACGGTAAGTATTACTGAAACAATTACGGCATATCAGATTTTGTGTTTCGTAGTAAGTTCCGGTAAAAATGGATTTTTGTGGTAAAAAGAACCGGCTCTCTGAGCGCTGATACTTTTCGTCATAGATAAAGCGATCCTTAGCTTGATGGTTATTTACTAATGAAATAAATAATCACGTTAAAGAAATGAACACATTGAAAAAATCTACTAGAAATCATTAATCAGAACTTTCGTAAAAAGTTTCAGAGAATTAAAATTGGAAATTATCTTTAAAAATACAGAAAAATATTTACAGGAAGCTCAGTAAGTTTGCAAAAATAAAGTAAATAAAACTCTTCCCGACTCTCAGACACCATAGGAGACTAAACCATTAAAGTGGTATTGGAAACAGCCATGACACAATTCAAGTAAGTGCAAATCGATTAGAACCGAACTTTTTTGCACTGAAGATTTACCCTCCATGCCGAATGGGTGATTATACCTCCCCTTGAAATAAATAAAAATATTTTGAAATATATGAAGTCACTTTTAAGAATTGCACTAGAAGAAACCATTATTTTCCGTAAGTCTCTTTACGGGAAACTTTGATTCAGGGTGGCCACTCAAATCAGATTTCAAATTTCCCAGATTTTTCCAGGTTTTCCAGATAAAAATCTTAAAATTTCCAGGTTTCAGTTTCTTTATTCTAATAAAGTGTAGGCAAGAAAAGTGTCTATATTATAAAATATTTTATTCAAAATGTTATTTTTTTAACATATCTTGAAAAAAATAATTTATTTTGACAATTTGGCAAGATTTTTCATTCATTTTTTAATGTTTTGGTACAAAATTTTGAATCAAAAATCATATATTGACCAACAAAAGAGTAAAATTAAATATTAGTTAGTTCTTATAAAAAACCTTCTTTTAAAATTAAAATATGTTATAAAAGGTTAAAATGAAATAGAACAAAATTAGCATTAATGCAACAATTTTAACAATTTGTCGATAAACATTGCCGTTAGCGATTGTAAAAAAAAATGTGTGATTGGTTGGTTTGCTGAGAAAAATAATTCACAGATTTCCTTTCATGGGAATACAAAAGCTTTCAGAAAAATAGTGCAATATAAAATCTATTATTATTATTAAATTATAACCAACTAATTTTTGGAGAATTTTATAAAATTAAAAATACAAAAACATTTTGTCAAAATGGAAAAAAATTAAGACGAAATCATTGGAACAAACTTAAGCCATAAATGGATTCAGCCCAAGGACAGAATTTAAGAACAGAAGCTAATATCCTAATCCCTTCTTCCACCTCCACCACAATCTTTCCTAAATTGCACAGTCCATAGCGGTCAAAGGTATCCACATTCGTTTAGCAACAGTGGGAGAATTTTATGTGGCATTTTAGTTTAACAGAGCTGTAATGGAGCAAATTTTGATGCAAGCAAAGTATTGCTAAGTTGATGATATTTCAACTGCTTGGAGATACATTTCCGTCTAAAAAAAGTAGGTATAATGGATGAAATAATTTAAATTCAGAAAATTAGTAAATAATTTAAATTAATGAAATTTAAAAAAATTCCAGCTTTTCTTTAAAATTCCCTGATTTCTCCAGGTTTTTATCCAAATTTCCCTGATTTTTCCAGGTTTTTTCCAGTATAAAGGAAATTCCCTGATAATTCCAGGTTTCCCAGGTGGATGGCCACCCTGACTAATTTATATAAGAATTTATTTCAACAGAAATTCTTATTTTTTGCTCTTGTTACAGAAATTTCTTACTGAGCAGGGAAAACAAGAATCTCGTTAATATATGTTTTAACAAGAATTTGCGTAACTTAATTGAGATTTTAATTTTTCTCTTCTTACTCTTACAGAATATTTTCACGGTGCATAAAGCAATATTTTAGAATGTCTTTTGAGTGTTTCATAACCTCTGTTTAAAAATTATTTTTAGGCATTTAACTATAGATTAATCTCTCATTACCACCCTTTCTACTTATGTATAGAAATTTTTCTAAAAAAACAATTTGTAAAAAATTAATCACAGGGGTCATAAGATAGTATCTACTATTGAAACAAAGACTCAATTAAAAATTTGATGATTCCCTATTGAGGAAGAAAGTATTAAGAACATCTAAACTAGTTAAACTTAATTTTTTTTCTAATAATCATCTTTCAAATTTCCATAGTTTCATGTGACAATCAAACTGGTTGTAATAATTCGCCGTGCTTTCATAAATCTTTTCTCTTGCTGAAATATGAAATCGCAACTCATTGTGACTAATTGTTAGGCTTTTTTTAATTCTAAAATTATATATTAAAAATGCCTTACTTTTTTGAAACATTTAACATTTGCTCTAGTTGCATATTTTTTTTCTGTAATCTTTTGTGTATTAATACTAAACTGAAAAAGTACCCAAAAAATTGCCAATATTTATTTTTAGGGGAAAAAAATTTCCATTAATTTTAAAACAGATACAAGCATTTTACTAAATACTTCTTAAAAATATGACAAATGAATAACTTGCACCCTATAATAACATTTAAATCTTTCATAACATTTGAAACAGTTCTTACAATTTCCAATTTCTCTTTCCTTTGTTTTTCCTTTTCAGCTATAGATTATAACAAAATGCTTTTAATACAGTTTAATTTGTAGTCCGTGAAAACTGGAAAATCATACAAGCATTTTGCTAAAAGTATTTTTTTTTAAAAATGCTAAATGGTTAACATGCAACACCTAGTAATATCTAACACTTCTCCAACATTTAAAGTAACTGCAACTATTCTTGATTTCTTTTTCCTTCTTTTTTTTTCACTTTCAACCCTAGTCAATAAAATGTTACTAATACATCTTGGTTTGAGGAAAGTCACCTCGTTTCTAAGAAAACTGAAAAACGATGCAATAGATAAAAAGATGCAAAAAATATCTTTAAAAATGCTAAATGCGTAATTTGCACCATCAAGCATTATATAAATCCCCTTTAACATTTAGAAACAACTCTAACAATTCCCGATTTCACCGTCTTGCTTTGTTTTACATTTTCAACTTTAGTTTAAAACAAAATGTTACGAATACATTTTGACTTGGTGGAAATTCCGTGACAATTAAAAAACGATGAAGATATTTTTTCGAAAATTTCTTTAATAAATGCTAAAGGGTTAACTTGCACAGTCTGTTTTAATATCTAAATTTTCCACCACATTTGAAACAACTCAAACTATTCCTATTTTCTACTTCTTTGTTTTTTTTTTTTTAATGTTTTCAACTTTAGTTTAAAATAAAATGTTACGAATACATTTTGACCTGGTGGAAATTCCGTGACAATTAAAAAACGATGAAGATATTTTTTTTGAAAATTTCTTTAGTAAACGCTAAAGGGTTAACTTGCACCATCTGTTTTAATATCTTATTCTTCCACCACATTTGAAACAACTCAAACTATTCCTATTTTCTCCTTCTTTTTTTCTTCTTTTTTAAAACATTTTCATCGTCAGTTTATAACAAAATGTTATTAATTCAGTTTGATCTGGTGGAAATTCCGTGAAAATTGAAAAATTATGAAGACATTTTTCTGAAAATTTCTTTAATAAATGCTAAATTGTTAACTTACACCATCTATTTTCATATCAAAAACTTCCACCACATTTAAAACAACTCTAACTATTCCCGATTTCTCTTTCCATCTTTTTTTTTCCTCTCCACATTTTCAACTCAAGTTCCCCAAAAAATATTACTAATACTGCTTGGCTTGTAGGAAAGTCATCTCGTTTCCGTGCAATCAGATGAATGGTGCATGAAGAGTAAATGCCCGATCCCTTATTCGATTTATGGTATTCAATAAAAGGCCTCGTCAGCATAAATTCCATCTGACTTCAGCACGCGAACGATTAATCGATTCCAGAACTAAAAGTATCGATAGGAAACTCTCTCTGTCCCCAAAACGATGTAAGGGAAAAGTTGTCAGCAAGTCTCTGACTCCTGTACTTGAATGCCGACTCGGTTACCTCAGTTTTGGTTCATTGGCGGCAGTCACCAAACTAGAACCCCTTTGTACTGTAAATTGAATTTCGTAATGTCGTTACTTGGAGTCAAGTGAGTCCGCTTGAATTGACTGGTGTTAGATGTTCATATTTGAATAATAAGTTGGTGATTTATTTTTAATGTGACATTTAGTGAGTGGTGGAAATTGGTCACGATTCAAATTCACTTACTTGGGTAATTGTGATGTATACGTTAAACCAGAAATGACATAGAGGAGTAATGTTAAATGTTTAATAATGTAATTACGTATATTACAATCTAGATTAGAAAAATCAAGAAAAATATTACAATCAAAAATTTGGCATTCATTTAAATACTTTGAAGAAAAGGCAAGCATGGCTTGGAGATTTACCGGAACTTTGATAGTTTTTCAATACTTGCTGGGTCGGGCAAACAATGGATTTTTTTATCTAAACCAGCTTACAGACTTAAAAAATTTTTATTTTAAAAAAAAATATTTTTTCAGTTATTGGTTAATTCCTTAATAATGACTAATAAATAAGTTCATAGGAGAAAACTTAATCTCCCCTAAAGAAATCATGAAAAGAATCATTTTATCCCTTATAGTTGCATGTCTATTGTCCTTAATTGCACTGTAAAAAATTTCGGGTATAATTACGGTAAATAGTAACGACACTGAGGGCGACGATAATTTTACTGTAAAATCCTTCTTTACCGAAACTTGTTACCGAATAAAAAACAGAAAATTCGATTTATCGTAATTTTTACAGTAACAATTACATAAAAATCACTGAATCAATCTAATTAAGTAAATATCACTATCTAATATTTTGCGGTAAAAACGGATTTTTCGGTAAAATGAATATTACAGATGATGCACCCAAAGTGCCGCTTCTTTATACCGTAATTTGATACGTAATTTTTTACAGTGCACCTCAATTAACCACAGTGATTTATTATTACTAAATAATACAGTTTACTAAAGTTGGTAGACCTTGGCTGTACATAAAATTCAAAAAAAAATTTTACAAATTGTATGTAAATTTCATAATATTTTTGACTTAAAAATTTTTTTCATCATTATTCCCTGCATTTTATATTCGACCAAGAGTAATCAATTCTGACCAATTGGTCATCTGTGTATAAAACTAATACAATCCCAAAGGGTTAATACCGGGTAATTTAATCTCTGATCATTATAACTGATAACCTCATGTATTCTGTCAGGAAGTGTGACCGTAATTTGATCTATATGTTCGCAATCTATAGGTTCGTAGCATTTGTCAATTGCTGATTACAGAAATCCACCAATTTACGAGGTAGCGTTTCACCCATTCTTTTAAAATATTCAACAGATTTTGAATATACAACAGCATTTAAAATATTCAACAGAATTCAAAGCGAAAAGACTTTTCAGGATGAGAAGAGAATGTGGGACTGTTTATAAAATTATTCACTTATTATTCCTGTTCGATTAACTCTGCTGTAGTCATATTGAAAAATTCGAGCATCAATAACGTATTCATTATGAAGATACTGATTAAAAGGCAATACCTGCTTATTCATTTAGTAAAAATGATCATATTGGTTCCTTCGAAAAGTCATTTTAATGGGTGTGACCAATCCATAAATAGAAAAATATCTCTAAAATATCA
Source organism: Parasteatoda tepidariorum (assembly GCF_982258835.1). Classification (NCBI taxonomy): domain Eukaryota; kingdom Metazoa; phylum Arthropoda; class Arachnida; order Araneae; family Theridiidae; genus Parasteatoda; species Parasteatoda tepidariorum. The sequence continues at coordinate 57,217,548 of NC_141763.1, read as the reverse complement.
CAGATCTTCGGTTTCAGGTATATGGTCCAATTCTCCAGAGGTGACTAATTTTTCATCCTATGAACTCCCTTCATTATTAAGGAAAATGAAATGCTTATTTTCATTTCACGCAAAACCTGAAAATTACGAAATCATTTCTCAAAAGCTTAGTTCTTTAAAAACAAGCCCGACCTCACATCTAAAGAATTAAGCACAACTACTTTTAATTTGGTAAAAATGCAACTACTGGAAGACAAGAATCAAATGCCTATCCATCATATAAAGTCTTAATATATTTATAGAAAATAATTCATAGCTAGAATAAAATAGTTAAAAAAAACATAAAACTTTGAATTGAGTACACACACATACTTTATCGATTGTAAAAAACAAGTTCAAAATTTTTACATACAAAACATAATGTATAATTTAAGCTGAACTAACAACATTATAAAAAACAACATGCGATGAATACATAATTTGAAAGCAATATTTCACAGAAACTCAAAATTTAAGGAAAAAAAGATTTTCAGCTCACTATATGAATCATTTTAGTTGTGTTCGTGCATATACTATAGCAGCCTTAAGACATACCACTACTATAATGCATGAACTGACATGATGATGTCACGAAAGCACGAATTCAATTCTTCAGCCAGTTGCACACATAATAGACATATTTTCTTGTAACAAAAGATGTACGAAATATGTTTTAAAAAGAGTGTTTCACAATGGCAAGTAAATGACACACAACTCTTTAAAGTTTCAAATAATTTCATAAGACAACCTCAAGTTTTTCACACATTTCCTGTATTTTCTTAATTGCATTAATTCTGACAACGTAATAGTTATAAAATCAAATTTTTTTTGTTGATAGAAAAGATCTAGGAAAGGGAAAGATAATTAAAAGAAATAATAACAATACCTACTCTTATAAACCATCTTCTACGTTTAAGAGATTTAAAAGATGAGTTAAAAAAATAATTTCTATAAACTACCAACCACTTTTGGTAGACATATGGAAACAGGAAGTGATATAATGATATAACTACGTTACGAGAAGCTGCTGCTGTAAGGCATTGATTGACATAATGATATAGCTACTTTACGAGAAGCTGCTACTGTAAGGCATTGATTGACATAATGATATAGCTACTTCACGAGAAGCTGCTACTGTAAAGCATCAAATGACATAATGATATAACTACCTAACGAGATACTGCTACTATAAAGCATCACATGACATAATGATACAACTACTTAACTGTAAGACATCAAATGATATAAGAACCTAACGAGATACTGCTCCTATAAGGCATCAAATGATTAAATGATCTAACTCCTTAAAGAGGTGCTGCTACTTTACGAAATCAAATGACCTAATAATATAAAAGAGCAGGACTTAATTTTATATGCGCAAGTGGTTTTAAAAGTTTATAGCTCATTAGGTCTGCAATAACAAAATTGCTCCGAAGTACCCTTAAAAAAGATTATATTTCAAGAACTAAAAGCCCCATAAAAATTCGAAGTAGCTTCATAAGACAATATGAAGTTTCATTATATTAGCTTGAGTTGCATCAAAACAATTAATTCCTTTGATTGAATACATAAAATAAAATATTTACTTTAGATATAAAAAAACAGCTCTAATTATAATCCATATAGATGTTTGTTTTACTGATTTGTGTGCCTTTTGAAGCAGGAAGTGACATAATGCTGTAGCAGCTTTGTGATCTACTGCTACTATAAGGTATGAAAAATAAAGTAAAGATATAAAAAAGAAGGGTTCAATACTTCAGCCTTACTATACACGCGACTTTCAAAGATTCGTATTTTTTGGTAACTATATTAATCAAAGAGTCAGGAAATATGATTTAAAAAAAAAGATTATGCTTCACTAAATATAAGAACCACATAACTCCTTAAAAATCCGAAATAGTTTCATAAGACATTCTCGAGTTTCGTGAAATTCGCTCGAATTACTTCAATGCAATCAATTCTCACAACCGAATACTTAAAATCAAAAATTTACTGGAGACGGAAAGGATGGGGCATAGAAGAATAAAAAAATAGCTCCAATCGCTTCTCGAATGGGGAAATACATCAAAAACATCTCAAAAACTCATTCTACGTGAGTGCGTAAGATTAGGAAGTTCTGGAAAAGAGAAAAAAACGGAAATACAAAGCAAATAGAGAAAAATTCTTCCGAGGCAGGGCGTTCACTAAATAACTGCCACCGTAACCGTAGAAATTCACCTCAGCCACCCCTTATGGATATGTATCTCCACAATTTTTCCCTTCACGCCAAAATGGTTTTCAATTTTCTACTCGACTTGATAAGTTTTCTTTTTAATTCGGAAACACGCCAGGAATTCAGCCCTTTCTTGTGTGTGTGCATCTGCGAGTTATTGATTGAGGGAAATTCACTTTGCTTTGCAAGTGCTCTTTCCCCAAATGTTGGTAAAAGAGTTAGAATTGTGATGTCTTCCTCACATTTAGTGGCTTAATTAGTTTCCTTGTGCTCGTTTTATAATATGAGTATTATTTAGTAGAGTTAACTAGTATTTTCTGAAACAGGTATTTTGTAACTGTTACAAAATCGTACCTGTTTGGATGTCATGTTACTTTCAAATGTCTATTGAAGCATCTAGAAAAGAATCGAAATTCGGTAGTGCGCATGCATCTGCAAGTTCTGGAGGGAAAATGAACTTAGTTTTGCAAGTGTTCAATAAGGAGTGTTCGAGAGCGAGAATCGTGCTAATGTTTTTAAAAAAATCACAGAATTTCCTAAAATATCCGATACAAAACTTAAATCTACAGTTAATGAAATTATTAAAAAAATTATGAGATCAAAGCTAAATAAGAATGGGATCAAAAGAAAATATTCAAAAGGGATGAGAGAAGGGGAGATCAGTTATGAGGTAATAAAAAATTATGAGACAGATGTACGCGGTTTTTGTCACCGTGTGTCTTAAATGTCACATGGGTCTGTGGGTCCCAAAAATAGGCGACCATGTAAAAAAAAAATCACTTTTACAAAACCGGAAAAAGAAAGTAATGTACATACAACCTGGTGTATTTTTAGTCAGCAGCGCCATCTCTTGAAGAATTTTATAACAAATTTTAAAATTTAATCAGAAGTATATTCCTGTTTCCTTAGCAAAACGTACCACACCATACATTTTTATCTCATTTCACATCTCCGTAATAAATTATTTGAATCATCAGTTATCTTCGGGACACCTGGTACATGAATAGCATATCTTTACAAAATATAGATAGCTAATGCAAGAGGGATTTTTTTAATAATTTAATTTATAGCAATTTTTACAAAAAAATACATTGATTTTAAAATTCATATTTGTTTTAAATCATTTTTCAGAAACACCGTGCGAAAAAAAATAGAAATCTAATCTGCTTTATCATAAATCAATTTCTAAGATAGCTCATCAACATTATTATTAATAATATTTGCGCAAATAAACAAATAAAATAAAGCACCGTAAATAATAGAACTTATCAAATTCTTATTTATTTCACATAATGTTATGTAAAATTACTTAAAAGATATGTTACAACCATTTTCCAATTAATTTTTTGTGTTTGAAGGTTTATTACCCCTTAAAAAGAAACTTTTAGATGTTTGGCGCATTGAGCTTCTAACAACCACTTAACCAAATTAATGCTGGTAGTATTTCATTTTTATTAGCGCATTAGATAATTAGAATTACCTCTCTCATGATTAAGTTAACGTCACATTGGATTAATGCAACGTCTTTATCTTTCGATTGTCTTTTTCATTAGAGTATTTTGAAAAAGTTCAGGTGTGATACTTTATCTGGTACCTCATAAAAATGTATATTTAAAGAAATTTAAAAATAAATTTTCAAACTATGAAGAATTTTATTACATTTTATAATCAACTCTTTTCTTTTTGATGAATGCAAAAATAATTAAATTGTAATAATTTCTGACTTATTTTTATATTGTTACTCAAAAAGATAGAAATTAGTGAATGTCGATAGTCACATAGTAATTGTGGTGAACGTTGAAAAAAATGCCAATTTTAACATAGAAGTTTTGAAGAACGTTGGAAAATATTCATTAAATTTCATTATTTCTCTTTTACAACAGCAAATGTCAACATCCAGAATTCACGAATTGAAAGATTGTAAAGGGACTGAATTTATACCACATTCCTACTTATCAATATTTTCTAAATAACTGCCAGGAGTGAATTAATAAAATAAATGCCTCATTTTTGAAAAAATTTTGATGTTTTAAAATTTTTTTACAAATTTTTGATATTTAAAGGAATTTTTAAATAAATTTTCAAACTTTGAAAGATGATATTAAATCTTATAATCAACACTTTTCTTTTTGATAAATGCAAAAATAATTTTATTAAAGTAATTCCTGACTTATTTTTATCTTTGTTACCAAAAAAGACAGAAATTAGTGAATGTCGCGATAGTCACATAGTAATTTAGGTGAACGTTGAAAAAATGTCAACATTCACAAAGTCGTTTTGAAGAACTGTGGAAAATATTCATCAAATTTCATTATTTCTCTTTTACAACATCAAATACCAGCTTTCATGAATTGAAAGATTATAAGGGGACTGTCATTATACCACATTCCTACAATATCGATATTTCTACATTCCTACTATATCTAGTGTAAACATGTTAGTACTTGAATTCACTTATTATTATTATTAATTGACTGATGCTTAGAAAAATTTTCCACTTGCTTAACATTGTAACGTCAGCAGTTAAAAGCAGAATTTTGTTTTAATTCTGCTGTCTATCTTGTGGCTCTGAATTATTTATTTTAATGGTAGTAAGTAAATATAATTTTGCCTTTTTTTGTGCAAATTTTTTTGAGTAATTCAATATTTACTTTTTTCTAGTAAGCTTTATTTACAAAAACTCACTAGTCATGCTTACAACTAGAAAGAATATTCTGAATAAAAGAAGTTCACGCTTGATATAACGATACTATTGGTCTGGGATAAAGTGGACTAACAAGGGAAACTAGGGAAGTGTGACTCGCCAATTTTGAAGTAAACTAGTGGGATGTATGCCTTATGAGGAATAATTTTAGGGGGCAGCATTCGTTTCGGCCCATAGAAGGTCCTATGAGAGATAAAAAATAATTCAATATATAGAAAAATCGGTATTTTATTACTTCAATGCAGACTATTAGTTATTGTAATTGTCTCATACTCCAATTAATTTGTAATTAATTGGATAATTATTTACTTTCACGTACTATATAATGCATATTTATTGTTAAAATTGATTTTGAAAATTTTATGTATCTGCAGTTTTTCAAAAAAAACCTGTTAGGTTAATTTTAAAAAAAAAATTGACATCAAATTTTTTAAATTTTTTTCTTCAAAAAACTTTCCAAATTAATTGGAGTGTGTAATTGCAAATCAATTAATTAATTAATAATTTCTGATTAATTTATTAATCAAAAAATAATTAATTATCCAATTAATTACAAATTAATTGGATTATGAGACAATTACGATAACAAATAGTCTGCATTATAGTAATAAAATACCGATTTTTCCATATATTGAATTATTTTTTATCTCTCACAGGACCTTCTATGGGCCGAAACGAATGTTGCCCCCTAAAATTGTTCCTCTTAAGGCATGCATCCCACTAGTTTATTTCAAAATTGGCGAGTCACACTTCCCTAGTTTCCCTTGTAAGTGAGGTCTTTCTATCGTAAGTGCACAAAAAGACTGCAAAACATTGCTAAAAAAATATTTGAACAATTTTAAGAAAGCAATGCCTTACTTTAATAAGAATTTGGTAAATAACAGAAAAATTAGTAATAACACAGCTTTTTTTTGTATATTAACATATACGTAAGAATACACCTCACAAGTGAAAAATACTTCATACTTGAAAAATGCATTAAAAATAATATGCTGTTTGGGGGCTGTCATTTTTGATAAATAACATAGGTCAAGACAAGAAGACCACATGTTTTAACTCGAAAATAAACCACGCAAAAAGACTGGCATTTCACAAAACGAATGAATTCAATTTTTTAAACAAAAGAAAATTGGATTGATAAATTCATTCTATCCTTTAAGAAGATTATGAATGATTATAAACTGCGACATAGGATAGGAATCATGTCAAAGAAAATAAATGGTTTAAATAAATGGTTTAAATAAATTCTTTAAAATTTCTCTAAACGACTGTATAAATATATATATATATATTTATTCACATAATAGCTAAAAGCAAAGAGAACAATAATTAAACATTTTTCACGCGTAAAAACAAATGAGTTATGAGGATAAAATGAGACTAATTCTAACTGAAAATAGTTTCACATAGAAAAATAATGAACTTAAAATCAACTTTTTTCAACAATTTAGTTATCTGGAAGGAAACTGGTAAGAAAGATAATGATAACTGTTTTTATTATTATATAAAACCTTAATTTTTCAATCTGTTTTATTTAATTAAACTCTAAATTTACAAAAAAAAACACACAATTTATTTTATACACTAATAAGAATATCTCTTAAATTGTTTATTGCGTCAGATAAATATAAAACAATAATTAAAAACTTGTCCACGCTTGAAAGCAAATCGATTACAGAGTTAAAATGTGACCAATCCAAGCTGAAAATGATTCCACTTAGAAAACTGATATACAGCTTAAAATCAATTCTCTCCAACGATTCACTTATCTCTGAACCACCACAAACCCAATCAGGTATCCTAAGATGTTGAAGTACGTTTAAATCAATGATCCATCCAAGTATCTGCCATCACAAACACACAGGAAGGAACATTTTCCCTCTAATAATCCTAAATTAGTGATCCCATTTAAAACGAAGCTTCCCCGATTCACTCACACCAAAGTCCTGCAGTCCCTCCCCGCCCTGTTGCCAAAGTAATAGATCATTAGAAAAGCGATAGAAGAACAAGAATTCGAAGTGAGAGAAAAAGAAAGGTAGAAGAAAAAGCAAAAAAAACTACAGATCCCTTTTTCTTTTTATACCCAGGACGAAAATGGAAGGGGGTTGAGTGGGCGGATGGGGATGCTCTGGAGATGGCAAGGTTGGGACTAGGGGTAGGCGACCGGAGGGAAGATGGAAAAGGATTTTAATTAACCATTATCAGGCACTCCGATAAGCTTTGGCAGTAATGTGCGTCGTCTTTGGAATCTGATGGAACGTGCATAATCAGGAGTGCGATTGAAGCTATGTAGAAACGCCTGAAACTTCAACAGCGCCTTAACCGTAGGTGACATAGCTGAAGGGGATGCGCTTAGTGTACAAAAGAGATTATTTTCAGTTTGGATTTATACTGTGTCATTAATTACTAGTGCAACATATCAAAGTCGTCCTTTTGCCAATAAAATCCTGCATTTTACGAAGTTAATTCCTATTTTTATAAATAAACTGTACTTTATTAAACCTTAGTGGAATCTTAAGATTTTTTTTATATAGAATCACGTCTTAACTTTGAATAGAATAATAATCAACCATGCTGCATGCTTAAATTATAGTAGAGTACTTATTACAGGGGGACAGTTTTTTTTTATCTGTTTGCATTTAAAAAGCTAAAAAAATACTTAGAAGCAAAAAATTTAGCTGTTTCTTATAGTGTGTAGTTGAAATGAACTGAACATGAAACAAATATTTAATTCTCCAAGTTAATGAAAATTAGCTTTCGTACACAAAGCAACACAAAAATAATCAACAATTTAAATTCTTGACTTAATTTTTGTGTTTGAGATTTTGCTTTTGTATTTGCATATTTCATCTCTTTCTGTATTCGTATTTTTCATTTCCTTTGATTGTACGGCGTTAGGATAATGTCTGTATCGCCGGCTGCATTGGAAATAAAATAAAAAACATTGAGCTGTTTCTCATAGTGTGTAGTTAAAATGAACTGAACATGAAACAAATATTTAATTCTAAGTTAATAAAAATTAGCTTTTGTACATAAAGTAACTCAAAAATTAAATCAAAAATTTAAATTCTTGATTTAATTTTTGAGTTTGAAGTTTTGCTTTTGTTTTTGTATTTTGTATATTTCATCTCTTTCTGTATTTGTATTTTTCGTTTCTTTTGATCTCTGTACGGTGTTAGGATAATGTCTGTATCGCCTGCTGCATTGGAAATAAAAAAAACATAATGCAACAACTTGTTGAAATACTTACACTTACAAGAAATGTTTAAAGCGTGCCAAAAAAACCGAAGCACCCTGTTTAACTTTTGATCTAATGATCGGATTGAAATAATAAAACAACTATCAATTTTTTTTTAAAGTTCATTTTTTCTAAAAAAATTATTCCTACTAAAAAAACATTTATATATTGAATAAAACATACTAATCAGCCATCAATCTCGTTAGGTCAGACATCTAGAAATAAAAATAAATTGTCTCAGCTGGGATTTGAGCACCCAATCTCGCACGCAGAAAGCGGACAGCTTAACCGTTCCACCAGGAAGCAACAATTTTTGTCTAAAATACTTTAAAATTGAATTATTAACCTTACTGTACAATATTAAAGAATTCCAATTACAAGGCAATGCAATCCGCAATTTTAATTAGCAAGATAAGTATTTTTTTAATACCCTGGTTCATCTTATTTGGTAGGTATTTATTGAAATAATGGAAAAAGCTTAAACATTTGTTTAGAGCATTAAGTTATTACAGACGTTCCTTCATTGAGAAACATACAGTTTTAAAATTAAAGAACATACTAAATTTTTCGGCGTTAAGCCTGATGTTTTTTTTATTAAAATCGTATCCTCAAACTAAAGATAATAATTGATGAAACTATTTTTATAAAATGTTCACTCAGAGGTTTCCCAGGAAACGATCTTGTCAACAAAGAAAAAATCTTATGAATTATGAGTATACGTTTTGTACAGTACACAATAAATTTAAATTGTATGCCTAACCAAAGCTGCAAATTCTACTACATTTTCCAGTAGACAAGTATAGTTCAACTATCGGTTACCAGAGGGTCGATCAAATTTTAATGCAGGAATGTGAGGAACAGACAAATTTCAGTAAGAAAATTACTTGAACATTTCATTCAAAAACGTATTAAAATTTACACTGAGAGAAATTTAATATTCTAATATTATGGTTTGACGATGATTTTAGTTTTCTGAAAATTTAGACTTAAAATATTTGATAAATTTTATATATTTTCTCGACCTTTTTTTGTCTCAAATATTGACAGCAATGCGCACTTCAAACATATCTGAAATTAGAAAAGACACATGGCAATAAACTTCTTAAACAAAATATACAAGACTCACAGTATTGTAGAGAAACAAAAATCGTCTTTAAATTATTTTAAGCTCAATTAACACTTTCACCCTTATCTTTATATCAAAGCTAATGCACGCAGTTTACACATAGTTACTTTGTGGTCGAATCACATTATCCTTTTTACAAAAGCGTTGAATAACGATATTTTTTGTTCAAATTTTCGGCAATCTTACTACGGTGCTAAGTTAAACCATTATATTGTTTAATCAAGTTTAATATGGTTCATGTTTGAACCATATCATCGTTCAAACTTATTACACCCCACTATTGTTCAATTTGTACTGAACCTAAACCAAGCCTGGTAAATTTCAACAAAATTTTAATGCTCCAGGAAATCTGAGCAATATTATGATTCAAGGTACAAATATTATAATTCAGCTTTGAAGCTATTTCTTTTCGAAAATGTAGGTTAACAACACTTGCTGCACTGAGAAAAAAAATGTGGTCAAAAGTACCAGAATAAGATAAAATTTACCGCGTTTCTGGTTCTGTGTGAACACCAAAAAGCTCGGTAATTTCTCTCGAAGCGGTCTGTCAATGCATTCTTTTTTCTTAAACTAACAATTTAATATAGTTTTATAATGAGTGGTGAAATTTGTTATTTTTACTGCTATGTTTTAGAGAATTTCATAAAAACCATTTATTCGGTTAAATTTGTTTTTTTAGTTTAGTATTTTTTTACTAAATGTGTGGTAATAAAATCATAATTCTTAAAACCAGAAATTACAGTAAGCCTGTTACTATATGAACGAGAAAATTACCAGAAATTTCCTTACCATACAGTACAGAAATATTCGAAGAATTTTTTTCTCTGTGTAAGATACAGCTCTTTTGAATTCACTTGATCTTTTTTGATGCACTCACAATGAACATGCAACAAATTAGAAACGGTAACACGGCTGAAAATTCTTTTAAAAGAAATTTATACAGCTGACTCAAACTTAAATAGATAAAAACAATCCGTAAATTAATCAAAATTCTATTGAAGACTTCAAACTTTCAAATGTGTTTGAACTCAGGTATTATTTTGCATGAAAGTGAAGTATATGGATCCGTTAACACAATTACTCCCTTTTCAAAACACATATTAACCTATTTCAAACGGCCGGGATAGCCTGGTCAGTAAGGCACTGGGCCCATGTCCGAGAGTTCGTGGGTTCGAACCCCTCCGGCCGTAAACTCCCCGTGTAGTAAAGTGATTGATGCACGTTAAATCTGTCGAGTCGCAAAAGTCCTCCATGTTCCCATAACAAGTCAATACCTCTGGCGGTACTGGATTGGAGATCGATCGCTCTCTGATTCAGGTCAAAATAACGATCTGTGGATGAATGAATGGATGTGTGAATGGATCCGCCCTATAAACGGGTGCGACGTATGATGTGGCAGAAGTCGAATTCTTGGCCATAGATGGCGCCACTGAAAAACTAGAAACGCACATTCTGCCTTAAATTTGCTCGGTTTCACAAAGCAGGCTTGCCCGTGTGGCAAGTGGCATTAGAACCAACCAACCAACCGCCTATTTCAAAGCACATTAGACTTAAATACTGCGAAAATTTTCTGTATTCCTAATATGGATCTAATATGAACCATTTTACCATATTATCAAAATTTAACGTTTAATTTGTAAGCTGAACCATATATCACCATGCAAATAAAAAAAAATATTGAATTTGATTTCTCGACGGAATTGATTTCTCAATTTACGGTTCAACTTGAATTGAAAGGAAAACAAGTTCAATTTAACACCATAATAAAATTACAGCAAATTTGAAAGATACTACGGTTTAAAGTACCAATATTATGGCTCGACGTTGAACTTTTTTTTTTACAGTGCAGGTCAACAACTCCAGCTAAGATGTAACAGTTCTAAATTCACCTGACCTCTTTCGCCACACCCTCGTACATAGTTCGAACATGATTGAAATTAGTAACGACAACAGGACGGTAAATTTCTTTTAACAAAAATATATAAAGCTCACCGAAATGTAAAGGAATAAAAACAGCCCATAAATTATTCTAAACTCAATTAACGATTTCACACTTACACGTGTGCTCGAACTCCATTATCTTTGTATGAAAGTGAAGAACATGAAGCCGTTAACACAGTTATTCAGTGTCCTAATCACATTATCTTATTACGAATAACGAATTGTAAATGAGTGTACGATCCTCCGAAGTACAGGGGCCTTGTGAAATCACTCATCACCTCATTTAAAGTTTATCCAATTAGTCTCCACACGGTTCAGGGGGTGGGGGAGGTGACAAGTACTTTTCATTCATCCCAAAACCCATTGTTCCACGCCATCTTATTTTGCTATTTGTTGAGTTGATTCTTATATTTTTCTTAGCCTTCTTCTCCGCAGCCTTTGTTGAAGTTTTTGGGAAGTTTTTGTAGGCGTGGATATGACTGATTTAATTTTAGAGGAGTTGTTCAGGGAGATAAATTTTTGCAGAGTACAGGTTCTGGTATGTTTTTTTTCTTCTTTTTATTATTCTCACAAATCTGAATTCAATTTTACTTTTTTTAAAAATTAAACCAGCATCCGTAATGGATTTAAATTTGCATAATTAAATTTTCTTTATTGAATAATATTTGAACGTAATAGATTACTAATTTCATCAGGAAAACTTACATTATTTTCTTATCTTAACAATTAGCTCATTTTTTCTTTTGCTAAGTGGCATTAAAATTTTGATTCTTATCCATTGTATTGATGTTGAAATAGTATCACTGTAACAGATTTAGAATAAGGTGACTGTAACAGAATTGCTAGTATCACTGTAACAGATTTAGAATAAGGTGACTGTAACAGAATTACTAGTATCACTGCAACAGATTTAGAATAAGGTGACTGCAACAGAATTAATAGCATCACTGCAACAGATTTAGAACTGGCGTTGAACAGCCAACTTCATTCTGAGTTGACAACAAGCATTGTTCAACTCTATAACCTTGTAATTTTGTACCCAATCCAGAAGACATGGAAAATGCAAATATTTTGGGAAAATTAATTTTAAAATTCAATGTATAGATTACAATTTCTCAGCTTTTTCCCTCGCGTGATGCTTACGAAGAAATTATTATTTTAGTAAAAAACATATATTTTTTAAATACCTATCTTAATTTTGAATATTTTTGTACCAGAAGTAGACACATAAAAAGTGTTTTATTTATACTTATAAGAAAAACTTGCAGGCCGGGATAGCCCAGTCGGTAGGGCGCTGGGCCCATGTCCGAGAGTTCGTGGGTTCGAACCTGGCCGGCCGAAGACTCCCCGCGTAGTAAAGTGATTGATGCACGATAAATCTGTCGAGTAGCAAAAGTCCTCTACGTTCCCATAACAAATCAATACCACTGGGGGTACTGGATTGGAGATCGATCGTTCTCTGATTCAGGTTAAAATTACGATCTGTGGATGAATGAATGGATGTATGAATGGGTCAGCCCTATAACGTATGGTGTGGCAGAAGTGCGACGTATGGTGTGGCAGAAGTCGAATTCTTGGCCATAGATGGCGCTACTAGAAAACAAGAGCAATCGCACCCCCTCTGTCTAAACAGGCATACGCCAACAACAACGGAACAACTTGCATAAAGAAATTTTTTTTTTTGATTGTACCTAACAAGGAATTGTCCTTAATTAAAATTTACGTAATTTTTCGTAATAATATATACCTTTGTAAATTAATCTACGATACACAAACTTTTTTTACAACTTTTCTTCAAGGAGGTACAAAACCCACTAAATTCCCCAAACCATTCATCAAACCAAACCGAACAATTCATATGATATTAAACGGCAGACAATTGACTAGTTTTGAAATTAACAAATTGAGATAATTGTTTTCAGGCATATGTTTAACTTGAAACTACCTTGAAATTAATTTTTTAGATAATATCAAATAAATGTAAACATTTCAGGAATAAACAACATTAGAAGTTAATATAATTATATCTCATTTTCTTTTCTTGAATTCAACTAACTCTTTCAATTTTTGAAAACTCTCACAAGAAAATACACTTTCCCAATATAACAAATATTTTATCAATTCTAATATAAATATAGCGCAACTCAATATTTCACCATCTTCCTGCAAGGTGGTACAAAAGCCACTAAATTACCCAAACCATTGATCAAACCAAACAATTCAGATGGCATTAAACTGCGACAGACCATTTTGATATGAATTTTAATGTATTTTCAAATAAACTAAACATTTCACGAATAAACAGCGATTGAGGTTCTTTTAATTATAATTAATTTCTGATTATCTTTTCTTGAATTTGACTAACTCTTTCAATTTTAAAAGCTCCACACAACAAACACTTTCCTAATTTACAAGTATGATAGTCTTTGATTTAAGAAGAATGAACCTGCACTAAGAAGCACTTTTCCTATTACGTAATTTATTAATTCCAATAATAAAAAAAAGTAGTGCAAATTCAAGCAAGTAGTTCAGCAACACTATACCTTTCCCCAAAGTCTTACAAAAGCTACTAAATGATCTCAAATAAAAGGTAAATTTTCAAAACTCGATAACAATGTCTACAAGTTCTTTCAACCATCTTCCTTCAAGGTAGTACAAAAGCCACTAAATTACCCATACCATTGATCAAACCGAACAATTCAGATGACATTAAACAGCAGACAAATGACTAGTTTTGAAATTAACGAATTGAGATAATTGTTTTCAGGCACATTTTCGGCTTCACAGAAAACGTAATAAACGTGCCATTTTCGCCAAAGAGATGGCACTCTCTGAAAGAGAATACCTTTTGTCGACGTTCGAAGAGAATAATTACCATTGAACGAAAGCTCCTGCCGAAAAGAGAGAAGCACTGAAAGTGCAGATTAACGATTGTTGCAGGCGACACTATCGTATTGTAATCAGTGTCACCAGCGTAATATTTAATAATTAATGAACATGTGGCAATTGCATTGGAAGGTGCTACTTACAAAGCTATATGTTTCTTTGAAAAAAAAAAACTTTTTTCTAGTTGTGCGAAAAAGTGTTTTTAGATTTCTGATTACTTTTGCAGGCAAGGTACGCTTTCGTAATTTTTTTCCAACTCTATAATGTTGATTCTGAGATGAATAAATCATTATGAAACGCATCGTGATAAATAATTAATGTACTTGTTGAAAGAAAACGTATTCGGTATTTCCAATCTTAAGCCTGTTTTAATTAAATCTTGCATTTTTCTTCAAGTATTATATGATAAATAAAAAAGTATTTTAGTTTTCCTTTAATGCTATGCACTTTCGTTACTTAATTAAATTTGTTTTAATAGTTTTCATTGCTTAAAGAATTACAATTTTGCAGTAAATTATAGTCACTAATTTTTTAAGTGCTCTCATTGAGTTAGTTATTACAAACTATGAAGATTTATTTTCATAATTATTATTACCTTATTTTTATACTTTTGCTTTTATAAATGCATACGTATCGTGAATATAAGAAAATGGGCTTTAAACGCAGATGTTATAACAAGAGTTCTAAAGAAAAAGAAAATGTTTTATATTTTTTAAAACATTCTATTTTTAAAACATTCTATTAAAACATTGTATTAAGTTAAAAAAATTTTACATGAGTAAGGTTAACACATCAAGTAAATCGGACGTTAACAGTGGAAATAACTCAATATGTTGCGTCTATAACAGTTATAATTTTTAAAAAAAAATTTTTATTTTTTTTTATTGATTAATTTATATGCATTTGAAGTTTACGAACATGACATTTCGTAAATGATGAGAAATTGTAAGTAATCACCTGAAAGAAATTTTATATTTGCGATTTGAAAGTTATGAAAGTTTACGACTGAAAAGTTATTTAAGAATACGACTGAAAAGTTAGTTAAGAATACGACTGAAAAGTTATTTAAGAATACGACTGAAAAGTCATTTAAGAATACGACTGAAAAGTTAATTAATAAATATTCTTTTACAGATATCGCTAAAAAGTAAAAGAATTCCATCTGAAAAAAATTTTAAATTCTTAATTCAGTTCCCATCAAGAAAAATGTCGCTTGAATAAAGTTTCATATTCCAGAAAAACAAAAACAAAATAAATCTTTTTCCCTTTGTAGGAAAAAAAGAGACCATCTGAGAAAATGACCTTCATTGGATCCCGACTAACTCCTCGTACCTTCAACATACTTCATAAAATTTTCATGTTAAGAAATCATTACCTTAATGTTTAGATAGGCTCTCCTGATAAGTTATTCAAAAGCAGCTATTCCGCCAACACTTGTAAAAATAGCGGAAGTCATGCTTGTAGAATGCATTATTTGTACCATCCCTTCGGCGGAATCGAAATATTACCCGTCATCTTAGATTAGGAGATGGTTTTCTTTGATGTCCAAATTTGAGGTCTCTTTATGCCCTACTTTTAAGTATACGGAATTATTATTTTAGTTACTAGAGACCTGTGTGTTTTATAATAAGTATAGAGATTTATTATAGTTTTAAAGGTCTATAGATAGTTTATTTTAAGCGTACAAATTCATTTTAGTTTCAGAGCTCTACTTCTGTTTTATTTTAAGCATACTCATTTATTATTTGAATTTCAGAGGTCTACATATATTTTCATTTAAATAGGTAGAGAAGATAGAGTCTCCTTATATTTAATTCCAAAAGTAGCAATTTCGCCGACACTTGAAAAAATAACAGAAGTCATGGTTGTGGAAGGCATTATTTGTTCCATCTCCCTGTCACAATAGAAATATTAATATTAGCCTTTTTAGATTAGGAGATGGGTTTTTTTTTTCAAATCCAAAATTTGAGTTTTGTTTATATCTTACTTTTATGTATACAGATTTACTATTCCAGTTTTAGAGATTTATGTGTTTTATTATAATTATACATATTTATTGTTTCAGTATTAGTGGTCCATATGCTATGTTAAAAGCATGCTGATTTATTTAAGTTTTATAGGTCTATTTACATTTTATTTTAGGTATACAGTTTCATTATTTTAATTTTAGAGGTTTATTAATTTAATATTTAGGTTTTGAATTAATGACACTTAAAATAAAATATACTTAAAATTATTTTAGGGGTTTATTTATAATTTATTTCAAGTACGCAAATTCATCAGTATACTTAAAATAGTATCTCTTCCGGGACCTTTTTATATTTTATTTTAAGTATGTAGATTTATTATCTTACTTTTAGGGGTCTACTTAATAATTAGATAGGTTAGGTAAAGCTTCCTGATAAATTATTCAAAAGCAACAATTTCGACAACACTTGTGAAAAATAACAGAAATCATGGCTGTAGAATGCATTATTTCTTTCGTCCTTTGCCGGAAGGGAAATATTATACTGATCCACTGGAAAAAGAAAGCGGGGAAGGGCGCGGTTGAGATGGGCTGAAGCAGAGGAGTCTGCTTTTCTCGCAATTAATGAAAGGAATTGGAGATCAAAGATAAATCGGAAGTTGTCATGGAGAAATCTTCAGAGGAAGGCATTGGCTCACATTGGACTGTTTGGTCATCTATGATGATGATATTATACTTAAATACTATACTTAATAAAGATTATTTTAAGTATGCAGATTTTTTTTCAGTTTTATATGTCTAAATGTTTCATTATAAGTATAAAGATTTGTTATTTCAATATTAGAGGTCGATATGTTTTATTATAAGTATACTTATTTATTATTTCAGATTTAAAGGTCTAAATGTTTTTTTTAAACATACAGATTCATTATTTTAGTTTTGGAAGTCAATTTAATGATTTCAAGTGTTCTTTCATTATTTTAGATTTAGATATCAAGTTATATTTTACTTGAAGCATACAGTTTATTAGCTTACTTAAAATAGTTTCAGGGGTATATTTATGTTTTATTTCAAGTATAGAGATTTATTAATATAACATGAAATATACTTCAGATAGTTTTAGATGTCTGCTTAAGTTTTATTTTAAACGTACAGACTTATATTATTTCAGTCTTAGAGTTCAACATTATATTTTATTTTAAGTAGGTAGGTTGGATAAAGTCTTCTGATAAGTTATTAAAAAACCGCAATTTCGCTAAAATTTTACTTTTTAGATTCCTTTGTTGGAATCGAACTACCATGTTACATTACGAGAAGATTTTCTTGTATGCCTAATTTGAGGCCATTTTATGTCCAACTCTTAAGAGTATAGATTTTTTTTTAGTTTTAGAAGTCTTTTTATATTTCAATTTAAGTAAGTAAATTTATTATTTTAAATATAGAGATCAATATAAATTTTATTTTAAATATTATTATTTAGTTAGTTGGATGTTATATGTTAATGTTGGGATAGCATTAGTATTTCAGCCTTATAAGTCGATTTATATTTTATTTTAAGTATAAAGATTGATTATTTTTCAATTTAGAGGTCTATATACACTTTATTTAAAGTATAGAAATTTATTATTTTAAGTTTTGTATTTTAAATTAGGTATACAGATTTAAATGATACTTTACAATTGCCTCTAGTGGTGAACAAAAAGATAATGCTAGAATAATAATTTATTTTTTATGGTACCATATAGAATTGATTTAAGAAACTACGCTGTATTAATGGGGATGGGATTTTAAAAATATTATATTAGTGAAATTAAGAACTCCTAAAATTAAATACTACAAAGCTAAGAAAAATGTCTTACTTTTATAAATTACAATTATTTATTTAAAATATTGAAACTAATTTATTCTTACTCCTTCCTTTTTTTCAATTTTAGTTTATTTATTCACCGTTGTTTTGAGTGTCCCTGTAGCTACGTTTTTATGAAACATTCAGTTACTTCTTCTAATTAAAACGAAAACAAAAATAAGCCAATTTTGAAAAGTTAATAATAAGATAAAATGAAAATTTCATAAACTACATTTTTCAAGTGGATTAAAGGAAAAAAGAAAATAGGAGAAACAAGATTTTACTTGAGAAACGTAGTTTTCAAAATGTTTATTTTGTTTTATTACTTTATTCTTTTAGTTTTGAGTTGGTTATTAATAAGTTTAATAAGAAAGTGGTAAAAGGTCTGATTGACGATAAAGGGGAGATAAATTTTACTTCCAATATTTAAGTAATTTAGGTTTATTGAAATATGAACTCTAGCCAGAAAACAGTCGTATTTCGATAGACGAGCAATGATTTTAAAAGGTGTAAAGACTTTTGACGCAGATGGAACACAGGCGTCCCTTAATTTATTTTTTTCTGATGCTTTAATTACAAGCAAAAATATATTTTGATATTTTTTAATTATAAAAAAACAGTCTAATAGTTACTAAAAAGAAATCTGTTAGATTATTTATCATCTCTACTAAAATATAAATTTCAAAAAATGTAATTTAAAAAAAAAAAATTCATATTCAAAGATGTATCAATATTCTATTTTATAAATTAAAGAAATTTTTATAATGAATAACTGCTACGCTTAGATCTAATTAACTGCAAATAAGAGGAATTTTGAAGATTCATTGTTTGGAAGTGAACCATGATTAGAAGATTTTACCTTGAACGCAGAAAGCGATACATGTGTTTCATTCTGTATTTCATAACCATAAATTATTAATTATTATTTATTAAACATAAAAACTTGTTGTTGTTGTTGCTAATTCCCATCTGGTCTGACGGGGTCAGACCAGATCAATAAATCCGTTAACATTAAGAAAATCAAACATAAAAACTTATTAAATGTTAAGTATAATAGATTCCCCTTACTTATATATTTATCCCTTATTTTATATATTCATCTAAATTAATGAAAAACATTGAAAATATGTTTAATAAAAATTCTGCGTCAAAGAGTTAATTAGGGATAATATGAGTTCTGTATTAGAGACATATTCGTGATAATATGTCTTTAAGATAATTAGTGAATGATAAATCAACAGCTAATATCTTCTTCGAAGCACCGTTAAGGATTACAATTTCCTGAAAGGGAAATGTAGGCTCTTTTCAAAACATGACTATTGCAAAAGTCATTGAGTGATTGACTATTCCAGTAGTATTTGCCCTCTTTTCCTTTGGAATAAACGTTATCTACTTTCCAAGAATCAGTTGTGGTATATGAAATGAATGTCTGTGGTGTTGAAAGGGAATTATTTAGCCCAAAAAATTTCCCAAAAAAAAGTTTCAGACTGGGAAAAAATTGCATTAAAATACTGTAAACTAAGTATTATGTGTATACATGCATACAATTTTCCGAAAAAAAGTTCTTCCAACCTTGAAGACTATGCAGATTTTATTAGGATTCACACATTAATTCCAATTTGAGTTTCAGGTAGTAACACGATTATTGTGTCCCCATAAGCTTTATTTCATATTATTATTTAGCTTAAGTTGAATGGAACTAGTACACAATAGTTCACAAATTTTAAATCCTAAAAAAGTAATTTCATCCATAAAGTAAAAATTTCTGCATAAATAAGCATGAATATCTTAACAAAATTTTTCAGAATTAATTTTTCGTTTTCTTCTTCAATAAGCGCTAATTTATGCAGATTTTTACTGGGATTCACACATAAATTCCATTTTGAGTTACAAGCAGTAACACAACTATTGTGTCTGCATAAGATGTATTCCATACTATTATGTAGCTTGAGTTGAATAGAAACCGTTATAAAGTCTAAAAATAGAAGAAAGATAATTGGTTTGCAAAAGCATAAATAGAAGTATAAATATTTGCAAATAACGGGCTGGCCAAAGTATAAATAAAATAAAATAAAATAAAATAAAATAAAATAAAATAAAATAAAATAAAATAAAATAAAATAAAATAAAATAAAATAAAATAAAATAAAATAAAATAAAATAAAATAAAATAAAATAAAATAAAATAAAATAAAATAAAATAAAATAAAATAAAATAAAATAAAATAAAATAAACACATAAAGAGATAAATTTATAAGCGATAAGCAGAGAGCTCGCAGCACTTAACTATACTCAATACTCAAGAGATAAATTTAAAAAAATAAAAGCAGACGATAAAATTAGAAGTCAATTTTTAGAACAACAGAGTTGTTGGTTTTTCTTTAGATTAGTTTTTGTTTGGAATTTGAGTTTTCTTATATCCCGTTACGGGTTTTTCTTGTTGTTTTATGATCTTTTCACTATCCCGTTACGGGTAATTCATATTTGCTACTGTTTGTGTTTGTGAATGAAAGTTTTTTATAAAAAAACTGAACAGTTCTTTAATATAGCTTGATAAGCTACACCGTACTCAAAACTTTCCAAATTTTAACCATAGGAAAAGTAATTCCATGCATAAAATGGAACTTTTTAAACAAAAATAAGCATTGATTTTTGAATAAAACATTTCAAAATAAAAACTGAAACAGTAAAATGTGATTGTCTTTTATTCTTTTTTCTTCAATGGAGTTTCTTACTAGTTACTTACTTTTTTCTTACTAGTAATAAGTGATAATTTAAGTCGATTTCCACCAGAATTTACTTATAAATTTCTGTTTGAATCACAAGCAATTCACCAGTTTGAACTACCCGCTAACATAAGATCTATTTTGTGCTATTATGCAGATTAAGTTGAATGGAATTAGCACATAATGCATTCAAAATTTTAAATCCTGAAAAAGTTATATTCCATGCATAAAATAGTACTTTCTATATAAATAAGCATCAGTTTCTAAATAAAAGCTTTCAAAATAAAAACTGAAAAAGTGAAATGTGCCTGCCTTTTTTTCCATTTTCTATTTACAAGAAGCGCCCGTTACTAATAATAAGTGTTAATTTTTGCCGATATTCTCCAGAATTCACTTATAAATTTCCGTTTGTATTACAAGCAATAACTCGACTATTGTGTCAGCATAAGATCTATTTCATGCTATTATGCAGCTTAAGTTGAATGGAACTAGCACACAATGCTTTCAAAATTTTAAATCCTGAAAAAGTTATTCCATGCATAAAATAGTACTTTCTACATAAATAAGCATCAATTTCTGAATAAAAGCTTTCAAAATTAGATTTTATTCTTCGACTTATATAACTCAGCAGCAGCAACAAAAAAATGCATTAATGCAAGAACTCAGCAATATCTAGAATCTAAATATCAACCAGTTCAAGAGAAAAAAGGTACCGCCCATGGTTGCAGTTACCGTTATCATGCCATAGTACTCCACAGGAAGCCTCGGAGTTCCACTTGTAGAGTTATGATGTAGTCATCTGTGGCCGACGTTCGGGAGGACCCCCCATGGGATACTTTCATTCTAAATTTCCTTTTATTCCTTTACCTCCCACCAGTCTTTCCGTGAACGTTTGCATTTAGTCATATTCATCTATTTATTTTTGGGAGAAAAAAAAATTCCAATTTTCTGTTGCTTGTCTTTAGAATACTTCTTGTTCTCCTATTAATAAATCGAAAAGAATTGCCTAGCTTAAATGGATAAATGACGTAAATTGTAAGATAAAGAATAAGATAACTGTTACTCATTGTATATATTTATTGAAGAATATTTGAATTGTATAGTTCCAGGCGATTGTGAGGTGTAAATGCTGTATATAAACTGATGAAATAACTGTCTTAATTATAACAAGACAGTCCCAATAAGCTGTTAGTAGGAAACCGTACAACTTGGAATAAAATTATTAACGCAGAAAAAGTTTTTAAACCAATTTCCTGATGTTTCTGCATTCTAAATTTGATTTCACCAAAATCATAAAAATGTCATTCATCACATTCTTCTATAAAGCTTTTCGATCGCACCCTTATTTCAGCTTGTTTTTCGAAGTAAAAAAAAGAAATTTAAGAAGTTAAACGATTTTTCTAAACCAATTAAAACTGCTATCTTATATTAGATTATTTGTTTTTAAATTTTAATGTCGAGCAAATTAATTATTTTCACTTTTTTAAAATGTTTAAGTCTGAACTATACTTTCAGAATAATTATTAAGCATTACATATTTCGCTATCTTCTATGGCATGACAGCCCAAGGTGGGCCCTAGCTTTCTCAAGAATTTTCATTCTGACCTTTGTTGACCATAGCCTTCCAATTATTCACTCTCGTATGGCAAAATCTCCTCTAGGTAGCCAACATATCTGAGGGTAGGAAGGCCCTTAGCTCTTTTCTCAGTGAGCTTGGACTAGGGCAAAAATATTTTTTTGCCTGACCGTTCTTTGTTCTTTTTAAGACGAAGCCAGCCCATTTAACATAATTCTTTGGAATTTTTGTCCCGCAGTGAACTAATAGTAACGACACGGTTCCCAGTAGAACACCGAAGTTAAGCAAGACTGACTGTGGTGAGTGACCACTTTGATCAGCCTGCGTAGGGACTGAGGGTGCGCGGTATCGGTCCTCATTAAACTTGTCTACAGTGAAGTGCTTGACTTATCACGCAGGTTGTCAGGCTACCAAATCAGGGGAGCCATCTCCTCTGCAGAGGATCAAAACTGCGATGGCATGCCTTCTGATCATCCTCAGGGATGCTTCCCAGACCGTCACCAATATCACATTATGCAGTTCTAGTGTGGCGTAAATAAAGTGCCTACTTAATTACTAACCTATCTTTTGAATTTTTCGTGTTTAATGATATCAGGCGAGGTGAAAAGTACGGTAAAAGTTTAGATTTGGGCTTCTGTGCCAAACACTATCAATTTGTGTTCCACCGAAAATAGCTCTTAGTATCGTATTATATAATTAGCAAACTAATTATTCACTGCATTTAGTAATGTTTATTAGTCATTATAATTTCAAAAAAATTATTAATTCTTATACATTCATTATACTTATTAGTCATTATATTTTTCAAAATAATTATTATCTATTATACATTCACAGTGTTCATTAGTCATTGTATTTTTATATTTCTTATTATTTACTATGTTTTCAAAATGCGCAATACTCATCCTATTTTACAAATACTTTTTATTCGTTATATTTTCATAAAGCTTACAAGTCCTTATATTATCATAGTAGGGGAGAGTGGGGTCAATTGTAAAAATTTTTGCTTAACTATTTTTAACTAACAAAAAATCCAATATATTTTTAGTATTAATTGACAGACGAGTAAAGTAGACTATCCTCTAGAAAAAAAATAGAAAAAAAAATAAATACCTTATTTCAAATATATTAGTTATTAATAATTTTTGACAGTCGTGCATTTGTTACAATTATCCCCATTTACGGGGTCAACTGTAACAGTTCATAAATTCAACTAAAACATAGTTAATTATACATATTATCATAGTTGTGATATATTTTTTTATTGATCAAAATAGTAGTAATATTTTAGGAGTAAAAATAATAATGAGCAGAAGCCTAAAGGGCTAAACTTTTAACTTTAAGGGGATAAAAATTTTAATTTATGCTGTGAAAGGTGACAAATAAAATAATGTACATGCAACATAATATAAATGATATAGGAAACTATTGGTGGTTCTTAAAGAGTTATGTAAAGGTTTGTAAACATAAGATTATTTATTTTCATCTGTTACAATCGTCCCTTTACTTATTGTTACAATCGTCCCCAAGACGCCATTTCAGCTTCCTTTGTTAAAAACAATGCTAGTTAATTAACAAAGCTAATCCTTTTTTTTTTTTTTGAAATTTTAATTAAGGTGTCCACTTACATATTTGGTTAATAATTTGTATTTGTTTAAACAAAATTACTTTGTTACAATATAATATTTTAATACCAAAAAAAGTACTTACGTAGCGTGAAAATATCTTTTGTGATGTAACTCTTTCAGAAGTACATAAAAATGGTTGCCAACAGAGGTGTACATGTAGATTTATTAAATGCACCTTGTGCGCCACATTGGAACCAAATCTAGAATCCGTCACTCGAAATTTTTGCTCTGTTACAATCGTACCCAGTTACAATTGACCCCACTCTCCCCTACTATTTATTCACTATATTTTTATTGTTTTAATTAATCATTATATTTTCATAATATTCATTATTCACTATATTTTTATGGTTTTAATTAATCACTATATTTTCATGACACTTATTTATTCATGATATATTTATTTTTCATTAGGTCATAATGTTTACGTGATATTTACTATTCACTTTATATGCATAATGCTTACTAGTTTTTCCATAATGCTTATTATTCACTATACTTTCATAATGCATATTAGTTATCATATTACCATAAAAACTTGTTATTCACAATATTTTAATAATGTTTATTAGCCGTTATATTTTTAAAATACCTTTTATTATTTCAAATAGCTGTTATGTTTTCATAATGCTTATTATTCAGTGTAATTTTGTAATACTTATTGTTATAATTTCATGAAAATTATTATTCACGAGATTTTAATAATAATTTTTAAAATTAGTTCAATTTTTCTACAAAAATGACGTATTCTTTCCAACAGAAGATAAAACATTTTACAGAAAAAAATTTCAATCTTCATTTAAACTTATTCAGTTGTAATAAAATATTTAATATTTACCTATTTACACTGGAAAGCATTAAAGCCGCAGCGAGGGGTATGATTTAAATTCTTAAATGTTCCATTTTTAATGGACTATTAAAACAGAATGGGTCATTTATTAAGTTCCCCGACAGTTCTCCTTACTTCTTTATAATTTTTTTTCTTTTCTATTTTCCACTAAACGACAGTTAAACTTATTAAAACTAATGTAAAATCCTAATTAGCACTTAAATGCATTTGATGAAAAACGATTTATATAAATACTCAGAACAGATACGTGGGATATCGTTTCAAACGAAATTATTTCGGAAGTAATATTAGAAGTCGGACAGAAATATTTGAAATGAGATTAAGATTAAAGAGAAATTAAAATCTGGGTAATGGAACGCACATTTAGTAAGAAAATATCATTCGAAATAAAACTGAAAACGATTTTTCTTAATAGTATTTCCATTCAGAACTAAAAATGATTTTTCTTAATTGTAGCCCGTTTAAAACATAAAACAATTTAGTCGAATATAGGAATTTAGAATGTTATTGAATTTTTAGCTTAAATAATTTAAAAAACAATTGCAAATTCATTGAATTTAAGTTATAATCTATATATTAATATTTAGAAGAATTCTTTTTTGGGCATATAATATTGTATAATTATAAAATTGCAAATACTTTTTATCGTTTTTTAATAAAGATTTTTATATGTTTATTTAACTATTTTCATTTTATCTGGAATTTGTTAAGGAAGTTACCCACATTTTACCTTAACCATTTCCTTCAATTTCAACTAGTTCCTTTTAATGTCCTTTATATTATTTAATGACAAAATGATATTTCTATTTAAAGTTAAAAAGGATTTCACTGTTAATAGCGTTTAAATTTAAAACTGCTCGTTTATTATTATTATTATTATTATTGTTATTATTATTATTTTTATTATTATTATTATTATTATTATTATTATTATTATTATCATTGTTATTATTATTATTATTATTATTATTATTATTATTATTATTATTATTATTATTATTATTATTATTATTATTATTATTATTATTATTATTATTATTATTATTATAGGAATCTTAGTTTCACTATTTTTATGCAAAGCTAATCATAAGGCATTATGAAAGCTACGAAAGTCTGCTTGCGAAATTTTCTAATGTTTTTTCCTTTGGTGTCATTTTCATACTCAATCACTCAAACATTGCGCCAACATAAAGAATAAAAAGAGTAATAAAAATAAAAATCATTACTTATTTTTCGTCTGATACGAAACATGTATGGAAGAAAACAAAAGTTTATAAATTTAAATTCGTAAAAATAAGGTATCAGTTTATTATTCGCCGTATTTTTAAAATATTTTCTAATATTAATACAATATATCTAAAAAACGATACAAATAATAATAAGATAAAACATTTTGCAGTGAAAAAAAGGAAACTCTTCGTTAAAACTATTTCAGTTGTAATAAAATATTTAACGTTTACTTATTTACATCCTAACGCATTAAAACCGCAGCGAGTGGTGTGTATTTAAATTCTTAAATGTTCCGTTTTGAATGGACCATTATAACTGAATGGGTTGCTTATTAAGTTTCCCAACAGTCTTCTTTACTTCTTTATCGTTTTCTCTTTCCTATTTTATTTCAAACGACAGATATAAACTTATTAAATATAAATAGGGTAAAATCATAATTAGCACTTAAATGTGTTTGACGAAAAATGATTTATATAAATATTTAAAAAAGATAGGCGGATCTCGTTTCAGAGGAAATAATTTAGAATACACTATTAGAAATCGGACTGCAATATTTGAAATGAGATTAATATTAAAGAGAAGTGAAAACCCTGGTAATGGAATGCGCGTTTAATATGAAAATAACGTTTGGAATAAAACTGAAAACGATTTTTCGTAATAGCATTTCCGTTCAAAGCTGAAAACGATTTCTTTTAATAGCTCCCTTTAAAACTTAAAGTAATTTAGTTGAACATAGTAATTGAGTATATAAGTGAACGTTTAGTTTAGATAACTACAAATTTACAGTAACTAATTTAAGTTAGATTAAAACTAACAATAGCTAATTCAGTTAGTTTGAGTTATAATCAGAAAATTAATGTTAATGTTTAGAATATTTTATTGGAGAATCGACCTTTACAGGTAAACCGAAGATAAAAGAAATTATTGTAAATTTATAACTATGTATTGATTTTTAAATATTCATTTTATTTATTTCATCTAACTGGTATTTACTGCGACATATTTTGATATTTTACCGGTTTATTTCTTGCAATTAAAGCCAGTTTTAGATTGAATATTTAATTTCACTGTTTATATATATATGTTACGGGCAAAGTATGAAACGCCGGCATTGTATAGAATGCCGGATGTTTTTAGGCAAAATATGAAATGTGAAAAGTATTACATACTTTCCCTAGGCATTGTATAAAATGCCTAGGCATTCTATAGAATGTCAAATGCGATTTAGGTAAAGTATGAAATAAACGTCCTGATGAGATTATTATGCAAATGGTTTTGCATGTTACTGTGAATGACCGAAATCGGTGGTTGTTGACTTTCACCGGTGAATGTTGACAATCACATAGTCGCTTTGGTGAATGTCTGAAATATTTATTACATCCGATTTGATATTAATTTATTCGTGGATATAATTACATTTATTCGATATTTTAATATTTACTGACAATAGATTAGAAGAAACATCAGTGTTTGGAGTATCGGGCAAATGGATACTAACCTAAATCTAGTATGACTAGACCTTTGGTAAATGTCCGAAATATATACTAGTTCTAGCGGCACTGCCCGGTATACATTTGCCCGGTATATCCTACACTGATGTTTTTTTTTTAAGGTCAAGGGCCATTGCCCGGTTAACCCTACACTGATGTTTTTTAAGGTATAGTGCCATTGCCCGGTATACCCTACACTGATGTTTTTTTAATGTTCAGTACCACTGCCCGGTATATATTTGCCCGATACTCCATACACTGATGTTTCCTCTAATCTATCGTCAGTAAGTATTAAAATATCGAATAAATGTAATCTATCGCCAGTAACTATTAAAATATTAATTATATCCACGAATAAATTAATATCAAATCGGATGACGTTCTGAATTTGTCATTTTTGAATGGCATTTTGACGAATCAGAGTTGTATTTTATACTTTGCCGGTTTCTCATTTGGCATTCCATAGAATGCCTAGGCAATTTGTGAAACATATATCATTTCATACTTTGCTGGCTAATTTTAGGCATTCTATTCAATGCCTAGGCATTCTATACAGCGACGGATTTCATACTTTGCCAGTAACATACATATTATATAAAATATTTGTAAAATATGCAACCCCCTTGAAGGAATTGTCAGAATTTATGAAATTTATTCCTCATATTTCTGATAGTGGTACAAATACAAATAAACAATAAAACTTTCACAAAAAAACACACACAAAACGGAAATTAGTATTTTACGTGCTAATCATGCTGAGGGATGACAGCCTGTATATGGCGGGCATTGAATCAAACAAGTTCTTAATGTAATATTGGGGAATGGTATTTTATATGGCTTTCAGCTGTACGAGCGAGACGCCGACTGTCGAAATTTCAAACGTGCTCAAAGGTTGACATGCCCGGGGAATAAGAGGTCCATGGAAGAAGCGATACCTGCAGTTCACTAAAAAGAGTTTATGCAGTCTTAGAAACATATGCAAAGCCATATATTTCTAAGATGTTACATTACTCTCGTGCCCTGAATGCCTCGAAGACTGATAAAGACCTCGCTCCACAATTTTTTCTTAAAAGACGATCAGGTGAAAGGTTCTGGTATCCTGAGTGAAGGTACTTTTAACCGTAATTAGACCCATAATTTTTTTAAATACAATATCATAGATATTAAAATAATAGATTTTATATGCATATGTTTGATTTATAGATTTAAAATGGTGGATATAAAAGGAAAATGTTAATTTTAAAAAGTCGGATTTATACATTATAATGTGAAATGCTGCCAGAACCAAGAAGAAACTTTCCTCAACGACCAAACAATGGTTGCTGGCAGTTATGTATATAGTAGTTTAGTGTTGAGAGTAATATTTCTTTGGATTGCTTCTAATGCTTTTAAATAATTAAAAAATACTTTCGAAACTATCTTTAAAATGCTGATTTTCTTATTTAAGTATTTAAAAACTATTGTAGTAAAGCAAAAATTCCTACGTCTATATAAATTTACGATAGCAGCTTATTTCGCCCATATTCTCCTTAGTGTATATTTCTCAATTTCTCATTTCTTTGAGTTTTAATAAATAAGAAGCTTAATAACTAGTTTCAATGCGTAGTAGTTTTCATAAATAGAAAATTTATTTTTGTATTAGTTTAAAAAGATTAATGGTGTATTTTCACATTAGATAGGAAAATTACATTCGACATAGAAATAAACCAAAGAATTAAAAAAATGGAGAAGAGTTAAAACATTTTAAACGAATCGTAATTTAATATATTTTAATTTAAGAAGGCTAAGGAAAAATGCACCGTTATATTTTTAAGACTTAACGCCTTTTAAAAAATATCTAAATATTTTATAGAATTCAAATTAATCAAATAGCCTTCAATTTCATAAGTTACGCTTATAATATTAAAAAACGATTAACTCATGGACAAATAATTAATCTTACTATTGCAGAAGGGCACTGTATATACTAGGGTAAGAAGCGTTATAATTTTTCCACACTTTGAAAAAGGAACGCGTTACTTTTCTACATGCTTTAGAATGGAATGAAAACATTTTAATATGTTTCTGCAGTTCCGACTCATACTTTCTAAAAAATATTCTTAAATGTATAGACAGTTAAATTATTTTCTAAACAAAATTAAGTCTTCTCTTAAGCATTTTGTAACTAAAGTTCGCTGAAAATATAAATTTCCTAAACCTTAAAAGGTTTTTTTTTCATACGCTGTCACCATTTCTATCAAAAAAAATTGAAAACCTTTTATTTTTGAATTGACAGATCAATAAATATGCAACACATTAATCTCTATTTCAGAATAATTTCGACAATCCTACGACAAACAAAGACATGATTAACCAAGAATTTACAGTTATGTTATAAGTATCAGTAGTTTGCCCTCTCTTAAGAATTTTCAAATTAAAGTCCGTTAAAAAAAAATACATTTCTTAAACCTTTTAAAAAAAATTTTGTTTTTTACGTTGTCAGCATTTCTATTAAAAAATTTTAAAAGGTTTTTTTTTAGAATTGGCATCTCAGTAAATATATAGCACATTAATCTCTATTCTAAAATAATCCCCACAATCCTACATCCAACAAAGAACATTAAAATGATAGCAGGGGTTGGATGAAGGACATAATGGAAATGCTGAACTTCCGCCTGAACCGGAAGTACAGATCCATCTTCCAGTTCGCGTGTTCGCACTATGTGTCACTACTCCTTTTAGCGGAATAAGTCACGAAACTTTCTACTTTGACATGGACGGATATCGCGTGGGCGGTTCGCGAAGAAATCTTTAATAGTTCTTCGCGTTCCTCAGTCTAAGGTATTAAAATAAGCTTGATGAGTTTCCAATATGAGAAATAGGTTTGGAAACGTATAACACAAATCACGATACTGACATGGAAAAAAAAAAGTTCGATTTTAATACTGATTAATTGATAATAAATCCTAAAAGAAGTTTTGGTATATCCAGTAGTTATCTTTTTTACAAATGGCATTAACAAGGAAATGAAATTTTTATTTTATATTCATTGCACATTAGTAGGAATTTAAAAAATAATTTTTGTTTACGTTTTATTTAAAAAAAAATACATGAATCATTCATTTCCTTCTGGCGAAATTTTCCGAAAACTTATCCAAGTTAAGAAAGGCTTAATTTTGCTGGATATGAAAGAGAAAATCCTCCTTTGGGGTCGAAACAGAAAATGAAAAAAAAAAAACACAGAAGTTCAGGAAATATTTAGAAACAAGTTACAAGAAAGAAACAAAACAGACTTGACCAATATTGCTCGGGGAGTAAAGAAAATAATCAAGCAAAAAAAAGGTGTGGCTGGGTAAGGTGAGGACCGCAGAAATTGGAAAAATAACAAGAAAGGTCATTAGCTAAATTATTAGAATTTTTCAGGAGAAGCCGCAATCGCTCAGGGGATAGAGCGTTCGCCTTCCACTGAGGTGAACCGGGGTTCGATCCCAGCAATGCCTGGTCGATATGAATTCCGCATCCGGCTTGCACCGACCACAATGCTGAGGTAAAATATCCTTAGTGGTAGACGGATCATGGATTAGAGTCCCCTTGCCGATAGGCTAACCATGGGAGGTTCTCTTGGTCTTCCTCTCCATGTAACGCAAATGCGGGTTAACTCTATCGGAAAGTCCTCCACAAAGGCAAATTTTTCCCAATACTTGTAGCAGGAGTTTCCTTGTCTTCTGGATTGGGTTCAAAACTGCAAGGCTACGGAATTGAACATTGGTTGTCGTAAACCCAAAAAAATTTGCGTCGTCTGTTCAACTACGGTTATAAAATAAAAATAAATTTTTTCAGAGGGTAAAAAGATTTCCAGAAATACAGATTGGTAATTGTAGAGCAGTGTTGAATAATTTTTTCAGAAGAAAACTAAAACTTATAACTGGAAGTTCAGTAATATCACCTTTCTTATCTTTTAGTGCGTCCAAAAGGATAGAAAATAGATTTTTAAATTTATTTTCATATATTTAATAACATTGATAAACCATTGGAGCCATATTTTACTGATTACGGCTATCCTTCAGCCATGTTATGAAGATCAATAATACGAATACCTTGAGTAAAAGGTACGTTTATTCAGAGAAAATATGTTTCGTACTAGATTTTGTAACTTAAAATATCGTCTACACCAGTGTTTCCCAAAGTGTGGTACACGTACCCCCAGGGGTACGAGAACAGTTTAGTGGGGGTACGCGTTCTTATGCGAAATATCTTGCAACGAACGAAAATTTCAAAAACTTTATTTAAAAACAAAGCTAGCTATGAAAGTTTACGATTACGTATTTTTCTATTAGCTATTTTTTGCAGAGTTAACAGTTAATAATCAGTGGTGTCAACAGCCAGTTGTGTTTATTATCTTTTGTGCAATTTTTATAGTAAAAAATACATTCATTTTTTTATTAG
Source organism: Parasteatoda tepidariorum (assembly GCF_982258835.1). Lineage (NCBI taxonomy): Eukaryota > Metazoa > Arthropoda > Arachnida > Araneae > Theridiidae > Parasteatoda > Parasteatoda tepidariorum. The sequence continues at coordinate 57,185,685 of NC_141763.1, read as the reverse complement.
TGGTACACAGCGTTACGAAACATTTAGAAGGGGTTCACAAAAGTCATATGTTTGGGAAACACTACTCTACACTAATCGAAATTGGTATTTAAGACTAGGCCCTCGAATCATTAAGATTGGGTTTTAGTCAGGCCTGAAAACAAGATGGAAAAGAGAAAATACTGGTAGTAGAGCTATTTTAATAATAGATAATTTTCGGGAGGTTTAAATCTATTTTTACCGATTAAGAATTCATGACATTAATTTTTTCTTGGGGAAGAAGCAATTCAATAGATAAATTGTATCCGTTAAAAAAATTTGGTAGTTATGGATATTTTATTATTCCCGAAAGAAGCTAAAAATGAAAGATATTTGTTACCAGTTTTTATTTTTTCCCCGTCGATATATACGGACTTTCAGCCCTAGTTTCAGTACGTTAAATTCTCCATCAGTAGATAAAAATTATTGAAAATACATTTTGCCAAACATTTACGATGGAATGTAATTTTAGAAGACGATGTATCTTCAATTTAATTTTTGAAAAAAATACAATGAGTGTTATTCCAATACAAAGTTTTAGTATAAGATCTATCTAAATCTCAAACAAATACGGAACTATTTAAACCAAATGCATCCATACTTTATAGATAGAATGTTAATCTCTTTTCATTCTCGCTCCTGAAACAACTCAAATAAATCTCCCCAGGAGCGTAAACGTCACAACAACAACAAACTAATTTTTGTTGTTATACAGGACGAAATTTACGCTATCAGGCCAAGCGTGCTACCGACTTCCCATTTAATAACTCCATCCCCTTTTCAGCGAAGATAACTTAAAATATCAAACTTCGCTTTCACGTTTTTATCGAAGTGTCCCCATAAAAGAACCATTTGCTTCTATCCCTATCTTTCGAACAAGTCTTGTCTCCTTGGAATAGAGCTTTAAAAGGACGCAAATTTCTGCTCCCGTGCTTGATATTAGTTTCTTGGGATAATAGAGCTGAAAGCAAGTTTTCGGGAAGTGCATGTGATGTGCTGAGTCCACGAGTTACTCGTGTGTAAGTGATGGCGTGTTAACTCAGCTCTTGACGCAGCTTATCATGAGTCCGCAAAGTGCAAGGGTAAAGGGGTCAGCTGCATCTTGAGAATTATCTGGATTAGAACGTCAGACCATATGAGATTTCGATTTTATGATATTTTCATAGATAACTATTTTGTACCTACCGATGCTTTATTCGCATGAATACGATCAATCTGCAATTTAAGAGATAATAGTATCGAAAAAATGGCATCTATGCATTAATTTTATTTTATTACTTTTGCTAGGAGGATATAAATGAAAAATTTTGGCAAATGTAAGTGGTTTGAAAATGAACTTCTGAACCAAACTTGTATAAACTAGATTTAGGTCAATTTATTTTTATTTAAAAACATTGGAATTAGGAGTTTATGAGTTTAAAAATGATTATTTAGTATAACCTATTAAAAACTCAATATTTCCCACAAAAATGCAAATTTTGAATAGCTAAAACAAGATTGCTTATTGGAAATTATAATCAAAGTCAAAATAAAAAATAATTAAAATAGTGAGAGCATACCGCTGTTTCAATGCCATACATGCATTATCTTCAATGATCAGTTCCAGTTCAGAAAAGAGACTAGTCAGAGGATAATGGAATTTTTGATTGGAAATCAACTACTTTTGGCAATCCAATGCACAGTGGGCCAGCATAAAAGATTTGATGCCAAAATTAGTATTTGGATAAAATTTGCTTCAAAATTTGGGGGGTTTTATGTGCAGGTAAATTGAATTCATAGCTAAAATTTTGAAATACACTAACAATTCCAAAAAAAAACAAATGGCGGCTGAAATATGGCGAGCAAAAATAAAAAATAAAAGTAATATAGTATGTTTAAATAATTAAATAAAACAATGAAAATATAATAATTTTCGTAATTTTATATTGAAAATGAAAAGCAAATTATATTTCCGAAGTAATTTCACAAAATAACGCGAATTAATTACAAAATAACGAGAAAACGTGAGAAAAAAAAACATAATTTTTGTTTTTCGGTATATTTAGTCCACCTTTGCAATATGGGCAAAATGGGGCAGATTTTTTCGAAAGAAGAAACATCAAAGAAGACAACAAAAAAAAGTTTAGCTAATTACCTCGTAGAATTTTTTGGAGATAGCTTTCGAAAATGATTCAAACATTGTAAAATGTCAAATGATAAGATATAAACTATAAGTTTGTCAAGAGTATTAACTAATCCAACAAATTGAAAAATTGTACTATAATTTCAAACTAATTACTCTGATAAAAATGCAGCAGTAAGGTGAAGTTCCTATATATATTTCTGAAATATAAATTTAAAAGTTACATTTAAAAAAAAAATTATTAACATATTTTTCACTACATTGTACTCTTGTCGGTCCAAAAAGTAAATTATAATGTTTGGAATGATTATGAATACTTCGATATTAAAACTGCCTACACATATTTTAGTTGAAAATTTAATTTTGACTTTTGGCCCAAGATCATGGTCTTCTGGCCCACTGTGTATTGGCGATAAACTCTTTTTGTAACAGTCAGGAAACAATTGAAACTTACATTTTATGCAACATAGAGCTCCAGAAAGTTTTGAGGGTTCTAAAGAGTCAAAAAATTGTTGAAATCTTGATTGTAGACTATCCTTACACACACGAAATGCACGTTGATAAAAGACTTAATATTAAAAAATAAAAGCAATTCACCAATGAGGAAATGTGATAAACAAAAATCTTGAATTAAACCCTTTTCGAAATTATCATTCACACTCAATTTTTTTATTATTAATTTTACTGGCACATTTTTAAAATCATTATAATTTATCCGCATAAGATTTGTTTTTCAAATACTTTCAAAAATAATAAAAATGAGTCGTTCAATCATAAAGGCAACAAATGAAAATCGCACACTCGACACGCAAAAATAGAATATCCGTTTAATAAAATGAATAAAATAAATTTATTCTGAAATATTTCAAAATCGGATAAATTTTCTTTTATATTGTATTTTTCCTTACTAAAATCTTGAACTTGAAAGATTAAAATCGCTTTGAAAACAAAAGCAGAAAATTTTGCCTATCCAAACAATTGCGAACATGAAAAGCTAATTATTCTTCGAAAAACTTACGGAAAGAAGTACATTAATGAACGGCAAACATTTATTCATTTATTGTCAAATTTGGATATTTTCAATATGTGTATTAGAAAGATTTATTATCATTATTATTTTTATAAATTAATATTTAGTCAGCTTTCAACATGCTTCTAACAGTTTCCCTTTACAACAATGATTAACTGTTTTAAAGAAAATACTTCAATGTTTCACAGTGAGCCACAATTTAAGATTATTTCACAGAACAGTTTTCGAGAATATGCAATATATATATATATATATATATATATATATTGCATATTCTTGCCTTTTTTTCATATGTCTATAATTTTTCTTTGTTTTATTCTTCATTTTGAACTTATATATATATATATATATATATATATATATACATATATATATATATACGAGGGTTGTAAATTAAATAGTGGCAACTTAACCTTGAAACTCACAGAAGGGCGGGCATGCTTAAATAGGGTATAGGTGGGGGGAGGTGGCACTGTTGTCGATGTGTAGAGTGCAAAAAAAAGTCGATTTGCTTAGAAGGGTAGTTGTTGCGTGGCGTTAAAGTGAGGAGTTTCGTTTTTTTGCGCTCTACACATCGACAACAGTGCCACCTCACCGCTCCCATATCCAATTTGCGCATGCCCGCCCTTCTGTGAGTTTCAAGGTTAAGTTGCCACTATTTAATTTACAACCCTCGTATATATATATATATATATATATATATATATATATATATATATATATATATATATATATATATATATATATATATATATATATATATATATATATATATATATATATATATATATATATATATATATATATATATATATATAATATATATATATATATATATATATATAATATATATATATATATATATATATATATATATATATATATATATATATATATATATATATATATATATATATATATATATATATATATATATATATATATATATATATAGTGCTTTCGCGCCGAGTTATTCACTTTTTTACCACAAAGCGGAAATTTCAATTCATGTCCTTCAGATTTTATTTGCAGTCGTATTTAGTATTCCTTTTTATTATGTTGATTCCATAAATAATTATTTTTAAAAAGCATTAATTGGGGTAAAGAATAAAAAAAAATCTATTTACAAATTTACATAGAGCAGAAGCTCCTGGTTATAAGCTTACAACTTCCTTCTCAAAAGACAAGTGCGCACTCTTTTAACAAGCAGCATATAGTTATTATTTCTTTCAGGTCATGTGATCTATAATATCAGACTTCTTTGTTAGAATTGACGCAGTAAGATGTAATCATAAGACTGAATAAAGATGTCTTAAGATCTCGAAACATTTATTAATTGAATGATATTTCGGTTTCATAGAGTCATTTTAATGCGCAGTATGGGTTCATTTTATAAGTAAAAATTACATTTCTATTTAATTAACAATAATATATTTATACACGAAGTGCTTAGTTTACTATGTGAAAGAGATTATTTAAAGCTCTAATCTGTTAGAAAGGCTGGTCTACAATTGAAATATAATTCATATATATATATATATATATATAATCAGCAGAGAAGGGCGCAAATTAAAAGTGGACGCATTTGATAACCTCAGCAAAAATACAGGAACAATAGCAGAGCCATGCACTAGGGTTGAAAAATAAGGTAAGGCGAGTGCACTGCAGACTGCGAATAACTAATTAATTAGTTGCAAATAGAGTACATGAAGTAAATGTAAAATCGGGTAGCGAGGAAGCGTCTAGAAGAAAGCAATGCTTAGAAGTAAAATTTTTAGTAGCAGTAACTGGGCGTTATGAGAACATATAGCGTCTTTGGGGAAAACACTGTTTAGGACTTAAAAACGGAGAATGAATGGTGTCAAAGTTTTTATTAAAAACGTACATCAATATCGGATTTGCCAAGACTCAAAGCAAGAAAAAGCCGCAGTCGATGATGAAACGATTGGAAGTTATCAAAAAATTTAAGAATCTTGACATTTTGGCATCAATTTGTCTGAAATGAGTAGAGAAATGGTGCAATCATCCGTTTTCAACCAACAACCGCATTACTTCGCATTGTTCTATCCCGAATGGTCCTTCCCTAGCTCAACTTTACATTCACTTCCATTGCTCTCATGATGCAAACTGATTGATAAGTTTTACACAATCAGTGGTGCACTCTTCGTACCCAGGGCTAAAGAGAATAGAAGGGCTGGTTCACTCCTTTGAAGTATCTCTTGCCGCGCCGATCCTCCAACGTCACTCTAGTGACGTCACTTTGGCGCAAAGCTCGCACTTTTACTTCAAGAACGGAGCGTTCGGCCTTACTAGCTCTAACTAATATTGGATCATTTCTTTTTGCGAGATATTCTAAGATATTTGTTATTTTCTATAATGACTCTCCTCAGTTTTTGCAGTGAATTTACAAGAATTTGAAACTATTATCGAAATGCCAGTTTGCGTGATTGCAACTTGCAAAAATTCTGATATAAAAACAAAAGGAAAAAGTATTATTTTTCGCGTGTTCCCTAAAGTAAATGAACAACTATGTAAAGAATGGATTCCGAAATGACACAGTTAATATAAAACAGCAATACGTTTATTCTGTCGTAAAGAACTTTTATAAAAATTCATTATCTAAATAGAAACCGCCTCGTTACTTCATAAAGAAAGGCAGGTGAAAAGAATTAAAAAATAGATAAAGTCAAAGAAAATTAAAATGTATGTAAAAAGTATAAATAAAATATATAGTATATAGTTGAAATTCTCCTAATTTCATAACATATTTTTTAATGTAGTTATTCTAAATATTTATGATTTTTTTTTAAAAATTATATTCTCTTCAATTTAAATATCTATAAATTATATCATCGTAAATTTAAATGTCTATAAACAATTGTAAAATTTCTAATGTCATTATGAACCTATATTATTATTTTGTTTCAGTAATTAGCGTTTAAGGTTGATGTTTCCTAATGATGAAGTATGAACAAATTGCTATTAACGACATATTTTAAAATCAGGGATTCTAAATTTAACTTAACTTATCTTTATAAAAGATTATGTAGTTAAAAAAAGTGTCGATATATGCCTTCATTTTTCTTAATAGTTAAAGTTAAAACTGAACTTTTTAAAATAAAGTATTTATCGTGTCATTTTCACCAACTAGCAAAACATTTTTATAAGTTTAAAATGGTATTTTTTAAATATAATAACCAAGAAAGTTTTTTTTGAACTATGTTTATGAACGGAAATAATGTGTTAATTACGTAAAGTTTGAAGGCTAATAACCAGAAAAAGTCTAACTTATTTTTACAAAGAGAAAGATGCAAAGTTAGCATATCTTTGCTTGCGATCTGCGAGATCTGTGGACACAGTGACGTCATGAGGAGGGAAATCGTAGCTTCAGCTCTAAGAGCGGAGTGAACTAGCCCTTGTATTCTCTTTAGCCCTGCTTCGTACCTATCTTTATAACTTTGTATGGTGGCGCTGTCATCGTTGTTGTATTTTTTGACGCTATCGAATGTGTTTACTTTCTATTTAGATAGCCCTCATAGAAACTATTTAGTAAAAATAAAAAGTATTTGTCAGACGCAAAGAGGGAATCTCTTAAAAATGGGCGATCAACGTGATAAAAATGTTTAGTCACATAAAAAGAGTTTGGATACAAGAAACTGAAATTTATTCGTTTATCTATGGCTTAACCGGGCTTTTCTAATTCATAAAACTATAACTTACCATGTTTTCCTGTAAAGTTATCATTTATCAATATTAAAATATCAATTACATTGAAGGAAAATTTTATTTCAAACAAAAAATTTGTTTTTTGGCTATATTAATGTTTTAAATTGTAACTTAGATTAGAAAGAAGAAAAAAAATCCTTCTATGTTTTTATGACGCTAAAATTACAAGATACAAGTAGCTGATAAAATAATACTTTTTTTTATTTGATTAAATTTTGATAATTTAAATTAAATAGCAAAAAACTTGAAGCTTCTTTTCTTTACAAATTGAAATAGATAATTGTCAAATGAATTATCTAAATCATATTTTTTTAATTAAAAATGAAATGAACAACAAAAAAGTTATATAACATATGTGTAACAGAGGGGAAACACAAATGAATTCCACGAAACTTAATCTTTTAATGTTCACCTCAGAGGAATCTATTTAAAATTCTGCAAAGTGCGAACATTTTAATTTTCGTAAATAATATCCAGGATGGAAAAAAAAAGAGAGAAAGGGATAAAAGGTGAGGTAAATGAGGCGACAAATTCCCTAGCTTCATTTACTCGAAAGTGTGATCTCGTTCATTAGGGCAAGTATTAAAAATGCAAACCTCGTCTATTAATTGCCCTTTAATGTAGGTTGCGACGTTTAACTACTTTTTCCCTCTAAAAATAAAGCGTTAAGCTTCATCTGTAATCACTTTCTTTTTAATATTCCTCCTGCTCGTCGAATTTTTTTTCTCCCTAAGTTGATTTTTTTTTCCTTACTAAAAGCAAAGATAAAAAATAAACATTTTAATCTACTTTTTTTGTTTTGTTTTCTTGCACATTTTTTGTAAATATTATTCTGGTTGATTTCTTAAGAGTATAGAATATATTTTTAACACATAGATGATAGTAGGAATGTTTTTATTTATAAACGGCTGACAAAAATGCTTCCAAAAAAAATTAATAAAATATTTTTTCACTCATAAAATTTATTATGAGTGTATAAATTTATTATACGGGATTTTGAATATTATGCAACTATGATGGGAAATTTCAGTATTTTTGGTCCCTTTCTTTTTTAGCAAACATTTTATTTACACCTCAGATTTAAAGTCATTCATCGAATGGAAGTTTAATTTTTTTTTTCTAGATTGTAATCAAAAATAATTTAAAACTTTGAGATGATGATAATAAAATATAAACGCTAAAGTTAAAATTCATAAATAATTATTTTTTTAGTTCATTGTAGCTATTTTAATTATTGTAATACATTTTATAAAGACATTTTCACTTTGGCTTATCTATTAACGTCATCATCATCACAAAAATATCATTTTATTTACCGTTACACATTTATTTACGATTTTTTATTCTTATTTTTCATTATCAACGTCACAAAAATATTTTAAATACTGTAATGTAATTATTAGAGAGTTTGATCGTTAGCTTTTTATCTTTTATATCCGATAATAATTTTGGTTGATAACATCATTTTTTGATCGTTAACTAATGATGTTAATGTACAAGGCTAGTGATAATATAATCATCACAAAACAGCTTATTTTAAATACTGTAAATCATATATTAGTGACTTTAAACGTATGTATATACACTGGTTATCATAAATTAAGGAAAAATCACAAAAATAGCGATAACTCTTTCAAAAGTAAGCCAAACCGTGCAAAATTTGCATATGTTGTCCACTAAGAGTAGCTGAGTAAAATTGCAATATGCAAATTAGTGGCGCTGCACTCGGCTTACGTCATCTGCCTGGAGCATAAAAGTCCAAGTTTGAGAGAAAGCACACAAATTTTACTGTGATTGCGACATTGAAAATCTGAGATAGCCAATTCGTAATAATGATCTCTAGGCATCATTTGCCTGAAGAACTACGATGGAGAGCCATCGGGAGACTAGAGGCAGGGCAGAGTCAATCAGAAGTGGCCAGATGGCTAAATGTGAGTCCATCTGTGGTTCATAGACTTTGGAGGCAATTTCAAACCACAGATTCGGCATCTAGGAGGTTCAGTCAAGGACGGCCAACTGTTACGACCAGTGCCGATGACCGATATTTGACATTAAGTGCACGCAGGAATAGAACCGCTACTCCGACACATCTTAGATCCTCTCTTGCTGCAGCCACCGGAAGGTTGGTGTCAACGTCAACTGTGCGCAGAAGGCTCCACGAAGGTGGTCTGTATGCGAGACGACCAGCCATTTGCGTGCCGCTCACATCACGCCATAGGAGAGACCGTTTGCAGTGGGCCCGACAACATGTCCACTGGACGTCAGATCAATGGAGGCCTGTTCTCTTTACGGATGAGTCCAGGTTTAGTCTAGAAAGTGACAGTAGACGTTATTTGATATGGAGAGAACCTGGGACCCGTTATCATCCATCAAACATCCGTGAAAGAGATGCATACGGAAGAGGCAGTGTCTGTGTTTGGGGAGGCATATCCTTAGGAGGGCGCACATACCTCCATGTCTTTCCAAGGGGAACCGTGAATGCTCAGGTTTATCGAGACAACATCCTTGATGCTTATGTGCGCCCATATGCCGGGGCAATTGGTGATTGCTTCCTGTTACAGGACGATAATGCAAGACCACACAGAGCTCGCATTGTTGATGATTATCTTCAACAGGAAACAATTACTCGCATGGAGTGGCCAGCTCGATCCCCGGACTTGAATCCTATCGAGCACGTTTGGGATGCTCTAGGGAGGCGTGTATCTGCCATCAATCCGCCCCCTCAGACCCTTGCCACGCTTGCAACTGCTTTACAAGAGCAATGGCTCTCACTTCCTATTGAACTGATAGACCGCATAATTGAAAGCATCACACATCGCTGTTTGTGCTGTATTGCTTCTAGAGGCAATCATATTCCATATTAAAGGTACTTTTTCTATTGCAAACCGATACTTCCAATTTGTTTATTTTATACATGTGCTAATTTCTATACTACTATTAATGTCTGATAATTTCTTTTTATGTTGTTTAATACCTTACTATGTGTTGTATATTGTGGGTAAGTTTCATAAAATTCCATGTGTAATTTCTTGAGTTATCGCGATTTTTGTGAATTTTCCTTAATTTATGATAACCAGTGTATATATTACGGTAACAAATACCAGCACTCAGCGTGCTGGTATATTTTACAGTAAAATCCATTTTTACCGGAATATGTTACAGAACAAAAATTCAGATATGCAGTAATTTATATAGTATCAATTCTTGTAAAATCACTGCATCCAATGCGTTGCAACTCACAAATTAAAACACAGTAACATTACAATAGTTAAAATAGCATTTTATTTTCTTAATATGAAAGTTTACTTTCATTAAATCATTTATTCAAATTAAATCACAACATTTTCAACATTGAGATTTATAACATCTCCCAGTTTTTTATATGGACTTTCATATGGAGTTTTTTATATGGATACTTTTACTCAGCTTTTAGTTTTACAAATTATGTGTAATATAATTCTTTAGTAAACAAACTTTTGACTTTGTTTATTTATTTACATTAATAAACGCTAAACAATGACAACAAGAAGAATTTATCTGACATAAAGTACATTTATGTGCATTTCACTATTCCCTTAAATATAAACAGTGTAGTTACATAATTCAACAATACTTTCTAAATTGAACGTTTATCTCCCAACTACGTCGCAATTTATAACTCGCTCCGCCCCCCCCCCCCCCCAGAAAAGTGCGAGAGAGAAAAGATGAAAAGAGATAGAGCACATACAGCGTAGTTCAGAATATGGCAGCAAAACCTTCTTTTCCATCAGGAGTAGGTAAACACTGCCTAAATGAAATGTTTGGTCTTCCCCTCCCCCGAACCTTTTCCAAGTGGAGCAGCAAACAAAAATATATATATCTGCTTAAGTGCGCCGTTATCGGACCTTTATGGAGCAGTTTCATTTTTCTAGGCCTAGGCTGGAGATTAAATTAATTGTTTGCATTTAAGTTATGGTACATGGAAAGGGTACACTGGCGCCGTCTGGCGACCGCTCACTATACTTCCACTAACTCCTCTCGCCGGATGTCAATTTAGAGTTCAGTCAGGCTAGCTGAGGTGTGATTTTTTTTTCTTTTGTCTTTCTTTTTCGCTTTAATTTTTGGGAGAAAGATAATTCGCAAGTGCTTTTCCATTAAAGTGAAAAGCATGTGGAAAAGGAAGTCGGGAAAAATGAAGTACCTTATACTTGGTGAAAGTATGGGTTAAATATTTCTTGTAAAAACATTGTCAATACTTGCGCTTTTAGCGTCAAAGTGATTAAAGTCTTCGAAATGAGCTTTAATTCGTTTTTTAAGTATTTTTCATTGATGAAAGGGTGGAATAAATTTTGTTACCGCACTTTATACGGCAGGTTTACATTCTTTAATTGAACTACAGTACCTACAGTAATCAACCGTACAGAAAGTAACCAATGAATGTACAAGCATTAAAAATTAAAGTTAAAGTTTTTAAATGAAAAGCACCGAGCACAAAAGTATCTGTACTGACTTCGACCTTTTTACGTGCCTGCTTATTTTTTTTTAGAATATAAAATCCATAACATTAGTTAACACTAGAACGACCGACATTTTTGCTTTTCTAGAACGACCACTGCAATCATTTTGACGTCAATAAGAAAATGATCATAAATATTTGATTTTTTAGTTCAAATATCATTATAAGAAGTTAGAAATGATTATTTTTAATAATTTGAACATTAGACAGTAGGGGAGAGTGGGGTCAATTGTAACAGGGTACGGTTGTAACAGAGCAGAAATTTCGAGTGTCGGGTTCTAGATTTGATTCCTAGGTGGCGCACAAGGTGTATTTAATAAATCTACATATACACCCCTGCTGGCAAAAATTTTTATGTACTTTTGAAAGAGTTACATTACAAAAGATATTTTCACGCTATGTAAGTACTTTTTTTGGTATTAGAATATTATATTGTAACAAAGTAATTTTGTTTAAACAAATAAAAATTATTAATCGAATATGTAAGTGGACACCTTAGTTAACATTTCAAAATAAAAAAGATTAGTTTTGCTTATTAACTAGCATTGTTTTTAACAAATGAAGCTGAAATGGCGTCTTGGGGACGATTGTAACAATAAGTAAAGGGACGAATGTAACAGCTGAAAATAAATAATCTTATGTTTACAAACCATTACTTAACTCTTAAAGAACCACCAATAGTTTCCTATATCATTTATATTATGTTGCATGTGCATTATTTTATTTGTCACCTTTCACAGCATAAATTAAAATTTTTAACCCCTTAAAGTTAAAAGTTTAACCGTTTAGGTCTCTGTTCATTATTATTTTTACTCCTGAAATATCACTACTATTTTGATCAATAAAAAAATATATCACAACTATGATAATATGTATAATTAACTACGTTTTAGTTGAATTTATGAACTGTTACAATTGACCCCGTAAGTGGGGACAATTGTAACAAATGCACTACTGTCAAAAATTGTTAATAACTAATATAATAACATTTAAGATAACGTATTTATTTTTTTTCTCGTAGAGGATAGTCTACTTTACTCGTCGGTCAATTAATACTAATAATATATTGGATTTTTTGTTAGTTAAAAATAGTTAAGTAAAAAATGTTACAATTGACCCCACTCTCCCCTATGTTTAAAGCAATTATATACCACTACGGATACAGATGATTTAAAATAAATTTCTTAGCATATTCTATAATTACGAAGAGTTGGAGATCAGCAGCGAGCAGAAGATGGAATTCCTTTGTGAAAAATATTGTACAGTACCAATCTAGTCAGGCTCGTGTTTGAATGAAATAAAAATAAGCAATGGAGAAGAAACAATGTGCAAAATACAAATATTACATTCAAATCTCTACAGCGGTCATTTTAACCGCAAGAGGTCATTCTAAGAAAATCGTCAATTTATGCGCTCATTATATATTCTGACAAAATATTACTTTAATACTTTTGAAGGTCTCAAACAGTCACGTAAATCAAGTAAGCTGGTGTAATTACTTTAATTCTTAGCGCCTCCCAAATTTGTTTTGTGATCAAAATGACCGCTTCGATCGCTCGAGTGATAAAAAGATAAAATTATCTATTTTATAAATAACTTTGTCTATTTTCTTAATAGAGAATTTTAAGTTTTTCATATTTTTCAATGCCCATTTCAAGCCTTGTCCATTCTCTTCAAAACTAACCGAGGAAAATATAATTTAAAAGTCGTCACAGTTAAAAAAGAAAAAATAAATAATTTTTCATGACTTACTCAACCAAGTAAAATAATCTATTTTGTTTACAAAACATACATAGAGCTTCATATACGCAAGCAATTTATTTTCCATTTTAGTTCTTACTTAAAATACACTTGAAATAAACTATTCACATTCCAGTTCCTTTTAGAAAAATTTAAATTCCCCCAAGATAGCAAAAAAATCTGGAGTTTTAAATAACTATTTGCTGACTCGATTGATAAAAATATAAAAAGTAATATTTCTTTTATGAAATACTATATTCTAAACATTTATAAAAGCCGAAGATCTAGCATAAAACCTCAAGTGTTTCAATGAAAAATATTACAAATGTTACAAAATATGTTTTAGAAAAAAGAAGCATTTTATCTTAACCGTCATTCAAGATATCTAAAATTTTTCTATCTTCAATGTTAAAGATTATTTATTCCAAAATGTATTTGATTCTTTTTTAAAACATATATCCCCGTATTAGCATTTGAAAGTTACAACAAATGGAAAATATATTTTTATAAGTGCTTTCGTCGTGTAATAAATTCTGTATTATTTAAAAACTCAGAATGAATTCAGAAAGCATGAAACTATAATTTAAGGTTATATAGTAATGTAAATATTTTTTGTCGAATTTTGTTTCTTCATAACGTAATAAAATGTCGAGCTTTCCGCTAAATATATATTTATTAACAATAAATCTTAATAATTATTATTTACTTTCACAGCCAATTGAGAAGACTTGCATACATAAATTAAATATTTGGTTTTTGTAAATAATTTGATACACTGTTATATTTTAAACTACTCTGTAATAAACTCAGAATCAAAATAAGGTTAGAAATTTTAGAGTGTAATTCCCGTAGAATCCATTTTTACCGTATAATTTTATACCGTAATTAAAGTAATATTTGCTAAATTAGTGCGATTTAGTGATTTTACAGTAAATATTATTTACACATATAAAAGCTACGGTACCTCAGATTTTTTGTATGGTATCTCAGATTTTTATTCAGATTTTACGGTATCTCAGACTTTAAAATTTTACTGTAAAAAGTACCGGCATCCTAAGTGTCGGTGTTTTACACTGTAACCAGCAGAATTCTAAATTTTTTATATATACCATTTTTAATCTCAGTTAAATGTCAATTAGCATTCCAACTATTTAATAACTAGCCTTGGTTTTGTGAAGGATCTTCCACAAATTAAATCCACAAAAAGAAAAAGGATTTTCCACAAATTAATTCGATAAAAAATAAAAAAAATTAAAAAAATGTGTTTCTTTCTCTTTTCAAAATCTCCTTTAATTTGATTTTCGAACGTCTTCTAATAACGGTATAAGCTTTATACATTAAAACAGTACATGAAATTTTATTATTACTTGAAACTTTCTTTAAAGTTAAATAGTAAAAGTAGTTATATAAAAACTATTTATCTCACTAGTTATCTTATCAGATCATGTATAACTAGTCATATTAACTGACTGGCAACTAATTACCTTTATATAAATGATTTATTATGTATTACTTTATTCAATAAAATAAATTAATAAAGCTTTTAATTAATATTTTTTCCTGTTACAAACAACTTTTACTTAGACATTAATTATAATATAGAATGAGTTGGCAATCTAGTAAATTTCTATACAAATTGTGAGTGTCGAACATTAAAAAGCGTGAGGTTTCATTCATACATCAATTATTATGGCAGCTTCTAGCTATATTTATTTAGAATCAAAAAGGGCATTTACAGTAACCCTTTTTAAGAACTTAACAGTGCAAAGACATTTTCTTTTAAAACAAAAAGTTGTTACCAAATCTACTATATTTTACCAAGAGAGAAAAAAATTATGTTTCAATTATAGTTCAATATAACATTTCTAGTTAAAAAAAAGTCAATTTTATTTAATAAAACTAAAATATACAGTATTTAAACCATTCATTTGGTAATTTTTTCATTTATAAGGAAACAGCATTGCCGACTTTCTGGTTTTCAAAATTATAGTTCTTATTACCACACATTTAGTAAAAAATACGAAACTGAAAAGTATATTTTATAGAATAAATGGTTTTGCTCTAAGGTATCATGATAAAATAACCCATTTTTATCACATATTATAAAGTCATATTTTCTTGTTAATTTTACCAAAATCATTACCAAGAAACTTCAATAAGAATTACCGAGCTTTTTGGTGTATCCAAAGAATCAGAAACAAGATAAATTTCATCATATTTTTGTAGTTTGACCATACTTTTTCTTATCAGTTTAAGCAATAATTAAATTATATTTACCAATGCTTTATCTTTTCTTTTATTGGGGGTAGAAAAAAGACATTGCAGCAGGAGATTAGCAGTAAACAAAGTCTTAACTATATAATCAATTATCTGTTAGATAATCAATTAACTATTACTTTTATAACCCAAAACTGTAAACGTGTTTCTCATTTTGACATAATCACCTATCTTATTGATTAAACTAAAACTGTTTACAACTTCATTAATTTGAATGTCATTCATGTAAAGGTCTACATTCCCAAATTACAGATTTTTCTACATGAAATGACAGCAAATGAATTCTTGTACTTTTGGTTGTATTAAAATTGTCAAAGATTTTTTCACCATATTATGTTTCAAAACTATCTTATTTACCTTTTTTTCTAAATCGTATTTGGGAGAAAAATTTTAAAGAATTGATATTATTTTTTATTTTTGTTTTTATTAAATCGTTTTTATTCCTGAGAGTGTGGAATATTGAAATCGCAATTTCGACCACCTTTTGAGCAATTAGAGCACTCAAATTTCTACCGAAGCTTTATGCTTGATGACAATGTGTATTTAAGGGGGAACTCAACACAGAACATTTTTCAAAACAATGAAGAAAACAATTATTGCCTTTTTCGATAGTTTATCCATCTATGATTAGTGTACCAAAATATTAAATTGGTTTTGCTAAAAATGAAAAATTTACAGCACAATATGTCGAGTGCGATGCATGTTGCGATGTGACCTGTATGAACAAGTGAATCCTCAAATAATATCGAATCATTTTAACTATTTTATTGAAATAATTTGTTTAAATTATTTAAGAAAAAGAATAAATGGTACTTTCAACATAAAATACTTCAAATTGCATAAAATACTTCCTTTTTTTTTATTCACATAATCATCTGAAAGGCATATTTCTTGGCCACTCTTTCAGGGGCACCATATTAGGTGAGCCAACGTTGCTTCTACCGTAAGGACAAATAGCACAGAGAATGAAAGAACATCCATGCTTTCCCCGGGAATCGAACCCAGAACCTTTCTGATGCAAAGCCTATTCCCTGATCCCTTTTCAGCCGGTCAGTGCTGTATGAAGATTGTAAAGAATTATTGGCAGTCTTGGAACAATTAGAAAAAAAATGTAGACAAGATAACTATCGAATTTCCACTGTTAATTCTAAAAACGTTTGAGGCGTCACAAAGGGGTAGATAGACAAGAAAAAGGGTCACACTAACACTCAAGACTGCTAAAAATGACGGAGAATAATCATCCAGTGGATGCATTATAGTAAGTTGCAAAAATTTTACATATTTATTTGTATTATTTATCATAAAACTTAAATGCAATGCTCTCAATACTATGTTTGGCTTATATGCTGCATCTCTAACTACAGTAATTTTCAACCGATTTACTTCAAATTTTGACGCAATGTTCACAATATAATTTTTGTTGCAGGTAGAGAGTTTTTTAATTGGGTTGACTGGTTTTGAGTAATCCACTTTTTAGTGGATTACTCAAAACCAGTCAACCCAACCAGTGCAACTTATTTTATGTCACTCTTTGATTTTTTTTTTATTAACGCCGCCATTTTATGGAGAGGAAAATTATTTTTTAAAAATCCTAACTGCAACAAAAATTACATTCACGTAGTTTAAAATAATCTAACTGGAATCAAATTTGGATGATTTTTTTCAACTTATAAGTACGGTAGGTTGTGGATGATTTAAAAAAGCAACTTAAAAATATCGTGTAATAAAAACACTAATATCCATATTTTTGTATTTGCACATGAGGAAACGAAGAATAAAATAAGTTAAATAAGATTTTTAAAAAAATTATTAAGTCAAAATTATCACAATCGTTACAAAATTCATTGAAAAAATCCATTTTTTTTCCCATTGGCAAAATAGGTGTTGTTTTGGATTTGATTGCGTGCGCACCTTATTTGGACATCATCACACTTTTCAACTGTGTTCGAGAGTAATAGTAAACAGTGCACATGCGTCGTCATTGCATGCGTTACTATGGCAACCGCTGCTGTTTGATAATTTTTTTTAGAAGTCTTTTTTTTTTTAAATATTGTTTTAAGTTAAAACTTTAAAATGAACTGAACAACTTCAATCAATTTCAAAACCATAATCTCCAAAGTAGAATTGCAGAACTCATAAAAAATCAGGCTAACATAAGCATCAATAAAAATCGACACAGCATGACCAAATAATAGAAAGTAGACGATAATTTTGGAATTTCTTGGAGTCGAATGCTTTCGTTTAATTTCCCCAGCGAATATTTCTAGTGATTATATGTAATGTTAATTTAAATTATTTTAATGTTCATTTTGTGATTTATTTATTATGATTACTATCTTGAAGGTGATTTTATGTGATTGAAATGTGGCATTTGTTAACGTCAGCAACTGTTCTTTCCATTCTATTTCGAGTAGGCCAAGCCCATCAAGTATCAATTCTCTTAAATGATACATTCTATATTCTTTCAGAAAGTTCTTTTTCACAAAGATTTCAATTCTTTCACCATATATTTCTTATTTAACACAAAGACAGGCACGAAATCATGTAGGACATAAACAAACTAACTAGGCATCGAAGTTGCCAGGTGCACAAAACAAAAATATATCACCGTTTACAATAAAATACATAAACAAATAATAAATCTAAGCTAAGTATAAAACGTAGATGAGGAACAATTAGATTTCAACAAATTTGAGGTGCGATACGGCACTGCATTTAATTAATTTCACATTAATTAACATTCTAACTTATGGGGAGAAACTTGACTCAATTTCAACGCGTCATTTTGCTTATTACTATCAGCTGGAGCTGACGTCATAGGTTATCCGAGATCTTCTTCTTGGAGTGCAAGTACCCGATTATCATAAATTCCGGCTTAAAATTTTTAGTTTCAGCTGATTTCATTAATTTCCTTAATATAAATTTTCCTATTAAAAAAAGAACAAAAAAATTAAAATTTGGTTAAACATATCTAGTCGATACATATCCAATCGATTTAATTAAGCATATTTAATATATTTCCCAAATTTTGAAAAATTAAATGGAATGTATGCCCTAGTATAAATGCTTAACCAGCAGAATGAAGCCATTTCTTTGACTTTGTAACTCACTTATTGAAAACATAAATGAAGTTTAAATTAAAATTAAAGTTTCGTCAACAAAATAATAAAAAATGACAAACATGTCAATACAATTATTTGGCTTGCAATAAATTTAAATGAGTTTATTTTTAAGAATCAAGAAAAAATTTCATTTAAAAAGCTTTTATAGTCTGTTTATTAAATTAAAGTGAATAAGAAGTGAAGCTAGAAGTTTACTATTCAATTCATAAAAAATTAATTAATGAAAGCATTTTGTTTGCAAAGCATTTTATTATAAATTCTCGTGTATTAATAGAATCGATTCTATTCCTATTTTTAAATTAAAGGTCTTCAAGTGCTGTAAGTATTTAATCTTAAATTATTCAAATCTATTGAAAATTCTTCATCCATTAAATAAATCGCAGTGCCTCTTCGAGAAAGGAACGCTGTTACCATTCTAAAAGACGGTTTTAATTCTTTGCCTAATTTCTGAGAAAAATTCTGAGAAGAAAACGTTTCTCGTAAATTAAATGTTAAAACCTATTCATTGAAATTCTCTCTCAAATTTGCACTAAAATCACGGATGAGAGCACATCTTTTATGCCACTTACATCTTTAAAATCGTCTCTGTTTCAGAAAGTTCTGAATAAATCAATTTCTCTTTATATACCGTTTCTGACTACCACGCATTTAGGTATTCATTTAATAATATTAAATACCGATAATATTTTAGTCTTTTTCTATTAGTCATGATGAAAATTCAATCAAGTTATGTTTTCTTTTATCTTTTATACCGCCCAATATATTGATATTTTCGCTGAGGCTTTTCATCGCTGATATATTGTCAACGCTGCTCATAAAGAAGGTGGATTTTATTCTGTGAACTCAATTAAAGTTGAAGCCAAGAGAATACGATTGGGGGTAAAAATAAAAAATGAAGAAAAAAAAACACATTTGTTTGTAGCCGTTGCTGTAGCAGCAAGTAACATATCGGAAGCTCTGATTGTGTATTGATTAGAGACTGGTAAGAACAAAAATTGGTGAGAGTTCTAAGTAATCGCTTGAAATTTTCGTATCGCAATATAACATAATTTATGCATGAAAAATTATTGTGTTAATAATAATTATTGTGCATAAAACATAACAGAAAAAATATTTTCTGAAATCGATTTTCGCAAGGCTAGCTGATGTAGTTTATAATTTTCGCGTGTTCTAAAATTCTTACACAGTGGCTTGTATAACCACCTGACCACAAAGTAGCACGAAAAAATCATTTGAAATTTAATGTTTTATCTAAACTTATATTCTTACAAAATTCTTCGAAATACGCCACTTACCAAACTAAATATGCCGATTATATTTTTATGTTTTTCATCACCATGTAACGTAAATGGGGGTCAGTTTTATCACAAAGTCCTCCACGAAGACTTGTTTCTTATCATGATTAATACAGAAGAATCTTTTGCATTATTTTTGCAAGCCTAGTACACACGGAGAAAAGAAATTGCGGTAAAATTTCCGTATTGTTCCGTAATATACGGCACGTCTGATAAAAAAAATCAGAATTGTGGTTAATAAAACTAGAATTATATGGTGTTTAAACCAAACGGTACGATGGAATATAATATACAGAATTTATCATATTGTAATTTTTTTTATTTATATGGTAAATGTTTACCGGAATTTCTGGTTTTCAGAATTATAGTTTTTACTACCACAGATTTAGTAAAAGATACAGATAAGAATAAGAACTGAAAAGTAAATCTAACCAAAATTTTTATGCCATGCTAAGATAAAATAATAAAATAACCAAATTTTATCATATTTTATAAAATCATATTTTATTGTTATGAATAAAACAGGAAAATCGAAAGAAACTGATGAATACCTTAGTCCCCGAAACTGTCCGCCTAACATGGATTAGGGTTACTTAATCTCGATGACTATAATTTGTTAAAAAAAATATTCACTTAATTCTTTTTAAGCTTACAACTGATTCTATTTCCTTATTAATTTAAATTTAGTCAATTTTACAACTGTTTTTCATTATCTTTAGACTTATAACATTATTTTTAAATTTTTTTCAATTCAGGAAACATTACTACACTTATCGGATACATATTTCAATGAAAACCCATTTTGACGCCTTTTGTAATAAAAAAAAATAATGCGTGGAGTCCCTCCGCGAGGAAGAAGTGAAACTTCGTAATGTGGGAATGAAAATAGGAAGGGGTAGAATTGAATTTTAGTGAAATCATATTGTTTCTTTTAAGACAAACTTTATTAACATTGCTTACAATTCACAATTGATTGCATCTTTTAATTATCATTTTCGAGTGGAGAAATATCCAAATCTATAACATTTACAATGGGATTATGATAACTAAAGTAGGATACAAAATGTTTGAGTTCTATTTTTTTCAATATTTCTTGCAAAAACTGCATCAATGGTAGTTCCCTCTTTGGTTGTTGGATCATTCCTACCATTTATCATTTCCAATCCAAATTTATCTTTAAGGAAGGTTAATATTAAAATCTCCAGCAAGGAACACTTGCCGCTCGTTGCCATGGTAGCGTTAAACGTTTAACGCAACCTTGTTGGAAGTCGCATTAGAAGTTTCACTTCAAAAAAAAATATTCAATCATAAATGTCTTTTTCTGGAATCTACTCTTTCTATAAACGTCTTGCAGCTATGATATAACAAAATCAGGAAAATTAGTATAAAGAAATTCATTGCAATTTTGTTATTTTATTATATTCGTTTATGATTCGATTATTTCATTATCGACTTTGAAACTTTTATTTCTCAATCTAGTTTGGTTGGATGATTGGAAGGCTTGCATTTCAATTTAATGCCCAACAATAAATATATTTTGCATAGTTCCTTAACATAAAAAAAAGAATTGCAAGTAGAAACGATCCTTGTTAAATCAAAAATAAATAAATAAAACTTTATTTCGAATTTCAAATATGCACAAACACTCAATTCATCCTAAAAATAGGAACTTTACCAACTCATACACATCAAACATGCTATTTCCCTTTTTCTTGCCAAAGAAATGAATGGGTGTGCCCGCCAAAGCAAACGCAGGGGTGCTGCTATTTGATCAACCCTTTCTTGTCCGCCCTTCCTTTTTCTCTTTTCTCGTTATCTGTTGACAGGGGCACTGGTCCTGCGCCCAAAAAGAGTTGACATTCTTGAAACACCCACTAGTAACTTAGCGTGTACTTTAGTTTGTTTTTCACTTTCGTGTGTTCGACATTGCTTATTTGTTGGAATATATTTATTCTTTTCATTATCTGTAACAAAATTTGGTGCCAAAAAAGTAATATTTATTACGCCATAACTCGTCGTAACTTATGTCGTGAAAGATTAACTTATTATACAGATTTAGATATTTTTTTAAAATTTAATTTATTTTTATGTTTTTATGAATTAAGAAATTTAATAATGGTTTTTAAAGGAAGGAAACAAATATCGCGATCATAAATAATGATTGAATCACTTTAATGAGTAAACATTGTGGAATCATGAGCAAAACTTATAAGCACATTCTAAAATACGAGTAATTAAAAATATTTAAAGTAGTTTTCTTTTATATATAAAAATATTAAATTTTATTCCTCTAAGTGAATTTATATTATTAAATGCGAATTTAGACTAATCTTTAATACTTATCAAAAGATCGGATTAACTAGATTTAGTATCACTGGGAATCGAAAACGATTATATTGATTATGGTCAACATATGATGCTCAAGATTTACTCCAACCAGCCAATTTTTCAGATGAAAAAAACCATTAGTTTAAAACCAGTTATTTTTATTTCAATAAACTTTGGCTTTAGAATATTTAACTATAAGCGAAATAACGTTGTGTCAAATAGCTTTCAAAATATATATATATATATATATATTTCTTTTTTTTTTTAATGGCGGGCACTTGGAGCTATTGTCCATTGGCCACAGAAAGTGCCAGAACTGCTAATTCTCTTTTCGTTACCCAGTGGGCACCTGTGGCGAAGCCACGGCGGTGGAACAGCGTCGCCCACGTCACACTACCACAACCCGTTTATAGGGCGGGTCACATTCACACACAAAGGAGAAAGGACATAGAACACAGATAGAGGGAAAGAAACATCCATGCCTTGCCCGGGATTCGAACCCAGAACCTTTCTGATGCAAGGACAGTTCCCTGCCCCCTACACAGACTGGTCGGCGCTTTCAAAATATTGGGAGTGCAAATTAGTTCCGTCCGTTTTCAAACGATGGCTCTGGCTGTTATGAATGTTTCATATTGATAGCTGGTTTTGGTGGTTTCAGAGAGGTTAGACATCTGTCAATAATATTCAGTTTATATCACTTTGAGTTTCATACAAAAACCCTGTTTTTCACTTTGTTGAATATTTCAAATTTTGTGGTAACTAAGCAGCATTTGCGGGAAGTTTAATGCTTTTGCTTTAATTGGAAGAAAAGTACAAGTGAAGTGCTTGTAGAAGTTTATGGTGACAATGATTCAACTGATAAATCATGTAGAATGGTTTCGACGTTTCAAGAATGGTGAATGGTGTTGTATACTATGAGCTGTTACAACCAGGCGATTCCAATACAGGCGATCGGTATAGGCTACAATCGATTCCTTTGAGCCGTGCATTACGAGAAAAACGGTCGGAATACGAGCAAAGACATAACAAAGTTATTCTTCTGCATGATTAACGGTCAGCCTCATGCCGCAAAAGTCGTAAAAGTTTTTTTTTTGGAAGCGCTCAACTGGGATATTTTACCTCACCCGCAGTATTTGCCGGACATTTCTCCTTCCGATTACTGGTAGTTCCAACAGATGCAGCATGATTTGACTGATCACCGGTTCACTTTGTGGCAGAAATCGAAAATTAGCTCCTAACTTGGATCGCCTCAAGAGACGAGACATTTTTCCGAGACGCAATTCGAAAATTGCCTGGGCTGTGGGAAAAAGAAGTAGTGATGGACATTACTTTGATTAATCTGTTCAATCATTTTGTTCTGAAATAAATACATTTTTGACCACAAAAAAACAGGCCGAACTAATTTGTACTCCAAATATTGTACTACTTCGGTGATATCGACTTAGACCAACCTAAGTGATTTTATATATGTTTACTTGACATAGTCTATCAAAGAATAAAATAAGCATTAAAAAAACGAACCATAAACTCCCAGTGAAAATCGTTTTAATTAAGCTGGGAACTAGTGGTGCCTTTCAGATGATTATTCCTAAAAGGAAAAAATCGTTTTAAAAAATGCCGAAACGACTAAATGAAATACCACAAAATATTTTTTAAGTTTGGGGATTAAGACTGCCTCTTGCACTTTCTGTCTGAATTTCAGTACTCTAACACAAAATGTTCTAGAGTTAAAAGAGAGACATACACAGGCACACAAGGTCTTTATTTTATTATTACCGATAAAATTGTTCTTATTGTTTAAATAAAAATTTTATATTGTCTTTAATGTTCACTTGAAATTTTATTACAATTATATGAAACAATTGCTTATGTTTAATGAATATCTTTTTCGGCCAGGCATTTTTGTTACTACTCGACTACAAATGAGCTCTAATAACCGGTGATGTGAAATTTCAAAGAAAAAATCACGATTGTTTACTTGACAACTGAGAGCGCTTGCTTCTGATATAGATGAAACGTGTTTTTTTATTCAGCTAATGGTGATGGTCAGATTCTTTGTGCTTCTTTTCTTGCCTGTATGCGTTGAAAACAACGGTAGTTGTATATGTAATAAACGAACATGCTTTATGTCTAATTGAGCTAATCACGAGAAGTTTCAGTTAATTTCCACCCCATTTAACGCAAATGCAGGTTAGTTTCTTTAAAAGCATTCCAAGTAGAAGAATTCACTTAAATTATTAAATTCACAAATCTTTCGTAATATAAATAAGTTTTGAGATGGCACGAAAATGGAGTTGAATGCATCAAGTACACATTCACAATATGCATCAACTATTCATCACTCAACAAGATAAAATTAAATTCTTTAGAGCTAAAAACAATTAATTTTCGAATTGCATGCAATTCGAACTGAAAAGGTCAGTATTTTCTCGAACATTCGAATTAAGCTTTTTTCAGGGAAAACTCATTTTTTAGATTGAATTACAGACTAAAGTTTACAACAGCTTCTTTTTGCACATGTAAAGTAAATAAAACGAGAACTTCAACCTTGCATGCACCCATATAAACACAAACCATATAAAGAGCAAAATATCGGCTTTCGAAATTTCGCTCTAACTTCATTCCCTTATGCTTTTCATCTTCTAATTCCCATCTAGTCTTCTCCTCTTTAAGAAGAAACGTTAACCTAAGTTTCCCTCGACGAAATAAGAAGCAAACCTTGTAGCAGCTCGATTCTCACGAGTAAAAATACGTCATACTAAAATATTAATGCTATTTAAAATAAAAATTTTGTTACATGGGTAATTTGGATACCGCAAAACTAGAAAAAATTTAAAAATCTGCATCTATTTTTCGAAAGGTTTCTGCCTTCTTAGGATAACCCCCAAATGGCAAGATAAGAAAAGAATTAAAATGTTTAAGTTAGTTTCTGTTTTTTCTACAAAACTTTCTATTTTAAATTGAATGGTCTGTCGATGAAATAATCCTCTCGACGAAATGACCTAAACAAAAAAATAGTCGGTGGGCGAAGTGGTGTCGATGAAATGGTCAATCGATGAAATCATTATCACTAAAATGAACACGACCCAAATGTATTTGCTATTTTAAAGTAAGAAGATAGCCTGGTCGGTAGGGCACTGGGTCCATGTTCGAGAGTTCGTGGGTTTAAACCCCGCCGGCTGAAGACTCCCCGTGTAGTAAATGGGACTGGTGCACGTTAAATCTGTCGAGTCTCAAAGTCCTCCCTGTTCCCATAACAAATCAATACCTCTGGGGGCAATGGATTGGAGATCGATCGTTCTCTGATTCAGGTCAAACATTACGATCTGTGGATGAATGAATGGGTCCGCCCTATAAACAGGTATGACGTCTGTGTGACTGAAGACGAATTCTTGGTCGTAGATGGCGGCACTGAAAAACAAGAAACGCACGCTCTGCCTTAAATTTGCTCGGTTTACTAGTGTGGCAAGTGACATTAGAAACAACAACAAGTAAAAAGCTATTATCCTGTATTTTCAATATTCTTGTCCATTTTAGGGAAAAGCAATTGATATGTACACACTTGCCCGGTATTCCCAACACTATTGTGTTTTAAGATGAATAGCTAATGACTGCTATTCTCTTCACTGTTGTTTTTTGTAAGGTTAAGAACTACTGTTCTGTATTTTTTATGCTGACACTTTTCCTACTCTATCGTAGAATTTTTAGAAACTATTCACAGAATAATTTTCAAATTAATCTCGTTTTAATTTCTACGGCATCAAAAGTGCAACTTTTAATAAGCATTTATGTTTCGTGCATGCGTATCAGCGACATTTCGGAGCATCAGTTGCTGAAGAAATTATGAATCCAAAAACATATTTCATGACAAACCTTTTTTTTTTTCTTTCTAGAATTTTGTTAGTCTCAACAGCAATATAAATGCAAACAGCGATATTGTTACTCACATAATCACTCGCTTCCAAATACAATCATCGGCACAAATAAAATCTGAAGATCGTTGCCCTCCAGGAAATTGGAAGGCGGTAAATATTTCCTGGAATATTCAAATCATGTTTATTCCAGAGAAAACTCATTTTCTAGACTTGAAATTTACAGCAGGCTTCTTATTACTCAAAAATAAATAAATAAAACGCGAACTTCAACCTTGCATGCACCCATATAAACACGTACCACATAAAGAGCGATATATCGGCTCTCGAAATTTCTCTCTAACTTCATTTCCTTGTGCTTTTCGAATCCCCTTCTATAGCTGTCTTACCTTGAAGAAGAAACTCCAGCCAAATCTTCCCTCAACCAACTAAAAATCAGAACATAGCCGTAGCATCTCGATTCTCAAGAGTGAAAATACGTCATACTAAACATTCGGCATTTTAAAATTCAACGTCGCATCGCTGCTATGAATAATGCATGACAGAATGGAGGATCGGCTTAAATTTAAGTGTGGATCGGGATTCTTTCTTCTTTGCCAAGCTAACGCTTCCCTCCTTTACCTCAGCACGTTTTTCTTTCTTTTTAAAAAAAAAAAAAACTTAGCAGTAGGACCTATATCTTGCCTAGCACAAAATCAGGATTGGGCTCTACAAATCCCCTCAGAACGTGTGAACTAATACGAACCAATTCGGTTTGCCGAGTTGAAAAGATGGATACGTTTCTGCGTTTCTTTATTTAAGAGTTTTCAAACTTGAAACCGGTGCTTGGAGAGTCTTTTGTTAGTGTGAAAACTAATTTTTTATATTTTCGTATTGTTAGTGCTCTGATTCGATAGACATTTATAGATGAATTTGTATTTGCTTTGAAGAAAACTCAAATTTAAATGACTAAATCAGCACGAGTTTTAACATTTTGGAAGCCGTATCCAAGTATTTAAATCCCATTGTTAATCATGAATTATACCGCCATTACCGTATAAATTGGACACAAAAGTTTAAGTTTTTTGAAAAGTCCCTATGCCATCCAATCTCTACGACGCACTGTGGAACAAAAATCATCACATCAATCAGTTATAAGATGGAAAAAAAAATCTCAATATGGTTTTTTGTAGTAAAATGTCCAAGGAATATGACGGTGTATTTTTTTTTTTTTGGTTTATTAATGGAAATGGCAATTAAATAGAAACAAAGTTGAAATAAAGAAAAATTAAATTTTTCAGTTAAATTTTTATTAATATGATAAATCCTTATAGTAAATAAAAATATTAGAACTATGCATGATTTATACATAATTCATGATTATGTATTTTTAAGATACATATGAATTCATTATTTTATATAAATACTATTAAAACCAGAGCCATTTCCCTATTTCTGCCCTGTACAATGAAATTGTAACTTTAGGGTGCTCTATAAGAAAAGCCTTACGTTGCCGAGGTAAAAAAAAATACATTTATACATTTGTTTGGTATATATACTCAAGAACTAAAAAAAAAATTGCTGCGAATATTTGCGAATTTGGTTGATATATCGATTTTTATAGTTCGTGTCATTTTTATAATAATGATAAATTTAATGAAATAATTATAAAAATAAACTTGAGATTATTATTTTTGTTATAACATTTTCAAAATTTTTTATATCTAGCAAAATAGATTCATTATTTTTTTAAATTCGATAATCGAATTTGTAATTAACAATCTTAAATATTTTGATTCAATTTATTTAGTTTAAATTTGTTTTGATAAATATTTGCAATTTTACATCCATTATTTTATTTATTAAAATTATTAACCACAAATTTGTAATCAAAGATCTCAAAAACTACTAGTTAATAATTTTTATTATTTATTTACAATTTTTTCAATAATCATCCGCCATTTTGGATCCGCCATTTTGTTTCTTTGAAATTTCGACTTCATATTTGAAATCAGCGACCCGCAAAACCTACGGGTGATCAATTTTTAGAACATTGAAGTTAATTTTCTAATTTTGGCCGCATTTTTCCGATTTTGTCCCACTGTGAAACGCCCTTATAATCAACTTCTGTGACGGTGATGAGCGTGTTAGAAAATACTTTACCTCTTTAACCAAAACAATTCATGTTTTTCAATAAAAATTAAAGATACTTTACAGATTTCAGATAATAAATGTACTTAAAATCGTTACTTTTTACAAGTAATTTTACAAATTTTTTTAAAGCTATTATATCAATAAAGTTTTGTTTAAGCAATGTCCTAAGAGAAGTCTAAAAAAGAAAACGAAAAACAGCTTCCCGTAATATTAGAACTATAGTGACACTTGTAATGCGCCAAGGTTTAGCCGTCGTAGAATCTAAAAATATGTTCTTTTACTTGTTGCATTCCAAATATAACATTTGATTAAGACAAGGCAAAATATGTTCCTTGAAGAAAAAATCTAGTAAATAGAATCACCACTGACATTTTGAATATTTTTTGATGATAAAAACCGAAATGAGTCCCCTTTATTAAAATTTGTAATGAAACAGTTTTAATAATTTGAACTTTCTAGAGAGTGTTTAATGTAATAAAGAATCTGCAAAATCTGCTGATCCAGAATTTTCATTGATATGTACTCATTTGATAATTGAGTTTAATCATACATGCCTTTAAGCAAACTTCATTGTCAAAAATTTTATTTTATAGCCGTCTTTGAACAGTCGACCCAATTTCGGGGGACTTTCTGAAGCAAGTAACTCGCATTTGCGTTACATGTCGAGGAAAACCACGAAAACCTCCCATGGTAAGTTAGTCAATGAAGGCCCTATATAGGCCATTCTATGACCAATACTAGAAAATATTGACATACCATTATTGGTCTCCTAGTCCATGCTCTTATGGGCCCCATATTGAGCCAATTTCGCGCCCAACTGGGGCCAAGGTTATAATGTTGATAGGGACTATTCGATCTTACCCCACTCTCCCTCATAAAATTATATTCGAGAAAATTCTGAGGACGATAAAAAATTTCTCAATTAGAGCTTGCGATACAATAATTATAATTGATAATAGTTAATCCTCGTTATAATTTTGCATTTATTATAGTCATCATGTATTTCGAGTTCAATTTGCAAAAAAAAGGAAAGCAAAAATCATTTAAAAAGATAATTATATTCTTTGGGAATCTTTTTGAATGAAGTTTATACGGATATAAAGAATTCATAAGATGTTAAGTATCAAATTCATTCATCAATAAGCTGTCAAAAATTTCACTCAATAGTCAACTCGAACCTGAAATAGGAGAACAGAGCGAACAGAATTGGAAATAGAGGAAAGCCTGAAAACTATCACACTGAATAACAACAGTGCCATAATATTAATCTTGTTCACAGTTGATGCATTTCCATACAAGTTACAGAAACGCTGTTTTACTGTTAATATATTCACGCAGAAATTCAATAAATCATTATAATTTGCCTCAGTAAATGCTACAATTGTTATACTTGCTTTAATTTTTAGAATTGAATTGAATAGTTGCGGCTACTGCAAATGAATTTATAACTACATTAGTTGTTTAAATTTTTTCAGTAGCAATGCTTGTTAAGTTAATTATTTAAACTGCAATAATTTCCTTGTTCCAACTTCGTTAAAGTAACATAATTTTAGAATTATTAAATTAGCTTTAATTGCTTTAATTACATCTAAACTTAAAACTACCTTAATATTATTGATCCCTCCAATAATTTGTTATTTCGATTGTTTTAATTGTTCCAGTTGCTTCATTATCATGAGTTACTATATTTGTTTTGCAATATAGTTACAGTTATTATATATATATATATATATATATATATATATATATATATATATATATATATATATATATATATATATATATATATATATATCCTAACTACGTTCAACTGTTCGATAATTATTACTAATGTGCTGAAGACTGTCGTTACTGTGAAATAAAATATTAGTTAAATAGAATAAATCTAGTTCTCTGAGTTCTCAATGAAAAAAGCAATATTTTTCCGATGTCTTAACTTTTTTTTCTTCGATTTAGCGAATGCCTTGAGTGCTATATCTATTATTAAAGCACTTTAAACAGCAAAAAATAAAATACTTATTCTTCCTCAAATACCCAAACTTGCAAATACTCGATATCAAATTATTATTCCTCGTCGATTCTGTTTGTTTGTTTTTGTTTGTTTTTTCAAAAGTTAAAACATAAAAATAGCATTACCGAAATTATGAATGCAAAGAAGAAGAAAAAGAAAAACAATAAACATCATGACTAGTTAAAAGCATTATCTTCCTACTTATTTCTCAAAACTTTAAAAAGTCCATATCCATCTAGACAATTCCATTCTTCAAAATGCACTTTAATACCCTCTTCCAGACAACAAACAGGCTCATATTTCAAGATTCTTCAAATGCTATGTTTCTCTATTACCTCCTAGCATTCGATGCATTTCTTTAAAAGAAAATAAAGAACACAAAAATAACCGTTTTTGCATCGTTCTAAAAAGAAAATTTCTTTAGAGAATGGAATATTGCGCAAAGAAAAATAAATGAAGTCTTTTTAACTGCCCATTTAAAAAGCTTGAATGAGTCAAAGTGCAGGGGACAATATCTAAGGACCCCCTGTACAAGTACTCCCTAACCCCTAAGGAGCATAAATAGCAATTGCCGCCACATATAAAAGCCTCAAATGTTCCCAGAACCATAACCCCATCGGTAAAGCAATGGATGTAATCAGCGGCTAAGTGCTTTTCGGTGCTTATACCACCATTAAAAACACTTCCGTCTTTTGTAAGATTCCCGAAATACTTGGTGGATGCCATATTCGACCACGTCGTCATAAATTTCGATATATGACAAGAAATCGATAAAGCCTAGTAACAATCGATATGTATCAATTAAAATGAATTTCGATATCGCATCGCGGTATATTTTCCTTTCTACGAAATTCTTTCGGTTATATAAACACAGTTTCCAAAGAGATGGGTATAATTTTTGCAAGGGATTTTAAACGCATATACTAAAAGAAAAATGATGGACTGTTTAAAAGGGTAAAAGAATTTAACTGTGCATTTTTGATTTATTGTTAGCTAAGTATTATTGATTTGTAAAGCATGGATTCCCGATGAAGAGATTGTATGGCCACCTAGAGTCCCTATATCTAACGTAATTAGAGAACATACGAATAACAGTCTTTCTGGAGTCAAACTATAAAGTAAAGGAACAAAAAAAAAATTTTTTTTCTGTAGACTAAATATGTAGTGATCAACGAAAAATCTTTTTCAATCTCAAAATTATCGGTGTGCATTATTTTTTTGCTCTAAAAATTAATCTTTGCTATTCAAAGCATCATTAAGCGAAAAATATAATGCTAAATAACCTTATATCTTGTAGTATAAATAGCTTGTAAAACCTATAGTAGCTCTAGCTATACTTGACACTTTTATGAAGTTAGTTGTACTATTATATACCAAATAAACAGTTACTTTTAATGAACCGTTAGCTTACTTTCCAAAAATTCATTCATCGAAGAAAATTTTATAGCAAACGAAAAATAAATAAACGTTTTTGAGCTGAATTAGCAACTAATAATTTAAGAAACTTTTTCGTAGATTGGTGAGGTGTGTTTTCAGGCTAGTAAAATAATTACATTAAACCTAGTTTTGATTCCTGATTTTGACGCCTTGCAAGAAAGCGAGCCTCAAAATAAAAATCGAAAAACAAATGATGACAAAAACCTATGCAACTGGATTCCATTTTGGTTTTTACTTATTTTTTACTACGTATTAACCCTTTGAAGTCCTATGCTGGCTTATACACCGAAAAGCCATTACATTATGACCACCCTGCTAATAACATGTAAGACCACCTTTAGCCGTCAAAACTGTTAGCATCCGCCGTAGCATTGATTCCACAAGGTGCAGATAGGTAGTCTGAGGTATCTGGTACCAAGCTCTCAACAAATGGTCCTGCCATTCCCTCACATTGCAAGGGGGTAGCATGGCAGCACGAATTTGGTTTTCCAAGTAGGACCACAAATGCTCTATTGGACAAAGGTCAGGTGAATTTGGGGGGCAAGACATGACTTAAAAGTCACTGAAATGTTCCTGTAACCAATCCATGAAAATTCGACCCTTATGACATGGTGCATTATCCTGTTGGTAAACACCATCCCCCGCAGGAAAAACTGTTGCCATGAATGG
The DNA here is from genome assembly GCF_982258835.1 of Parasteatoda tepidariorum. Taxonomy (NCBI): domain Eukaryota; kingdom Metazoa; phylum Arthropoda; class Arachnida; order Araneae; family Theridiidae; genus Parasteatoda; species Parasteatoda tepidariorum. The sequence goes on along the minus strand of NC_141763.1, from coordinate 57,153,410 downwards.
GTGAACCCGGTCTGCAGCTATGTTCAAGTAGCTTACAGACGTCAGGGATTGTTCTATGAGGATCATGGGTCCTAATGTGCCCCATGAACATAATGTAATGGCTCTTCGGCGTATATTTTGGTATATAGATTTGTCTGTGCCGTGCTACGTCCTGCAATATCCAGCATAGAGTCGCATTATAATCTGTTATGCGAAATTACTTTTTTAATGATTCATTATTCTGTTTTAGTTGAAGTTCGCCATGTTTGATTAAAGAAATTTAGACCAGAAGAGAAAATATATATTTTTTTTAATGGACTTCAAATGATTAACTCGGCACTGTCTCTGTGATCTTGCAACCAAAATTTCGAACACTTTTCAACTAGCCATAGAGCTCAAATCAGTGCCGAATCTCGATTCTGGATGACAAGGCAAATTCGAATTGTTTCCTGACCTCTACCAGCGGAATTTGTTGCCATATTACCAACAAACGGAATCTAGTCAATGTATTTTTCAATGACTGTTAAAACTGAAAGCTGCAACTTGGATGACAGTACAAGTTTTAAAAATTTCTCGAATATTACGAGTGAATCATCAAAGAATTCATCGTCTCTCAAACTTTCGTCTTCGTTTTGAGTAGCTGAAAAGCTCAAAATTCAAAATTAGCTCTGTCCTTGATGCCAACCCAAGTTTCTTGCTGGTAAAAGCAAAATTAGTTGCCATTTTACTTTTACAATAAATTTTGATTTCTACCCGCTTTCAAAGGTGAGTTTTCCTACGTTTGCATTTTAAGTCTGGCAAAAGTAATATTATTTTCTACTTTTTTTAAAAACAATGCATTGTTTTTAATTTTTAAAAAAATTTTATTTCACTATTTATTTATCATTTAAAAATTTTAAAAAATCAAAGTAATAGCTTCTTGGAAATAGAAATGTGCTTAATATAACGAGTATGCACCAATTATAATCACAACTTCTTTTATATTCTTAAACAAATAAAAAAAATTAGAATATGTATTGATCTTAGACTAAAAATAGGATTAGAAAAGTTTCACCGTACAAATATCACAAAATTGCATCTAAATGTGGTGTTAAATGGATGTTTTTTAATTAAGTAATAGATCAACATTTAGTCAGTCTTGCATGAGGGAAAATTACAAAACAGCAATAATTACACTTTCTTTAAGTAATCCTTCATCTTACAGTACACGTGTTGAATGATAATCGCTTGTTACAGAGTTTACCACTCTCTAGATATCACCACATTTTCTCAAGAATATTCACCATGCTTCGTGAAAAATATAAAAACAATGCGAAAATTTATTATTTATGCCGAGTGAGAAAGAGAAAAAAAGGAATGGCTCGTAAGTTGTTTTTAGTAATCTATTCAGTAGGGGTAAAATAGCTGATCTCCCCCCTCTAGCAAATGTCCGTTTTCTGTAACATCAATCATTGCCGTTTCTTACGAGTGTTTCGCGTGATGTCTAAAAGATATTGTGTATCTGGCGCAAAACCTTTTATTTACTGGTGTCTGTCTTTTCTATGAACATACTTTCTCCCACAGAGCTCTTCTTAGATGAGCACTTAGGCATCTCATTCATGAGAGACGGAGTTGAGTTGTTAGGTTTCTGCACTCTTTCTATTTTTTATGATATACATTTTGAATCAATTCGGTCGTTTTCGTTTTTCTTTAGAAATGCTTTTAACTAGAGTTACTCTAGTTGTAACAAGAAGAAGAAAAAAATTCTTTTTTTTTCTTATTTGAGAATATGTCTTTTTTTTTTTTCTAATAAACGTTTATTAAATTTTTAAAAATGGCCATTGCTATCTTTTTATTTTCGAAGTATTTAAGGTTTTATCAGTATGAAGTATGGAAAATACTTTTTTTTGTAATAATGTGCACTATTTTTAAACTTAATTGCTTAAAAAATTGTTCTTTTAGATTGCAAACATCCTTAACTTCTATTTGGAAAGTGAAAGAAGATCCCTTCCTCGACTTCCATTTTGTCGGCCAAGATGGTCTTGAAAATGAAGACTCCACAATTTCAAGACCAACGACATGATGGGGGCAATGTGTCCAGCATTGGACACGAGTCACCTTCACTTTGCAGAAAGCTGGTGCTTGTACCCATTTTATTTTATTTTAGAACCATCGTTTAACAGGCTATCCAATTTAATGAGTTTACGACTACTAATGTTCAACTCCGTAGCCTTGTAATTTTGAACCAATCAAGAAGACAAGGAAACTCCTGGATCAGTACCCCCAGAGGTATTGATTTGTTATGGGAACATGGATTACTTTGCAACTCGGCAGATTTAACGTGCATCAGTCACCATTTACTACACGGAGAGTCTTCTGCTGACTGGGATCGAACCCACGAACTCTTGAACAAGGGTGCCCTACCAACCAGGCTATCCCAACCTGCTGGTACACATTGAACTGTAACTGAGTAAACTTCACCAGAGCACAAGGAATAGGGTTCCGATTCTTCGCTATAACAGCTCAAAGCCTTAATCATTGCTCCCATTGCAGCATTTGAATATAAAGTTATAAAAGAAACTCAGTAATTTATAATATTAACTCAAATTTTTCTGAAGTTAATCAAAAAAAATTTTACATAAAAATATTACATAACAATATCCTCTTTTGTTTTTGGTACTCTAGACAAAAATGATTAATAACTTGCTTAGCAAAAACTACTCTTGTAACTATAAACTACAACGAACAAGTTCTTTCGCACGTATCGCAAATTGTGCATTTTTAAAACTTTTTTTTAAAAATTCTGAAAAAAAAAGATATTTTAAAGTTTTATTTATACGATAACTGCTGTAAATAACTGCTATGAGTTTTCAGTTTTTATGCTTTTCGGTGCCTCCTATAGGACAAAAATAAGGATACTACTGTTTCGAAACAATTTCTTTTCGCCACTTGTTTTTGGCATAAAATAGAGGCATAAAGTATGCTTTTAGTTGTAAAATATATACGTTATAAAACAAGCTTCTGTTTAGTAATGGCTAGAAAAGAAATTATAAAATGGATATACATTTTAGTTGTTTTTAGCCTCTTCCTTTTTTAGAAATCACAAATAAAAACAGTTTCGAAAAAAGTTGCCTTTAGACGATTGTTATTAGTCTAAAAACAAACTATTTACATACTTCTCCCATTTTGATGAAAATATAATCACAAAAGTGCGGCTAAAGTAGTTTTTGAATTATTGTATAAAGAAAATTATGCCCTGTAGAAATACAGAAATATTTTCACCTGAAAATTCATTAGTATTTTACCCTGAAATTGAGAAAAGATTACCAAACTAAAACAACTATGAAATAATAGTATCATTAATAACAAACAACAATTCCACCACCCTATAATCACATGATTGCTGAAAAAAGGCTCTACTTAATAAGGTACCAATACCAAAAAAATATACGATATTGTTTAGTTATCTAACTATAATATAAACACTAATAAATAAATTTTACATAGATTGAAACAAGGAAAATAATTTGAATTCATAATGATTGCAATATGCGATTATTTAATAATTGCAATATGCAATTTCGACATATCTAGACATTTTTAAAAGTTATCGACCTGTTTCAGAAAAAGCTCTTCAAACAAGTTTTTATTCTAAAAAGGAAAAATAAAAAAATAAAAACCTAAGTTGACATACAAAGCTTAAAAAGTACAAAAAAATAGCATAAAAAAGTGATGGTCGATTCGCAATTAAATCCATTTCATCGCAAATTAATGAATCGGAAGAAATTTTTTTCTACGTTTTTCACAATGTACTCTGACTTCCATCAGACTTTAAGTGACTTTTTTTTAATTCGTTTAATTTTTTTCACTTCTCGCGTTCGCAAAAAGAAAAAACTCCTGCCTCGTACAAAGCATAAGGTAACTTAATCTATTACACCGAATTAATTCATCCTTCCGGATTTTAGGGAGAGAAAAAAACAATTTCAAACGCAGGACCAAACAAAGCTGATTTGGGAATTTCTTCTTTCCCCATTTCTTAAACGTGATCTTAGATCTCAAACATTAATTACTTTATTCCTTTTTAAAATGTATTTTTACTCAAAAAGTTTTTTTGCAATTTTTCTTTTTTCTGAACCTGATTTTAACGTTGAGATGACTAATGGAAATCTTATTTGATATTGAAAAGCTCATAAAAATATGTTGTTTTTTTTAAATTAAAAAAAATTAAGTAAGAAATTTCATTTTACTCAAGTTTTAAGTTAAAAGTTTGAAAACAATCTTTTGAATTTTTCTGAATAAACCTTTCAGTGGATCTTTTGAAGAAAAGGTTTTTGTACTAGCCTGAGCAAAAAAAAAACTCATGATTTTTTAAATAACTACTATATTTTATGAGATAATAAAATAAAACATTTTAAAATCCATTAAAACTAATAACAAATCAAAGCTTATAAATAAGCCTCATTCGTGGAGTAAGCAGGTATATTCGATATGAGACCATGATGTTTTTGTTACCCTACACAATAATTATCAGTTATAATATTTATTGCTAAAATAATTCTGCATTTAGTAAAATTATTCTAAATAGCAAAATAATAGTTATATTAAAGTTAGTTATTAATAAATACATTAATTACATTAAATATGAAGAAAAAACTCCATGAATTTTTAATCAACTATATTTTAATGTATTTATTAAATATAAGTATTTTAAATCCAGCAAAATGTGAAACCAAAATTGTTAAAAAGAAGTTCTCTTTGTAACGTCAATATCAAAAATTTGATTGATGAAATAATTAAAGATAGATAGATATGCTTACTTTAATATAACTTTTATTTTACTATTTAGAATAACTTTAATAATGCGGATAGGAAAATTATTTTAGCAATAAATATCATACTTGAGAAGACTATAATCGATATTAAACTATGAAACTTTGACATGGAGGAAATTATGAGATATTATTGATGAGACATAATAGATGTAAAATCTATTATGTTTTTTGTCTCTAATATATATATATATATATATATATATATATATATATACAGTGAAACCTGCCAAGTTGACCACCCTTGCAAGTTGGGAGGCTGCATAAGTTGACCTCAATTATCAAGAACGGAAATTTTCCTATATAATATAAAGAAGCAAAACCTTTGAAGCTTGACCACCTGTTTATCTTGTATGATGACCACTGAAATAAGTCAATTTTGCCTAGGAGTATTATGAAATTCTATTCTAAAACCCTCATAAGTTGACCAGAAAAAAAAAATTCAGAAAATTTTCTGTCATTTTTGCAATGAGTGTTAAAATTTCTCTTGTTTGGGGAAATAGTGCAAAAAAGCTAATCTAAACCCTTTTGTGAGTTGACCATCAAGAGAAACTATAAGGGGTCAGCTTTTGACCATTTCTTTCATTCGTTCATTGAAAACAGGTGTGTTAGTTGAAAAGTTGCTCTTCCAGTTGCAATAGTGAGCATTAATGAATGCTCTGAAATATGCTTTGATCTTTTATTTATGGTCTTTGATCTTTAAGTGTAGTAAATAAATTTTAAAGTGTTCAAATAACTTTATTTTGTTAAAGTTTTTAAATTACATGTTTTCGTGTTCTGATATTTTAAGAAATTATATTTATTAAACACTTCACATGCATAACTAACGAAATAATTTTTTAAAAAGAATTAGTTAAATATTAGAATTATATGTATCAAATTGAAGTTCATACAGGTTTAAACACATTTCTTAAGATATTCATTTGCATATTTTCTGAATAAAATTTTTAAGTCAAGTAAAAAAAAAAATTTAAATATATAGCAACATGATATAGGAAACAAAAAAGTAAACAATGACCCACCCCCTCTATAAGTTGACCACTAAAACAATGCACCACAAGTGGTCAACTTACACAAGTTTTACTGTATATATATATATAATTATTACGAATAATGAAAAGATAAGAAGAAAAATTATTGAAATAAAATTAAAAAATATATATAAATAAAAATTCTAGGAAAAAAAAGATATGATATCTTCATTAGCTCACACGATTATATCCGCAAAAAAGAGTACTTTCTAATATTGTATCAATATAACTAAAGTAAAATACATCAATACAATAGTGTGAGGATCACTTAAAGAAATTTGGAAACAAAAAAGAACACATTAAGTAATAAATATCACGTGAAAAACATAAATAAAATGTAAAGAAAAAACAGAACAAGACACAAAACGAAATCTGTAAATCGAGTAGTGAATTCAACAGAACTTACATGAACGGGAAGCTTCCAAGAATGATTTAAAATATTTTCGCACATAGATTGCTAGATTGCAAAATATGAAAACAGAAGCGCAAATTGAGCAAAAAGCGTAAATAGAGGGATTTCGTTTCACAGCGCGTTCATACTGCTGTACAGATGTTGTTGTTGTTGTTGTTAATTTACTTCGCACTAGAGCTGCACAATGGGCTATTGGCGACGGTCTGGGAAACATCCCGGAGGATGATCCGAAGACATGCCATCACAATTTTGATCCTCTGCGGAGGGGATGGCACTCCCGCTTCGGTAGCCCGACGACCTGCGCGCGAAGTCGAGCACTTTACGGTAGCACAGTTTAACGAGGACCAATACCGCACACCCTCGGTCCCTACGCAGACTGATCCAAGTGGTCACCCACCCGCACACTGACCCTAGCCAGTGATGCTTGACTTCGGTGATCTGCTGGGAAGCGTGTCTTAACGATCAGTCCACTGCGGGACTACTGCTGTACAGAAGCGCATTTGTTGTAATGCTTATGCGCGCAGTAAATGAAACTTCCCAATTTTCTTCGTTTTTCTCTTTTTTCTATTTATCCTTTTTGTATTTATTTATTGTGCTATATGTCGCTCATGGGCTGCAATAGCTGCAGAACTCAAAAAATCAAGTTTTGAGATAAGTGGGTTTAAAGTTTTCATTGCTAAGCAAAATGCATAAGAAATGCTTTAGTTTGCTTAAACGAAGATTACCTTCAACCCATGAGCTATCAAAAACTATGATGAATATGGTTAAAACTATGAAGTCATTGACATAAGACTATGATGTTTTTTGCTTCTCTCATATCATCATTACAATAATTCACAATTTTAAAAAATTAATTCAGTTGTAACAATGATTGATTTTCATACCAGTGACATCGAAAACAGTTTAAATATGACTTACTTTTTCGAAGAAGCGCAGAAATTGTGACAATTCTTCACTGTGACGTTCGTTTTCCATTGTATATCAGTTTGGATGCTATCACTTAACTTCGTACAAATTCCGAGGATCCATGGCATTCCTGAAAATGAAAGAGTTATAGAAATATCCATTGAGCTAATCTTTTCATATCATATTTTTCTTTTTAAAGCTCCGTATTGAAGTTAAAAAGCACAATGTAAATTTCTTTTTAACGAAATTAAGGCTTTTACTGTTTCTTTTGTAAACTTTTCGCAAAGCTTCAAGTCCGAAGACGAAATTAATAGATTTAGCTAGTTGGAAACAGACTTTATAACAGTAAATCATCAGATTTAAATCCTAATATAAATCAACTGATTGTTTAAAATAAATCTCTGATTTAAATCTGCTGATTTTTAAAAGCAATAAATGAGGACGACGAAAATTGTATACAATATAATTTATCAGTATATTCTTAAGGTAATAATTTTTTTATTTTATGTTTTAAAGCCTTATTTTATCGGTAAAGAAGGTTTCATTAAGAAAAAAAAATGGAAACGGGATGTTCGTAAAGTATTATTCGGCGTTTAAAATGAACTAATAGATAAGAAAAACTGAATATGTGATAAAAGTGGCACAAAGCTTTTAAATTATAATTTTTCATTATTTATATATCAAATTTTCATTATTTATATGTCATTTTAACCATTTGGTTTTAAATTTATTTAAATACAAGTACTTATAAAATATATTAAAAAGTGCATATAAGTAATATAATCATGAAATTCAGTTACAATTGGCGAGTAATAAGGATTTTATTCAACGGTTAGGTGGCAATAATTAAATAATATTTTTAACCATTTTAGAAACATTATATGATTTAGCAATAATAATGTGTTTGAATAATATTAAATAATGTTAGTACTTTCTATCATAACTTTGATTGGTAAATGTAAGGAAAGTTAAAAAAAATCAAATTTTAAAAAAAATCCGATTTCAATTTTAATTTTTTAAAAAGTCATTATTTTTGACAACTTTGATAACAGAGCAATTAAACATGTAAAGAATCTTTCAAATGGTTCTCCCAAAAATTCAGCTGAACTGTACATTTCAGCTCCTATCTTCAGAAGTAATTTTTTAGTTTCTTCTATTACTTAATTTTAAGGCAAAGCCTCATGTTCGATGTTACTAGCCAATACCGTAATTATCTTTGTTTCTCGTTCTCTGGGACAGAATTTTTAATTTCATCAATTCCCTATTACCAACTCCTACCAAAAATGTTTGCCTTTTCATGCTGAAGCACATTGTACAGTGAGCATAAAATAAATAAATAAACGGACCACCCTGAATATCTTTTGCTCTAATTATTGGATCTCTAATGGTCCGAGTGGGTGACCTCATATATGCTAATTAGTGCAGACGATATTTTAAGTTACGAAATCAGACACAAAAGCTTAATACACAGAGTCGGATTTCTGTCTCTCTAAAAATAGAAAGTAGCCACAATCTGAAAAATATGATCCCCATAGTTTGGTCAGTTAAGCGATTCAAAATTGTGACCCCTTAATATTAATTTTTGCGTTTTTCGTCACATCTTAAAAAGGTTTTTAAGTGAATTGAAGAAATTTTACACAATTTGCAAAATTCGTTTATCCGAAGATATGCAAAAAATAACTCTTGGTATATATTTAATTATTTTATTTAACAATAGTCGAAAACACTTTGAATCGTTTAAGTATACAATATTTTACTTCATTTTAAAGAATGTAATTTTTGAAGTAAATTTTGTAAAACGTGAAGATCCGATTATTAGATCAAAAGTTATTCAGTATACTTCGTTTTTATCCACACTTTCCATAAAAAATGAAGCATTCCTCCAACAATTCTTGGCGAACCAAGGATGTCATTTAAGTTAAGACTCCAAAACTTCATGACCAACTGTCACGATTTTAGCGATGTGGTCAGTACTGCACACAGTATTTTTTTACTTTTCTGACAAGCTGGTACTGAACGAGCTGAAGCTAGCTGGGCTCCAAGCCACCATGAATATCAAATCCCACTCTTACACAAACACAATGATGTCCAACAGTCTTTTACCACTGAGCGATCACTGCTCGCTGCTAAAGTGCCATAGTTTAATCTTATTTTATCACACTTTATCAATGTTTAA